>NC_051862.1:55244124-55940374 GCF_015732765.1 Culex quinquefasciatus | reverse complement strand
TTGAAATGCTCCTCCAACCCCAACTTCCCTACTCCTTTCCTGCGTTGCTTTTCACCATACACAATTTCAACTTATTCCTTGGAACGTGATTTTCGCTAGACTCCCCAACAAGCCACGGTCTTCATGCATGAGCCCTTGTGGCCATTTCCCCCTGGCGAAACTTACCTGGCCTCCAGAAGTCGACAATCGAAAACCACAAGCACAAACATTTATTACCAAAGAAAACTTCTTGAAAAATTTCTCTAAAAGTCAACGCACAAGCACATTCCGCCAATCAGCTGGCCAGCACGTCAAAACATGTCTGTTTTGTTTCCAAGCGTTACGGTCGACTTTAAAAAATAACGCAACTTTTCTGCTTTAAACATGGATCACAACTTCGTGAACTAGTTCATAACTTCATGAAGTGCCCATCATGATTTCATGATTTTTGTACCATGATTTCATGAATTTGTTCACGTTTCCATGAACACGCTTGTTTGCTAAATTCGTGATTTTTTGTTCATGGCTACGAGAACGCTTTTTTTTGCGTGTAAGCAAAAAATAAAAAGTCTGTTTAAACTTTCTTTTTTGAAATAATTAGCAATTAAAGGTTTATTTTATTATTAGAATTGTTTAGAAATTTCGATACATGTATCGTTTTTTTCTTCTTTTTTTACCCAGAGACGTTAGTTAAGGACTTCACTGAAAAAAAATGATGCACCGATTTTTTTTGCTGATTTTGAAAATCACTTTTTGCTACTTAAAATTGATTTAAAAAAAACACTTTTTTATTTTTGGAGGATCTTTGTAGCGCCATCTTTTTGGAAAATTCCAGTAAGAGCATAAAGACTTTTACCATTTTTTCTAAAAAATTCAAAAAAGGTTTATAAAATCTTTAACTACATCTTTTAATCTTAAGGGTCATCCATGAACAACGGGGAATCTTTTTTTTTAAATCTAAACTCAGTTTTTTTGTTTGGAATATAAGATAGTTCTTACCGAGTTAAGGGTGGACCAAAAAATAGCAGTGGCGGACCGGAACAAATGTTTGATAAAAGTTGAAACGCAAAAACGAAATTTACAACACTATTTTTATCAAATCATATCAAAATAAAGAAATGAGAAAACTAGTGTTGCAAATAAAATTTATATATTGGATTATGAAAAAGAAAAACCTGGATAAATTTCAAAAATAAGTTTTTTTGATTTATTTTTATTTTGTTTTAAAATTGTATCAATATTGTTTTGTTGATTGCATTTGAATATAAATGGTCGTAGCTTGTTTTTAAAAGTTTGATTTCCTCAACACAACAATTTATAATGAAAATTATTTAAATATTATTCGTGTTCGAATCTTCTTTACAATAAAAACACACATTTTTTGCGTTATTGTGCACATTAATAAAATATCTTACAAAATATTATAAAATGATTTGAAACAAACACAAATCTTAAAATGTTAATCTTTGAATTTTAGCAAACGTATTAAATTTATTTGAAATTTTACTTTTTTGTAATTGCTTGACACATTTTAAGACATTTTTAGATTTTTCAAAAATATTTGCACTTATCTGTATAATTAATATGCTTTGTTAAGAAAATATGAAGTAAACACATTCAAAACTGTAAGAAATTCAATTTAAGAATCCTTCTGTACAACAATCCAAGTTTTTATTTCGTATATTTCACAATTTTACAAAATTACAAAATTAAAACACAGCAATTCCCCACGAAAACAGCACGATTCGAAAAAAAGCTCTCCGATCGGGTTCAAAATTTTTCTGGGGGTTCCTTGGCCGAAATAATTCGACCCGTATTTTTTTTTGTTTGACCATTAGGGTGACCTACGCCGTGTTTGGGTGGTCCAAAAAATGGCATTTTTCGCCGATTTTTGCAAAAACCACTTTTAAAAAACATCATATCTCCGCGCCATTTCATCCGATTTTAACTGTGGAGCAATTCCAGCCCAAAACAATATTTTTTCAGGTACTTTTTTTTCTCGACCCTCTCCGATTGCAATGAAATTTTGTAGACATGTTATCCTACGCTTATATAAGCCATTTTTGTCTATATTGAGCCAGTTTCACTCGATAATAACATTTGAGAAGGGCGTAAGTGTTTTAAATATTTTTGTTTTTCGTAATTTAAATATTGCTGTATCTCGAAGCCGTTCCATCGTATCAAAAAGAGGTCAAACACAAACTTGTAGAAAATTTGACGGGCTTTTCGAAAAAAACACTGAAAGAAAAAAACACTCCACTTTTATGAGTTTTTTTGATTTTTAAGTTTAAAAGTCAAATTTGAAGGTGAGCCCACGATTTTTTTTTTTTCGTTCAAAATTTCAAAAGTGCTCTAAACATCAAAATTTTCAAAAATCGAACACGAGAGTCGATTTTCCAGACAATTTTACAAAACAGTCTACTTATTGACCATTGTCCTTAGTTCAAACTTTGTGAAATTACAGCAGTTTTAAAAATAAAAATGTTGAAAAAATAGGTTTTTTGATGGTTTTTGGCTATTTCTTTTTGCCAGAATTTATTTTTCAGTCTCGAAAATATTTGTATCAGAAAGCTCGTCCAATTTCGCATAACTTTGTCTTTGACCACATTTCAATTGGATGTATGGGCTTACAGATATAAGCTAATTACATTGCTCATAACTGAAAACATAATATTTTTTTCAGTGTAGTATAGTAACTTGAAGAGAAAATTAACTTAAATCATAAAAAACGAGTTATTTTGAAATGTGGTCAAAGACAATCTTATGGGAAATTGGACGAGCTTTGCGTTAAAAATACTTACGAGACTGAAAAACCAAGTCTGTCATATAGAAATTGTCAAAAACCACCAAAAATCCCGTTTTTTCAACATTTTTATTTTTAAAACCGCTGTATCTTCCCAAGGATTGGACATAGGACAATGGTCAATACGGAGACTTTTATGTAAAATTGTCTGGAGAATCGATTCCCACTACCGGTTTTTAAAAATTTTGACGTTTAGACCACTTTAAAAAAAACAGTTTTAGTTAATGATTTTTGTATCTTTTTAGGTGAGTTGCTCCATCCTGCATTTTTCGTGAGCCTTTTTGTAACATCTTAGGCTATTTTCACAAAAAAATTAAACGAAAAAAAAATCGTGGGCGGTCAGCTTTTAAACTTAAAAATCAAAAAATGTCATGAAAGTGGAGTGTTATTTTCTTTCAGTGTATTTTTTTCGAAAAGCCCGTCAAATTTCCTACAAGTTTGTGTTTGACCACTTTTTGATACGATGCAACGGCTTCGAGATACAGAAATGTTTAAATTACGAAATACAAAAATATTTAAAACATTAACGCCCTTCTCAAATGTCATTATCGAGTGAAACTGGCTCTATATACACAAAAATGGCTTATATAAGCGTAGGATAACAAGTCTACAAAGTTTCATTGACATCGGAGAGGGTCGGGTAAAACCGATTCACTATTTTACATTGAATTGCTCTGTGTTAGACGCAAAAGAAAGGTGATTAGTTTGGCTATTTGGGAAAAATAGTAAGAAGTTTGAAAAGGTCGTATGAAAACTTAAAATGCTGTTTTAAAGGTCTCGGGATCAAAGAGCCTATGTCTAAAATATTTTTACCTGATTCTTCGGAAAATTTTACATAATATATCAAAAAATGGTAAAGTTATGTTTTCAATACTTTGAGATACGATTTTTTGAAAATAAAAATTGGGTTTTTCGACGCACCACGCGCAAAAATGAGAATATGACGAAAACGGGAAAAATCGTCTTTTTTTCACTAAAACAGCGATAACTTGAAAATTTCAGCGTCGATCTTTACATGTTAGGGTACCAAAATTTTCGTAATTTAAATACGCAAGATATCATTTTTTTTTACGCCACGCCAACATAAATGGAAAAATAACTCAAAGCAATCTTTAAAACTTTGTGGGGTACCAAAAGCTTTGTTTATGAATTACAAAAAAGCGAGTCGAGGGGACATTGGTTATGCTTTGTTACCAAATATATTTTTTCATTAAAATTATTCTGTCATAATTTTTTTTAATATAGCAGAAATTAAGTCTTAATCACATGGGCAGTTGGTTTTGTCTTCATAAGAAAAAAAATGAAAAAAAAATCAAATTCATTCCAACCATTTTTTAAACAGTTTAAAAAAGTTATGATAGGAATCCTTTTTCAGGCCTAATGGCAAGACATTTTCTTATCGATAGCTGAAAAAATTAAGCCTCAAAAATGCCTTAATCTCGATATGGCGTTTACGTCACTTAATCGTACAGGGAAAGCCCTCTATAAAAAGGCAATTCATAAACTACGTGGACACTTCAAACTATTTAAAACGTGTTCTCAAAATTCAAAATCAAAATCAGTTGTGAAATTTGCTGTTTGCATTAAACCCCATTGAATTGTTCGGTGATTTTTAAACACGTGGTTTCGTGATTTTGACAACAGTTCGTCGCCATCGTGCTAACTTGTCGTACGTGCATTTTGGGCCAAATTGAGTTAAGAACGCCATTTTGTGCAGCTCACAATGCCTCACCTTTTGACCTTCACAGATCCCCAAAATTCGATTTCAATCCTGAGATATTCAGCAAAAACCGAAAAAACTCCGTGCATTTTTGTCACTTTATATATGAAAGTAGTTTCAATCTTGTCGTGCTATCTTGTCACTCCATGAAAATTGATGTAAGTGCGACAAAAGGCCAAAGGGGATTTCAGGCCAGGAAAGTCAGGATGCGTTTGTCGCACGTACAAGTTAGACTACCGTAAATATTTGTAATTATAACTCGGGACTCCAGCAACCAACTTCAACCAAACTTTGGGACAATGCACAGAATGGTGAGCCAAACAAAACGTGTTTGTTATTGTTTACATTGCGTGCTTTCGTTTTTGAATATTCAAGGTCAAACATTAAAACGCGTTTTTCTCGGAACGTCAAAATGGCGGGTGCGACAAGATAGCACGACGACGTCGAGTTGCTGTCGTTCCAAATAACAACTTCCAATTATCTCATTCAAATGCAGAAGCTCCATTCGAATTTTTGTTTTTGTTCCATTCGATTTTTTTGTTTATTGAAGGACAAAACGCGACTTCAGACATTTATGGCAGATCGACGTAGCACAATCACTTTATTTTTGCCTTTCTTACAAAAGAAAGGTTTAAGGTTTGCTTTTGGAAAAACACTTTTCTCAGAAATCTTAAAAAAATCGTGCGCTGCGAGGAGTCGTCCCAGAAAAAATCCTATTACTAAATTGAAGGTTTGAATGCGCTTTTTCGATTGAATTTTGG
This sequence comes from Culex quinquefasciatus, assembly GCF_015732765.1. NCBI lineage: Eukaryota > Metazoa > Arthropoda > Insecta > Diptera > Culicidae > Culex > Culex quinquefasciatus. Next base: position 55,935,111 of record NC_051862.1, on the reverse strand, counting down.
CCCGAAACCCGGAACTCAAAGTTTGATTTTTGAGAGCTCTTTTCTGAAATACTTGATCGATGTCTGTATCCGCTCTTAAAAATCAATTTTCATATTTCAGATTTGTAGCCATGGGGTCGAAGACGAACATTTTATTTTTCGATTCACAATTTTCGACCAATAAATGTGGTCAAAGCCATTTTAAGAGGTATTTTTTGGACTATTTTACAGATAACACTATCAAATTACAAGAATTCAGTTTCAAACAAAAAGCCATTAGAAAACATGCGCCATAAACTGCTTTGGCTCAAAATTTGAGGCTTTTCCACAATGTATTTCCAGAGATATAGCCATATTAGTGTTTTTCGTCTTATTTTTACCCTATTTTTCCTATTAAATTGTTGGTTTTATACAGAATCATATGCTGAACATCGAAGCCGCGAAGTCATCAAGTCGAAGCATAAACGCCAGCACATTTACGGTTGCGCGTTTAACGCTGCGCGTGAAAGTGTTCTTTTTGGCTTCTCATAATAGATCGACAAAGTGCAATAGCGATACACATTTTTTTTTAAGTTAATCATAGACGAACATTAAAGACTGAGTACCCTTTATATTTTTTCTAATAATGTCAATCCAATATGTTTTTCTTAATAACATTTTAATACCTTGCGACCCATAATGTTCCTCTAAAATTAAAAAAATGGTATTCGAGGTTTAGCCTAAAAATATTCGAAGCTTTTGGTCAAATTTTCACTGGGTGGTAGCATTTTGTTTCTGAAAATTAATTGCACCAATATATTTGTCGGAGTTTCATCATTTTGTAAGGAAGGCTCTATTTCACCTCTGGTGATATTAAATCGGGGTTTTCATCTGATTTGAATATGATTTTTTAAAATTAAATAAATTTTAAATCTGCAATGTAAATACAATTCTAGTTTTGTTAAATTATGTATCTTTCAAACCAGTTGGAATGTTTTGATTTATAGCGATACAATCATGTATTATTCGCTGCGTGCTGCACTGAAGCGGCGTGAAATTTCCAATCGAAATTTTTACCTTTGTCACGTGCGGAGACAACAACGCCAATTTCTAAACTTACTAAACATCTTATTCACCAGCTTTTCACCGAGTAGGAAAATATGTATAAAATTACCGTTAACCTACTCCAAAGATTTCCTTTTCGTTTTTCCTCCCATTTGACGGCGATAATGAGATGCTTCCGAGTGTGTGTGTTTGTGCTTAGTACTAACTGAATTTATAATCAGCAAAACATTTTGGCAGTTACACTTCAGGAAACTTGTCCAACGAGAAAAAATAAGCTGCCAACGTCACGCCAAAAAACTCGATTTTGTTTGGATAGCTCTTCAACTGGAGAGGGGTTCAGCGCTCAATGGTCCAGTGCACTTTAATTTTCCTCAACTTGGTTGGTCAGTTGTTGAACTTCGTCACTTTTTCCTTCAGCTGATGAACTTTCTACATAACATAAATGCGGAAAAAAACTCAGTTTACCAAAATACGAAAAATCGAAAAGTCAACTAGGAGATAACTCGTCGCCGTTGATGAAGATCGCTTCAAGTTATTTATTTTATTTAATGAAATCTCGTTGAACCATCGTCGTCAGCTGTTGAAGTGTGCCCTACCCCTTAACGTTTTTTTTAGGCAAGGCCGTTGGCCGAAAGAAAAGCAAACAGAAAAAAAAAACACTTTCTTCGACAAATTATTTATCTCGACAATTTGCGCGCCCTTTTATCACCCGTTTGTGATCGGAAAAAATTTCACCTTTTTCGGCCTTTTCCGATTGATCAATTTCACTTTCCTTTGGATTAAAAGTGGTAAATCAATAAAAACGTTACGCAACTGCTGGCGCAGCAATTGTTGTTACTAAACGCAAATTTACCCGGTCCACCCACGCACTGCACAGCTTTGGCGGCAAAAAATCAAACAACGAGCAGTTAGTTGTGCGAAGTTGCGCGCAAAAACGGCGTAGATTTGCGTGATTAAATAAGAAGGTGATAATGGAGCTGTGCAAAAGTGGTCATTATAAATTTTTAAACGGGGCGTTTGCTGATTGACGGGGGCTGAAATAGAAAAAAAAGCAAATAATGTTGGATGAATGCGAAATGCCGGCTCCTAGTGGCAGGTGGTAGATCGGAAGAACTTATTATAATTCACTTGAGAGCGGAGCTGGAACGAAGAATAAATGTGTTTTAAATTTTAATTACACCTTGGAAAAGGGAGAAATGAGAGACGGTATAATTGGAAGGCGTAAAGTTCTTGATTGCCGAGTGTCTGGGGCAAATCGACTGGGATTGTAATTGTATTTTATGCTCACTTTATTTTTTTAAGGTATTGGTAGGAGTTCTTTTTAACAAATTTTTCTGTTGCTGTAAATTTTACCAAGACCAAATTTTACTAAAATTCACAAGCTCAGCTCATTTATTTATGATTTAATTTGTTTCATTTATCTGCTTTATTGGGCAATTCTCTGCCAACTCACACGAAATCAGAAAAATTGCCAATTGTTCTAAAGGTAATTTTTGTATCGCGTTATGAAAGTGAGGTACGACCCCTTCTATTTTTGAATATTCGAAAAAAGACGCGATTTTCAATAATTTGCTGCACGAAATTGCGATGATTCTGGATTTTGGTGCCAAAAGGACGTTTATGGGTAATTCTCCGCCAACTCACACAGCAGTTGCCCCGACCCCTCTTCGATTTGCGTGAAACTTTGTCCTAAGGGGTAACTTTTGTCCCTGATCACGAATCCGAGGTCCGTTTTTTGATATCTCGTGACGGAGGGGCGGTACGACCCCTTCCATTTTTGCACATGCGAAAAAAGAGGTGTTTTTCAATAATTTGCAGCCTGAAACGGTGATGAGATAGAAATTTGGTGTCAAAGGGACTTTTATGTAAAATTAGACGCCCGATTTGATGGCGTAATCAGAATTCCGAAAAAACGTATTTTTCATCGAAAAAAACACTAAAAAAGTTTTAAAAATTCTCCCATTTTCCGTTACTCGACTGTAAAAAATTTTGGAACATGTCATTTTATGGGAAATTTAATGTACTTTTCGAATCTACATTGTCCCAGAAGGGTCATTTTTCATTTAGAACAAAATTTTCATTTTAAAATTTCGTGTTTTTCTAACTTTGCAGGGTTATTTTTTAGAGTGTAACAATGTTCTACAAAGTTGTAGAGCAGACAATTACAAAAATTTTGATATATATACATAAGGGGTTTGCTTATAAACATCACGAGTTATCGCGATTTTACGAAAAAAAGTTTTGAAAAAGTTGGTCGTCATCGATCATGGCCGTTCATGGTCACCCGCGACAGACACGGACGACGAAACAAAGAGAAACGCAAAAGTAACTTTTTCAAAACTTTTTCGTAAAATCGCGATAACTTGTGATGTTTATAAGCAAACCCCTAATGTCTATATATCAAATTTTTGTAATTGTCTGCTCTACAACTTTGTAGAACATTGTTACACTCTAAAAAATAACCCTGCAAAGTTAGAAAAAACACGAAATTTTAAAATGAAAAATTTTGTTCTAAATGAAAAAATGACCCTTCTTGGACAATGTAGATTCGAAAAGAACATTAAATTTCCCATAAAATGACATGTTCCAAATTTTTTTACAGTCGAGTAACGGAAAATGGGAGAATTTTTAAAACTTTTTTATTGTTTTTTTCGATGAAAAATACGTTTTTTCGGAATTCTGAGTACGTCATCAAATCGGGCGTCTAATTTTACATAAAAGTCCCTTTGATGCCAAATTTCTATCTCATCACCGTTTCAGGCTGCAAATTATTGAAAAACACCTCTTTTTCGCATGTTCAAAAATGGAAGGGTCGTACCGCCCCTCCGTCACGAGATATCAAAAAACGGACCTCGGATTCGTGATCAGGGACAAAAGTTACCCCTTAGGACAAAGTTTCACGCAAATCGAAGAGGGGTCGGGGCAACTTTTCCCGATTTCGTGTGAGTTGGTAGAGAATTACCCTTATGTAAAATAGACGCCTGATTTTATCGCGCAATAAGAATTTCGAAAAAACTTATTATTCATCGAAAAAAAATTATGGTTTCAAAAATTCTGGCCTTTTTCGCTACTTAACTGTAATTTTTGCTAGAGGAAATATTTTTTGGGACCATATACCAGGAGTTTTTGGATGCCGGGCCAAATTTGAAACTCAAATTAGCTTGCGGGCCAAATGTATAATATAATTAATCAAAAATAAATATATTTCGTTTTTTAATTTAAATGACTAAAAATTACATCAATAAGTTGAAGATTATTAAAATCTCTGTTATATTTTGAAAATTTTTGCTTTTTGAAAACAATACAAAGCCAAAAATTACAGTTTTAATCAGTTTTATTGTTTTAATAGTTCTGTTAAAAAATGGGAAAAAGTTGAATGTGCTTGTATATTTATGGAAATTGCATGTATTCTATTGAAAATAGTGACATAAAATCTGATAAAAATGTGTTTATCATTAAATTAAGTCTAACAAATGAAAAATCGTTGCAAAATTATTGTCCAACTATTAGTCCTCTGCAAATATTTATAAAAGTTTTTGTGAACGCAAAATAAAAGCAAAAAAATATGTAAAAATTGAAATTATGTGCCAGAATTTCAACAATTTACATTCAATATTAGCGAAAAAAAATGTGTGGTGCATTGCCGAACATTTTGAAAGACAGCAGTCTCATTCCTTCGATTTCAACAATAATTTGTCTGCCTGAATCAGATCGTAGCCAAGCATTCGTTTCGTTATTCGTTATTTAACTTTTATGAGTTTGAATCCTAAGGTGGAAAAAAGGCCTAGTGTTACAAAAATGATAAATTATATACTTTTAAAGTTATGAAAATGAACAGTGTTTAAATCACGAAAAGCAAACTTAAGCTGAAAAGCCACAGCTGACCACTTATTATGTAAACCAAATGTAATTATTATAAGAAAGATTCAATAAAGTATATTTAATTAAAAAACGTAACTTAATCCACCCTAGGGTGATTGGTGCCTTCCTCACATTTAAAGGGTGCTATCCAAAATAGACACAAAAGGGCGATGTTTTTCAGTGTTTTATCAATTTGACTCATTATTCATACCACTAGATTGGATAATCTTCATATTGCAGGGCACTTATATGCTTACACCTTATGATAGGGTAGCCAGATCCCCAATCCAATTCATGCTTGTTGAAAAGGTCTTCTGATTACCTATCCAACGATATGTCGTATGATAGATCCGGACAACGGTTTCATCAACATATCTGAGATCCGGCCTCCAAAAAGTGCATAAATGACACTTAAGTGCTTATAACTTTTGATAGGGTTGTCAGATCTTCAATGTCTTGGACGCGTTGGAAAGGTCTCCTATCCAACGATAGGTTGCATAAGAGATCCGGACAACGGTTTCATCAAAATATCTTAGATCCGGCCTCCAAAAAGTGCATAAATGACACTTAAGTGCTTATATCTTTTGATAGGGTTGTCAGATCTTCAATGTCTTGGACGCGTTGGAAAGGTCTTATGATTACCTATCCAACGATATGTCGCATGAGAGATCCGGACAACGTTTTCATCAAAATATCTGAGATCCGGCCTCTGAAGAGTGCATAAATGACACTTAAGTGCTTATAACTTTTGATAGGGTTGTCAGATCTTCAATGTCTTGGACGCGTTGGAAAGGTCTTTCAAATATCTTTCTGAAAATGTATAACATGACAGGTTTTCTTACAAAAACCACCCTTTTTACAATCTTCCGAACTTTAGTCAAAATAGTTTTTTTAGCATAACTTTTGAAGTACTTAACTAAACTGCATAATTTTTAATAGCGACTTATGGGACCCCAAGACGGATCGAATGACGCCGAAACGGACGAAATCGGTTCAGCCAGTCTCGAGATAATCGAGTGACAATTTTTTGATCAACATCCCACCACACACACAGACATTTGCTCAGGATTTGATTCTGAGTCGATAGGTATACATGAAGGTGGGTCTAGGAGGTCTAATTGAGAAGTTCATTTTTCGAGTGATTTTATAGCCTTTCCTCAGTAAGGTGAGGAAGGCAAAAACGTTACTTAATCCACCTTTAGGTGGTTGGCGCCTTCCTCACATTTAAAGGGTGCTATCCAAAATGCAAAAAGTGCTAAGTAAGTAAGTGCTTATAACTTTTGATAGGGTTGTCAGATCTTCAATATTTTGGACGCGTTAGATGTCTTTTGAATACCCATCCTAGGATAGGTCGCATGAGCGATCTGTAAAACGTTTCCATCAAAATATCTGAGATCCGGCCTCCAAAAAGTGCATAAGTAACTCTGAAGTGCTTATATCTTTTGATAGGGTTGTCAGATCTTCAATGTTTTGGACGCGTTGAAAAGGTATTTTGAATACCTATCCAATGATAGGTCGCATATGAGATCCGGACAGCATTTTCATCAAAATATCTGAGATCCGGCCTCGAAAAAGTGCGTAAATAACACTTAAGTACTTATAACTTTTGATAGGGTTGCCAGATCTTCAATGTTTTAGACGCATTGGAAAGCTCTTTTGAATACCTATCCAACAATAGGTCGCATGAGAGTTCCGGACAACGTTTTCATCAACATATCTGAGATCCGGCCTCCAAAAAGCGTATAAATAACACTTAAGTGCTTATAACTTTTGATAGGGTTGTCAGATCTTCAATGTCTTGGACGCGTTGAAAAGGTCTTTTAAATACCTTTCTAAAAATGTATAGCATGACGGGTTTTCTTACAAAAACCACCCTTTTTACAATCTTCCGGACTTTTGTTAAACTCGTTTTTTAGCATAACTTTTGAAGTACTTAACTTAACTTTATCATTTTTAATAGCGACTTATGGGACCCCAAGACGGATCGAATGACGCCAAAATGGACAAAATCGGTTCAGCCAATGTCGAGATAATCGAGTGACAATTTTTTGATCAACATCCCCCAACACACACAGACATTTGCTCAGAATTTGATTCTGAGTCGATAGGTATACATGAAGGTGGGTCTAGGAGGTCTAAATGAGTAGAACATTTTTCGAGTGATTTTATAGCCTTTCCTCAGTAAGGAAGGCAAAAAAGGTGGAAAAAAGGATTCTAAGTACAAAGTAAGTCATATTTGAACGTTTCATAAATCATTTCCGGAAATGTTTGATGAATGTTTTCTTGAATTTCACTAAATATTTTCGCTCACATTGTAATTATATTATAATATTTGCATCGTATAAAAAAGATCACAATATGGATAAACCATTAGTTTTGGATCAACAAAAATAAAAAAAAATTGCATAAAAAGGTTTTGAATAAACATTAATTTAAAAAAAATATAAATAAATCATTATACAAATGATCAAAGGGCCAATTTACATGATCATTCAAAATGAGTCCGCGGGCCACAAAAAATCACCTCGCGGGCCACGTTTGGCCCGCGGGCCATACTTTGGTCACCCCTGATATACATAAACACTGTACAAAAATAAAAATAAATGTAATGGGGGGTCACGTGGTTTATGGATGTTCCCTTTTTGGCAAAAAAAAACTTGCACACCGAAATTTCAAAAATATAGGCAAAATATTTATTATTGATTAAAAACATGCAAAATATGGATCTTAAAGCTAGAAATTGCATTTATATTTTTTTTGCAGTTGATAAGAATTATTTTTCCATCAAAACTGAGAAGCTTTTTTTTAATAATGTTTTGTCACCTGTTGTTGATTACGTAGTGGGGAGGGGGGGGGGGTCATAAATATTCAAAAATATTTGCAATAGGCTTATAATGGTTTATTTACAAACAACATTATTTTTTCATTGACATTTCGAAAGGTGTGTTTTTTTTATTTCCCTCATTAGGGGTGACATTTGGTCTGGGGTAAGATTGGGGAATACAAATTTCTGCATTTTTGTATGACCCAATCTCACCCCCCAGACCCAATGTCACCCCTGATGACGGTTTTAATAAGTATTTGTGATGGAACTTTTTACAGAAATAATTTTTTATTACAACTAAAAAAAATAATATCTAAGCATTTGATCACCTAAAAAAACTGAGCTAATTAGATATCTTTTTTCGACATTTTGAAAAGTTTTATTATTTTCAAATTTTAAAAAAAGTTTTGAGTATTTTGTCCTTTTATTTCAAATAGTCTTAGCACTTTTTAGTATGAAGCGCTTTAGCCATGTTTTAATGCAATCAGATCATCAAAAGTACCTTGATAAACAATAATAAAACTTAACAAAACTGAAATGCAATATTTTGTACCGTTGTATTAACAAAAAGCAAAACAATAATAATACCAAACAACGTGATGTGACAACAATAATGTATCATTTCTAATTTTGCAAATTCACAATATTGAAAAAATAAAATCGCTTGAAAAATATATTTTTGCAATTCCGCTATGAAACTGTCAACTTTTCCTGACCTTCTGGAGAAACGAAACGGCCTACTTTTCCCTACCAAAAATAACTGTATGGAAAATTAATACTGAAATGGGTGCTGAAAAGTTGAACTTTTTATCACTAGAATCGAAAAGTATCATTTTTCAATATTTTTTTTTGTTTTGGACGGTTAATTTACTAAACACATGAATGTTTGACATCAAATTCCAATCAAAGAGCGTTTTTTGGAATTGCAAAAAATGTTGTAAGCAACTCGTTGCAAAACTTGATTTTTTCAGCACTCGTCGTATTTATCCAACTCGGTAAACCTCGTTGGATAAATGTACAACTCGTGCTGAAAAAATCTTCTTTTTGTAACTTGTTGCATAAACTACTATTGCTTCCACATTACTGAAAACTTGCACTGGTTATCTTGTTTCTTAAAATAATGAAGTTATTTGTTATATTTTTATTGTAAAATAATGATCTGCCAAACCTGAAGAATTCCCATTATAAAAATGTGTGTGAAACACATGTAAAAGTGTGAAACTTTTAGTGACATTTGTTCATAATATTTGCTAGCTGATTAAAAATGTTTCCGCCCATGGTGTCTTTGCTAAAGTTATAGGAATTGAATAATCTTATTTCTTAAAACAAAAAAAAATCAAATCAAATTATTCGCTCTACAGCCTTGGCGTTCTCGATTGCGAGATTCCTACTCGAAACTAGGTGTCCGAAGGCTTGGTTGTTGAGGCAATTGTAAACCTCTTTTTGCACCTTAGCTTCCATCCACCCCGGGATTCCAACTGACGACCTTTGGATTGTGAGCGGCGAGATAGCCGAGAGGGTTGGGGCGCGGACTTGGTAATCTAAATATGACACTCGCGGGTTTGATGTTATTTTTGGGGTAAGCAGACCTGATTTTTTTTATTCGGTACATGCTTTTTATGTACACGTTTTCTCATACATGCTTTTGCTCACAAAGGTAATGTGCATACTTCTGCATGCCATTTTACCATCTGATTTTTTGCTGTGAAGCCGATTGGGTGAGAGGCAAGGGGTAACCCTAGACAGTAAAAAAAAAATCATGGTAATATTACATCTGGGAAGGGGTGCATCTTTAATGTCAGAAAAAAGGTGTAAATTTACCTCTGGAAATGTGTAATTTTACCACTTTTCTGGTGTAATGCCACTTTTCAGTCTAAATTTAGGTAAAATTACATCATAATATTCAACCTTCCAAAATTACAGCTTCCAAATTTACATTATTTTTTACTGTGTACACCACGGTCTCGGATTATTTCCTTTTTTTTCCTTATTTTTTATTTTTAATTTTTCAGCTTCGAGTTTTAACTATGACTTTTTTGTACAATAATTTTAATTGAGAGCCTTTTTATCTTATTTTCTCACTTAATTTATTTTTGTTTTGAAATTAAAATTATCAAAATTACTACTGTGCTCATGATTGACCATTTTTGAAAATATAAAAAAAGAAATGTTTCATCAAACTTCTGAGGTACTGAAACAAAGGTATTGAGAATCTTAAGATTTCACTTACACGCAGAAAACTGTTTTGTAGAATCAGCCTGTACGAGGTTTGAAAAAATAAAATTTTTGTTGAATATAATCAACAACAAAATTGCGTTTAAACATACCTTGATTTTCTCAATTCTACAAAAGTCTGTTGTTGTTTTCAAAAAGCTGCTTTGACGTTTAGCGTTGATTCAACAAAAATCTTTATTTTCAAATCAACAAAACGTTTTGTTGATTCAAATATGCCTTATTTTTCTGCGTGTATAAAGCAATCAACACTTTACTGCCCTTTTTATTCCATTCTTTTTGTTTGAGAGTTCATTTTCATAATATTTTTTTCTATTTATAACTTAATTTCTCGTGTTTTATGATTTTTCATTAATTTTTAATATTTTGTTGTGCATTTTTCTTAATGATCGAAATTTAGATAAAAATGTATGACAATTGTTGTAGCAATTAACATGCAATAGGTTTGGAAACATAAAAGACATGGAAGTAGCTGACAAAAGTATAATTAAATTGAGTTTTTATATTGCATTAAATGCAATGTAATTCTTCATTTTCACTAAAACAAAATAGCTGCATCTTGGCATTGGAAGGACAAAAACTAATTTGCAAAACGCTAAATAAACCAGCAAGATGTTTCCTACCCGGAGAAAAAAGAGTGCCCAAGATCGTTTTTTGGTAATCGTATCATGGCATTTGAACACTTTGTTTTTTTTAACGATTTTGCGAACTCTTTTTTTCTCCGTGTATAAGGCGTCATCCATAAAGTATGTCACGCTCTAGGGGGAGGGGGAGAGGGGGTCTGAGCAAGTGTTACATTGCTTGTTATAAGTATAGGAGAAGCGCGACAAACGGGGGGGGGGGGGGGGGAGGGGTTAATTTTGGCTGATTTTAGCGTGACATACTTTATGGATGAGGCCTTAGATGATGTAATTGATTTTCGAAGCAAAAGCAGGTTTTTAGAAAAAAAATCTTAAAAATTACAGAAAATTATTTTACTTTATAAACATTACCATGCTGCCAATGAAAAATTACGTCTTCCTAGAACAATTTTAATACTAGGGTGGGTACGGATTTTGAAATGTTCTTGGACCTTCAACCTTCCGTCGGAATTCAAACGTCGGTCCCGGCCTTAGTTGTTGTCTCCCCTGTATAAGTACAAACAACACATCAAATCAAGCCTGCCTTGGAGGAGTCGCTGGTCGGCGGTTGTACTCGCAATCCAAAGGTCGTCAGTTCCAATCCCCGGGGTGGCAGGTTCCTTGGAGTAAAAGAGGTTTGGGTGCTCTCCGCATTCAAACAATTCAAGCACAGTCTACAAAATAATTTACAACAAAGTTTGACTCTTGTACAATCAGATTGATACAGGATTGAGAACTGTATCAGCATATTTCATTTTTGATACAAATTAAACTTTTCCATAATTTCGCTGCCGGCAATCTAGTTTTGATGAGTATGTACATACTTCCTTTTTTAAATTCTTTCAACTTTAAGATAAATCCTTAATAGAATTTCCCTAAACTGTTTCCACAAAAAAAGAAATCCCTTTCTATCGCACCTCTCAAGTCGTTTGAATTGCTTAATCTTCCCTCTACCGTTCGAAGAAATGGCCCCTCAAACAATCCAACAAATTAATCACTCGAATTTATTCAATTTAGCACGTCGTGCCAGCGACTGAAAAATTGCCTTCTCCTAAGCCCACTTTCCCTGAAATTCGAATCCTACCGTTAGGCACGTTCTAAATCACCGCCACCCACTTTCGATTAGATTTTTCGCGCAATTTAATTTAAATTGCCGTATTCAAATCACACCTCTAAATTGTATTATCGCTTTCAACAGCAACAACAATAATGCCTGAGTGTGGTGCCGTTTCGCAACTTTATGGGAGGAAATGACCATTTAATTCACTGCTTTAAAGCTGGCTCTGCACACGTGTACGCAAAAGTGGCGTGTGGGCACACGTGTGTGGAGCGTCCGCTAATTAGTTTTATGAAGTTCGCGTCCGAAATTATGTGCTTGGGTGTGTGGGAACTTGCACCGGACTATTGCATCATTTCACACGCATCTGTTGCACCCAAATTTGAGGAGTATCATGCTGCCTGGCGATGATTGACAGCTTTTTGGACATCTAGCGACGAATCCAAGTAGGCCAGAAAGTTAACAATCAATGAGGTTAGGATTTGATATCTAAAAAAAGCTTCTATACCGTCTTTTCCACTTATTCTATAAGTTCCATTTAAACCAAAACAAACCAAACAAATGCTTTTGACAGTTATTGTGGTAGTGGAATCTGTCAAAATTGTGTTTTGACAAGCATGATGATATCACTGTTTCTTGCAGTGCTTAAGTTTACTAAAAACAAACACTTCCAAATTTAAAAGCGGAAAGTTTTTTTTTCTACTGCTTTTTCTTCTGGCTCTGCTTGCAATTTCTGACGTCAACTGTTTAGATGTGTTGTTTGACACATCTACAACATCAATTCGTCGTCATTGTGTTATCTTGCCGCTCGTAGATTTTGGTGCAAATTTAGCTAAGGACGCCATTTTGTGCAGCTCTAATGCCTCACCTTTTGACCTTTAAAGATCCCTAAAGTTAGATTTCAAACTGAGATATTCAACAAAACTCGTAAAAACCTCGTGCAATGTTGTCACTCCTGATATGAACGCATATAAGATCTGATCGTGCTATCTTGCCACATCCTGCAAGTACGACAACTGGCCAAAAGGAATTAAGTCAGATGACTTTTTGTCACACGTACATGCCCGAATATTTTTGAGTATAACTCGAGATTCCGGCAACCAAATTCAACTAAACTTCCGGAAAGTTCACAGAGCGGTCAGCCAAACAAAACGTGTTTGTTATTGTTTACATCTAAACGTCGCACTCGCTATGCGCAAGAACGCACGATCACGTCGAATTGCTTGCATTGAGTGATGAGCGTGGTGGTCACATTTTTCGCCAGCAGTCTTTCGTTTGGGTGTACAGACTCTAGGGCGCGGACCGCGACTTTGGCTGGGCTGGTGTTCCAGTGATCTAATTTGCTTTTATTGAAATGTTTCGTCTGTGTCTCGTTTCAGCTATGCACCGGTGGGTCGGTTACGGATCTAGTTCAAGGTCTGCGCAATCGGGGCTCCCGGTTGAGCAACAACCAGATTGCGTACATCTTGCGCGAGACGGTGCACGCGCTGGTGTTCCTGCACGAGAACCACTGCATGCACCGGGACATTAAGGGACACAACATTTTGCTGACGGAGAACGGGCATGTGAAGTTGGTGGACTTTGGGGTGAGTTCGCACCTGGCGGCGACGATGGCGCGGAGGAATACCAGCGTTGGGACGCCGTACTGGATGGCGCCGGAGGTCATCGCTTGCGAGCAGCAGCTGGATCAGTCGTATGATTCGAGGTGTGATGTGTGGTCGATTGGGATTACGGCGATTGAGTTGGCGGAGGGTGATCCTCCGCTGTGCGAGTTGCATCCGATGAGGGCGTTGTTTCAGATTCCTAGGAATCCTCCGCCGAAGTTGGGGCATCCGGAACACTACTCGGCGATGCTTTCGGATTTTATCTCCGAGTGCTTGGTGAAGGACTTGGAGCAGCGACCTTTCTCGAAGGAGTTGGTTACGCATCCGTTCATGAAAGGGGTCGGACCTTACGTTGAACAGGTTAGGCAGGAATTGAAAGCGGAAATTCAGCGTCAGCGATCGGAGGGACGGGCACCGAAGCAAGCGGAAGCCACCACCAAGTACGGCAAGCTGAAATCTGATCGTAAGACGAAACCTCAGAAGATGTACATGGACGATCTAGCTGCGCTGGACGTCCTCACCGAGGACACGATCGTTGAGCAGCTTCAGAAGCGCTACGAAACCAACCAGATCTACACGTACATCGGAGACATCTTGGTGGCGGTCAACCCGTTCGCCAAGCTTGGCTTGTACACCAATTACCACCAACGTAAGTACGCCGGGAAGACCCGCTCTGATAACCCGCCGCACATCTTCGCCGTAGCGGACGCCGCTCACCAAGCGCTTGTCCACCAAAAGCAGAACCAAGCAATCGTCATCTCCGGTGAAAGCGGCTCAGGCAAGACCGAGAGCGCAAACCTTCTGCTCAAGCAGCTTGTCTTCCTCGGAAAAGCAGTTACCCGCAACCTGGAGGAGCGCATCCTTCAGGTCAACCCCATCATGGAAGCGTTCGGCAACGCCCGAACCGGCATCAACTCCAACAGTTCCCGCTTCGGCAAGTACCTGGAGCTGACGATGGCCCGCAGCGGCAAGGTCAACGGAGCCCGCATCTTCGTGTACCTGCTCGAGCAGAGCCGCGTCGTCAAGCAGGCCGAAGGCGAAGGCAACTTCCACATCTTCTACTACATGTACGACGGCCTGCAGGCCGAGAAGCGTCTCGAAGAGTACTACCTTCACCCGTCGTACCGCAAAACGCATCGTTACCTTCAGGAAACCGCAACCCTTCCCAAAACCAACGTCGAACGCTGGAAGCAGCTGCTTGCAAGCTTCAAAGTGCTCGGATTCCGAGACGACGAGGTGGACATGGTCAACCGAGTCCTCGCCGCCATCCTGAACCTGGGCGACCTGGAGTTTGGCGAAATGGACTCCAACGACAACACCGACAGCAAGGCGCGCGTCATCGACGTGGCGCCAATGCACCGGGTGTCCAAACTGCTCGGCGTGGAGTCGTCCGATCTGCTGGAGGCGCTCACCTCGAACTCGGTCGTAACGCGGGGTGAAACCATCACGCGGCATAACAACGTGGCGGAGGCTTGCACCGCGCGGGACGCCATGGCCAAGGGGCTGTACGGACGGTTGTTCGACTGGATGGTGAACCAGATCAACCTGCTGCTGGTGCACAATCGGCCGAACAAGTGAGACATTTTGAACAGCTTTAGTGGAAAAGAATTAAAATGACATCTTGATTTCAGCTCGGAACAGCTGGCCGTTGGCTTGCTGGACATCTTTGGGTTTGAGAACTTCTCCAAGAACTCGTTCGAGCAGCTGTGCATCAACATTGCGAACGAGCAAATTCAGTACTACTTCAATCAGCACATCTTCACGTGGGAGCAGCAGGTTAGTAACTTTGTATACAACCTCCGGTCATGGTAATTGTTTGAACAATATAATTTTTTGCAAGCAGTTACATAACCAAACTTGTCGGCACCCTCAGCAATCGTCAATTAAGTAAAAATTGCTGCTGGATCTTTTCTGGTAAAACTCCGGCAGAAATTTCGTATTGTCTTTTGCAAGCAGAACATAACCAAACTTTTCGGAATCCTCAGCAAACGTCAAATCTATACAAATTTGTGCCGGACATTTTTCCGGATCTCTCCCGTAAAAGATCCGGCACCAATTGTGTATGATATAATGTTGAGCGGTTAGTCGAAAAAATGTAAACAAATCGACTGACAGCTTGCACGCTAAAACTCGTTAATCCATTTGACACATATTCGTCTCTTACACGTCTCATCTTAAATGCTACAGAACATGAAAAAAAATCTACAAAAAAAAACATTATTCTTCCAAATCCCCCAGGAATACATGGCCGAGGGCATCCCCGTCGACCTCGTTGAATTCGCCGACAACCGGCCCGTCCTGGACATGCTGCTGAGCCGACCACTCGGCCTGCTCGCCCTCCTCGACGAGGAGTCCCGCTTTCCGCGCTCCAACGACCGCTCGCTCATCGAAAAGTTCCACAACAACGTCAAGTCCAAGTTCTACCAGCGGCCCAAATCGGACGCCGTATGCTTTGCGATCCACCACTTTGCGGGCCGCGTGGTGTACCAGGCGGACGGCTTCCTCGAGAAGAACCGCAACTTCCTGCCGGCGGAGATCATCCAGCTGATCCGGCAGAGCCAGTACGACATGATTCGCTTCCTGTTTCAGTGTCCCATCACCAAGACCGGTAACCTGTACTCGGCCATCCAGGACACCGGATCGCGACAGAACGTGTCCAACTTTATCAAGGTTGATACCAAGGTACGTTGGAGATCATTTCTACTAGATGAATTCTCACACGAGTCTCATGACCCCCCCCAGGAAAAGTTCAACTCCCGCGGACTGGCATCGCAGTCGAGGGCCCAGCAAACGGTGGCCACCTACTTCCGGTACTCGCTGATGGACCTGCTGCAGAAAATGGTGACCGGGGCGCCCCAGTTCATCCGCTGCATCAAGCCGAACGAGACGAAGGCGGCGAAGAACTTCGAGCCGGCCAAGGTGCTGAAGCAGCTGCGCTACACCGGCGTACTGGAGACGATCCGCATCCGGCAGCACGGGTTCAGCCATCGGCTCGCGTTTGCTGAGTTCTTGAAGAGGTAGGTCGTGCTGGACGGAGTCATTTGTGTTGTTCTCAAACGAAACTCTTCTTTCCAGATACTACTTCCTCGGTTACGGATTCGAGGAACGTGTCGTCGCTAGCCGAGAATCGTGTCGTTTACTTTTAGTACGCCTAAAAATGGATGGATGGGCGCTCGGGAAGTCCAAGGTGTTCCTCAAGTACTACCACATCGAGTACCTGTCCAAGCTGTACGAGGAGCACGTAAGTTCGATCCTTAACCCTCCAAAACAGTTCAAGATACCAAGATAAAACTTTTGACAGGTCCGCAAGATCGTTCTGGTGCAGGCCTGCGTGCGCCGCTGGCTGGCGAAGGCATTCTGCAAGCGCGAAAAACAACGGCTCGCCGTCGTCAGTGCCGTGACGCTGCAGAAGCACGTCCGCGGCTGGTTGACGCGCCGCCGCATGAACAAGCTGATCCGCGAGAAGCAGGAGCGGGAACGGGTGGAGCGCGAGCGGGCCGAGAAGGAACGGATTGCGCGGGAGAAGAAGAACAATGGTGAGTAGATTAGACTGATTTATTTGAAATGTTACTTCAACTTCCACGATTTTTCAGAGCAAAACAAAGCCAAACAGGCGTTCGCCAAGGCGAAGCTGATCCACCAGATGTCGAACCACGAGCTGATCAAACCAGTGGAGCGAACCCAGAACGCCGTTGACGTCAACAACAAGGAGAACGAGAAGGCCGCCATCGTCATCCAGAGCTACTACCGGGGCTACACGATCCGCAAGATGAAACTCACGCCCGAGCTGGAAGCGAAAACCAAGTACATTTTGGGCATCGCCAAGAACCGCGTCGAAGCGCAGCGCATGATGCAAAAGGAAGGCTTCTCCAAGGAGGACGCTGCCCGGATCATTCAGCGCTACTACCGCACCCACAAGAGCAAAAATGACGGCTCGCGAAGGAAGGGCCCAGCCCCCCAGCCGGTGAAGCCCCTCTCCGCAAAAGACCAGCAGATCGACCTGATTGCGTTCTCGCAGAACGTGCACATGCTGAACCAGGAGGTGCACAAGAATCTGCGCGCCAACAAGACCGGCGTACCGCTGGATGCCATAGAGAAGCTGCCGAGCGACTACAAGCGGCCGCCGGGCTTTGTGCTGGTGCCGGGACTGCTGGGAACGGTTCCGGGTGGTGGCAATGGGGGCAGTACCGCTGGCAGTGGGGACTACTCCAAGTACAGTTCGTTCCGCAGCGCGGAGTGTGACCACGAGATGACCAAAGAGCTGATTCAGAGGTGAGTTGCTTTGAAAATTAGGTCTAAGAAGTATTTCAGGGTGGCCACTCAGTTTGGGTTATTAAATTTTAAACATGAATTTATTTGCTTTAAGCTTCTTGTAATTGAAAATTTTTATGTTTTACTTTATACAAATATTTTTAAAGTATATAACAAAAAAACTTTATTTAAATTTAATAAAAAATTGAATTCAACAATGCATTTTCGACTAATCATTGAGTATTTGTTAGTACTTTGATCTATGGGATGCATAAAAGAATGAAGGATAATAACTTTATGAAAAATATTTTGATTTCAAACATATTTTTGTGAATATGCAATGGCCTCAAGCAGCTTTTCATGATTTTTCTGGTAAGTTTTTTTTTCTATTTATGAGTATCTCGAGCAGACGGAAATAACTTGGAAATAACATTATTTGATAATTGAAAATGTTAGGCCAATAACATTTTATGTTATTTATAACAAGATTTGTTATTCGTCGTCATGATTTTTTTGTTATTGGATTGTTATTGTAATAACAGACTTATAACATTTTTAGCTATTCTTCGAACAAATCTTTGTTATTTTTTATAATTTTAACAATTGATCCGATCATCACATTATTTCCATAGCAAAAAATGTTATTCCAAAGCTGTTTTGGCTTTCAACCAATATCAGACCAATAACAAATTTTGTTACGATAACATAGACTGTTATTGAATCCTTATACAAAAAGGGATTTTTAAAGAAGATTCAATTATACTTTTTGTTATTTTAACAGTACTTGTTAGTGAAATGGCATGCATTTTGTTGTTACCGTCTGCCCGGGTAGTTCATTAAATAAATTAAAGAAAAACAGTATAGAATCAAAAATATTTCATAAGTTTTTAAGTTATACTTTAACAAATTTATGTTTCATTTTGGTTTTTTATGAGTTTTTTCAACATATTTTTTGTTATTTTAACAAATTGACATGTTTATTTTTTATTCATAATCACATTAAAAAATTTCAAATTCTTTTTAAAGATCTGTTCTTATTTGAAGAAATTGATGAACTCACAGATCAATGAAATTTATTTGATCTTATTTTAAAAAACATTAAAAAAATCATTTTGATTTTAAATATTTTCTTATAAACTATTTGATGCACTGCTGTTTTTGAAAGAGTCAAAAAAAGACTGAATTATTTTACAGTTTCAAAAATTAATTATTTTTAAAGAATGTTAAACTATTTGTATCTTTTTCAAACCACTTTGATAAGAAAATATTTTAAAAAATGATTTTGAAAAATGCAGCATAAAAGTGAACAGATAAATTTTTTAAAAATAATAATAACATAAAAAATTTGAGGAACAAGTTTAAAAAAGTACATATTTTCAATGGAAAACTCTTTTAAAAATCGGAAAAAAATAAAAAAAACAGAACTCAAAAAATTTGCAACAATATATATAAAAAATGATTGTTTTAAATTGAGAATTTAAAAATTTTATTTTTCAAATTTAAAAAAAAATAACAAAAAACTGCAAATAAAAATCTGAAAACAACAAATTAAAAAAAAGCCTCACTTAACAGAATAAAAATTTAAATTTTAAATTAAAAATTCAAGAATCCTGAAACTTTTAAAATAGAAAAAAAATCAATTCAAAAACTTTATGTTTTTTAAATTCAAAAATCATGTATACAAATATTTAAAAAATATAAAATTCAATTATTTATAATTTCAAAAATTTAAAAAATCTTTGTTTCAAAAATTCAACGCTCAGAATTTAAAAAATTCAACTATTTCATTAATGCAAGTAGGGGAAATTCTCGTATGTTTGGCAGGTTAAGCACTCGCTCCTAACTCCATCCAATTTGCTGATTTTCACTATTTAAACTACTAATTTTGCAAAACTGCAAAGCTTTAATTGAATGTCAAAGTTCTGACCTGCCAACATTAGAGGCACGCTGGAATTAGATGCTGTTCCCCTATGCTATAGTTTTTCAAGGAAGTAAGATTTTTAAAAATGTTAAATGAAAACTTTTAAAATCCACAACTGTTCCAATCAGTTTAAAACAATAAAAAAGAATAAGATTTTAACCTACTCCAAAAATGTCTGTTTCTTGTATTTGGAGATGTCGGCAAAAATGATAGCATTAATGAACTTTTGTTTTTTAAGACTTATGTATTTAAGTATTTAAGTACTGAAGTATTGTGTATTTAAGTACTTAAGTAATTATGTATTTAAGTACTAATTTTTTAAAGTATTTTAGCATTTAAGCATTTATGTCTTTAAGTATTTCCGTATTTAAGTGTTTGAGTATTTAAGTATTTAATAATTAAGGATTTCAAAAAATAATAATTAAGAAATAAGATTTTATAAATTTTAGGATTTTAAAATCAGAAATTTGAGAATTTTGGATTTTATGGATTTTTTGAGTTAAAGGATTTGTGATTTTTTTTAATTCAATTTTTAACATTCAACCTTTTTTATTTTTTTCCGTGCGTGCAATTGTCTACTTTTCATTAAATAATGTTTATGTTTGAAAAAATAAAAAAAAACAGCAAAAGTATTGCTAAAACATGGATCAACTATTTTACAAATTGATAATACTGCTAGACACAGAAATAGTACAAAAACAAGAAGCAATTAATTTGAAAAAAAACGTCTTTTGTCATAAAACCTCATGGAAAATGGCTAATGTTTGACAGAATGTGGAAAATCTCTAAAACATTTTAATAGATATGATTTCATTATTTTGAAGGAATTTTTTATTTATCAAGAAAAAATGTATTAATTTTTACAAAAAAAAAAATCCTATTGAGCCACCCTGTAACAGTTTAACACACCAATTACAAAATTTTAATCACAAACCCATTTCGCCAAAAGTCCAACCACGGCCCAGTCGTGCTCGGAGTTCGACGAGATCTCCCCGTGGGACATGCCCTTCTACGAGCTGGAACGGAATCTGCGCTCGCAAAGGTTCTTACATCTACTTCTGGTTCTGCTGCTAGCGTCCATGCTGTTTGCCTGGTTTTTCCTGTGGATTTATAGCTGGGGCTGAGCCCCGGCGTGGTTGTGTGTGTGTGCGATCCATTTTTATGTTGTTGGTTTTGTTTTGTTTTTTTTTTTCTTGCGCGTTCAGTTTTCTGTGGTCGGCCAGAAGTTTCGGGCTTTTAGTTCTCCGTAGTGTTGCTCGTTAGAGGACTCGGAAGATTTATTTCGAACGCTTGAGAACTCGGAATAGGAGGATGAACAAAAAACGTGAACTTTTGATTTCTTTTCGGGTAGTTGGCAGTGACCTTTGGCGACGGTACTTTGTTGCCGGTAGTCGAGGCGACGAGGCGATCTGTAACGAGGGGAAGATTTATGTGCGATTTTTTTTTGCATAAGCTTTAGCATTTTGGAAAGTTCTTCCCGGAAGTGGCTCAATGCCTGGATGTCCGGGTAAACGATACACTTTGAAATTTTGCTAGAAGTTGTCAATTTTAAATTTGTTAACTTGCTTTTAGCAAGGTAGGATAGCCTAAAAGAGCTAACAGCGTATTATTAACATATTGTTATTAAATTTTCAAAGCTGTCAAAATGTAAAAAGTTCGATTCTGTTAAATAATTTGAACTGATTCACTTATGTTTGAAATAAATTCTTCGCTCCAATCATCAAATCATCACTAAATAATTCATTCT
This sequence comes from Culex quinquefasciatus, assembly GCF_015732765.1. Classification (NCBI taxonomy): domain Eukaryota; kingdom Metazoa; phylum Arthropoda; class Insecta; order Diptera; family Culicidae; genus Culex; species Culex quinquefasciatus. Next base: position 55,913,971 of record NC_051862.1, on the reverse strand, counting down.
ATTTTCGCCATATCCAGCACATGTGCCTCATTCGTAAATTAATAGCTGCAGCTCGCAATGTGTTGACCCGAACCAATTATGCATACTTTGCAATATTCTAGTCTCTTCTCTTAAACGACCATGACCTACCCGAACCAACCTGCTTTATCGCTTGAATGTCCGTCCACACAAACCCCTTTCTATTGCCAGCCAGCCAGCAGCTGCCAGTTGTCCACTTTCCCAGAGCTATTTTCAAGGGAACACGGAAAAGGAAAACTTATTTGCTAGATTGCTTTCCCCGTTCTCCACCCCCTCCCCAAGTGACCCCTAGAATTATGATTCATTTTCAATAACTCAATTTGACTCGTGTGCTTGACTCGCCCCTCCAGACAACAGAATCAGCAGCAGCAGCAGCAGCATCCGCATCAATACCAGAACCACCAGCACCAGCAGCCAAGGATGGTGGACATTAATCGTAACGAGATCCTCGGCGAACGCAAGGTGGAACTGAGCGAACGCAAACAGCAACTGTCCCACAACTGGCACCAGGCGTTCCAGGCGAGCGAGGTGGCCCAGCGGGGTGCGGCCGACCATCAGCAGCATCTCCAGCAGCAGCAGCAGCAGCAGCATCAGTACCAGAACCAGCAGGACAATAAATTCAAGGGGATGGTCAGGTGAGATGGGGTGATGGGTTTTTTGGGGAGGGTACTTTTTTAAGGAAGCAGGTGAAATTGAAGATGATATGGTGAGTGTGTGAACACTGAAAGCATTGAAACTTGAAATTTTTAAACTCCAATTTTGATATTAAATAACTTTTCCTTTTTTATGATTAAAAAATGGCAAACATTTGAAATTTGAAAAAAAAAAAACATATTACCAAGTTTTTAACAAAACAAATCTTGCTGAAATTTTTAAAATTTCTGTCATTTCATTATTTTTCTAAGAAAAAGTTGTTTGTTTTATTGTTTTGAAACATTCAAAAAGACAAAATAAATAATGTATTCGCAACGATAGCAGTATTGAGCTTATCAACCATTTGACCTTACGTCAAAAATAATCCATTATTATTGTTTTGGTTACACTCGCACCCCGATGGTTTGACACCAACTGTTGTCAAACGAACGTGGTCACTTTTTAGTTTGACACCCCTTTTACACGGAGTTCACAGACGCTATCAAAAGTTTGTTTTGGTAGTGTACGTGAGCACCGTGTAAAAGTGACAGTTCGTCAATTTTTAGTTTTACTTTGACCAACCAACGGGGTACAAAACATAAAAAATTGTCAAACGTAAAAGTGATCAACTACCGAGGGTTGAGTGTATTTGATTTTCCATACTATCGTTTTCATCATTTGGCAATTCTGGAGTTTTTTTTGAAAAGGTACACTAAACCAGATTTTCAGTTTTTGCTTTTTGGGTGTTTTTTTAATAACCCTGGCTCAAGGCGGTTCCAAAAATACCCAAAAGCAAAAACTGGAAATTTGGTTTATTGGACCTTTCCAAAAAAAAAAAAAAACTCCAGAATTATTATATGCAAAAAAATGGGGTCCAAAAAGTAACTCTTTCAATTGGAGCCGATAAAAAACATCGAAAGATGTTTCAATAAATTTTAGGTTCAACATTTCTCCAAAAAAATTTCTTTGATAAAATATAATACCTTGGATCAGCCATGCCAGATCAGGGATGCCAGATACACAGATTTGTCTGTGTTTCACAAACATTTGAACTTGTGTCAGACATTTTTTGAGGTGCACAGACTTTTTAAAAACTTCATTAAATTAATATTTTGTAAAAATATAAATCGAAACTTATTTAGTTAGTCTTCAAATGCTTAAAAACACATTTTTTTATGGATTTCCATGACTTTAAATTGATATATTTGAATTTTAGACAATTGCACAGACATACACAGACTTTTTCACAGACATTTTAAAAAAACATGTGGCATCCCTGTGCCAGATATACAAATAAATCTGTATTATACAGATTTGTCGATGATAAAAATCACAAAAATCTGTATGTATAGATTTTTGTTTAAAGATTTGATTTTAAAATTTCAACAATATTGTAACTGAATTATGCTTTAATATGATTAAAAAGCTCAAATCTGTTGTTAAAAGTTAAAAATAAATCTTCTATGGCTTCGCATTTGACATGAGAGCAGTTCTCTACGGAATCGGTCTTTTTTCTTTAATTTTAATTTTTGTATTTTTTAATTCGGCTGAAACTTTTTTGGTGCCTTCGGTATGCCCAAAGAAGCCATTTTGCATAATTAGTTTGTTCATATAATTTTCCATGCAAACTTGGCAGCTGTCCATACAAAAATGATATGTGAAATTACAAAAATATGTATCTTTTGAAGGAGTTTTTTGATCAATTTGGTGTCTTTGGCAAAGTTGTAGGTATGGATATGGACTACACTGAAAAAAAATGATACACGGTAAATTTTTTTGGTGATTTTCAATTTTACTTTTTGTCACTTAATCTTGATTTGCAAAAAAAAAACTTTTTTTATTTTTTTTTTATTGTTTTAGAGGACATCAAATGCCAACTTTTCAGAAATTTCCAAGATGACCGAGTTATGATTTTTTGAATTAAAACAATTTAAAAAAAGAAATCGAAATATTGGTCGCGAAAATTTGTCAATTTCATTTTTCGATGTAAAATTGAATATGCAATTAAAAAGTACTTAAGTGAAATTTTGATAAAGTGCACCGTTTTCAAGTTATAGCCATTTTTATGTAACTTTTTTCAAAATAGTCGCAGTTATTCATTCTTTTTAAATAGTGCCCATGTTTGTCCACTTTTGAAAAAAATATTTTTAAAAGCTGAGAAAATTCTCTATATTTTGCTTTTTCGGACTTTGTTGATACGTCCCTAAGTTGCAGAAATATTGCCAAATTTTTGAAAATATTTTATTCGAAAAGATCAGAAGATTTCACGAATATTTCATATTTTGACATTGAAAATTGGACCATGAGATGCTGAGATATCGACATTAGAAAATGGTGGATTGTTTGGGTGAGGCTTAAAAAACATCAATTTTCTTGTTTTTCAACCTTTGCATAGCAATATCTCTGCAACTAAGGGTCGTATCAACAATGTCCGAAAAAGCAAAATATAGAGAATTTTCTCAGCTTTTCAAAAATATTTTTTTCAATTAATTTCAACTATTTTTAAAAAATGAAAAACTGCGACTATTTTCAAAAAATTACCCAAAAATGGTTATACTTGAAAACGGTGCACTTTATCAAAATTTCACTGAAGTACTTTTTGATTGCAAATTCAATTTTACATCGAAAAATGAAGTTGATAAATTTTTGCGACCAGTATTTCGATTTTTTTTTTAAATCGGTATTGATTCAAAAATTCATAACCTGGTAAAAGATTTTTTGCCCATTCTGGAAATTTCTGAAAAGTTGGCATTGACACATATCAGAAAATGACAAAAATTAAAATAAGTTTTATTTTTCAAATCAAGTTTTTGTGACAAAAACTGAAATTAAAAATCACCAATTTTTTTTACCGTGTATCATTTTTTTCAGCGTAGTCCACATCCATACGTACAATTTTACCAAAGACATCAAATCGATCAAAAAATTCCTTCAAAAGATACAGATTTTTGAATCATCATATATCATTTTTGTATGGACAGCTGCCAAATTTGTACTGAAAATTATATGGACAAACTAATGATGCAGAATAGCTTTTTTGGGCATACCGAAGGCACCAAAAAAGTTACAGGCGGATTAAAAAATACAAAAATTAAAGTTGAAGAAAAAAGACCGATTTTGCAGAGGAGCAAAAACCGCAATTTTTTAGCCATAGAGAAGCACAGAAAATTTTTTTGCGGCCAAGTTATATATTTTTTTAAAAAAGATTTAAGAAAAAATCGAAATTTTAGTCAAAGAGTTTGAAATGTAAAATTAAATTTGCAATCGAGCAGTAACTTACAGATTTTTCGATAAAGTGCACTTTTTTCCAGATATAGCCGATTGAAGTTAAATTTAACTCAAAAATTCCCATTTTCCTTTTTGCCTTCCTCACGTTACTGAGGAAAGGCTATAAAATCACTCGAAAAATGAACTTCTTAATTAGACCTCCTAGACCCACCTTCATGTATACCTATCGACTCAGAATCAAATTCTGAGCAAATGTCTGTGTGTGTGGTGGGATGTTGATCAAAAATTTGTCACTCGATTATCTCGACATTAGCTGAACCGATTTTGTCCGTTTTGGCGTCATTCTATCCGGCTTCGGGTCCCATAAGTCGCTATTAAAAATTATGCAATTTATTTAAGTGCTTCAACAGTTATGCTAAAAAAAGATTTTAACAAAAGTTCGGAAGATTGTAAAAAGGGTGGTTTTTGTAAGATACATTTTCAGAAAGGTATTAAAAGACCTTTCCAACGCGTCCAAGACATTGAAGATCTGACAAATCTATCAAAAGTTATAAGCACTTAAGTGTTATTTATACGCTTTTTGGAGGCCGGATCTCAGATATGTTGATGAAAACGTTGTCCGGATCTCTCATGCGACCTATCGTAGGATGGGTATTCAAAAGACCTTTCTAACGCGTCCAAAACATTGAAGATCTGACAACCCTATCAAAAGTTATAAGCACTTAAGTGTTATTTACGCACTTTTTGCATTTTGGACAGCACCCTTTAAATGTGAGGAAGGCGCCAACCACCTAAGGGTGGATTAAGTAACGTTTTTACATTGTATTCATGATTTCTGAAAATATTTTTTTTAAAGTTCAGAAAATTTTCAATAATATTGCCTGAAGAACAATGAAGATCGGACCTCTGGGTTGCTGAAATATGGCGAATAATAGATAAAATTAGGTATTAAAGACACATTCAAAATTCTCAAATTTTCGAATTTCAAAATATTCGCAACTAATGGGCCAATGTTGTTGAAAAAATATGATTTTTTGTAAAATTGTAATTATAATATTATAAAAATTTTGGATTCATGACTAGCATTTCAGAAGGGAAAGGCATTCAATATTACGCCCATTTGAATTAAATAAAAATAATCATCATTATGTCTATATTACTTTACTCACATATTTGGCAGATGTCCATACGAATATGGTATGGGATAATTTTAAAATGTGTTTCTTTTATAGAAGTTTTTAAATCGATATTGTGTCTTCGGTGAAGTTGTAGGATGGATGAGGACAACCCCTAAAAAAATGATACAAAATCATTTTTAGACTTTTTTTTAAATTGCTTTTTGTTACTAAAAATTGATTTCCAAATACTCTTTTTATATGTTTTATTTTTATTATATGTTTTAGGGGACATAAAATGTCCTTTTTCAATAATTACAAATTGAACAAACAATGTTTGACTAAGTAATATATTTTAAAAATTAGTGAGACATTTTAATAAAATCTAAAAAAGCTGACAAGCGAATTGTCTGCATTTTTAATGTAAAATAAAATTTGTTATCAACCATTAATTTTATTGAGGTGCGCCTTTTTCCAGTTTTAAATATTTCAAAAATATTGTTTGTTTTTGTGCTTGCTTGAAAAAAACTCGAAAAGTTAAGACAATTCTCCACATTTTGCTTTTGTGAACATTGTCGAAGAGGCCTTTGATTTCTGCGGTATAGCCAGCAAAGATAAAAAACAGGAAAAATTAGATTTTCTCAGTGTTATTTTCAGAACCTCGAAGCATAGCAAATTGGTTTAAATGGTTCATTTTTGCAATTATTTTGTTAATATGGGATGATTTGGCTTTATCATGTCTTTACATTGTATCTGAATTTACTGACGAATTGCCGGTTCTGTTTGGTTTCTGAATTATTGTTATGAGTTATCTGATCCAAATAACTAAAAAGTTGTAAAAAAAAGTCACAGTTCACTAGACTTTTATTGAATGGTTTTTGGAGATTCATTTTTAAAACTCGTGCAAACATTTATTTATCTTAAAATTTCATTCAACTTTGCTAATTCTCAAGTTGCTTTCTAATGTTTTTTTTCAATTGTGGTTTTTCAAACATTTTATCATTATTTTTCCACCAAGTTCAATGCGTTCAGTGTCCAAACTCACCAAAAATCACCGAATCGTACGAGCAGTCCATGCATGGCATGCACTTCAACCCCCCACTAGCCACCACCACCACGACAATGCATCACGAAGTCACCACCTCCTTCGTGGGGAGTGAGAAAATAAAACACTTTCCTCTAAATTGTTAGTAAAGCCAAGTGTGACCAGTTGTGCAGGCGAAGCAGTGAGGGTGGAGAAAGTTCAACAATTCAATTCAATTGAATTGAATCTGCTTTGCCATACTCTCTGCCCTGGTCGAAAACCAAAGCTAGTCAATTTCGTGATTTATCATCGAGGAGGAGTAGGACGGCACTCTCTTCGAGGTTTGGCTTAACTATTTCTGCTTTATTTTCCACTCTCTTTATTTTTCCACGCTGCATTTTGGGACTCTTGCTGGCTGACTAACTCTGGTTTGATTGGATTTTTTCTCTCTTTATTATTCTTTTCTTTGATTTCTATTGTTTGAACAAATAAACTGCTCGGATGACAGTGCCGAAATGGCGTTCCGGATCAATCGATTTAACAATCTGAGTAACAGCAATAATAACAACTATTAAAGGCACTTGACACTGCAGTCTGTTCCGAACCCGCACCCTTTTCCCCACACTAATCCTCACCTTACTAATCTTAATCCTCTCTAACTGTGTGCTTGTATGTGTGAGAGCAGGCCTCACCTTAACAATCCTAGGGCGGTGCAAAATTTGGACCACTATCAAAAGCACCAGAACCAGCAGTACCAGCAACACCATTACCATCCCGAAGAGCAATGGCCAATGATACGGAAAAATGCGTCTTTTCTCTTCTCTAAGGGAAAGTGGTAAGGAAAACTGGATGTCCAGTCGTTGTCCTCAATTCCTTTTTTGTGGTTTTGTCTCTGTCCGTTTTCGTCCATGTCCAAGTTCCTAGTAGATAGTAGTTTTGTGTATTTTGTGTGTGTGGATTAGAGCCATTTAAGAGTAATTTATGGGTGTTGTCGCTTTAAACGGGAGGATGTCCGGGTGGAAATTTGATCGTTAAGTTTACGACGGTAGGCTAGGCCTTTTGTGAGGGGTGATATGCAGTAAAATGCAGTAATTTAGGAGCATAGAGATAAATTTGCCTGATGACAATGAGTTGATAAAAGTTTACAGAAACTGCAGCGGAATTAAAATATTGTCTACCAAACCCGGAAATAGATTTCACTTATATTTTTTGATTTGGTTCAATCATTTTGGGGGTTTTTACTATCACCAAAGAAGCCATTGTGTCATTTGTTCACCCAGTCAAATCCTCATACAATTTGGAAGCAGTTCATACAAAAATTACACGTAAATATTCGAAAATCTGTAACTTGTCAAGGAATTTATTGATTGATTTGGTGTCCTCGGCAAAGTTGTAGATATTGATGAGGACTATTCAAAAAATCTTCAAAAAATCGTGCACGGCGGGGAATCGTCCCAGAAAAAAAATCCTATTACTAATTTGAAGGTTTTGATGCGCTCTTTCAATTTAATTTTGGCCCGAAACCCGGAACTCAAAGCCTGATTTTTGAGAGCTCTTTTTCTGAAATACTTGTGCGATGTCTGTATCCGCTCTGAAAAATTTGTGTCTTCCATCATTGGAAAACCGCTCGTAAAACCCACAATTTTTATGTTTCAGATTTGTAGCCATGGGGTCGGAGACAAACATTTTATTTTTCGATTCACAATTTTCGACCAATAAATGTGGTCAAAGCCATTTTTAGAGGTATTTTTTGGACTATTTTACAGATAACACTATCAAATTACAAGCATCCAGTTTCGAACAAAAAGCCATTCGAAAACATGCGCCATTAACTGCTTCGGCCCAAAATTTGAAGCTTTTCCAAAATGTATTTCCAGAGATATTTATTAGTGTTTTTTGTCTTAATTATTTTACGTCAGCACATTTACGCTGCGCGTGAAAGTGTTCTTTTTGGCTTTTCATGATAGATCGACAAAGTGCAATGGCGATACATATTTTTTTAAGTTAATCATAGACGAACATTAAAGACTGAGTACCATTTATATTTTTCTAATAATGTCAATCCAATATGTATTTCTTAATTAAATTTTAATACCTTGCTACCCATAATGTAGCTCTGAAATTAAAAAAAAGGTATTCGAAGCATTAGGCCAAATTCTCACTGGGTGGTATCAATTTGTTTCTGAAAAATTAATTGCACCAATATATTTGTCGGAGTTTCATCATTTTGTAAGAAAGGCTCTATTTCACCTCTGGTGATATTAAATCGTTTTTTTTTCTTGTTTTAAAACTAATTCAAATGAATCGCACTGAATTTGAACCAAAACTTCATAATTTGAAATCAACGATATGTTACAACGAATGGTTCAAACATTTCCTCCTCATAAATAGCTATTTTAATCATTGTTTTTAACAGAAATTGTCTTGATTTTGAATTCATGTAATTTTATGAGACCAATTCTGTACGTTTTCGCAACTAAGCCATTTTGCATTGGTTTTTCGATACAAGTCTCCATACAAACTTGGGAGCTGTCCATATAGAAGTACCATGAAATTTTTCAGAACGTGCGTTGGTATTTCGGCCAAATTGATTTATTGATTGATTTATTTAAGTACAGTCCAGACTCGATTATCCGAAGGCCTTGGAAAAAATTCTCTTCGGATAATTGATTCAAGGAAAAACGTTTTTATTTGTTGTTATTTTTGATTGTTGAGCTTAAGTATGACCTCTAAACTACTCTGAAGTGATTTAAAATTTTTAAATTCAGGATGGCGGCGATTTAACGGTGATGAAATATTTAAAAAAATACATTTTCTTATTTTATAGGCATTCAACAATTCAAATTTGACTAAAATTGGGTCAGAAAACTCGAATTTGAAGTTAAAAGTAAGAAAATAAAAATACGAAAAAACTTTTTTTTGTTTTGTGATTCGATTATTTGAAGTCTCATACAAACCTTTGGATAATCGAAACTTCGGATAATCGAGGTTTTGGATAGTCGAGTTTGGGCTGTATTGTGAAAACACTGGAGAAAAAAATCAAAAATATGTTTTAGTTGTTTATCTTAAAAATCCTAAAATCATAATTTCAACATAATTTGACCACCCGTTCTTTTCTGGCACCGACGCATTTGTTTCCGTTTTTGATTATTTTTCAAAAAAACACTTTGTTTTTAAATGGTCCATATTAATTCAATCAATTTTATTTACAAGAAAATAGATGACTGTTATGCAAAATGATTTGGAATTGAGATAATTTTCTTATTTATTAAAAATTATTTAAATTAGAGATTAACGAAAATCTACACTTATTTTAAATATTGATTTTTTTTTTCTTAAAATTTGACCTAAAATTGGCTGTAACTAGGAAACAGTGCAGCTTATCAAAATTTTACTATGATTATTTTAATTAAATTAAATTTTATGTACACAAAATGTTGTTGCTTCAAACATCACTTTTTTTTATCAAAAAATCGCAACATGGCCGAAATAAAAACGTCTGTCAAGTTTGTCAAATCCGAGTTTTTTTGTATTAAAAGTGAAACAAAAAATCGGAAAATTCTATGATTTAATTTCTTTCTGAAAAATCTTATCCTACATTTTGCCGATGATTGTAACTAGAGGGTGACGATTCTCGAGATTTTCAATTTCCCGGGAATCGAGAGTAGAGTTTGGACATTTCCCGGGAATTCCCGGGACCCGGGAGTTTTTTTTACTATGCCAATACTGCCGTTCTACGCATAATTGTCCCATGTTCAAAAAAGTGCAACTGAGAAAAACGCGATTGAAATTTTTCGACCGATTTCTGTGTTTCTACGCATAATTGTCCCGTGGGTTCCTATTCGCCCTATGTGTCCCTAATCGCCCCAGTTAGCAGTTTATCACCCTTATTTGTGATCCTCTTGCTATACAACAGGTAAACAAGGCTTAATGCTAAGTAAAACTAATGATTCCGTGTAAGAAAATACTTGATGGGACAATTATGCGTAGAAGTTCAACGATGGGACAAACAGACTTGGTGTTGTTTTTGATGAGTTTCCGAACAAAGTACCAGATTTTATGTGTTTTTCTTAAAGTACACATCAGACTAAACTTAAAAATGGCAAAAAGTCAAAATCGTCAAAAACTGACATGGGACAATTATGCGTAGAACGGCAGAATAGTGCCAAAAATTCAAAATGAAAAGTAATAAATTTGTTTGTTTTCAATGAATTCAATTACAATTAGTTCATACTAATTCTATAAAACGTTAATTAAAGTAGCATCATTATTTTAAGGAACTTTATAAAACCTTTTGATTTTTTTTTCTGAAAATCAAATAAAAAATCGTTTCTTGAGCATTTTAGGGCTCGAAATTGTAGTTTAAAATATTTACAAATCTTAATTCGCACTAATGATTTTTCAAAATTTGCACAAACTTGTTATTAGATTTTTGTTAAAAAATAACTAAAACAGCTTATACAGCCTATATTTCATTTCCCAGTATCGGGAATTCAGCAATATGATAACAGCGACTCAAAACAACAAATTAAACTGTTTTTTTTTTGTAACTTTTAAGGGTAACCGAAATATTTATTGAAGAAATATTTCAGTCATCAGGAAAACTCAAACATTCACAAAAAAAAATATAAAAAATGTATAGATCAATGCTTGAAAAGGGATCTATCACTGAACGGGACTGCTCGATATTCGATAGAACTTTCTGTCAGCGATCATTGCCCAAAACGATATTTGATCGCTGACACACAACGCCTATCATGATCGTCATTGCTTGGCGACGGTCAGTGAACGTAAACACGAAGACGAAACGAACGAAAAATGAGCACCACTCAAGCAGTCGCCCGAACGAGACAACGTGCTCTTTCTCTTTCTTTCGGAATCTCGGTAGAATGTCAAACGACCACTCTCTAGGCGATTTTTCTCCTGGAGGGAAGTCAATGATTGTGTGAGTGACTTTGCGTAGCACTCATTCTTTTGTGTGTGAAACGAACGAAAGCAGAATGTAAATATCAGGTTGGCGTGGTGAAGACGATTGGAGTGCTCTGTCAGCTATCACAAACACGTATTTCCGAAAAAATACTCAAAATTTCCGTTTTTACAATATGGGTATCAATCGATTGGGATTTTTTCACACATTTGTAAATAGTTTTGTGAAAATTTTTAGTATTTTCGAAAAATTTTGTTAATAAATTCCAAATGCATGAAAAAACCCGATCGTTTGATACCTACATCGTAAAAACGGAAATATTGAGCATTTTTTTTCGAAAATACGTAGTTTTGTGAAAATTTTGAGTATTTCCAAAAAATGTTATTACATTCGAAATGTATAAAAAAAATCCTGATCGTGTGATACCTTTATTGTAAAAATTGAAATTTTGAGTTTTTTTTCGAAAATACGTAGTTTTGTGAAAATTTTGAGTGTTTTCAAAATATGTCCTTATTACATTCGAAATGTATGGAAAAATCCCGATCAGTTGATACCCATATTGTAAAAACTGAAATTTTCTTTTTTTTATTTTTTTTTTTGCTTCAAAAAAATAATTATATATTCGAAATGTATGAAAAAATTCCCATCATTTGATACCCATATTTCAATAACAATAGTTTTGAGTATTTTTTCGAGAAATATATATTATCTGTTATTAAACTCAAGCTATCGACTGTAAGACTAAAGATAAGTTTATATTTTAAAATTTTACAGTGATGTGGAATGAAAATGTATTATTTATTTATTTGTTTTGTTTAATATAAGAGTTAGAAGGTAATTTAAAATGACCGATTCCAAAAGCATTCTCAGTTAAAATTTTATCTTTTTAGTGTAATGGGTTTAATCAGCATGGTATCTTTGAAAAAGTTTTTCCAAATTTAATGAAGCTGCTACATCCGAGAAAGGTAAGGACAGGACGACTGTTGAGCCTTATAAAGGCCAAAAACAGAAACAGTTAAAGTTTCTCCATAAATGTCGCCAATTTTTTAGTAAAACTTTTAGGGCGTCACGGGAGGGGTTCCTGAGGTCTGAGCTCAAATTTAGAATAGAGCCTTGTGAGATTTCAAAAAGTGTCCACGTGGTTTATGAATGGTCCCCAAAGTATGTCTATGTTTCTTTACAGGTTTATGCTATATAATTCGCTGGTCATCATTGCTATAGTTTTACATCAATTTTAAATTTTGTTGAATGTCCTTATTCGATTATGTTCATTTTGTAGCATCCATCGACATCGTCGGATCCAGTGTTTTTCAAACTAAACTAATCTTCTCTCCCTCCCTCGATCCCTCCTTCCAGACCCACCAACCACGCCGAACCGGCCCCCATCCGGCACATCCCGGCGTTCAGCTACCTGAACCCGAACGGCCACCAGATCCTGCGCTACTCGCCCAACTCGGCCGATCCCCAATCATCGTCCACCGGTGGCGCTCCATCCCCGTACCGCAGTAGCGACGGCAGCGGCCACCGTTACCACGACATGCCTTCGCACCATTTGCTGCAGGAACAGCAACAGCAGCAAACGCCACCACTTCCGGCTGGAAAGAGCAAGAAGAGCTCCAAGAGTGAGAACAAGGCAAAGGAGAAGGAGAACAAGGAGCGCAAGAAGAAGGAGAAGAAGGCGGCCAAGAAGGAGAAGGAACGGTCGGCGAGTTCGAGCAACTCGACGGCGGTGAGCAGCGGGGAAAAGGTGCGGAAGGAGTCCAAGAAGGGAAGCAGGGCACCGGCGCCGATTCCGCCGCCGCAGCAGGTTCCACAGAAGCGGTTGATTGAACACCACGAGTACCAGAACATTTCGGAGGAGACGAAGATTGATAGCAAGAGTCCGGTGATGCGGATGTTCGGGGACACAAACTTTTTGCTGAATCACAGGAGGAAGGCCTCCGGTCAGCAGAGTCAGACTCAACAGCAGCAGAAGGAGAGTGGCCTCAGCTGTGGCCAGGGTGTTTGCGAGCTATTGAATGGTGTCTATCGCTTTTCCCCGCACGTGACCTCCTTCGCGGAGCTCGAGTCCAACAAGAGCAACGTCAGCACGCCCACGTTGATCGTTGGCGCAAAGGGATCCTCGGCGGCGACCTCCACGAACCACTCGCACCCCTCAACGCTCGACCCGAAAGAGTACCAGAACTTTAACGTGTCCAAGTATCTCAACATTGACGTCAAGACGCCGAATCTGCGCAAGAACCACGTTCACGGGCATCACCATGGTCACCACCACATCAGCTCGAACGCGAGCAGTTTGAGTTCGGGGAGTAGCGGAAGCAACTCGCTGAACTCGTTTGACTCGGTTGAGCAGGCGATCATCTTTCAGAAGAACAAGAATCCGGACTCGTACCTGGGGCCGTTCAACTTCCGGCAGCTGTTGAGGCCGACGCAGGGGCCGACGGAGTCGTTGCGGAAGCGGAAGGGCATTAATCCGCCGTCGCCGCCGCCGCTGCAGCGGGGGAAGAGTTGAGCGGGGAGGAGTTTGAATTTGTGAATTTGGTCAAAATTGTTCGGATAGACCTACTCGTTTTGCGTTCAACCGGGGGTTTTGAGCGACGTGAGGGATGAGGTAATTAATCTTCTTTCTGGAGATATTTCTCTGGAAGTTCTCTACTAGAAGCACATTTGATCTCGTAGTTTGTAGGTGCACAGTTTATCGAATCTGCTGTCTGCTACTTTTCTGTGGAGGAGGTGAGCAATTCCGTGAGGAAAATTGAATCGAGGAATTTTTTTAAAGTTCTTTTGTGGATTTGAAAAAATATATAAAAGTATTCCTTTTTGGGATAAATTTAATTTTATCCATAATATTTTGATATGTTCTTTTATTTTTTGTTAAATTGTTGCTAAAAACTTGAATTTTCAGCTTTTTTGTCACCCTTTTGGACTAAACCAAAAAAAACTCATTGTGCTATTTCATTTTAAAAAAAATGGGTTCCATTTTTGTATATCAATTTTGAATATTTATGATTTTTGAAGGCTTTCTTCAAAGGACGAGGAATGATCAAACGACAAAATCAAAAATTCTTCACTTCAAACTTCAATATTTAGTTTTTTAAACAATACGGATTTTTTATATGTGTGGGTCTCGTGGCGCAGGGGTAGCGGCTTCGGCTGCCGATCCCGATGATGCTATGAGACGCGGGTTCGATTCCCGCCTTATCCACTGAGCTTCTATCGGATGGTGAAGTAAAACGTCGGTCCCGGTTTCTCCTGTCTCGTCAGAGGCGCTGGAGCAGAAATCCCACGTTAGAGGAAGGCCATGCCCCGGGGGGCGTAGTGCCAATAGTTTCGTTTTTTTTTCGGATTTTTTATGAGATCAAATGACAACAAATTATCATTGAATAATAAATTATTGATTTCTTCTTTGTTTTTAATCCTAATTTTTTAATTTTTTACCGTTATTATTATTGCTTTTATATTATTTTTATTGCTTTGGTGCTACTGCTTTGGTGGCTTTTCCTACCGAATAAAAAAAATCAATCAATCAATCAATGATTTTTTTGAATTTATTGCAAAATAATGTGGAAAATGAGCATATTCTAAATATTTTTTTAGCGATGTCTCAATAAATAAATAATTTAATCGTGAAATGAGATCGCTCGAAACATTATGTAAATTTTGACATGAAGCATCATTGCACTACTTTTATTTTTTAGTATTTCCAGTATCTTTTTAATGTAATAAAACATAGATCCATGATTTTAAAAGTTTTTTAACACACATGTATTATTGAAAATATTCATCAACCCATTTTTAACTTTTTTTCTGTTTGTTTAATTATGATATGTTGTTAAAAAACAAAACTGGTTCAAATTTTAAATATGTTTAACTCCTCAAACCAAATTGGAATCAGATAAAAATCCAAAAAAGTTTGATAAATAATAGCAACAATACATTATTTCAAAAACTAAAAAAAAGTTCTGAATTTTATGTTTTGTTACCTTATTTTTTTTTAATTTTGCTTCTCGTCGAAATTTTCATAATGTTTTGAAAGTTTTATTGCAGTTTTTCTTAAATTTTCAAATATTTGTTTAATAAATAATAAAAATCAGTTTAGTTTTTTCAATTAATTATAGAAACTGAAGGGAGGAAACAAAACAAATATATATTGTCTTATATAATTATAAAATTAATCATGATCCCACAAAACAAAGTATTATTTTCAAGCTCATTTCTTTTTAAAAATCAGTACTAGTTATCTGAAATTGAAATTTTTACATGAAAATGAATTTTGAAAATCAAATAGTCAGAAAAATTTTAGATGCACCAGCTGTAAATTATGGTAAAAATCTGCCCTAAATAGTATCTGTAATTTGAATCAATTAAATTTGTTTATTCAACTAAACTTGATTTGACACTCATTTTACAAAATTCTAAATATATACAAAATATTAAATTAGTGAACATTGCATAAATTAAAAAAAAAGTTGATTTAATAGAAAAATTTGTAATTTTTTGGAATACAAAAATCAATTTGAAATTTTTAAAAATAAAAGTATGGCATATCCCGAAAACTTTGATTAATATTTCAATCTTAATTTTTGATAGTTGATTTCCTGATCCGATTCAAATTTGCTCATGGAATCGCTCAATTTTGCTAGATTGCTCTGAAAAGAAAAAAAAACCTACCAACTCGATTACTCTTTACAACTTAAACAAGGAAGCAAATTGATCGAATCAAATTCCCAAATCACGTAGTGCTGCTCGTCCTTTTCCCTTTTCCCTAAGGCAAATCCTCATTTATTTTTGCGGTTCGAAAATTAGGCAAGCAAATAAGAGGCAAAGATGAACGTGAAACGATTCAGGTCTATCCGCATTTCCGAAAATTTGCCCTGTTTTCGATTTTTTTTTCAGTTGAAGTGGAATTGATATTAATTTTACGTTTGAGTTTATATTTTTTGTTTGTCCAACGTTCGGGGGTTTCGGTACACGCAAGCACACATACAATCACACCTACACACAATCATTAGTTAGCCGCCGTATGGATAAGCTACTTCTCGCACTCAGTAAAAAGTTACCTAACCTTAACTTTTCCCTCAACTTTTCCCGCCTGCAAAAGAGAAAAAAAACTGGCCGCGAAGCAGAACTGGGTTGTCTTATCTCGCCCGTTTCCGCCAATTGCGCGTGTTTGCAAAAGGGCATTTAATGAGTCAGAACAGAAATGAGCAATCGAGAGAAAAAGGAATTAAAATCCACCGAAAAGCAGCAAATAGTACAAAATCTTGAAATTTGAGAATGCTTGTCGTGGCCAGTTTTGACTGAAAAGAGGGGGCAAAAATCTATTGTTTTCTAGTTTCTTGAAATTGTTTGACGCAGTTTTTTATAATTTATTGCCTATCTTAATTTAACTATTTTGTTTTTCGTGTTCTACTTGTAATCTGTTGTTTTGTTCGTTCTTTGTTATATCTACCGTTTAGTTTGTAAGCTAGAACTTTTCCTAAAGGAAATTAACCAGCCAAAGTTTGCGCTGGAAAGTAAAACTTGTTATGTTAACCAAACTCTATCGTTATATAAAATATGGATGGTTAGTTGTTAAGAACACACCTACATTACACACTCATACATTCACACTGATTTGGGGGTAGTCTGTAACGATGGTATAAATCTAAATAAAAATAAAAAATCAATGTAAAACTCATGGACTCACCAAACTACACCAAAAACTAGAATGGAACTAAATAAAGAGCAAATAAAAATCAAAACAAATATCATCTTCTGATTTAACCCAACGAGAAACCCAATTTCCACAGAAAAAATCATCGAGCAGCTTACTGACCTCGAAAGAATCCAAATTTATGACCGAAAATGGACGCGTTCGAGGGATGGTGCAATTTATGGTGTCACTCTCTGTTGCATAATTAATGGGTTGCAAGTGGCAGTCGCCAAAAATTTACAGTAAATTTTACAGAATTTACTCCCACATGGTGAAGGTTGCTGGCGCGGAAATCGCTGATGATAGATAATCAGCATTATTTGTGTGGAAATTTTTGCGATCGGAAAGTTGGCTGAAGTTTTGGAAATGGTAGATGACCACGCGTCTCCTCCGAAAGCATGCTGGTTCGGGTGGGGGTCGTGGTAATGAAAAGTTTGGATGGTTTCGTGCAGTTGGCAACGCGTTTCGCGTACTGCCTACTGTTGGGCGGATTCAGTGGAGTTTCAGTTCATTCTTACTCAATCACGGTGTGTTTGTATTGAAATGAAATTTTGGCAATTCTTTTTTTTTTATTTTCATTATCTTAACTTAAAAATAACCGGTAAATTTCATTGAAATTTGCCGGTTAGATATTGAAACTTCATTTCATTTATGTATTAAGCAATTCCTCACGAAAACAGCATGATTCGAAAAAAAGTTCTCCGATCGAGCTCAATTTTTTCTGGGGGATCCTTGGCCGAAATAATTAGACCCGTATTTTTTTGTTTGGCCATTAGGGTGGTGCGAAAAATGGCAATTTTCGTCGATTTTCGCAAAAACCACTTTTTTCAAAAAGTCATCTCCGCGCCATTTCATCCGATTTTAGCTGTCCTAGACGCAAAAGAAAGGTGATTAGTTTGGCTATTTGGAAAAAATAGTAAGAAGTTTCAAAAATCTAGCTTAACATTTGAAAAGGTCGTATGAAAACATAAAATGCTGTTTTGAAGGTCTCGGGACCAAAGAGCCTATGTCTAAAAATATTTTTATCGAATTCCTCGGAAAATTTCACATAGCATATAAAAAAATGGTGAAGTTAAGTTTTCGATACTCTGAGATACGATTTGTTGAAAATAAAAACTACATTTTTCGACTAGCCACGCGCAAAAATGGAAAAATTACGAAAACGAGAAAAAACGACTTTTTTCACTAAAACTGCGATAACTTTAAAATTTCAGCGATGACCTATAGATGTTATGAAACCAAAAGTTGCGTCATTACGAAAATTTTGGTACCCTAACATGTATAGGTCATCGCTGACATTTTAAAGTTATCGCAGTTTTAGTGAAAAAAAGTCGATTTTCCCGTTTTCGTCATTTTCCCATTTTTGCTCGTGGCGCGTTGAAAACCCTAGTTTTTATTTTCAAAAAATCGTGTCTCAGAGTATCGAAAATATAACTTCACCATTTTTTATATGTTATGTGAAATTTTCCCAGAAATTCGCTAAAAATATTTTCAGACATAGGCTCTTTGGTCCCGAGACCATCAAAACAGCATTTTAAAAACACCTTTTCAAATATTAAGCTAGATTTTTGAAACTTCTTACTATTTTTCCCAAATAGCCAAACTAATCACCTTTCTTTTGCGTCTAGGACAGCTAAAATCGGATGAAATGGCGAGATATGATTTTTTGAAAAAAGTGGTTTTTGCGAAAATCGACGAAAATTCCCATTTTTCGAACCTCCCTAACACGCCGTAGGTCACCCTAATGGCCAAACAAAAAAATATGGGTCGAATTATTTCGGCCAAGGATCCCCCAGACAAATTTTGAGTTCGATCGGAGAACTTTTTTTTCGAATCATGCTGTTTTCGTGGGGAATTGCTGTATTATTCTTTTAGGCCAATGCAAATATTTTACAAAGTTTTTGTCCCTCGGCTGATTGCACTTTAGTTTCCATTGAAATTTTGAAATTTGAAAGGTCGTCAGTTCCCGGGGTGGATGGAAGCTAAGGTGTAAAAAGAGGTTTGCAATTGCTTCAACAATCAAGCCTTCGGACACTTAGTTTCGAGTAAGAATCTCGCAATCGAGAACGCCAAGGCAATGCTGTAGAGCAAATAATTTGATTTGACGAATAAACCAGGAGCCGTGAATAAATATGCATGATTAGACATGCCCGAATGCACTCGTAAACGTGAATTAAATTCATGATTTCATAAAACAAAATCACGAATTCATGAAATTTATGCATGATTTCATGAAGTTTATACACGATTTCACGAATTTTATTTACGCCTTCAAAAATTACTCACAAAAATATTCCAGAACTCATGAATTTTATGCATGAAATCATAAATTTTTATTCATTAAGCCATATTTATTCACAATTCCTGGATAATTCGTGCCCAATATGCATAGTTCAAAAATTCGTAAAGCAAAAATCGCGATATTAACGATTTCATGGTACGATTTTCATGATACCCGGAACACTTTTTTTTCCGTGTAATGGTCATCCAATTGCAGGGCCTCGTGGCGCGGTGGTTAGCGGCTTCGGCTGCCGATCCCTAAGTTGCTATGGGGCGCGGGTTCGATTCCCGCCTTATCCTCCTGGCCTTCTATCGGATGGGGAAGTAAAACGTTGGTCCATTTGCGTAAAAGAGGTTTTGAGTGACTCACCACTAGACCGTCCAAAAAAAAAAAAGTCAAAGTAGTTATGTCACAGACATAACCGGAATGGCGTAGACTTACGTAAAATTTAGATATGTGGACATGTGGGTTTTCCATATATTAATTTGAAGAATTAGCTATATTCTTTAAATAGATTTACGGAATATGATCATGAATGGGAGATGGAATTCAGCTAAGGGCGTTATTCCGGGGTGGTTTTCTTTCAAATTGTATGTAGTGTTTGGTGGGAATGATGAACAAGAAGAACTCTTTCGTGAGAAAATTGGTGGCCCTAAAAAGGACCGATTAGAGTTGGATGGTGGCGTTGGTCGCAAGGCTCGGTCTTGGCATCAGGCTGCAGCCGGGAGATGTTCTGTCCAGATGGGTGATAGGCCGCGGTGGATGCTGCAGGTGCTGGCGTTGTTGATGGATGCGAAACCGACAAAGTTGTTCAGGAAAGCGTGTAGTATTTGCAAATGATTGTGGTGCGAAATTTAGATTAGGCTGGTGTATCAACCAAAGTCAAAATCGGCCGATGATAACTAAAATACGAAACATACCTTCGTGACTGTGTTAGAACATTTCTACCAAAAACAAGGTCAAGGCATGTGTGCCCAAATGTCGTTGTCTGTAAAGGATTGGAAAGCAGATCAAGCTTGAGGTACTCTTTCATAAAATCAACAAATTTCAAATTTTCCGGTTTGAGGATATCAATGTTTAAATCCCCAGACACAACAATAAGGCTTTCTAGGCCCAGTGAAAAAAATATAATTTAACCCAAAAATGACGAACTTCTCGTCACAGTGTCCTGATGCAAACAATGATCGAGCTCGAGCTGTCACAGCCCTGCGAAGTATGTTGGCTGACATATCGGGCGGCCAGTCAAAAAAACCAGCTAGAAATCGCCTGACAAAAAACTTTTGCTAGAAAGAGATAGGAAACCTGATGCAAACAAACGTCCAGCTGTAATGTAAACATGGTTTGAATGTGTTGGTAAATTTCTGACTAGAAAGCCTTATGCGGATGTCCTACTTTACATACCAGAACAAATTCCGGATCAAGAAAGAAATTTTCTGTTTGTATGTTGCACTTGGCGAAATATACACAACAACAAACAATGTTTGAATCCCATTTTCTGAAACTTTTGTGGCACAAATATCCCCAAACGAATCAGCCTCGAGTAAAATTGGATCATGTTCCTCACTTAACTGCTCAAGATCGTGAGGCATGGCCGTCGAAGAAGACGAACGAACGGCAAAGAGAGGAAAGAAAGAGACGAAGGAATTTTAGCGAGCCGAATGGGGGGAGGGGGAGAGGGGGCATAGGGGTTGGGGGCGAGAGCAGCCTCAGAAAGCTGTGCAATCCGTCGCCCCCGAAGACCAAAATTTGTTCCTGAAATTTAAATTCAAATTAGCTCGCTGCCTCGTCCCGGGTGGGACGAGGGCAACTCTTTCAACACTAGAATTTGATTCGACGTAAATCTTGCAGAAGCGCTCGCCGCGAATGCGACGAGCTAGTTGGATGTCCCGATTGTTTAACAACAACCTAGGCTTGACCCACGAGAGGCTTTTCGTCGGAAGGCAGCAGGCGCGCGCCTCATCTTGTTGATGCCTCGTCCCGGGTGGGACGAGGGATGGGGATTGAAGCACCTCCGAACCACAGCAACCACGAAAGATCCTAACGGTCCGGCCATCGAGAGGCAACTGGCTGACGGTGACGACGAGAAGGCGATGCGCACTTCTTTTCCAGTTCTGGTCCCTCTCTCCTGCTGCTGCTGCTCTGGTCTCTCTCCTGCTGCTGCTGCTCTGGGCTGAGCTTTCCTGCTGCTGCTGCTGCTGCTGCCGGTCCGACGTCTGAGACGTGAATGATGGAATGGGCTCTGGCGCACGTTCTTATGTATGATTTCGGCCCGCTACTTCCCCTCCTTTTTCGAGACCGACACTCGGTCGCGTTGCTCGGATGATTTTCCCCTCAAAATAGGTACTTGACATTCCCGTCCGTGAGTGGGAAGCGCTCATTTTGCTTGCAAAATCTCTGCATTTTGAAAACATTTTAAAACATTCAATTGTTTCAATAGTTAAACTATTTTGCCAACAATGAAAGTTTTATAGCAAATTGCTGAATAATTTTCGAATCGAATGGCACATAAATCGTGTCGATTCGATTAGAGGGAAGGAAGATATAAGCGTTTGACGGATGACGCAGTAATCCAGGGCCTTCGGCCCGGGTTTTTTGGAATGACACCCCAGTACCTTCGACAAAGACGTAAGTCTACGTCAAAAAATGAAAAGTTGTCAAATCTTCGGTGCTCACCCCTAGAATGATAGATTAGGATGTCCAGAACAATGTTTTCATACAACAAAAAATTCCCAAAAATGGTTTACAACTAGCGCGCGGAGCTTGAATGAAAAAAGTGCATTTTTCGAGTATTTTTCAGAAATGCACGTAACAATAGTACTAAAGTCATTCAAATTTGGTCGCCTTGGGCTTCAAGTTATAGTTTAATGTCCCCTGAACAAATTCCTGTACAGACATAGTCCATGAAAGCTTGTGTTTGGGCATGACAGGGCAAAATTCTTGGTATATAAGCGTTTTTAGCATAAAACATTGACTACTATGATTACAAACGGGAAGGCATATATTTTGGATATTTTTATTTTGCTCGCTCAAAAACGATATTTATTAATAACATTTCATGAAAAAAACATGAGATTTTCTCACAATGTGACGTAAACGACATATTTATAAGTACTGCTCTGTGCTCTTCTCGATCTGAACAAATAAAGCTCTAATGGGTAACTTTTTTTTGAAAAAATAAGTTTTTATAAATGAATGTGTTTCATTCGAATGTACATACATAAAAAAATCACATTCACAGCTTAGAGATATGAACTTTAATAAAATTAATTTTGATTTATGATTATTCGTTTACGTCACATTGTGAGAAAATCTAATGTTTTTCATGAAATGTTATTAACAGATATCGTTTTTGAGCGAACAAAATAAAAATATCCAAAATATATTGATCCTTGCACTGTAACTTGGATTTGGCCCGCACTTTTATCTCGCACTTTTGACAACTTAATTTCTAAAAACTAGGCAACCAGCAGTTGTTTATTTACATTTCCAGTCGCAGTTTCCACCAAACTGGACATTCGCACTTTAAAATTGCGATTGACAGGTGAGCAACATCGGCTCGCTTTGATCATTTTTTGAGAAAATTTAAATTTCCCAAGCCAGCTTGACAAGTCGCAATAGTGCGATCGATAGCAATCATTTAGTGCGAAGTCCAAGTTAGTGAGAATTGCGCAATGTGCCTTCCCGTTTGTAATCATAGTAACCAATGTTTTATGCTAAAACGCTCATATACCAATAATTTTGAAAATTCGTCACTTTTTGTTCACTAAAATGCAAATATCTCGGCTTTGTGTGGACATAAATTGAATGTTAAAAAAGCAAAATGATCTCCGTAAAATTTCCTATAAGCTGAATGCATTAGTTTTAGCTGCAAAATTTTTTAGCTCGTTTTGGAGTGATTTTTGAATTTTTTTAGCAAACAAATACAAATTTTTCTCCCTAAAACGCCCTGCCATGCCCAAACACAAGCTTTTATGGACTATGTCTGTACAGGAATTTGTTCAGGGGACATTAAACTATAACTTGAGGCCCAAGGCGACCAAATTTGAATGATTTTAGTACTATTGTTACGCGCATTTCTGAAAAATACTCGAAAAATGCACTTTTTTCATTCAAACTCCGCGCGCGAGTTGTAAACCATTTTTGGGAATTTTTTGTTGTATGAAAACATTGTTCCGGACATCCTAATCTATCATTCTAGGGTTGAGCACCGAAGATTTGACAACTTTTCATTTTTTTGGGACGGCCTACTCACCACACATAACCTTCGGACGCCTAGAAATGAGCAGAAATTTGCAACAGAGCCCACAAAAGACCCGGGGGTCGTTAAAGTGGATTGATTTGCTTTGGTCATCCAATTAAACGTGTTTGTTATTGTTTACATTGCGTGCTCTAGTTTTTGTTTATTGAAGGTCTAACATTAAAATGCGTTTTTCTCGGAACGTCAAAAAGCGACGTACGGCAAGATAGCACAGCAGCGTTGATTTTCTAATTTTCATCCTTTGCAAGGTTTTGTCTCAGTAACCGATGGTTGGAAGGCAGCATAAAAAATACGGAAAATTTTCCCAGCACTAAGATATCATTTTTAACAGTTATAGTCGAAGATAACAGTCCTATTAAAAAGCAAGCATTTCTTGAAAAAAATAATCAAAAAAATGCTCAAATTTGGTGGGCTTAATAATACCAATCAATGAATCTATATTTTCCTCCAAATCGCACTCCAATGCACAGTGGGAAAAAAGGACCCAAAAAACTGCCGCAACATGATTTCGCGCAAACCATCGATTGCTATACACCAAAAGCTTCGTTTTTGCACCAGGAACAATAATCCGATGAAAAATCGCACGGCACGGACCGGTTGCCGGATTCAGGCCACCGGAACATCCAGATTTTTGGAAAAAGTAATAGATTTATCCAATTGTGAACTGATACGCTTTCTTCTATCATAAAAAGTCATGCAAAACAATCATCGAATAATATTAAATACCATAGGACCTATCGGAACCGGTTCCTCCGATCTCCGGTGGCCACATCCAGAACCGCAGTGGGAAACAGCAAAAACTAGTCGTGCGACGTATCAAACTTCTTGATTATGGGTGGGGACATGAGTTATACACTCCTCTCTTAAAAACATGAAGTTTGATATGTCGCAAGAATGGTTTTAGGAATTTGCCAAATATGACCTTCGGATGTGGCCACCGGTGAACCTGGGAACCGGTCAAGGAGGCAAAAATACATCTTAAAAATATTCTCCATCCAAAATCAAAAAGTTTGATACGTCGCACGACTAGCTTTTGCTGTTTCCCACTGCGGTTCTGGATGTGGCCACCGGAGATCGGATGAACCGGTTCCGATAGGTCCTATGATATTTAATATTATTCTATGATTGTTTTTCATGACTTTTTATGATAGAAGAAAGCGTATCAGTTCACAATTGGATAAATCAGTTACTTTTTCCAAAAATCTGGATCTTCCGGTGGCCTGACTCCGGCCACCGCTCCGGGCAGTGCGATTTTTCACCGGATTGTTGTTCCTGGTGCAAAAACGAAGCTTTTGGTGTATAGCAATCGATGGTTTGCGCGAAATCATGTTGCGGCAATTTTTTGGGTCCTTTTTTCCCACTGTGCATTGGAGCGCGATTTGGAGGAAAATATAGATTCATTGATTGGTATTAATAAGCCCACCAAATTTGAGCATTTTTTTTTTGATTATTTGTTTCAAGAAATGCTTGCTTTTTAATAGGACTGTTATTTTCAACTCTAGCTGTTAAAAATGATATCTTAGTGCAGGGAAAATTTTCTGTATTTTTTATGATGCCTTCCAACCATCGTTTACTGAAGCAAAACCTTGCAAAGGATGAAAATTAGAAAATTAACGCTGCTGTGCTATCTTGCCGTACGTCGCTTTTTAACGTTCCGAGAAAAACGCGTTTTAATGTTAGACCTTCAATAAACAAAAACTAGAGCACGCAATGTTAACAATAACAAACACGTTTAATTGAATCACCATTACACGGAAAAAAGTGTTTCGGAAATCATGAAAATCGTACCGGCCACCGGTCCGTGCAGTGCGATTTTTCACCGGATTATTGTTCCTGGTGCAAAAACGAAGCTTTTGGTGTATAGCAATCAATGGTTTAGCGCGAAATCATGTTGCGGCAACTTTTTGGGTCTTTTTTCCCACTGTGCAATGTTTCGAATTTTTCGCAAAAGATGTTAAAAATCACAATTTAAAAACTGCAATATTTAGGTGACATATTTAATATTTGATCAGCTTGCGGTTCCAGAGATATCGTAGTTTAAAAATTGAGGTTTTTGACATTCTATTGCACAAAAGGCGAAACTTTCCGGTGGTTCAACAAGGGTGCGGTTCGATTTGGACGAAAAATTCCTTTTTTATGATACGGATTGTTTGAATTTCTTGACACTTTTGTATAATAATAATCAATTTTGAGCAATGATCGCATCCCACTATGCGTTCAACGCTTGATCGCTCTCATTCACTCTCTCTCTCTCTGCCAAAGTCACTTGACCACCACGATTTTCGGGGTTTCTGTTAGAGCACCGTCGTTAGTCAGTGACGCCACACACTCGCCGCACAACTCATGATCTGGGAAAATCGATCTTCTTCCCCGAAAAAAACAAACTTTTGCCGCTACGCTCTCTAAAAATAACAACTTTATTCTGTATTTCTCTTTCTTCTGCAAGAAACAAAAATGAGCTAACCATCTCTGGTCGATTTGTAGAAAGCAAACAAGCAAAAGAGAAGGCAGTCAGTGGAGCATAAACGTCACAATATTTGAAAACCGGCCCCACGAATGCTGCACCTGTTCGCACCTTTATGAGGAGTTTTGTGTGTGTTTTGAGTGGATGCGTGTTGTTGCGAAAATAGTGTTTCGTGAGCTATGAAAATCCCTCGAGAAAATGGAAATGCACGCATCAATTAATTCTTGCGTGGTTGATTTCAGCTCTCTCTTTTCAAAAACTTAAAAAAATTATACTTTTGATTAAATTTATTAAAAGAAGGAAACATTTTCTCATTTTACCAACCAAAATAAAAAAAGATACGAGTTTCGTTTTTCAATTATTCATGATTTTCCATGACTGAGTTATGTAATGCGATTTGATACACATTGCTTTCATCACTCCTAATTAATAACCAGAATCTGTGTCCTTTTTAGCAAGTTTATCTTGTCTTCTGAAGATTTTCCCTGTTTATTCTGTGGCAGTAATCCATCTCTTTCAGCTCATGCATAAGCAATAAGCAGTCCGCTATCGTGAAGCACAGTGGGACAGTTGTGTTAAAGAGTGGACACTAGCGTGGTTCACGTTTCTATGAAAAAGACAAAAGTTGTTATTTTGTCTTGCATCAACCGGAAATTCGTTCTTTTATGTCCCCAGAAGCACTCCTGAAAATTTGAGCCCATTTGGTAAGGTCTAGGAGCTCCAGTTTTAATTTGAAATTTATATGGGATTTTGATTTATTTTCCATGGGAAACTATCTTTTTTTACATTGTATTAGGAATTTTTTTTTATAAATCGATGAAATGACTTGATTCTTATAGTAGGAGATAGGTTTTGAATTGGGGAACAACTTTGTAGAACATACCAACAAGCTAGGAAGTGACCCTTTAAAGATACAGATACTTTTAGATGGTGGCTTTTGAAGGGGCTTTACTGTGTGGGCCACCATCTAAAAGTATCTGTATCTTTAAAGGGTCACTTCCTAGCTTGTTGGTATGTTCTACAAAGTTGTTCCCCAATTCAAAACCTATCTCCTACTATAAGAATCAAGTCATTTCATCGATTTATAAAAAAAATTCCTAATACAATGTAAAAAAAGATAGTTTCCCATGGAAAATAAATCAAAATCCCATATAAATTTCAAATTAAAACTGGAGCTCCTAGACCTTACCAAATGGGCTCAAATTTTCAGGAGTGCTTCTGGGGACATAAAAGAACGAAATTCCGGTTGATGCAAGACAAAATAACAACTTTTGTCTTTTTCATAGAAACGTGAACCACGCTAGTGGACACACATTATTGCTGGATTTTTAAAATGTCTTTAGAACTAATTCTTATTAATTTTTCCATTAACTAAAGGCGACTTAAAAACCCCAAAACAAACTAAAAATTTAAACATAAATTTCAATTCACCTACTATCCACTTGGTAGTGGCGCTAGGTTGAAGCACCTTCTCGAAAAGGACCGTAGAAAAACACGTCGCGACGGCGCGTTAATCTCTGCCACTGTCTCGGCGTCGTCGGGTGGCGGCGTCGCGGTGGAGTTCCAACCTGCCAAAGCACCTTCCTCCTGCTTTCAGGTCCCAACATTTTGACAGACTACGGCACGGCTGCCCGCACACATCCACCATGTTGATATTTTGGCTTTTGACTTGTACGCTTGGTTGTAGTATTTATTTTTCGGTTATTGTGGTTGTGATGGTCGGCGCGGGGACAAACCGTGAGATTATCGGGAATATTTTTGCGTTTTTTTTTTTCTGCTACCACGAGATCATGACTCGCTGCTCTCGACTAACCAATAACTCTGTGCTCATTTTTTCAGGGATTTTTTCTCTTGATTTTTGCAGAGATAACTTTTCTTCACGAGATGTTTTTGAGAGTTGATAATGACGATGACAATAAGATGGACTGGTTTCATTGATTTCTGATGAGTGTAATCTTTTATTTGATTTTTTTTCTAGAATAATTTGAAACGCTTAACATTAAAAAAAACGTTAGCTCTACAGCATTGCCTTGGCGTTCTCGATTGCGAGATTCCTACTCGTGTCCTTAATGGCATGATTGTTGAGGCAATTGCAAACCTCTTTTTACACCTTAGCTTCCATCCACCCCGGCATTCGAACTGAAGACCTTTGGACTACCAGTGACTTCACCGAGACAGGACCCAAGGAGACGACTCCTACATCTGGACTGAGCTAACGACCTAACCTCTAGGATAGACTGGGGACAACATTTACTTCTCCATCCTACGGAAGGCGTGATCAGACAAATCTGGTCTCGACAAATGCCACCGCGATCGTCTGGGATTCCAACCCAAACCGACTTGGTTAGAGGTGACCACGCTTACCCCTACGCCCTAGTATTTTAGTATTTTAGTATTTTAGTATTTTAGTATTTTAGTATTTTGGTATTTTAGTATTTTAGTATTTTAGTATTTAGTATTTTAGTATTTTAGTATTTTAGTATTTTAGTATTTTAGTATTTTAGTATTTTAGTATTTTAGTATTTTAGTATTTTAGTATTTTAGTATTTTAGTATTTTAGTATTTTAGTATTTTAGTATTTTAGTATTTTAGTATTTTAGTATTTTAGTATTTTAGTATTTTAGTATTTTAGTATTTTAGTATTTTAGTATTTTAGTATTTTAGTATTTTAGTATTTTAGTATTTTAGTATTTTAGTATTTTAGTATTTTAGTATTTTAGTATTTTAGTATTTTAGTATTTTAGTATTTTAGTATTTTAGTATTTTAGTATTTTAGTATTTTAGTATTTTAGTATTTTAGTATTTTAGTATTTTAGTATTTTAGTATTTTAGTATTTTAGTATTTTAGTATTTTAGTATTTTAGTATTTTAGTATTTTAGTATTTTAGTATTTTAGTATTTTAGTATTTTAGTATTTTAGTATTTTAGTATTTTAGTATTTTAGTATTTTAGTATTTTAGTATTTAGCTCAAATTTAGAGTGGAGGTTCTTTGGCTCAATTAATTAGACTGTTTTTTTTGTTTAGCGATTAGGGTGTTTCTATCCCAAATAAAGAGGTCCAAAAAATTGCGTTTTTCGTCGATTTTCACAAAAAAAAAACACATTTAAAAAAAATCATATCTCCGAAACGGCTTAAAAAATTTTGGAGCGCCACGTTTCAAAAGAAAGGTTATTAGTTGGGCTTTTATGGAAAAATATGATAGAGCTGAATATTTGAAAGGTCCAATGAAAATTTCAATTGCCGATTTCATGGTTTCGGGACCAAAGAGCCCATGTCCGAACATTTTTTTCCTAATTCCTTGTAATATTTTACATAACATATCCAAAAATTGTGAATTTCCATCAACATGTTTTGGAGATACGATTTACTTTAACATAAAAACTAAGCTTGTCGACACGCCGCAAGACGGAAAATGACGTAAACGGGTAAAAATCATTTTTTTCTCAAAAAATGCGACAACATGATAATTTAAGCGGTGACCTATACATGTTTGACAACTTTCGGAATTTAGCCGACTCCAACTTTCAGCTCCAACCGACTCCGACCTACCAACTATAGCCGACCCCGACTTCGACTCCGGCTATGACTCCAGCTTTCAACAAAGTGCCGACTCCGACTGCGATTCTGACACCTACTCAGTAATAGAATATTTAAGAATAGTTTCATATTTGCGTTTTACTTATCTTGAGATTCGCTTCAACGATGTTTTTAAGTCGCATAGAAGTTTTTTAATGGCCGACGTCCACTTTCATCTTCAAGCTCTGGAAGGCATCATTCCCGATCGGCCATTTGGCAATTTTTTGTCGATTTAAAATATTTTCGTCGCGACAATTTTTTTTTGTTGATTTTCAAGTAACAGATTGAAAGTTCGATGGGAGAGTGAAATTTTCAAATGTTTTTGAAACCTTATTATTTTAGTTAAGCACTGAAAGCGAACCATTACTTTTTTTATTGCCAAAAACAGTTATTGCAAAATTCAAATTACCGGCCACGATTTCAAAATTCTGATAAAAAAGTGTGGTGTTAAATGCATTATTCCCTAGTACAGTTGTTGTGCAATAATAAATTTTCCAAAAATCTGGGTTTTTCCATAAAATTGTAAAGAGAAAAGGTACCCCTGATGACAGTTCACTATAGCTTTTTTCATGGGTAAGAGAGGCTTATTTTCTTTTTAGTGATCCAATAAGTGATCAAAGTAAAAAAGCACAATTAGAAAATACTGATCAATAATAAAAAATGGTTTCGTGTATATTTTTGGTAACTCCGAAACTGACTCCGATTTCAGGTTATCAGAAATTTTTGACTAACGTCATGATTCGAATTCCCGGACGCTTCGAAACCCGGACACTTCAACTTGTTTTATCAATTAATTGGATATAAGTTCGCATTATGAATGTCAAAACTGTGTTATTTGATGAATTCTAACAACAACTTTAATTAAAAGTTTGTTTGAACGCTGTAGTTAATGCCAAAACAATTTAATAAAATAAAATTATAAGTTTACCAAAAATACGAAATATTTCAACGGAAATATTTCATAAACGTCCGAAGCACCGGGAAGGCAAAGCAGAAATTTATGGCTTTGATTTCCTTAAATTCTAGCAAATTTTTATATTTTATAGCTTATTTGAGACCTAAAGAATGCCATGCACTAACATTTCAGTCCAAATTTGTGAGATTCATAAACAAAATCGAGTGTCTGGAATTCGAAGCAAAAGTGTCCGGATTTCGAATCAGCTTTTAACAGCGTCCGGGATTCGAAGCACAACGAGTCATTTTAATTTTCAAATTCTGATGAAAAATTGTTAGAAAAGACATATTTTGCATGCAATCTTTTAAAACTGACTGTTTATACTAAATCCTGATGATATTTCTACATTTCCAACTCATTGCATGATTTTTTGCCAGCTATAACAAAAATAATATGGTACTAAGTGTCCGGATTTCGAATCATGACGTTATGACTACGATTACAGCTCTTAAAATTTAGCCTACTCCGACTCTAACTCCGACTCCAACTCCGACTTCGACTCCATAACCCTGGTATAGAACGTCCATTTTCCCGGGGTTACAACGAATTTCCCGGGAAATCCCAGGAATTCCCGGGAAATTTGATATTTATCGAAATTTGTTCTAATCCTGGTTTTGATTAATATTATTAATATTTTGCAATAAAATTGTATAGAATAGCAACTAAAATGGTAAAAATAAGCATGAGGATCAATTAATGCCTTGACTGTTTGTAAAAAAGCATACAACTTCAAGAGAATATAAAATTTGCTTAACTTTTATTGCTAAGTTGTCTTTCCACTCGTACAAAATATACAAAAATGATGATCAGTTTTTTTGTCAAGAAGTAGGTATTATTTTTTAATCACAGTATTTGGACAGTGAGTAAAATAAATCCATTTTTCAAAACCCTAAAACTGAATTGGAATTTGTCTCTGTGACCAGTTTGAGAGATTATGATAAAACATAATATTGAAAATTTTACTGAAACAAAAAGAAAAAATAAATGCAGAAAAAATTTCATTCCGGCAAATATTTTTTTCC
This sequence comes from Culex quinquefasciatus, assembly GCF_015732765.1. Taxonomy (NCBI): domain Eukaryota; kingdom Metazoa; phylum Arthropoda; class Insecta; order Diptera; family Culicidae; genus Culex; species Culex quinquefasciatus. The sequence goes on along the minus strand of NC_051862.1, from coordinate 55,882,774 downwards.
AGGACAAATCTTACTAGTTTCAGCCCATCAATAAATTAATAAGCATGGAACTTACATGAGAATCTTCTTTTTCACTTGAAATACCATTTTTATGCAATCACAATTCAAAGTTTTCAATTATTAAGCGCAAATTTTTGATGTTTGCATTTTTTGGGTACCCTTGATGTATTAAAAAGTAGTTTTTTAATGATTTTTTAATGATTCAGCCTTATAAATGACTTCGGTTGAAAGAACTTTCGTAATTTTTGCTGTCCAACAAATAACCAAACTCTATTCTCAGTTGTGGTTGGTTCAGAAAATTATATCATCTGGAATAAACCTTGACATGAAATTTTTAGACGGTCTGACGAAGTTTAATTAGAAAAGTTAATTGAATTAAATAAAATAAAATTGAATTTCTTAATTTTATTTTGTAAATAAAAAAAAGTGTCTAAAAGCTTCGAAAATGTATACATCCGCTTGAATTTCGGGAATTCCTGGGAAATTTAAAAATTCCGGGAAACGGGAAATATTTTTTTCCGGGAAATCCCGGGAATTCCCGGATTTTTTTCCTGAGACGAGAAATTGGACGTTCTACCCTGGTAAAATTGTCCAAAGAATCCAATAATGCAGATCGTTTTTCGGTTTAAAGTAACTTTTGTTGAGACAAACATGAGACAAACTTGGAGAGTTTTTACAGGGTCCTTTTGACAATATTTTCCAGATCATAGTTCATAGAGTGTAACAAAAGTGACTCTATGGCGGGCATTACGGAGCCGAGTTTCCGAAAAATGCTAAACTTTTAAGACATGTATCAAGCTTCCAGTTGCTCAAAACTTCAATGTTATAAATATCGAAACTTGTGCAAAGATCTGGCGTACACGCCAGTGATGTTAAATCCCATTGAAAATTCAATTGCAAAGCGCCAGCTCCTGTTGGTACTTTGAAAACTTCTTTGCCATGCTCAGTATAGTTCCAAATACTTTGTTTGTATTTAATTCGTATTTTTCACTGTGAAAAAAAAACTTGATAGTATTTATGTCTAATAAATCTCACCCCGTAAAATATTATCTTGCACAATTCTTATAATATTGTTATAAGCCTTGCAGGATTTGGTTGTGTTGAAACCACAGTTCTTATTTGATAATTGTAGAATAAATATTAATTATGAAAAAATCACGCTGAGTTGACTTTTTAACGATAGTTTTTAAATATTATTTATGTGTAACTGTGTGGGTCTCGTGGCGCAGGGGTAGCGGCTTCGGCTGCCGATCCCGATGATGCTATGAGACGCGGGTTCGATTCCCGCCTTATCCACTGAGCTTCTATCGGATGGTGAAGTAAAACGTCGGATCCGGTTTCTCCTGTCTCGTCAGAGGCGCTGGAGCAGAAATCCCACGTTAGAGGAAGGCCATGCCCCGGGGGGCGTAGTGCCAATAGTTTCGTTTTATGTGTAACTGTACGTTTTATTAAACTGCACCCAAAATTCAGAATCGAGATAATCGTTCTCTCAAAATTTAATGAGGGCTCAGTGCCAAAATCGATAGAATAATGGTACCAACTCACACCATCATAACAAATGAGTTCATTCGTTAGTTGAATCAATAAATCTCCAACAAGTGTCATACATCGACTTCTGACTTCTCCTTAGTCACCAAGCTGTGGTGGCCGAGGCAGCTAAGTCATTGGATTGGTTTGTCAAATGTCTCTGGTTCGATTCCCGTTGTTGACACTTTTGGTTTTTTGTTTGACGGATGAACTTTTTTTGCAAATGAACCTCGAGAGAATAGTTCTATCGCCCATCTCGAGCTGTGTACTCTGCGTCCGTGAATGGTACCACTATTCTCTCGACTCGAGACCATCATTCTCTCGTACTAGCGCTGCCAGTTTTGGGTGTGGTTTCATCTAGCTATCTTCTATTATCACAAGAGTTCCACAATACTACAAATCCCACCTCTCCACACCTCATTCATCCCCCAAAACCCTCACTCAAAAAAAAACTTCAACTCATCAATGACGCCGTCTTGGTCATTTCACGTATTTTCCCTCGCCATCATGACCATCATCATCATTTTCCACACTTGATTGCTCAAGCCGACCTGCTCGGACTCTCAAGGCGTCGCGCGCGGTCTTACTCTCGGACGGTCGCGCGTTTTCTCCGGCTCAACTCTTAACTCTCCGCGCTGAGTCCGTCCGTCGACACACGGGCGCTCAGCGCTTTTTTCCCGTGGCCACCGACTTTAGTGGAAAATTATTTTTTCCCACCGAAGGTCGGTTTTTGCTGGCGGCGCGCGCGCGTTTTTTTTTCTTGGTTCGATTTTTTTCCTCTCTTGGCTCGATTTGTAACGCGTGTGAGGGTTAAACCCTGGATTGGCCAGGATCGGCGAAGGTCGTCGCGGCGTCGGTATCTGACACTGGAAAATCTGGGGCTTTTTCGAGGAGGATGGGAAAAGTTTTGGCCAAGTGGCGCGGTGGTCCGCGGGTGGCCGGGATGGCCTTTTAAGGAGTTTGGCACCGGGTTGGGTCGCGTGTGAAAGTGAAATTCGCTGTTCCCTGGAGGGTGCTTGGGGTGTTTGCAGATAAGCCACGTTGGTTCCCGATTGAGCTAAAGCAAGGAGCTACTGAAGAGTTTGTGCCATTTTTGTGTGTTCTGCAAAGTCTTCTTAATGGTGCTGGTGGTGGTGAAATGCAGTTGCTTAATTTTAGCTGCTAATTAGATTAGATTAGCGAAGCTGGTGGAAGCTGATGGTGGAAAATTGAGAAAAGTTTGCAGCTGATGGGAGTTTGAAATTTTGTTCAAAGTGAGTTACTGAAGTGAAAAGTCTGTTGAAAGGTGCGGGAAAATATATAACGAAAGATCTGCAGTCCCGAAGCATCAAACTGCTTGAAAAGTTGGCAGCATGGCAGAGGGAGGTTTTCAAGGTCCTGGAGGAGGTTATGGCGGATTTGGAGGAGGTGGTGGAAAGCCGAATGCGACGACCGTGGAGTTCAATCTGGACATCAAGATCAAATCCATCGAGAAGATGCTGGTGCCGCTGATGAAACAGGTTGGTTTGTGATTGATTTTTTGATTTGAGGAAAATGTCGTGTAATAGAGAATAATTACTTTTGTCAACTCATGACCTCTAAGGTATGAGATGAACACTTGTTTGTTAGTATCTTTGTTAAGTGCAAAAATGTTGAGAGAAAATCAATGCCGAAATAAATTGTCTTTACAGTTATAATAAGTCAAGCTGCACCTTAATAAACGTGCCCTAAATATTCAATTTAGGCGCCACCGATCGTTCCCCGGATTGAAAACTGTCACACAATCGAAATGATCCACAAGTCGCGGACCGCCAACCGTTTGGTTCTGCCAAAAGTAACCAGCCACTGCTGCCAAATTAATTTCCCTATACCAACCCATTCAATTGACGTCATCAAGCCAGACTGACCATTCAACACGCCAACACGCCGGCGGTGTGGTGCGTTCGTCATACTTTTGACGGTCTAGCTGTGGCGACCTCATCTCCTGTCCGTGGCGTGGCGGCGATGATGGCCAAACGCTGAGATTCAACGCCAGCGGCACCGGCTGGTTGGACTTAGCATGATAGTTTAAAGGTTAACTGAAAAAAATCCTAAGGCAATCCTCTACGTTATCATGAATCAAATTTTAATCGTATTTTTTTTTTATTGGGGTTAAACTTTGTCCATCGATTCTTTAGGTCCAAATAAGCCATTTGCATGATTGTTTTTCCCATAAAGTCTCCACACAAATTTGAGGGATGTCCAAAGAAACGTGATTTGCAAATATTCGGTAATCTGTATTTTGTTAATGGATTTAATACGTTGGATAAATTTAACGGTTTTGTTTTGGGTGTGTAAACGAAAAAAAACATTTTTTTATGGACTGGAAATGGATTTTGACAAACTTTCACCCCTTTATTTTTTTCATTTTATTTTATGTTTCAGTGAACAAAAAGTGACATCTTTTCAGCTACCATATAGCTCAACGGACGTTTTGTTTTTCACCAAGTTGTGATATAAAAATATTGTAATTTTTTGAGGGGAAATATACCAATTTAAAGCCTAATAAGCGGCCCTGTTTGAATGATGCTGGATAATCTGGAGTGTTCCATGAAATTTACTAAAACCAAGAACACCAACGAGTAGAGCTACTTTTTGTGAATATTTCTGTTTATTTTCACTGTTCCTAAAAGTTATTCTATTCCTTTTACAAGCATTTGAAAAAATATTCCCAAAATGAATTCTAATGAAACGAGAATGCATTGGGCAACGCCCATTTTTCTGTTTTCAGCTTAGTTTTTTTACTTCCAGCGCTCTTTTGCGTCTGCTTAGTGCTGCCAAAATTGATGAAATTTGAAGCGAACACTCACGAAAAGTAGCATTTATAGAGAAAATTTCTTGGTATCACTGGCTCACTCAAACAGGCACTGCTGGTGTGTTGGTGGCCACCCTTTGTTCTTGATTTACCATCGCTTCTTGCTCGGTTTTCTTCAGCCTTCGATTGGAATGGGTAGTCAAAATTGAAACGTCAAAAGTCTTTGCGCGTTTGTTTTTTTTTTTTTTTGGCGCTTGCTAATTATTTAAATGTTTCGTCGGGATTATTTTTCAAGTGAGTGACTAACTAATGTACATAAGAACATGTTGCCGAAAGTTGGGGGCAGTTTTGTATCGAAAGCGCCGTGAAAAAAGTAAGCGGAAGTGAAAAGTTGATTTTGGCGATATTCATTAAGCGGTTGAGGGTTTCCCGCGTGTGTCACTGTGTGTACCACCAAAATGATGAGAAATGGTCTCACAAAATTGAAACTATGATCAAAAGTGAATTAAATTTGATCTTTTTGGCCAGTAAATGGCATAAATTTGCGTGCTTACTTGAGGTGGTGCTGTTGCTGGGAAGTTTATAGCCTAACTAGTATTTTTGGAGCTTTAATCGAGCGTCAAACTCTCCATATGACGAAGATAAGTGTTTGATTGGAAATGGTAGTGAATGTTTGATTAAATGCACTGTTTTCGAAATTAAGCCGTTTTTTGGCTAACATTGGCCGAGAAATTGTTTTTTTTTATTAGTGACCAGCCTCTTCTGCCTCGGAAAATATTTATTTCAATTTCTGAGAAAATTTTCTACACTTTTCTTTTTAATCCATAGCACCAGACCCAGTGTTATCCCTGATAACGGTACTTCTAAACAATTGTAACCAAACAATTTTAAAAAGAGGATTTTATTTAATTGTGTACATTTCAAATAAATATCATGCACTCAAACCCCCCCCCCCCCAAGAGCGTACGTACTTTATGGATGACGCCTTAGTGGTGTGCACGAAGTTAGATTCTGCATTAGAAGCTTATCCTATCCACTTTAAACTAGGGACTAGAGGGCCCAATTTCCCGTCCCGGGAAAAAAAATCCTGGGAATTCCCGGGATTTCCCGAAAAAAAAATATTTCCCGTTTCCCGGGAAATTACTAAATTTTCCGGGAATTCCTGAAATTCAAGCGAAAGTATACATTCTCTTACTTTTTTGGTAAATTTTTTAAAGCTACAAATAAAAATGAAAGAACTAAATTTAATTTACTGTTTTTAGTGAACTTATTAGTTCGTCTGAAAATTTCATGCCATGATTTATTTCAGATGATATTAATTTTGAAACATTCACAACTAGGAATAGATCTTTATTTGTTGGGCAACAAAAATTACAATATTATGAAATGAAAATAAACTATTATAATTTTTGTAAGCTTTTTAAACGAATTTTTGTTTATATGATTTGAAAATAAGGTAACTCTTCCCACCAAGATCAAAATTGATTTTATAACAAATTGGATGAAAATTGAATTGGTATCATTAAATGTCTTTAGGAGGATTTTGGCTAGAAGAATTTGGTTGATTTGTTAAAAAGTGTTCGAGAAATTACAGTCAAAAGTTGAAAATGTATAGAGCTACCAAGGGCGTGAGATTTAAATCTGAATTTACTAAACAATTTTTGAATTATTTTTTTTTTTCAACCGAAGTTTTTTTTTAGGCCGAATCATTACAAAATCATTAAAAAACATTTTCGTATTATATAAAAAATGCCCAAAAATGCATACATATTTCAAATACTCGCTCCAAACATTTGAAAACTTTGAGTTGTGATTACATATAAATGGCATTTCAAGTGAATAGCACATTTTTAAGGTAAATTCAATGCTTATCTATTTATTTATGAGATTAAACTAGTAAGATTTGTTATGATTAAAATATTTGCCATGAAAAACATATTTTCTTCATTATTTTTTTTCATTTCAATGTTTTGTCATGAAAAAAATATTTGCATGTTTTTTTTTTTGATTTCAGCTAAATTATCAATTTTATTCTTTATCATATTCTCTCAAAATGGTCACAGAGACGTATTCAAATTAATCGTTTTGGCGCATGGATTCATTTTACTCACATTCCAAACACTGTGATTAAAAAAAATATACCTAGCTTCTTCTTATCAATACAAAATAATAATCATTATTTTTTTGATATTTTGAACGAATTGAAAGACAGCTTATATATTTAGCAAATTTATATATTTTCTTGAAATTGTGTATTTTTTTACAAGCAGCCAAGGCATTAATTGAAGCTAACACTTATGTTGGGACACACTAGTGCCCAAAAACGAAGCCCGTATAGATAAGAGAGAATTTGAATTCGGTTACATTAGTATTAGCACACTATCACCTTATTACAGTACTCGGCCAGCGAGCCCGATCACGAGAGAGTTTGGCTACCTACTTTGCGACAAGGTCAAGTTCGTGGTGATTGCCACTCGTAAGTTAAGTTGAAATACACAGTTCGAACTGACCTCACGCGTTTTTCGTTCCTTTTGGCAATAAATCTTTCGTGCGAAATAAATTCGTCTTTTTTCGATTGCCAATTACGACGCGTTTTTTTTGATCCTCGGATATTCTTCGCGGGAGTGTTTGAAGGCCACCGATATCACGCACTTTGACGACCATTCCCTAACAACTTATTTTGACTATTATGATTGCTATTTTATACTATTTTATTGCAAAATATTGACCAAAACCAGGATCAGAACAATTTTCGATAAATTTAAAATTTCCCGGGAATTCCCGGGATTTCCCGGGAAATTTGTTGAAAATTTCTCGTTTCTCGGGAATTTTGTAACCCCGGGAAATTGGACGCTCTACTAGGGACCTACATAGGGAAATGAAATGTTCTGGGAGAAATGTCAAACACCCAAAGTCATTCAAATTTAAGGTTAATTTTTGCCGATTTTTGCGTGACATGGATGACGCCCAACATACTTTTATTTTTCTTAGTTTATTTATTTTTTTGTTGTGCTATTTATTTGCATTTATTTGTCTGACTCACAAGGTTCAGAAATATGTTTTGCAGCTGTTGAATGAAGATTAGGATGCCCAGAATATGGGATTTCTTTTACAAAAACTCGCTTCACAAGCTGATTATTGTTCATAAAGCTATTTTAGGACTAGAAGGTGAAGTTTGTATGGAAAACATCGGAAAATGTATGAAAACCCAGATTTTCTTACGGTTTAGTCTACACAGGTATGCATGGTGCGCTACTTCCATCCAAATATTCCCAAAAGTGAAGTATTCATTGAAAATTTAATGCTCTATAATTTTATCCAACTTACCAAAGCTGTGAATTTCGATTCAACGAGGATCACCGAATGACAAAAATTTTTGTTTGTAGTGTCACGGCCGAATTGTAAAACATATATTATGCTACCAAACGTTGTCTGCTTGCCATTATTCAATAAAAAATATTTTTGGATGCGGCTTGCATTTTTTAAATTTTTGGTTAACAGAAGGTTCTTTTTACACAAATGAACAATCCATAAAATTATTTAATTTTGGTTATAAAAATCTGTTGAGATCAAAACTACTGTCATTATTTATTTGGAAATCATTTCATTTCTATTTCATCATTGACGCAAAGCAATAAATCTTTTCCTAAAAGCATATTCAGCTGTCCTGCCATTAAATCTGGACTCTGAAAAACAAAACAACAATCATCGTAGAACACATGTTTCTCTTACGCAAGTCTTCCGGACCTACCTCCACGGTCCACTGGATTTTGCTACTGCACAAACACCGTTTTCTTTCAACACCCAGTCCAGCCACATTTTGCCGTGTGATCTGTTTATTGTCAAACGGAAGCAAGATTCGAAATTCGTTCGAGCAAGCTAGCCCACGACGTCCACTATAAATAAACGTCCAATAATTGTCTCAGTAGATTTCTAATCTCAAGAGTCGAATCTATGTGTAGCAAGTCTAGGGTAGGTGGACCAATTCTTGACATAAATTTTGAAATTTCTCTAAACTTTGCACAAACAGAATTTGAGGCATTTATCCAACCCCAACCTGCTCCCAAGATGATGAACCATCGATATTTTAATATCTGTGTCGTGCTTTTCCGAATCTGTGCTGCCGCGGGGAGGCTATTAAAATTTCATTATCCGATGGCCTTCCCCCGAGAGACTTGAGGGAAGAAAAGCAGAAGAGCGCGATCGTAAAGTGAGCTAAAGCGAACAACAGTTTGAATGTCCGAAAAACATTGCCAATAATAAAAATAATGGGATGAAAAGAAGGACAAAATGAAAACGAAAAAAAAGAAAACCTAAAAAGAGAAGGAGTGAGAAGGAAACGAGAAAAGTCGTCTGGCGAAAATGTCGGAAAATTGAAAAAAAACAAAAAGTCAGAAGAAGATGACGGAGTGGAACAGGTTCCCCCCCCCCACCGGAGAGGAAAAATGCTCTCGCGCACGCCGACAAGGTGACGAGTTGAAGTTATTATTATCGCGATTGTTGTTTATTTATAACATTTTTTTTAAACAGAAATGTTTCGCTATAGTGGAAGCAGATGCACGGAAAATCAACACCGGCTGGTGAAAAGCCAAGCTGTGCGAGTGAGCGAGAGGGAAAAAGTCTGATGAGAGTGGAAAAAATTGAGTTTAAAAAAATCGGAAAAATACTACACTCCTGTATTGTTAATTTATTTTGGTCGATCCGTTCTGGCTTTGCTTCGTTTCGGATGTGTAATCACAAGTGTGTATGTATAATTCTGAATGTGTATGTGTGTGTGCAAATAGGTAGTCGGCGTTCGCAGCCGAGGTTGGCAGGTTTATGAACCGCGATAGTCTCTTATAATGAGGCCTTTATAACAGGCGGTTGACATTGAGATTCTGCGATAAACAATGGCGGCGGCGGCGGTGGCCGATTTATGATTGGGAAATGTGATGCGAATTTACAGGGTCAAAGTCGGAAAAAATGTGGGAAAATTTGCGCTGTGATTTCATAAGTTTGAGTTTATGTTGAAATTCATACAAAACACAAAGTATTACCACTTTGGACTTGTTAGAAAGTTTTATAAGCAAGAATCATTCGCAAATTGTAATATAAGCTTTGTAAACAAAGCGAAAAAATGTATTTTACTACCAACGAATAAACCGACAATAACGGACGATAAATTATTTTTAATGAAAAAAAAAATGTTTGCTCTACAGCACTGCCTAGGCGAGATTCCTAGTCGAAACTCGGTATCTGAAGGCTTGATTGTTGAGACAATTGCAAACCTCTTTTTACACCTTAGCTTCCACCCCGAAATTCGAACTGATGACCGTTGAATTGTTAGTCCAACTGCCTACCAGCGACTCCACCGAGGCAGGACCCAGGGAGACGACTCCTACACCTGGACTAAGCTATCGACCTAACCCTTTAGGTTAGACCGGGGCCTAAATTTATTTTCTCGTCCGACAGAAAGCTTGATCAGACAAATTTCGTTATTGTTTTTCAAGCTTACAAATACAGAATTAGCTCAATACTGTTAATTAGTGATAATCTATACTTCAATCTGAACAAGAGCAGCGATTTTTAGTTAGATTAAAAAATATTAAAAAAAAATTGTTGTGCTTTGGATTTTGATTGAATAATTATTTTAAATCCAATGTGATTTAAATTATTTCATATTAATCATCTTAAAAGAAATTCATTGAAACTGTAAAAAAAACAAGAAACGAAAAAAAAATTAAATTATACCATCCAATGTTAAATTCTAAAAAAAGTTTATAATTTCATGTTTTACAGAAAAAAATATTTAAAAATTATCTTTAAGCCACTACCGCCAACTGAGGGAAATCGGGACTGCAATCTGAATAGGTTCAGGATATTTTAGAGCAATAAATTAGAAAATCGGTGTACTAATTATTTTGTTTATTAAAAATATCAGAACTTTATGCAAAAAATATTGGCTTAAACAGCTGTCTTAATTCGTTACTATTGTCCTAATTTGCTCCAAATGCCGATGTTTGATGAAAAATAATTATTTTTTTTAAGTTTAAAATTATCACTAAACGTAAATAATTATAAAATAAATAAAATTTAATGAAAATATTTAAAGCGCTAAGCATTCTGTGGATCCGTAAATTAAAATTTTAATAATTTTTCCTGATAAGCCAAATAAATCGTCAGCTGTGTGCTATCTTGTGACATAGACCATTTTGGTCGAAAATGAGTTAATGATGAAGTTTTGCTATACTTAACAAACAAACAAGATGCTTTAACCCGATTTTGGAAACTCGCTTCCGTTTCCCGGATATCGCAATACACACTTGTGACATAGACCAATTTATCATCAAAATGTTCGTGCACACTTGTGACACGTCATACATGTTGTTGGAAAATGTGGAAAATTTTTCTTGTTTTTCACAAATTTATGTACACACATAGGGGAAATCTACCCATTTTAATCCTAATAAGCGGTCGTGTTTGAATGATGCTGGATAATCTAGAGTCTCCCTTGAATTTTACTAAAACCAAGTACACCAACGAGTAGAGCAAGTTTTTGTGAACATTTCTGTTTATTTTCACTTTCACTAAAAGTTATTCTATTTCTTTACCAAACATTTAACAAAAAAAAAAATCCCAAGGGTATTCTAATCGAGGCGAATACATTGGGCCACGCCCATTTTTCTAATATCGGCTTAGTTCTTTTTTCTTCCAACACTCTGTCGAGTGTTGCCATTTGCGCTGACAGTTCAAACAAACACTCACGAAAAGTGGCATTTATAGGGAAAGTTTCCTGGCATCGCTGGCTGTGCTGCTGGTGGTGTTGACGGCCAGCCTTTGTTCTTTTTTGCCTTCGTCTCTCGCTCGGTTTTCTTCAGCCTTCGATTGGAATGCAAAGTGAAAATTGAAACGTCAAACGACTTGGCGCGTTTGTTTTTTGATGGCGCTTGCTAATTTATTACATTTTTCGGGATTATTCTTCAAGTGAGTGCCTTACTAATGATCAAAAGAACATGTTGCCGGTAGTTGGAAGCAATTTCATATCTTAAGCGCCGTGAAAAAGTAAGCGAAAGTGAAAAGTTAATTATGGCGATATTCATTAAGCGTTTGAGGAATTCTCGTGTGTGTCACTGTGTGTGCCAACAAAATGATGAGAAGTGGTCTCGCAAAATACAAATTATGATCAAAAGTGCATTAAATGTGATCTTTTTGGCCAGTAAGTGGCATACATTTGAGTGCTTACTCGAGGCGGTGCTGTTGCTGGTAAGTTTATAGCCCAAATAGTATTTTTGGAGCTTTAATCGAGCATCAAACTCTCCATATGACGAAGATAGGTGTTTGATTGGAAAGGGTAGATTTCCCCTACTTTCTAAAGACAATGCAACCTTTTGTTTATAAAAATATACTGATTGAATCGATTAAACCATTGATTTGAGCTTATTTTAGTTTGTATGGGAATTCTGTGCACACTTGTGACACGTAGTACAATTTTACTTTCGAACACACACTTGTGACACGTGCTTTTCAGATTTTTGTTTACATTATTAACTGTATTTTTTAACTGGTGTAACCAAATTTGTTGAAACTTGGAGCGTTTGTTAAGCGATAGTATACGAACCGATTGCTACAAATAGTTTGGCTCTATCATTCATAGTTTTTAAATTATTTACCAACAATCTTTAAAAATCAATTTTCTCGAAAAGTACTAAATGGTCGTTGTCACAAGATAGCACACAACTGACGAAATGTTGATGTGTGCCGAATACAAATTTGCTAATGCTTTAAAATTCTTTTCGATTACTAAGTATTCATTCATCTATTTCCACAACCAAATCTGAGTTTCCAGACCAAAAAATGTTTTTTTTTTTCAATTTCGGGAATTCCCAGTTTAGGCAAAATCCCGGGATTTTTGCCCCGGGAATTCCCGGTTTAGGCGAAATCCAGGAATTTTTGTCCCGGGAATTCCCGGGATGGATGCACTAACCGTATTTTTAAAGTGTTAAAATTTTCATAATTTACAATACTTTTTCACTATTCTAGTATTTTTGGAATTGAATACTCTGGTTTTCACAAAATATCGTAAATACCGAAAATACTAAAATTTTCATCATTGGATATCAGATGAAGCAAAATTTGGAATGCTTTTTACATTTATTAGTGTTTTTTTTGTTGCTGAATACTCAAGTTTTCACATAATTCCGTTTTTTTAAGTAATCATATTTTTATAATTTACGATATGCGTATCAAACGATTTGACATTTTGCCGGCATTTGAACTGTTTTAGAGTTTTAGGATGAAATATTAAAATTTCTTCAAAAATACGCATTTTTTTAATCATCAAATTATCATAATTATCATATTGGTATCTAATGACTTGAAAATTTGCATGCATTTGAGTTTTTTTTAAATGAAATTTATGAATTTTCACCAAATACCGTTTTTTAAGTACCGTAAAACGGGGTGACTTTGATAGCCGGGGTGACTTTGATAGGTTCGCGATTTTTCCGCAAAATGAACAGTACAATTAAAATACTTACGGAATGGTTCAGAAACATACTGACCGTGGTAGAGAAGTGTTCGAAGTACCTCAAGAAGAACTTTTCATAAATTTTTGAAAGGATTATAAAGTTAGTTAACTATAGTTAAGAAAATGTTGATGGAAGTCATTATTTTAAACTTCTCAAAGTGTCATGATTTTCTCAATGAACATGATTTTGAATCGGAAAACGGAATGCATTTTCAGATTCCTTGGATAATTTTCCACTAGGAGAAGGTTAAATAAGTTTGTAAATAACAAATAATATGTGTTTTTGAAACACAAGTTAAAAAAATCTCCAAGTTTATAAGCAATTTCAGTTGAACTTATTTCATGTAAAATGTGATAACTTGTGATTCGTGCTTCAAATTCAGTATAAAATGCAATATAAATCGATAATTTTATAAACAAAACTAGTTTTAACAAGATTCAGGCAAAATTCCGACTTTTTAACAATTTTACTTGAAATTTATATGTATTTTGTTAAAAAGCTTATAAACTTATTTAACTAAATAAAAACATTGATTTTTTCCCTTAAAACTTTCTTAACTACTTTAGTGATGATATATTTAACGTACACATAAAATTTGAACACCTTAATAGTAGTTTATGCAACAAGTTGCAAAAAGAGGATTTTTTCAGCACGAGTCGTACATTTATCCAACGAGGTTCACCGAGTTGGATAAATACGAAGAGTGCTGAAAAAATCAAGTTTTGCAACGAGTTTCATACAACATTTTTTGCAATTCCAAAAAACACACACTGAGTGAAATTTATGTCAAATTTTCATGTATTTTGTCAATAAATCGTTTGAATCAAAAAAATGTTGAAAAGTGTTACATTTCGAAACAAGTACTGAAAAGTTCAACTTTTCAGCACCCATTTGAGTGCTATGCGATTCTATTATTTTTGGTACAGAAAAGTAGGCTATTTCGTCGTTCAAGAATGACAGGAAAAGTAAATAGTTTCACGACGGAATTGCAAAAATATGATTTTAACAAGAAAAACTATGACTATCAAAGTCACCCCAGAATTTAATCTAAGAATTTTTAACGTAACAATTTTTCTAAACACTATTGAAAATTTTTTTTTCCAAAATAGTGCATGGACTTTGTGTGCCTTACCCCAGTACATGTTTTAAAAATAATGATCTTGAGAATAACCTTACCTGTTGGAAAATATTCCAAAATCAATTTGAAATCCTATCAAAGTCACCCCGGTTTACGGTACTCAAATTTTTGTAATTTGCAATATGGGTTTCGAACTAATGGAAATTTTGCATGTAGTATAATTATTTTAGAGTTTTTTTATGAGATACTAGTTTTTTCACAAAATACCGTATTTATTTGAAAGGTATTCAACTCCAAAAATACTAGAATAGTGAAAAAGCATTGCAAATTATGAAATTTTTAGCACTTAAAAATACGATGTTATGCGATTTTTTTCATATTAATGCTTTAACATTAAATATATTATCAAAAAAATATTTTCTTTCAGAAAGCGTTAAAAATACAATAAAATTTTTTTGGATTCAGTCAATTTTAGAAATATGAAATTCGTATGCATTTTCTTTGATTACTGTCATCAGGGGGGGCATTGGGTCTGGGGGTGAGATTGGGTCATACAAATTTCACCATTTTTGTATGACCCAATCTCACCCTCCAGCAGGGTTGCCAGATTGCCTGATAAACCTGGAAATGAAATGGATTTTTTTCGCGTGATTTTTCAAATGTCAGACAGATTAACGATTCATCCTTCTCTGTGCCAGATATTGACAGATTTTGCCAAATTAATTCACTTTATGCCCATTTTGAACAACTTTTTCATTAAAATGAAAAAATTCAATTGTAAATAATAAAAAAATGTAATGTATTTAAAAAATGTAAAGTGAACATTTTTGAGGTCATAATGTCAGTTAAACCATCTGAATTCCATATTAATTTGAATAGTTTATATTCTCCATCCTCTCCACCATTCAAAATTGCTAGATTTCCGTCTGCCAGGTTTTTCCAGATTTTTAATCGATACATGGCCAGATTTTTTCAAATTTTGGCCTGGTAACCCTGCCCTCAGATCCAATGTCACCCCTGATGAAGGAATTCAAAAAAAAAAAAACTCTAAAAATAATGAAAAAGAATTCGAAATATCGCTGCTTTTGATACCCATGTTGCAAATTATGCAAATTTGAGTAAGACCGTTGCAAATATCTTTCAAAGATTATGTAGAACCCCCTCCAGAAAATCAGGGGGCAAATAAATATGTTTTTAAAAAAATTTCAAAATTTCAAAGGAAACAGATATTTTATCAACTGAAAACAATTTTAAGGGGTTTCATACATGTAAATCGACAAAAATGTAAGAGGTTGGTTTGGGTATACACTTAAACTTTTTTTAAATCTGTTTCAAGGGCATTAAAAATATATTTTCAACTATTATCAAAATAAATTTGAAGATGTTTGGTTGTATCATTGCCGAGATATAGCCATTTTAAGTTAGCAGTTTCAAAAAACGGGTGCCACGATATCTCAACACTGCTTTAACCAAATCGGCTCAAAATTTTGGTGAAGCCTCATTAAACCAGTCCTGTGTGCATGACGAAGCCCGATTTTCAAAAAGTTTGTTAAAAAAAAAGATAAAAATATTTTTGTGTTTTTCATATAAAAAATCGCCAGTTTTTGATTTTTTTATTTTTTTAAAAAAGCTAAATTTTAAAATCGGGCTTCGTCATGCACTCGGGATATGTCTTGCAAGTCTTCATCTCAAATTTCAGCCAATTTGGTCCATCCGATCTCGAGATATCGTGGCACCCGTATATCAACTCGGTGTTCAGAGAAAAACGCTCACAAAGTTTGACAGTTCGCTTTGCGGTAAAATTTTGAACGTAACTCGTCTCTTACTTAGTTTAATCATGAAATATCTTCATGAAACTTTCAGGAGTGATTGAAAATCATCTTTTAAGTGGATTTATAAAATTTTCTGAAATATTAAATTTTTGATTTTCTACATGTATGTAACCCCTTAAATGCATTTTCCCGCGTTTTGAATCATATTTAGCATATTTGAGATCTATCAAAAATAATTTAAATTTTGTGGAATTCCAATGTACAGCACCGCAAAACGTTTTTTTTTCGGCGAAAATATAAAATCTCTTCAATACTTGGATATTTTGAAAACAAATGATTGTAAAACAACTGTGCAGGTGTAAAATGCATTTTAAAACACTTTTTCCATTCAAATGTTAATACCATGGCTTGTAATTTAAATTGTTAATTTTTTTCCTTTTTTTTGCTCCCCCCTCCCTCGACTTTGGCCAGAGCCCTTAAAAAAACGGTGTTCCATGAAAATTTGAGTATTTCCGAAAAAATACGGTGTTTTGTGAAAACTAGATCATTTGATTCCAAAAATACTAGAACAGTGGTAGAGCATACCAAATTTTGCTTCGTTTAACCCATATTGCTAATAAGGAAAATTTGAGTATTTTTGATAAAATAGTAATACTTTTATGTAAAATTGGATGTCCGATTTGATGGTGTACGAAGAATTCAGAAAAAGCGTATGTTTCATCGAAAAACTACAAAAATAGTGTCAGAAACTCTATCATTTTTCATAACTCTACCATAAATAGATTTCAGACTTGTTATTTTGAGGAAAATTTGATGTTCTTTTCGAATCTGCTATAAGTCAGTAGGGTAATTTGTCATTTAGATTTTTTTTTAAAACGATGTATAAACATAAGGGGTTTGCTTGTAACCATCACGAGTTATCGCGACTTAGTCTTGAATTCAGCAGAAACCCTAATTTTGTAATCTAAGAATCAAACAAATTGTGTTTTGTAGGACTCTTGAATAATTAAAAAATTGACCCTGATTCGTTGCAAACAAGCAGATTTCATGCAGTTTTATTTTCCGAAATGCTACAAAACATCAAAATAATGATAGTCAAATGCGGAAACCCATTTTCTCCCAAAATAAGCACAACATAACCATCACCACCCTGCTGGAAACTGTGCGTTCCACCGCACTTTTCATCACATTAAGCGCTGCGGGCAGTCTCCCGAAAAATAAAAAAAAAAACATCCAGAAAAAATACACACAACCGACTAACGCTGACCGACCGACTGACCAAAAACCGCCCAATTCTGAGCGGATTTTCCCGCACACATTGTAAATCCACGTTGCGTCGCGCCGCTTCGGACATGTGTTTACTCACTAAACAAAAACAGAGGAGCAAAAAAGACTCCCACCAAAGTTGCAAAGCTGCTGCTGCAATGCGTTCCACTGGCAGGAAAAGTCGTCGTGATTGTGCCATCTTGTCGCACGTGCGTTTTGGGCTAAATTAAGTTGACTTTTTTACTCAAAAAATGATTATAAATAAAAAATGCATTGTTGTCACTTTTTATGTGAAAGAAGTAGCGATCAGATCGGGCTTGCATGACACACGCTGAAAAATGTTGCAAGTAGTCAGAAGACGTTTTGACACACGTACATGCCCGACTACTTTAAACATTTTTACCTATAACTCGGGACTCTGACAACCAAATTCAACCAAACTTCGGGACAATGAACAGAAAGACTAGCCAAATAAAACGCGTTTGTTGTTGTTTACATTGCGTGCTATGTGTTTTGTTCATTCAAGGTCAAACATTAAAACGCGTTTTTCTCGGAACGTCAAAAAGCGACGTGCGACAAGATAGCACGATCGCGTCGATGTGCTGAAAGCGTCCGTCACAATTTTGGACCGCCTTGCCCGAGAGAGATGGTAGGAGTTCAACTGGATAGTTGTGAAGCAATTGGAAGTATCTTTCTTGTAGATCAAATGTAGAAAATTGAAAACGTCCTAAAATCCATTCGATCTTCATATTTTTTTTGAAAACTTCAAATTTAGTACCTTTTTGAAAAGTGAATTCATCCCATTTCTTTTTTTCACCCCATTTCACGTAGCGAGGAAGTGGCAGTCCCGGCGTTTTGTTTACGTCGATTCCAGCCGAGTTGGAATCATGCGATGAAGCTCAGACAGCTGCTGGCGGTTTGGTGCTTTATTGTTTACGGCGGATTTTGACCGCAGCTTTGATGTATTTTTTGTTCATCGAAATAACTCTACTTGGAAACTTGGTCAAAGTATTTGGCCAGAAGAATCAAAACAAAATTCGTGCTTGTTTTGCTAAAAGAACAATTGACTGTTTGAATTTTTGTTATTTTCGTGGCATAACCAAATTAAAAGGACGATGAATTTTCCTCACTTTTTTTTCAATTTGCAAACTGTCCATTCTTTTGCTGGACATAATCTCGTTAGTGTTCCCTTTATTCGTTATGCAAAGGGTTGTTTACTTCTGCAACTTATCAGCAGTACCAGTATTGCGAAGTCAGGGACAATTACATCCTCCTCGCCATCAAGCAGGTCTGCAATCGTTACACTTTGCCCTAAGCTGTCCACTGCACCTAGTCAGGAATGTGTGGGCTGGCAGAGATACATCACTCATTGAACCACCCACCAGCCACCCATTCTCGAACCGGGGAAGTGCAATGCAGTTTCAATTTCGTTTTGCATCTCGGGAAAAGGCGCGGGTGGAAAACTTTCATCCTAGATTTTCGAGCGCTGCTGCAGCAAATTCCCACAAAGAGAGTTTGGTCACGTTCGAGACCGAAACGACCGCCCCGAAAGTGGTTGAAACGAATTTCAAAACTATCAAATGGCGGACGGGGACGAGTGTGCCAAAATCCTCAAAGGATTTATGCTAAATTGTCGGTTTTGCGGTGAACCACGCACGTGGCGAGTGCAGTCTCTCTCTCTCTCTCTCTGTTGAGTGAACGGTGATGAGAGTTGAATGGAGTTTTCTTTTGTTGGCAATTTCATGGCTGGACACTTCAATTAAGAGGACTAAGGCAGCTTTAACCAAAGGCTTTAATTTAAAGATTGCCTAAGTGATTTCGTTGAGAATGTGAATAAAAATATTTAAAAATTCCTTAGGGTGGTATAAATTTTCTTTAAAGTTCAAAATCGGCCCAAAAAATCAGGAGGCCAAAAATATTGTTTCAAAATAGTTCTAATTTTCAATGCAAATTTAAGTGCAAACAACTGAAATTAGTTTGAATCGTTTCAAGCAAGTTTGGGTAAATAAAAAAAGAATTTTAATGAATTTTCGAAGCTTTTTTTTTCTTTCAAATTTTGCTTTTTGTCAGATCTTTTGCATATCAACTGTACCTTATAATGCATTTTCATGCCTTTTTTCACAGACATTTTGAAAATTTGGCCTGTAATTTCAATTATTCTTATTTTTTATTCTAAAAGACGTGTTTTTCGATCATTTGGTGTCAAAGGGAATTTTATTCGGAATTCAGAAATAGTAGTTTATGCAACAAGTTGCAAAAACAGGATTTTTTCAGCACGAGTCGTACATTCATCCAACGAGGTTCACCGAGTTATAAATATTTTTGAAAAGCTGAGAAAATTCTCTATATTTTGCTTTATTGAACTTTGTTGATACGACCCTTAGTTGCTGAGATATTGCCATGCAAAGGTTAAAAAACAGGAAAATTGATGTTTTGCAACTAATGGTCCGATTTACAATGATTTTAACATTGAAACATTCTTTAAATTATCCGATCTTTTCAAACGGGTAAAACATTCATTATTAAGCCCTTTTGAAATGTTAGTCTTGATTTTAAATTTTTGAAAATATTTTTTTCGAAAAGATCGGAAAATATCACGAATGCTGTATAGTTTAACATTGTAAATCGGACCATTAGTTGCTGAGATATCGACATTAGAAAATGGTGGGTTGTTTGGGTGAAACTTAGAAAACAACAATTTTCCTGTTTTTTTAACCTTTGCATGGCAATATCTCAGCAACTAAGGGTCGTTTCAACAAAGTTCAATAAAGCAAAATATAGAGAATTTTCTCAGCTTTTCAAAAATATTTATAACTCGGTGAACCTCGTTGGATGAATGTACACGGAGAAAAAACCGTTCTGAAATTCGTGAACAAATGTGCATGTAATCGCATACTTTCGCTGTTCATGAAATCGTGAACATTTTTATGATATCATGAAGAAAAAAACACGATATCTTGCACATAGTTCATGAAATCGCAAACTGAATCTAAATGTCTAAAAAAGCTTTCCTGTTTCAATAACATGGTTTTGTGACGCCACCTACCTGTGGATTGTTGTTGGCCTAGGGAGCTTTCTAACATTTCATGCACTCACACTAGTGCAACGCAGTCTTTTGTTTTCATAGAGTTATCTACGTGCGCATTGCGTGTTTGTACACGAAGGGTTTTTAGGTTAAAATTTGTACCCGCCAGCAAAAACAAATGGTAAGCTAGTGTGCGTGAGATCGGGCTTAGATAACTCTATGCGTAGTGGAACGAATTTTGACGTGTTCAATCAAGTTTGTTTTGATCTATCCACATTTAAAGAAAAAAAGCTTTCTCATTTTGAATTATTTAATTTTAATTTAATTTAAACACAACGCGGATTCGCTAATTCGGATGGAACTGAATTCGAATTAGCAAATCCGAATTCGCTAATTGGAACGACTGACAACTGTCAAAAACTTGAATCCACGTGTTCGGAAAGCGTCGAATAGTGGGGTTAAAATGGCAACATGAGTTTGGCAACTGGTTTTGACGTTTGAATGCTTTTTTATCGAAAACGTTCGAATTATCGGACATTCGAAGTAGGGAAATTCGAAATAACGAATTAGTTCTGTACTAATTAAAAATAATATAAAATATTGATACATTAACGTAAACTGAATCAAAAATTCCGTTCGTTGTAAAAGTACCTAAAATCTTAATAGGGTACTAAAGCCCAAAGTAATTTTTTATGTACAACGGTAAAAACACGCTTAAAAACCATTTCTGATCACTTTTTTAATGTTCACTTGGAACGAGCTGTCAAGTAATTTACTATCTTTTAAAAAAAAGCCGCGAAGTTGAATTCCGCACAAATTATTAGAAATTTATTAATCAGCTATTTAAACAGTTTAATTGTTTTATTGTTGTGCATAAAAATAACATGGCACTTTAGGACCCTACTGAAACTTTATTTTAGGACCAATTAAGTCCAGCAATCTGGTATCAAATCTGGTCCTAATGTTCTACGATAATGGGGTCCTAAAATTAAGCATAAATTTGTGATATTATTGTTCTCAACGATAAAGCTTATTTTTCTAAGAACAATGACCCTATGTAGATCGGCAATGTATTTAAAATTGGTTTTTAATTCAATTTAAAAAAAAAAGCATCGCGGCCCTTCTTGACAGAAAGCATTCTTCTTTACAGCTTGTTCCATGGGACCATTGTTGATTCATCGTAAAATGTTGTCTTGTAAATATTTTTTGCATTTAAAATAAAAAAGTGATAATTAAATGTTTTTTTTTTTTATGCCGTTGCACATTAAAAATTGACATTGTCAAACTACATACGGCGCTCACGCACACTATCAAACAAACGTTTGATAGTGTGAGTGAACTCCGTGTAAAAGGGGTGTCAAACTAAAAAGTGACCCCGTTCGTTAGACAACAGTTGGTGTTAAACCATCGGGGTTTGAGTGTATGGTTCGAAAAATCAACTGTGGTCCCATAGAACAAGCTATCAAAAATGATGCTCAAGAAAGACCGTGGGTTTTATTAAAAATAATTTCAAATTCCACCTAGTTTTAAACGTTAATATAAAGTGTCACTGTGCTTCATAAAATAAGTTTTTTCTATATTTACGTAAAGCTTGTTAGGACCCTATTAATCACTTTTAACTAATGTATTTCGTTGATTAATAAATAAAACATACCTATTTATGAATAACTGTTGCTGTCAAATTAATTTATTAACGTATTTATTAATAATTAATAATTAATATGATTCATTATTTGCATTTTTAAAGCGTTACGTAATATTTGAAAGATCTTCTGTTTCCGCGTCGAGTTTTCGCTGAACGGTCCCCTGAAAAGCTCAGTCGCCATTGTTGTCATCGCAAAACGCAAACCAACGAAACAAGTCCGATCAAGCAGTCGCGAAAAATTTCTATCCCAAATCGTTTGCTGAAATGGACCGTTTTCGGAGAATCGGCCAATATTGGTCTCGGGTTTTCCGGGACAAGTTACGAATCTCGATTTTGGTAAGTTTTTTCTATCTATTTTGTGATGTTTTGATTCTGAAGGTTTTTTTTTTCTCACAGGAGAAAACCACCTTGTTGTGGTTGGTCCGCTGAAAAAGGAGGCTGCCGGAACTGATTCCGATAACCAAGTGACAAAGGTTAGACGTTTTTGTTTTGAGGACATCGACACCAGCGGAGAGCAGCTTACCGCCGGCAGCCTTACCAATTTCTATCCGGAAGTGCCAACTGGGTTGCTGCAAGGATATTTTAGGCGGAGAGCGGAGTTAAAGTTATATTTAAAGTGCAATGATTATTTTACAGTGCTTAGTTTATAAAATGCAATGTCGTTATCATTATTTTTATGAATAAAGATGCTTTTTGTTTTGTTGTTTTCTTTAATAAAAGTAAACAATTCGTTAACATTATGTTTGTGGTTTCAATGAATTTCAAATGCTCCGAATTAAAAGCTTGCATAACCCACCGCTAGATGTCAGGTTGAAAGCTTCATTCACAGTATGAAACGATATGCAGATGGCGCTGTAAAATTGCATGAAAGCTTAAAGCTCGTCGATACCAAAAAGTTTAAATCCCCTATGAAATTGGAGAAGCTTAGCGGCGTGAACAAGTGTGCATGATTTGCAATTAGTTCATGGAAATTGTTCATGGTACGTTTTCGTACCGTAGAAATCACGTTGTTCCCGGATTCGTGGTACGTTGTTCACGATTTTCGGAACGGTTTTTTCTCCGTGTACGACTCGTGCTGAAAAAAACCTGTTTTTGCAACTTGTTGCATAAACTACTATTTCTGAATTCCGAATAAAATTCCCAGCTTTTCAAAAATATTTTTTTCAGAGGTGGGCAATCATGGGCACTAATTTAAAAAAATGAAAAACTGTGACTATTTTCAAAAAAGTTAATAAAAATGTCAATAAATTGAAAACGGTGCACTTTATCCAAAATTGATAAGAGTACTTTTTGATTGCAAATTCGATTTTACATCGAAAAATGAAGTTGAAAATTTTTTGCGACCAATATTTCGATTTTTTTTTAAATCTGTATTGATTCGAAAAATCATAACTCGGTCAATGATTTTTTGCACAACCTGAAAATTTCAGAAAAGTTGGCATTTGATGTCCTCTAAAACACATAAAAAAAATAGTTTTCTTTTGCAAATCAAGTTTTAGTGACAAAAAGTTAAATAAAAAATTACCACCATTTTTTTACCGTGTATCATTTTATTCAGTGTAGTCCATACCTACAACTTTGCCGAAGACACTAAATCGATAAAAAAAATTCCTTCAAAAGATACAGTTTTTATTATTTTCACATATCATTTTTGTACGGACAGCTGCCAAATTTGTATGGAAAATTATATGACCGAACTAATGATGCAAAATGGCTTCTTTGGGCATACCGAAGGCACCATAAAAGTTTCAGCCGGATTAAAAAATACAAAAATTAAAATTTAAGAAAAAAGACCGATTCCGTAGAGAACTGCTCGTTTCATGAAATCAGGTTAATTAATCATTTATAGACCATTTCAAAAGTGATGTTTGATTTATAAAACATTTTTTTTTTGAATATATCAGAAAATATTATAAAAGTTTCATTTTGTTTGGTTTTGAATTATGAATAAACCACAAAAAGCTAGAAGGATATGTTGAAAGTTTTATGATTTTGTCTTTTTCCATCCAATTTGATGATTGGAACTATATAATTAACTTTTTTTCAACTTTTGATAGAAACTTGCTTACAACTATTTTTTTTATAAATTTCAGTGGGATTAATTTATTGATTATTGTTATTATTCTTCCATTAGTAATTCCAATACATTTGTCAACAAAAAATTGTACCATTTAAAAAAAATAAATTTGAAAACAATATACAGTTTTTTCTTTAAAAATTATAATTTAAGTAAAACATTATTTCTCCACTGATTTTTTGAAATGAAGAAGGGATGGGAATCCTTAGTCTTAGAAATAATCAAAAAATAGTTCTTTCAACGTACCGTAAAACGGGGTGACTTTGATAGCCGGGGTGACTTTGATAGGTTTGCGATTTTTCCGCAAAATGAAGAGTACAATTAAAATACGTAAGGAATGGTTCAGAAACATACTGACCGTGGTAGAGAAGTGTTCAAAGAACCTCATGAAGAACTTTTCATAAATTTTTGAAAAGTTTATAAAGTTAGTTAACTATAGTTAAGAAAATGTGGATGAAAGTCATTATTTTAAACTTCTCAAAGTGTCATGATTTTCTCAATGAACATGATTTTTAATCGGAAAACGGAATGCATTTTCGGATTCTTTGGACAATTTTTCACTAGGAGAAGGTTAAATAAGTTTGTAAATAACAAATAATATGTGTTTTTGAAACACAATTAAAAAAAATCTCCAAATTTATAGGCAAATTCAGTTAAACAAATTTCGTGTAAAATGTGAAAACTTGAAATTTGTGCTTCGAATTCAGTTTAAAATGCAATATAAATCGATAATTTTATAAACAAAACTATTTTTAACAAATTTCAGGCAAAATTCCGACTTTTTAACAATTTTACCTAAAATTTATATGTATTTTGTTAAAAAGCTTATAAACTTAGTTAACTCAATATAAACATTGATTTTTTTCTTACAAACTATATCAGCTACTTTAGTGATGGTACATTTAACGTACAAATAAAGTTTGAACATCTTAAATATGATTTTAACAAGAAAAACTATGACTATCAAAGTCACCCCGGAGTTTAAACCAAGAATTTTTAACGTTACTATTTTTCTAAACACTATTGAAAAAACTTTTTCTTCCAAAAAAGTGCATGGACTTTGTGTGGCCTACTCCAGTACATGTTTTAAAAATAATAATCTTGAGAAAAACCTTACCTGTTGGAAAATATTCTAAAAACAAATTGAAATCCTATCAAAGTCACCCCGGTTTACGGTAGTTTATTCTAATGTTAAATGAAATTTTAACACTCATAAACAAAAAAAAAATGTAAAGGGTGCACAACAACCATGGAATTTGTTGTCTTCTTATTCCAAAATTGTCAAACTTACGGACCCAATCGTCCAACAATCTAATTGTATAAATAAACAAACATTGTTGTAAATCATTTTGTAGACAGTATTTTTGGGGATGAAAAAAAAAATTATATCAATAGTTCTCGTAGTTTTGAAGATATCAAAATATTTGTAACAAAAATCTTGGTGCAAACGTTCTGCTTGATGTGTACCGTTAAGTCAGATTTTGTTAAGAGCATAGACATGAATTTTATTAATTTTTCAATAAGCTTATTAACAGTAAAAATAAATCCTGGTTACATTACATTTGGGAGGGGTACATCTTTAATGTCAGAAAATAATGGATATTTTTTATTTATTTTTTTTATATAATTATTTTTTTATTTAATTATTTTTTTTTGCCTGAAGAAGGCACTAATCAGTGCCGAAACGTCGGACAATCTAAAATTAACGGTCTACTAGTTTCTGACTGATACGCTGGAAAAGCAATCTTGCTACTAGGAAAAAAAATAATAATAAAGGTAATATTCAACCTTCCAAAACTAAAAAAAAACAAAGCAATACGCTTTAACGAACCCCGGGACTTTAGTGGGCTCTGTTGCAAGTTTCTGCTCATTTCTATGCAACTTAATTAAAAAAGAAGAAACTTCCGTTTTTTAAGAACATCAACTTAAAACCATTTTTAATTCTTCCTCCGGTTTTGTGTGCAGTGAGCCAACGGTATTTTAATTATGCAATAACTCTAAATTAATTACGGTGCGGTTTTGTCTGTCCCATGCATTATTCGATTTGTTTATCCATACCACTCCTTACATATCTATATTTACACCTGCCTTATGAAAATAGTCGTGTATAAACACACAAATCTGTCGAGCACCGTTTGTCACGGGGAGCTGGGCATAACAAAAATGGCAACCCACAGAGAACAAGGGATGTGGTGGAAAAAATAATGATCCTAAAAATAGCACGATCCGCTTCCAACCCACCGCAAATGTTTGCATAAAAATAGAGGAAAAATGAAAACACAACACACTACAGCATGAAAAGTAACAAACTGCAAAACTTTTACAAGTAGAGCAATTCTCTACCAAAACCGGAAATGGATTTTATTTGTATTTTTTGATTTGGCTCAAACTTTGTGGGGGCCTTCCCTATGACCAAAGAAGCCATTTTGCATCATTAGTTTGTCCATATAAATTTCCATACAAATTTGGCAGCTGTTCATACAAAAATAGTACGTATATATTCGAAAATCTGTAACTTTTGAAGGAATTTTTTGATCAATTTGGTGTCTTGGGCAAAGTTGTAGGTATTGTTAAGGACTATTTAGAAAAAAATAGGTGCACGGAAAAAAAAAATTCCCGATTTTTTTATTAACTTTTTTTTCACAAAAACTCAAATTCCCAAAATACGTATTTTTTGATTTTCAAGATTTTTTGATATGTTTTAGGGGACAAAAATCCGCAACTTTTGAGCTATAGAAAAACATGGTCAAAAAATCTGCCGCCGAGTTATGATTTTTTGCAAAACTGGTGATTTTTGGAAAAAATCGAAATTTCATACATAAATTTTTTTTGACCTCATTTTTTTATGCAAAATTGAATTTGCAATCGAAAATTACTTTACAGATTTTTCGATAAAGGGCCCCGTTTTCAAGATATAGCCACCGAAATTTGATTTCAGCGAAATATTTGCAGTTTTTCAATTTTTAAAAATAGTGACCATGAGTGACCATTTCTTAAAATATTTTTTTTGAAAAGTTCAGAAAATTTGCTATATAATTGTCTAAGAGACATTGAAAATTGGACCTCTGGTTGCTGAGATACAGCGGCTTAAAGAAAAAGAAACACGAAAATTGAAGTTTTCTAAGTCTCACCCAAACAGCCCACCATTTTCTAATGACGATATCTCAGCAATTAATGGTCCGATTTTCAATGTTAATACATGAAACATTCGTGAAATTTTCCGATCTTTTCGAAAAAAATATTTTGAAAAAAATTAAAACAAGACTAACATTTTAAAAGGGCCAAACATTGAATATTATGCCCATTAAAAATGCTAGTATTGATTCAATTTTTTTCAAAATATTTTTTTCCTTCAAAAGTTACAGATTTTCGAATATTTACGTACCATTTTTGTATGAACAGCTGCCAAATTTGTATGGAAATTTATATGGACAAACTAATGATGCAAAATGGCTTCTTTGGTCATAGGGAAGGCCCCCACAAAGTTTGAGCCAAATCAAAAAATACAAAAAATAAAAATGGTCGAAATCGGCCGGTTTTGTAGAGAATTGCTCAGTAGGTACAGCTGTTTTGTGAGGTTAAGTAAAGTTGAAAGAAATAAAATCTCAACTTGACAACTTTTTATGTTTTTTTTTGTGTTTTCTCAAAATTAAAAACTTTATTTTTTCTCGATTTATAATTGCATTATTGTTCGTTTAGATAAACAGTGTGTTTTTAATTAAAACTAGTTTCAAACAAATTGAAAGAAATAGGACTCCTCAACAATAATTAAAAACCAATGCCTGAAATTACTAACCACAATAAACGCAACGTGTGACATTTAGGCAAACGTCACTATAAATTAATTTTCAATTCAACTTTCTCTCGACTTTTCATTCCACCTAGCCCTCTTAGGAGCAGAGGCCTCTCAGGGACTCAGACCGGCACCCAATTAGTGGTGTCAGAGCCAGCCGGGAAATTGAGACCATTCATTCGGCTTCGAAGTGGTGCTCTTTGAGATTTTCCTGTGTTCAAGCAAGCATAAACCGTCGCTCTGGGAAACAATATCGAACGACAGTGACATTCTGGGGGCAGCTGCTGCTGACTCATGGCGAAAATTTCAATTTTTCAATTGTTTCGGTTGATGTTTGGTTCTTGCTTTCTGTAAGGAAAAGAAAGGCCTTTCCCACAAACACGATTCGATTGGTGGCGGTTGAGACAGATGTTCTGAATTTAGAGCAGAGATCGTTTTCTTTTCATAAAGGTGTTTGTGAAGTTGAATCACGTTTAACAGCATCGGTTTTTGTTTGTTTATTAAATATATTGAATATTATTTATCTACATAATGGTAAAACATAGTTAAAAATAATGTTTATTTGGAAGGCGGTGATTTTATTATTTAATTTTACATAAATTTAGACTAAATAGTGACATTACTGCAGAAAAGGGGTAAAACTACACGTTTTGAGAAGAATAATTAGGTTTTTATTCTGACATAAAAAGGTATCCCATCCCAGATGTAATATAACCATGATTTTTAACTTTGAAGTTTATTTTCGATGCTGTTTTTTCTGTTCTAAAAAGTTTGTTTTTTGTCAAATTAGGTAGGAGATTTTTGATTTTGAAACTTATTTATATATGAGCAATTCTCTGAGGTTTCGGTCAGTCAATTTTGTTTTAATTTTTCAATACGGCTGAATCATTTTTGGTGCCGTTGGTATGGGACCATCCATAAACCACGTGGACACTTTAGGGGGGTGGGGGGTATGGCGATTGTCCACGATCCATACAAAAAAGATTTTTTTTGTATGGACAATTGTCCACGAAGGGAGGGGGGGGTAATTGATTCCCAAAAAAGTGTCCACGTGGTTTATGGATGGTTCCTATGCCCAAAGAAGCGTGGTTCACGTTTCTATGAAAAAGACAAAAGTTGTTATTTTGTCTTGCATCAACCGGAATTTCGTTCTTTTATGTCCCCAGAAGCACTCCTGAAAATTTGAGCCCATTTGGTAAGGTCTAGGAGCTCCAGTTTCAATTTGAAATTTATATGGGATTTTGATTTATTTTCCATGGGAAACTATCTTTTTTTACATTGTATTAGGATTTTTTTCTATAAATCGATGAAATGACTTGATTCTTATAGTAGGAGATAGGTTTTGAACTGGGGAACAACTTTGTAGAACATACCAACATGCTAGGAAGTGACCCTTTAAAGATACAGATACTTTTAGATGGTGGCTTTTGAAGGGGCCAGCTACCATCTAAATGTATCTGTATCTTTAAAGGGTCACTTCCTAGCATGTTGGTATGTTCTACAAAGTTGTTCCCCAGTTCAAAACCTATCTCCTACTATAATAATCAAGTCATTTCATCAATTTATAAAAAAAATCCTAATACAATGTAAAAAAAGATAGTTTCCCATGGAAAATAAATCAAAATCCCATATAAATTTCAAATTAAAACTGGAGCTCCTAGACCTTACCAAATGGGCTCAAATTTTCAGGAGTGCTTCTGGGGACATAAAAGAACGAAATTCCGGTTGATGCAAGACAAAATAACAACTTTTGTCTTTTTCATAGAAACGTGAACCACGCTAATCATTAGTTCGTTCATATAATTTTCAATAAAAATTTGGCAGCTGCCTAAACAAAAAAGATGTATATAAATTCAAAAATCTATATTTTTTGAAGGATTTTTTTCATCGAATTGTTGTCTTCGACAAGGTTGTAGGTATGGATACGGACTGCACTGAAAAAAATGATACACGGTAATTTTTTTTTGGTGTTTTTCAATTTCACTTTTCGTTACTTAAACTTGATTTGCAAAAAACACTATTTTTTCTGATGTGTTTTAGGAGACATAAAATGCCAACTTTTCTGAAATTTCCAGAATGGGCAAACAATCTTTTACTGAGTTATGAATTTTTGAATCAATACTGATTTAAAAAAAATAGAAGTATCAGTCGCAAATTTTTTTTATCTTCATTTTTCGAAAAAAATCGAATTTGCAATCAAAAAGTACTGTAAAAAACCTTTAAAAAAGTACCAAATCGGTCAACAAATTCCTTCTAAACATACAGATTTTTGAATATTCATACATCATTTTTGTATTGGCAGCTGCCAAATTTGTTTGGAAAATTATATGGAAAAACTAACATACATACTGAAGTCACCAAAAAAGTTTCAGCTGGATTAAAAAACACAAAAATTAAAATTAATGAAAAAATACCGATTTTGTAGAGAATTGCTCATATTTAAAATGGCTAACCAGTCGTTTATAACTGAATACAATTTATTATTAAACTTTTTTTTTCATTTTCACGAGTTCAAGAGTATTTTGTTATTTCTAAATCATTTGGAAAATTAATAGAATGATAACAAATAATAAAAATATTCTACAGCACAACTATTTTTTTAAATTCCAGTTACGTTTTGCTTGTGTGCCTCCGTCTAACTTACTCAAACCAAATCAAAATCAAAAGCAAACTCAAAACTAATACACCAACTCTCTCAGCTCCAACACATTGCGCGTCATACGGACCACGTGCTCCACGACCTATACTTGCATACACCGCTTTTATCCGCGGAAAACACGTTTGTGTGACAGACACAATCCTTCCCCCATTCCCCAAATAATTTCCCTTCTTGTCCTCCCTCAACCGTCAACCTCTTCTCCCAGGGTCAGGTTTTGCTCCCCGAACGCGAACGAGAGAAAAAGGGAGAGAGAGAACGCATGCGTGTGTTCCTCTCCCAGAAAATCTCCACATCCAAGCAACCCGCCGAACTGTTGCACCTACCAATCTACACTGACCAACACCAACCAACAACAACAGCCAGCCTGCTGCTGCTCACGGAAATCAATACCGAATTCTCTCTCTCGCTCTGTCACGTGCGATGGTGTTGGTTGGTGTGAACTGTCAAAAAGCTTGACTGCCCACCATTGAAAAAACGGCTAATATCCACTTTTGACAAAAACGAGATATTAGCACCAGGCGGTAGAGGATGTTCCAACGTATCTTCTGAAGCTTGAATTTCACTGAAATAATGTTTAGACTTGGCTGCCGATGCGAAAAACCAAACGGCTAATATGCCACTCTAATGGGAAATTGCCTTATCGGAGATTTTGTGACAAACACTAAAACGCCTTTTTCTCGGAATACTTGATTTGGCATAATAGCCGAATTTTCAATTATGGGCAGTTGACTCCCGCCGTCGCGTGCTGGGAAAACTTTCTTTGCCGCTTTTCTTTCGCTATAGCGTTTTCCATCGGAAAACGTGTTTACCCCCTCTGTGATTTGAGTGTGTTTGTGTGTGTGTGTGGGGCTAGAGTTTCGAGTTGGTTTGTATGCATACCGTTCAAAAGGTTGGAAGCGTTATCGTGTTGTCTGTTTTTGATTTTCTTTGTTTGGGTTGTTTATTATAGTAAAACCATATAATTTTTGGAATATTTTTTTTTGTTTTTGTTGTAACATACTTTGAAATTTGAAAAATCTTTAAACATGACCTCAATGAAGTCACACGTCCAAACTAGCTTCAACTACCCCCCAGCCAGGAATTATAGTTCCGGGTTTTTGTTGGCAGAATATGGTTAAGGTTAAGCTTCCTCGGTCCGGGTAGTTTGGCAGATGCTTATACTGAAGCTGAACTTAATGGATCGTTGCGAGCAACAAGCAACGAGTGGTTGCATGACGGTTGGGTTCCTCGTTATCTCGGTAGGAAAGTTATTTTTCCCCTTTGTCGAATATGGATCAGGATCCGGAACCAGGATGAAGCTTTGTGCTATTCAGGAATGGTGCTCATTAAATCTTGATTTTTGAGAATTTGTCGGACATGCTTTTTTAAAGAGTGCTTGAAAATTATGGAAGCGCTTCATTATATATTGATTTTTTTTGTGTTTTTTAATCCGACTGAAACTTTTTTGGGGCCTTCGGTATGCCCAATGAAGCCATTTTGCATCATTAGTTTGTCCATATCATTTTTCCATACAAATTTGGCAGCTGTCTATACAAAAATGATGAGCATGAGCATGAGCATGAGCATGGTTGACTGCCAATGAGCTGCTACTCCGTTATTGACAGATCAGCTGAAGTTAAACAATGAATCAAAAATGATCAGTGGGAGCCAACCATCCGTTCACTGTTTAATATCTGAAGATCCCTACTTTATTAGTCAATACCGGCGCCCTCCCAAGAAGCCTGCAGTTCAACGAAAGGGAGGAATGTTAGTCCGATAGTTGAAGTTGCAGACAGTTTTTCGCTATATACTTGTTGATACCGCTTGAGACCGTTGAATCCACAGCATCTCCTTCAAGCATCACGTGATTATTATTTTTTTTGGGTTAGTAGGATAAGGTATTGGCTTTTCGATGCCTCCCGAGCTACGATGCTATGGAGAGGACTTTCATAACAGACCCGTCGGCGAGCCTTCCGAGCAACGATGCTATGGGAAGGTCTTTTTGGTTAACACACAAAATCACTCACACACAATTATTTCACTCAACTATTAATTAATCCAAAATGTCAGTGCGTCTTTCGATCATTATATAGAAATGGCTTTTTCACCATAAAAAATAAAACCATATTCAAAACATTATACACAATTTACCCGACGCCGTGCCTTCCGATCAACGATGATATAGGAAGGGCTTTGAAAATTACAAAACAATTAATTAAGATCTCAAAAAAAAAATCACAAAAAAAATCACAAATAAACACTAATTACTCAACGAAAATTACGCTCAAGACACAAATAATTCAGTAAGTCATGCTATTATTCGATCACCACAATCACTCATCCCTAACGAACAGCGACACAAAAGCACACAAAAAAATTAACCTGCATAATCACGACTTCGCGTTCCCACGTCCAGCGCACCAATGATGCTATTATTCGATTACCACAATCACTCACTCCATACGAATAGCGACACAAAAGCACACCTGGCAGCTGTCTATACAAAAATGATGTATGAAAATTAAAAAATCTGTATCTTTTGAAGGAATTTGTTGATCGATTTGGTGTCTTGGGTAAAGCTGAAGGCATTGCATATGGACTGCACTGAAAAAAATGATACACGGTAAAAAAAAATTCGGTGATTTTTTATTATTTTTTTGTCATTAAAACTTGATTTGCAAAAAACACAATTTTTATTTTTTGATATGTTTTAGAGAACATCAAATGTTTTCAGAAATTTCCAGGTTATGTAAAATTTTACTGAGTTATAAATTTTTAATCAATACTGGTCGCAAAGAATTTTCAATTTTATTTTTAATATTGAATATTTGGCCCTTTTGGAATGTTTAGTCTTCATTTAAAAATTTGGAATACATTTTTTCGAAAAGATCGAAAAATTTCACGAATGTTTCATATTTTAACATTGTAAATCGGACCGTTAGTTGCTGAGATATCGAAATTAGGAAATGGTGGGTTGCTTGGGTGAGATTTAGAAAACATCAATTTTTCTGTTTTTAAACCTTTGCATGGCAATATCTCAGCAACTAAGGGTCAACGAAGTTCAAAAAAGCAAAATATAGAGGATTTTCTAAGCTTTTAATTTTGTTTTCTTTCAAACAAAACAATTTAAAAATCATTTAATAAATAATTTAAAAAAATAAAAAACTGCGACTGTTTTCAAAAAAGTTACATAAAAATGGCTTTAACTTGAAAACGATGCAATTTATCAAAATTTTACTAAAGTACTTTTTGATTGCAAATTTGATTTTACATCGAAAAATTAAGCAGAACAATTTTTGCGACTGATATTTTGATTTTTCGAAAAAAAAGATTCGAACAAAATTGCAGCCTTAAGAGTATAACAGGGAATCACAAAAGATAGTCGCTATGACGGTCGAGGTGAATTAATCCCAAAATCTGCCTACAAGGCGGACAGTAAAAAATCCACCATTAGGTGGGTGGTGCCTTCCTCACATTTACAAAGTAATAATGAAAATAAGTTTATGAAAAAAAAAATATATACCTGATACAGACTTTTCCAGAAAACATGCAGACTCTCATTTGAAGCAATGTGGCAACCGGGCGTTACGCATCGGGCGCGACTCTCGCACGTTAACAAAAAGAGGCGGCCTTTTGAGGTTATGCAAAAAATCACCCTTTTTTGTATCTACAAAAACCTTTTTCTTGGCATAACTTTTTAAATACCTTACTAAACAAAATAAAATTTAATAGGGTCTTGGAGGACCCCAAAACGAACAGAATAAGGTGTATCCGGCCAAAATCGGTTCAGCCAGTTCTGAGATAATCGTGTGGAAAAAAATCGTGTCTACACACATCCCCACAGATATTTGTTCAGAATTTGATTCTGAGTCGATAGGTTTACGTGAAGGTATATCTAGGAGGTGTATTTAAGAAGTTCATTTTTCGAGTGATTTTATAGCCTTGCTTCAGTGAGGTGAGGAAGGCAAAAACAGTATTGATTAAAACGTTCATAACTCGGTCAAAGATTTTTTGCACAATCTGAAAATTTCTAAAAGTAGGACATCAATTTAAAACATATCAAACAATAAAAAATTGTGTTTTTTGCAAATCAAGTTTTAGTGACAAAAAGTTTTTTCACCGTGTATCATTTTTTTCTGTGTAGTCCGTATTCATACCTACAACTACACATGACACCAAATCGATCAACAAATTTCTTCAAAAGTTACAGATTTTTGAATTTTCATACATTGTTTTTGTATGGACAGCTGCCAAATCTGTGTGGAAAATGATAAGGACAAACTAATGATTTTAAATGTAAAAATATGAAACATTCGTGAAATTTTTCGATCTTTTCGAAATCATTATTTTCAAATTTTTTGAATCAAGACCAACATTTCAAAAGGGCGTAATATTGAATGTTTGGACCTAAGCCTCCAGGTGTAAAAAGAGAATTTAATGCAATGCTATAGAGTGAATATTTTTTTAAGGCTTTAATCTATTAAGTATTTTGTAATACTTTTTGCCTATTGCCAACAACTACTGCCACGTACTGGGGAAGAAGCTTGGTTGGAGGCATCGGCGAGGAATGTCTCCAATTTGGTGATACTCTTTGTCCAAAAAAATAAATATGGTCTGGTCGACCTCGACCAGACATGAGAGGGCAAAAACTTGAAAATAAAATTTGTTTCATTATATAAATTGATTTTAAATTTTGAATAAAATTACTATGAAAACAATAAAAAACGGATAAATTTGAATAAAAAAAAGAGCTTTTTATTTAATGATTGTCCTACTTGATTTGAAGCATACTATAGTGTTGCCATTTGTTCATATACTTTCAATAACTGTCTAATTTTGAATAAGAGTTCATGATTTCCTTACTCCTGAAGATACGAATCCGCGACGACAATTTTCCTTGTTCGAAGCTCATCCATCCAACTTAACCCCCTGCCCCATGGGAGCCATTGCTCGCGACTATCCACACCACTAGACAGAGACAGGGGCAGCGTTTTGATTACGGTTTCGTGTCATGAATTATGGTAAATGGAGCTTTTCTTCCACGGAGACAGATGACAAGCACGCGATATGGAAGGATAGGAAGGGAAGGAGATGCGTTAATTCAACCCCTAGCATGAATACTATTATTTTTAGTGGCAGTTCGCAGATTTACAGTCTACTTGGAATAGAATGGTGACAGGTCGTTGTTTATAGATTTTTCACATTATAAAAACATGTTTTTCTTTATTACGTTTTGATTTGAATTATGTTAACTCTGATGTTATTATTTAAAAATATCACAATATTTTTATCTTAAAAATCTAGGTGAACAATATTTTGCGAGCAACTGTATTCCACAATACCAAAAAAAAAAGTGATGTAACCACAATGTTGACAGAAAGTTGTCCCAAACGCAGCGTAGCGTCAAGAGACTCGCATCGCAATAACGGGTGGTTATCACGAAGTTTTGATTTATGCCACTAAGGCCCGAAATTGATTTTGCTGGTGACGCAATATATTTGCATTGTCATTGGAAGAATGTTTAAAAATTAAATTTTCTTGAATTTGATATATGCAGAAAATGTGGATGTAAGATTGTCAATTTGAAACAAATATTGCAAGGTATTGTATATTTCTTTTTGAATGAATTATAAAAAACATTTCTTCAACCAACTATGCAATTTACAGTATTGACACTGCCCATGTTCGCATAAATGTTCCATATGCATAAACAGCAAACTAAGAAAAACGCAGGGAAAGTTTGTCCCACACATAAGGCTACGTGTTAAGTTTAAGGTAAAACACTTGATTTTTTTTTTCATATTTATAGAACAAAGCATTTACTTTTTTTCTCTGAAAATCAAGCTTCCCTGCACCGTGCGGTACACGCGGTTCAACTGTACCTCGGGTTTGCTTTGCGCCTGCTTTGTTCGGTTTACACCCGTACCCGACTCACACGAACCGAGGGTATTTTGGTTCATCGTACCAGCACACCACGACACTCTCGGTTTGCCGCGTCGGTTTTGTGTCTGGCACTCACCCATGGCATGAACCCGGTATATGAGCCAAGGTGCTTCACTCGTTACGAGCCGAGGGACGTGCCGTGGTACGCGCTGGCGGTACAAAACGGGTTCAATACCACGACACGTACCACGGCACGCTGTGTTCATGCCATGGGTGAGTGCCAGACACAAAACCGATGGGGCGAGCCGAGAGTGTCGTGGTGCGCTGGTACGATGTACCAAGATACCAATACAAAAATGGGTTCAGGCACGTACCGAAGCTAGAAAACCAAACCCGCGGTGTGCGTTGGCACTGGCGCATGGGAAGCTTGCTGAAAATGCATATGAGACATTAATCCAAACTCTGGGCGATTTATAGCTTATTTTAATTTATTTTTGTACATTTTTTTTTAATCTGACATGAAAGTTTATTACATTTCTATTATATATTTAGAGATTTATCCATTGGAAATCCAGTTTAGAATTGTACTACTGAACGCATTGGACTTTCATAAGTAGTCATTGATTTTTCTATAAAATCAAAGGACAATTCTGAATGTCTTGAGTTCTGGTTGTTGGAAACATTCCTCAAAACACTACTCATTTGTACCGCAAGGTCAAAATTAATATCTTCGAAGATATCTTCTCTCAGAGCATCCAAACGTTCTTCCAGCAAATTGGATTGATATTTTGAGCGCTTCGTTGATCGCTCATAATCAGTTATGTCTTCTTCGAGATCTTCGAGCATTGGAATCGCCCATTTGAGTTTTGTTCCTTCACGATCATGAATCATTCTTTTGATGTTACTTAGTTTATTCATAAGATTTTTCGGATGATCTTCTGGTTGACAATTTCTCTCTACATCACCATAAAACACCGATTTCACAAAGCTGACCCCATTCTTGAAGCTTCTGAAAACAGCTGGGGCAGCGCGTGCCAACAGCAACCATCCGTCAACCATATCGAACACCCGCAACTGCGGTCGGGGAGTGTAGACAAAGGTCGACTCCTGGCCGTCGCACGAAACCGAAGGATAACCCTGCCACGTAATGGGGAAGCAGCTCTTGAACGAATCCTGACCGAAGGTATCGGCGAGGAATGTCCCCAATTTGGAGTACACGTTTACGGTAGACTCCCTTTGGGGACATATGAAGTGATTTTTGCTATCCTTTGGAGAGTAGCACAGCTTTTGAGAGAATTGCTGTGCGGACTCTGACTTGGAGTTGAAGCTTGGTAGAATAGGTTCAACTGATCGATTCAATATTGATTCCATCAAGATGTCTCCTTCGGTGAAGAAGTTCATTGCGGTATGTAGAATGCTACCGAAGAACGAAGTTCTGGAAGCAGAATTCGAAGTATTAGGCTCGTTGTTTAGTGCATACCTCTTGGATCTTGAAAATTGCTCTTTAACCCCAACCTTCTGCGTCTCATTCGGATATTGCTCGAACAGCGATCGATAATTGTGATATTTTGCAAAGGTATAAGACCCCATGGCAACCATTCCGGCAGCGATTCGTCCGTTTGAAATGAAGAAATACTTCGTCGTTCCCTGCCAAACCTGCGGAATACTGCGCAATCCCTTCCTCGTCGTGATATCAATGATCTGCGATCCGACCTTCTGCCCGTTCTTGTAGTACGTGATGAAGAACTTCCAAGGGGTTTCCTTCACAGTGAAGGACTGCGCCGGGATGTTGATCCGATACCAGGCCCCTTTCAACTTTCCGGGTGAGGTTATGAAGTGGGTTTTGAAGGCTCCATGCTTGACCGTTCCTCCCGTCGCCATGATCACCGTGGCGGAACCCTCGATTATCCCGAACCACGTCCGGGGATTCTTCCAATCCCACTGGTCCATGCGGAAGTTGAAGTTGTTGGCGAACGCCCCTCCAACATAGCCAAGCAGCAAGAATCCGCTAATCATGGCGGAACCGTACATGATCTTGGCTGCGTTGGACACCAGCGAGTAGAACGTTCGGGATATTCCAACAAATCCTGATGGTAGACTGACGGCAACGGCGGTTCCAGTTAGCAGTCCGTTCCATACGATTGGTGAGGTCCAGTCCCACTTGCGGGGATCCCACTCGTTGGTAGCGGCTGCAGACCCCAGAAACGCCCCACCTGCAGCCAGCGTTCCAGTCACCACCCCAGCAGCCGTAAGGGACCCCCCAAACAGCGAGGTTAGGTATGCAAAACTCGCTAACCCGCCGTACGCGGCGAATCCTCCTGCCAGCGCTCCCGCGAACAACCCAATCCAGGTCCGCTTGTTGGCCCAGTCCCATTCCGCCGGATTCCAGCTGTTGTTCGCCGAAGCAGCCCCGAAGTACGCTCCCAGCAGTGCCCCGATCCCAATGACGATCAACGTGATTGCTACCTGTCCGTCCGGGTCGATCTGCGATACCGGTGAGTTTCCGGCGTACTTGTACGGACTCGGGTACTGCTCCATCGGATCCAGCTGGTAGAAACGCCCGATGTCCGGGTCATACAACCGCGCGTGGTAGTTGTAAAGTCCGGTTTCTTCGTCGTACTCTTGACCGGTGTAGCGGTACGCGATGTGCGCTACCGCGCTTGATCCGAACTTGCGCATCAACTGACCGTACGGCATGTAGTCGTAAGCGGCTACCACACGCTTCTGGTGGATCACCAACCGGGTTGATCCTTCGTGATCCAACAGAACGCTATAGTACTCGCCATTTCGGAAGAAACCGACAAGTCCGAGCGGACCGTGGATGTAGGCAGTAACGGTGACAATGGGTTTCGAAGTTTCTTTGGGATTCGGGTAGGTCAGCTTGTACTCAACCAGAGTATTCCCGTTGCTATCTCGAACGTAGTACAATTCAGACAAGACGTCACCAGTGGTGTTTCTAACACGCTTCACCACTCGTTCGCCGAGGTGATCGTAGCCGAACTCAATGATCAGCTTCTTCGAGGTCATCTCGATCTTAGAAACCCTTTGCGTCAGCGGATCGTACTCCAGCTTGTCGATGCCTTTGTGTGAAGCTTTGATGATGTTTCCTTCGCTATCGTGGGCAATGTCGTATGGCTTGGAACCTTTCTTGATGGTTGCTATTTGATTATTGGTGGACTTGTAGATTAGCTCGAAACGCTTGAATCCCGTGTAGTAGGTGCCATGATTTCCATTGCTATCTATCGAGAAAGACTCAACATCTGCTGGAGAGTTTCCCAGCGTTGCGGCGAGGTTCTTCCAGAGTCTTGTGACTATGTTCTTCTTTATTTTGGGATATTTATTCAAGATGTTTAACAGTTTTGGGTTGACCATTGATTCTTTAAATGATTCCAAAATTTTCGAGCAATCTTGCTCCGATTTATTTTTTTTGTTAATATTTGCCAACATTTTCCTACAGATTTCTGGGACGGCTTTGGTGCTCAACCCAGCAATTTTTGCTGCATAGTACCTATGAGCAACATTTTCTACACTACTAGAATCCAATTTACTCCTGCTGTCAGTAAACAAAGCATTTACGCCTTGCACTCGGTTGTAGATCTTCGCTTCATTTAACTCATTCCACACCTGGGTCAGGTTGATCGTTCCTCCTGCACCAGATAACTCTTTCTTCAGCTGATCTTCAAAGCTCTTCGCCTTCCAAGGTAGCTCCAAATTATCACGCTCTTCCCCAACAAAGTACTTTGCTGCAACCAACTCACTATGGCTCCCGTAGTCGTACGCATGTCCATAGTGTTCCGGATATCCACGCTCCAAGATCCCCGTTGCAATTCCCTCCCACGCCGATCCCGTTGAACACTTGATCGGTATGTCCACCTCCAGATCCGGGTAGTACGACTTCAAGGGTCGACCCTGTCCGTCGAAATAACCTCGCTCCAACAGCGCGTCAAAGCAGAGTTCTGCCATTTTGGCGTTCAATCTGTCAGATATGAACGCCCTTGCCGTCAACGGGATCAAGTTTTGATCACATTGGTTGTGCCACGTGGCATGGAACTCCGTACGCAGGATGCTACCATCTCCAACGGGTTCCGCACCGTAGCCTTTCTCCGTGTAGTACAGCGTTTCCGTTAGGTAAGGATTCTTGATTTTCTTTAAGTATCCGGGAGCCTCATACTCGTAAGATTGATTGAATTTATTCATCCCGTACTGATGGGATATCTCAGATACCTTACCTTGTGCGTCATGGCCAAGTTTAACGATCGGAGTTTCCGATTTGTCGTCGATCAAGCCGATCGAGGTAACCTCCCCCCTCAAGTTGTGTTCATACCTCAGCACCAGTTGCTTGCCCTTCACGAAGAATGGGTATCGAATCCCGGCGATCTGATCGTTCTTCCAGAGGTAGTCTAGCGATAGCGTTTCGTTGGCATTCTGACTAATGAAGCTCTTGCGAAGCACGTTACCGTCCTCGTCGTAGAACAACACTTGCTTGAACTGGAGATCTCCGTTCTGCTTGATCACCCGCTGGGAACGCCCTCTCATCGCTGGATCCGAATCGGCTTCACCGTAGTCAAAGTACAGGACGTGACTTCGTTCTGGTAGATCTGCGTTTACATCCTTGCGAAGCTTATCTGCTAATCCTGCGGTGGCATTCAACCTGCCCGTTTCGTAGACCTGTCCGTACAAGTTGTACCGGAAGTATACAAGCTTATCAACCTGCTTTGCTTCGTTGTAATGCAGTTGATATCGCAGCTGATTGAAATCGTCGTAGATGAACTCAACCAAACCACCATCCGGAGTAGATCGCTTCATCAACAGTTTTCCTTCCTTGTTGTATTCAGAGTTGGTAGCCCACGCAGTATCTTGCTTGACCTTCTCCGGACTCATTTTCCCAGTCTTAGAGGTCTCGTAGAACTTCGGTGGTAACTTCTGGATCTCGTTTCCAAACTCGTCGTACAGGTACGTCGTCAGGGCGTTTTTGTAGTCCCGTACTGAGATGTACTCGGCGACTTTTTTGTTTCTCCGATTGTAGACTGTGACCTGGGTCATTCCGTTGGGTTTGCGTTCTTCCTCGCAGCGGAATCCTTCAGCGCTAGGATAGTTGGAGTTGATGAAGGGTACGCTGGAGCTGATGTCGAAGGTATGAAGAAAGCTTCCCTTTTTGATGGAGTACAGCTCACCTGGTTGGGCTACCTTGTGACGGATCTCTAGTGGGTTTGGGTGATAGACGATTTGGGAGTACGGATATCCTGCGTACAGTTGGTTATGGTCATGGACTAACCCTGTCATTTTGCCATCGCCACTTTTCAAGAATGACGATGCATTCGAAAGATCACCGTTTGTTACGAAGTCTTTCTGATAGGTTAAAAATCCTTTATTTTTTGAAGCCAATACGGATATAGGTATTCTGGTCCAAACAGTCTCCGCTACTCTACGACCAATCTCGTCGTAGATTAATTGACGTATCAATATGTTGCTACCATCTTCCAGCATGATCTCCTGGGTTGGTTTGGAGTCGTGGTTCAGGTAGGAAACGAAGACTTGAGGTGACTCCAGGATTATGAGATCACGAATCTCTACCTCGGATTGCGATGTAATGGTCAATTCTGAAGACTTTGAACCAGCACTTTGTTCTTCTAGTATGATTATACCTTCAATCCACACAGTTGTTAAGGATGTAGTCGCAAGAATGATCAACTCGGCTTGCTTCGAAGGGGTTTGATACTTTTTATCGTTCAGCTTTATCTCAGCCGTCGAGATATTCACAGTCCTTCCAGCTATTTTTACATTGAAGCTCCCAGAGCTTAGAAGGTCGTACATCATCCTTACGCAGAGTGCATCACCAGCAAGTTCTCCAGTGTACTTAAGCTCACCATTGAGTCTAATCTTCCCAGGTTCAACCTTGTGTTCCTTCATCGTTTTCCAACGACCACCTGCCGTGTACGGAGAAAAGCTCTCCACGAAGCCCACCTTTGGTCGCATCTGCAGCCGAGAGTTGCTACCTTCCTCGATGGCATAGGTCGCAAAGTACTTGATACCGCCGAGTTCGTCAACCTCCGCAATGCGGCGACTGTAGTCATCGTGCACAAATCGCGAGACGCGTCCGTTGCTGTGGATCGTCGCAGCCCGCTGGGATGTTCTGGAGTCGTAGACGCGTGCCTCAAAGTTAAAGTTCAACGGAGTGAAACGAACGTGGTCCACGTGCAGGTCGGCTTCCGTGGCTGCGATCTTGGCCGTGAGGTCGATCTTTGCGTTGGAAGCTGACGGGCGTTTGATGGATGATGTGTTCGCTTCGATGTAGAGCCAGTCGTTGATTTGCTGCTTGATGACTCCTTGAAGAGTGGATTTTTGTGGTGTTTTCAACTCTAGTGTGACCAAATCTGTAGATTCTCCAATTTTTAGAGGTTTAGTAGTTCGAATCCACGTACTCAAGACAAAGTGATCCTCAAATCGAAGTTGATTGAAATTTTTAGCTAAGCTTTGCCCTTTAGATAGCTTTAGGTAATTTCTACCAGTTGCTGAGAACTCATTCCGTACAATGTTGTTTTTTGGGAAGGTCCAATCCTCTCCGCTCTCGTAGTCCTCGAAGCTGAAGAAGCTGATCGTCGCTCGATCATTCCCAACGTAGGGTTTAGTGTTCAAAATCGGTAACGTACCACTCTTGTCCAAAATCATCTGCTTACTATCCGCTTCCGGTTCATCTCGTTGCTTTTGTTGCTCATCTCGAACTTCATTCATACGCTTCACGTATTCTGGATCAAACAACTTTTCTTTATTGTCCATGACTTGAACGACTTGTTCATTGGTGATGAAGTCCACAGATTCCTGGTAAAATCCAAACGCTTTTTTGTTACTTCCAGGAACAACTAAAGTAGTTTTGAACATGACTTGAGAATCACTTAGCACAGGATTCTGATACTCGTAGCTTATACTCTGCTCTCCGTTGACCGATTTGAGCGATTCTTTGGACACGACTTCAACCTGGATTGCGTTATTTTTGCTGATCGTTCTAAACGGTCTCACGTGCGTACTGTTGTCGGCGAGTTTTGTTGCTACAAACGCCGAATGACTGGACGATCGGTGAACCATTTCCTTAGGGAATGAAACCTTCTCTTGGACGCCTTTCCCGTTGGGTTTCAAAACGTGCACCCAGGTCGTTTCCTTGTTCTGCGATATAAAGTAGTGTGGATATTTGATGGATACGTTGCGAGCCGATGAAGATTCCAAGTTTGAGCAATCTTCCTTTTCAAATTTCGTGCAAAATTTCAAATTATCCGTTACACTTTCTTTCTTTAGTACGGAATAATCACCAACTGGTAGCTGAAACTGCTCCAACTTGAGTGACTTTTCATCTAAGGGTGATGTTTTGAAAGAACTTCCATCATGATAAATCAACTGGTTGCCACAAATGACACCATCGCTGTTGATCTGCAGTGTGTATCGTTCGAAATCCAATGGAATCTTCATCATGCGTTCCATGATTTCAATTTTCTTCTTTTGTTTAGCAGATGGTTCTTCTATTTTGCCAGTTGATATTTGTTTTGATTGTTGAAATTTTAGTTTAAACTTCTCTTTTTCTTTCACAAACTTGAATGTATACTGCTCCAAATCATTCACATTTACCTTTGCTGATCTATACTCATCTAGTGCATCAAATTTAAACTCTTTCTTACTCAAATTTTCCCCAGGTATGTCAACGATCTGACTATGTACAACGGCATACTCCTTATTAAGTAAGTATAAATACAATTTTAGTGAAATTTGACCACTTGCAGCCAACTCAATGGTTCGAGCAACCAGTAAATTGTTGTACATGACCATCGAGGAATCGTTTATTAATCGAGCAAATTGTTTTCGATACGATTCAACATCTTTTTTGGTAGACTCCTTTGAAGAGTCGTCGACAGCTTGAACGTCTATGTGTTTGAAGAAACTTTCCCAACTTTTCATGTTTGGAATTTCTGAAGTTTTACCTATCTTTGAAGGACCAATAATTTTATTTTTATCATTTATACGAAGAATGTTCAAACCGTCAGAATAGTAAACTGCGCCATTTTTTAAAAATGATGCCGCCACTGCTTGACCTATCGTTTTTTCAGAATGATTCCACTTTCTGCCTTTGGCGTTCCATGTTATGAAATTAATTTTAGTTGAATCAAAATACATGACCAAATTTTCTTGAAATTCACTGCGAAAAGATTCACTCTTCAAATGCTCATATTCAAATTTCTTTTCGTTGGATTGTTTCCACATTTGTCCGTCATCTTTGTCAAAAAGATAAATTTTGCTTATCATTTTTTCATCCTCATATTCATCTTTTG
Organism: Culex quinquefasciatus; assembly: GCF_015732765.1. NCBI lineage: Eukaryota > Metazoa > Arthropoda > Insecta > Diptera > Culicidae > Culex > Culex quinquefasciatus. Next base: position 55,838,475 of record NC_051862.1, on the reverse strand, counting down.
TCTTACTTTCATCTACTTCCAAATCAACTACAATTGCCAGGTAATTTTGGTGAAGCATCGGTTTATACGATGCAATTCGTTTACCCTCAATGATCTCAAGCTGTTGCTTCTTGACAAAGTTGTTGAACCCTGCGTTATCCTTAAGCTCGATTTTCAAAGATTTATCCCCATTTTGTAGGGCAATTTTCACTGAATATCCGGGACCTGTGAAAAAATCCACAAGCTTTCCGATATTCTGCTGAAATTGAGCCGTTGGAATAGTTTCGTTTTTGTACTCAAAATTCAGCTTGGCATCAGAAGGTAGCCGAATTTGATTAAGTTTGACGTCTGAATTTTGATCAGTGTAGTAAAACTTCACTACCGTATATTGCTCACCATCTGCTTGTTGGCTTATTTCGTGCAAGTAGTACGATTGGTCGATTTTTGTGGTGTTTACCAATAGTTTTTGTGTGTAACTTGGTGTTTCTATTTCTATGTTGGTTAGTAATTTGTTGTTGTCGAAGTTATGCCCTCTAACCTTCTTTTCGCTATCTGATTTGTACGGATTATTGCGGTTATCAATATTTTTAGAATATTTTAATGTTATTAAGGTGCCTAAATTATCTTTAATAGAGCTAAGATGTGTAACATAAGAACTACCCTTTTGTGCTTCATAGCTAAATTCTAATTTAACAGTTTTATCGACGTTTCTGCTTATTTCAATCAAGTTCCACTGAACAGCATGATCAATCTTGTTTTGCTCATATTTTGCGGCTGCTCCATACCAATTCTCAAAAGCTGGAACCGTTACTTTACCCTTCGCCCCATAAACATAAGTTACCTCCCCATTAGAAGCAATCCACTTTTCTTCCTTTCTGCGATACTCTATACTTAACTCTTGATTACCCTCAACCTCAAACTTAAAAACATCCCCGCTTACCTCCTTCTCAACCAACCTAATCCTCACCTGGTCCTTCACCAGAAAGTACTCGTGCATCTCCCCGAACACGCTACCCTTATCATTCAGCACGATGCAGTCCCTGCCGAGAGTCCAGTGCCGCCCCAGAACTCCCATCTGCGCTCCCCCTAGCCCCTCCCGGTAGTACGCCATCAGCTTGATCGGCACCCCGAACCGGTCCTGCAGGTCCACCAGCGGAAACGCCAACTCCACCCGTCCGGTCAGCTTGTTCACGGCGTTCCGGAAGTGGGACTCGTCCAGAGTGTCCACGAGCCAGCGCGTTGGTTTGGCGAAGTTGTTGGACAGTTTGAACTTGGGGTCCAGTTTTGGGGTGGTTGGTTGTGGAGGTTGTTGGGGCTGTTCAACGGTTGGTTCTGGAATCGCCACGGACTCGGCTAAGGTCAATGTGAACGAGTACAACTGCGTGTTGTAATAGCCTGTCACCTCGATTTGGTTTGAACCTTTGCCGACGGCATAACCGATCGCAACGTGTTTGATCTTGTCGGTGTCGTCTTGTATGGTGTAGACCTTGCACTCGTCCGAGATCTTCACAACTTGAATGCCATTGGGACCGGTTGAAATCAATAATTCTTCAGCTCCCACTTTTACAAGTTGAATTGTGTCGTAGAAGTTTTTGGTCCATCCGTCACCTTTTGAAAAGTGAGAGCAGTAATAACTTGGTGAAATCTTGTCACCAGCAAGTGAAAATACGTGCAGTCCATCTTCTGAAATCAGCAAAACTTTCTTGTCCTCACTGTAGAAAAGTTTTCGACAGATCGCGTTCATTTTGAAAGATCGCTCTGACTTTCCACTACCACTCTTGATCAAGTTGTACAGAGTAAACTTTTTCTCAGAGCAGTGAGCCAAATACTCGGTGTCACCACTTGACTTAGTCACAGGGATAATCTTGCCTCCCATAACAGTGATATCTGGATAGTCCTTCACCGTTAATTTCCCATTCAAAAGTTCAAAGTTCTGAACCAGGTGGTTATCGTCCAAAGTCATAGCAAAAACCTTCCCGTTAGCACTCATCAGATGCACTGCTGAATCAGGCTGAATCAGTTCATCAGTTTTCGTGAAATCTCCTCCATCAACTGAAGCTCCACCTGAATCCTTTTCGCCAAACAGCTTAAGTCCATTTTCGTTGGTATTGATCACGATCCGCTTGCCACTAGATTCCGGAACAACCATCCACGGCAGAACTACTTGGTTCAGGCCAGAATCAAACACGGTCACATTCCAGTCCTTGCTTAAATTCGTCACCTTAGTCAAATCGCGACCGTACTTTACGTAAGCCGATGACAAACTCTTCCGATCGTCGTACTTGACGCAAATCTCCCTCCCAACGGGATCCCCAAGGGAGGTGGGGGACTTCTTGAGCTCCGAAACGCGTAACATTGTATTCTCTTCAACTGAAATGAATGCCGCCTCAGGGCTGCTGTGCGACTTTATACTACTCATTGAGACTCTTTCTGTGTGACACAGTTGATCAAAGCTTAGAGTGTCAATATAGTCCGTTCTGCGATTTTGTTTGATCTTCGTTACATTGTGCGGCCAATCACGTGGCTTATCATATTATCTGCAATTGTGCTTTTGTTACAAAGTTGTAATTTGTAATAATTTTTAACAGTGTTGCCATTGAAAAAAAAATCAGCAAGACTTTTCTTGTGAATATCACAAAAACTGGAAAAATACTAATGTATCAGAATTTATGACAACAGGTTGAAAGTAAAAAGGTCGAATGGAACTTTATACACCTGTTGTCCATTTTCATTTTGTCGCTGTCGTGCTAACTTGTCGTACGTGCATTTTGGGCCAAGTTGAGTTAAGAACGCCATTTTGTGCAGCTCACAATGCCTCACCTTTTTACCTTCACAGATCCCCAAAATTTGATTTCAATCCTGCGATATTCAATAGAAACCGAACAAAACTTCGTGCGTTTTTGTCACTTTTCATATGAAAGAAGTTTCAATCGTGTCGTGCTATCTTGACACAGCATGAAAATTGACAGTTGGCCAAAGCGATTAAAGGTCAGAGCTCGTTTGACATACGTACAAACCCAACTACCGTAAACACCAAACTTCGTGACAATCACAGAACGGTCAATCAAACGTGTTTGTTATTGTTTACATTGCGTGCTTTCGTTTTCGTTTATTCAAGATCAAACATTAAAACGCATTTTTCTCGGAACATCAAAAAGCGACGTACGAAAATTTAGAACGACGGCGTCGTTTTGACCTTTTTTTCGACCTTATTTCTGTCGATTATTCGACATTCGAAATTTTGTCCTTTCGAACTATTGACGCACATCCAACTTTTCCAAGCATTTCGTCGCCGTCGTGCTAACTTGTCATACGTGCATTTTGGGCCAACTTGAGTTAAGAACGCTATTTTGTGCTGCTCACCTTTTGACCTTCACAGATCCTTAAAATTCGATTTCAATCCTGAGATATTCAACGAAATCCGAAAAAAATATGTAAGTGCGACAACTGGCCAAAGGGATTTCAGGCCAGAACGCGTTTGACGCACGTACAAGTTAGACTACTGTAATCATTTGTAATTATAACCCGGGACTCCAGCAACCAACTTCAACCAAACTTCGGGACAATGCACGTAACGTCAAAATGGCGGGTGCGACAAGATAGCACGACGACGTCGATTTTACAAACTGTCAAAACCCGTTGAAATAGTGAACAAACGTGAGTTTCTTAAAAAAAAATAAAAAAAAAATGAATTTGAAGTAGAATTTATGAAACAAAAACTAATGATTTTTTTTCTTCCGAATAATCAAAGTAAAACATAAGTATGATTGGATTGAGGACAGTGATCACTAATGGTCTTCTTTTCTTGCTGTGATAATTTTTTTAACATAATTTAATTTATCTTTTATTTAGTTTTTTATTACTTTTATGCGGAATTTTACAGTCAACATTTACATTAAATTATAATCCATGTGTTATTTCTGCTATGATTTAGATTAACGTATTAGAACTTGCCATTATTGCATGCAAGTAGTCGAAAAACATTGTCTTATCAACTGGTCCATTTTTTGTGATAGTTACAATATTTTGAAGCGATTTCAAAGTCATTTTAGTTACATTTACTAACTCACTAGTGCAGGTATGTAATATCTCTGTTTCCGTAATATCTTCTTTGAATGCAATTAAGCGCTCTTGAATGATTTCAAACTCATGACTGTCGTACTTGTACCATGCTTCATCGAGAAATTCTTCAATATCTTCCTTTAAAAATGTCCACATATTCATAATTTGGTCACTCTGAGAGGATTGCTCCAAGATTCCATTAATTTCATCCATTTCGCTATGCAAAAGTTGTTGAATTTGGCTGAAAACACTTTGAGACATTTTATTTTTCACTGGTTTTTGATGGAAAACATTCACGAGATTCGTAATACCTCGCTTTAAATCCCTACAAATAGCAGGAGCTACCCGCGCAAACATAATCCAACCATCGAGATAGTGAAACACCGTCACCTGATCGTAAGCAGTGTAGATAAAGGTCGATCGATCCCCTTCACACGCCACCGCTGGAAGGTCGTACCAATAGATTGGCATGCATCGGGAAAAGGTGTCCTGCCCGAAGCCGACCTCTTCGAATGAATTCGCTTTGGGATAAACGCCGATTTGAGAGTTTGGCTGAGGGCAAATGAAGTGTAGCTTGGAGTTTGTTGGACGGATACAATATCTTTGGAATTGCTTTGATTTGGTTTCTTTAGATTTATGTTTGCACAAATTCGTTGAGGTTTTGGTTTTTGGTGCTTGATGTGATTTAAACGCCGAATTGAGATTTAAGTATGACCAAATAGTAGACAAGACATCTTCCAGTCGATCTGAACTGCTGGGGATGGACTCATAGCTATCTCGTTTGTTTCGCTTTCTGCCTTCAATGGCTCTTACTGGTGATGTTTGCAACTGGTGCAGCTTCTTGATCAAGCCGGCCTGTCTACCAACCATCAGTGATACATGAAATACTGCCAACCTGTTCGTTTGGGATGTAAGGGCTTTGAAACTTGCTACTTTAACACTTCGCATTACGAGATCTTTCTTATGCGTAATAAATTTCGTAAGGGACTTGAGAGGTTTCGCTAGTTTCATCGGAGTACTTGCCGTCAGAAGAGCAATCGTAGTACCGTCAAACAAAGCAAAGAGTGTTTTTGGGCCAGTGTCCCATTTGGTCGGATTAAACTCCCAGTCGTTGGCCATTGCTCCTCCAATGTAGCCAAAACCAGCAATGAGAAGAGCCAGTCCCGTTTTGTAAACGGTTTTTCCCAGCATGGCCATCATTTTGACTGCTCCCAGATAGGCTCCGGGTAGACTGAGCGCGAAAGTTGTCCCACGGAAGAACCCGCTATACAGGGCCGGTGATGTCCAGTCCCATTTGGCCGGATTCCACTCGTTGGCAGCTCCAGCGCCTCCGAACAGCGCTCCAGCCACGGCAAGGGTCCCCGTAGCCAACACACCAGCCACCGTTGATCCACCAAAAAACGAGGTGAAAAAGCTCAACGAAGTTGCAGCACCCATGGAAGCTGCCGCTCCACCCACTGCTCCACCGAACATGCTGAGGTAGAGCATCGGATCATTGAAGTTCCACTTTGTAACGTCGAACGTTTTACTGTGTGCTGCTCCCGCCAGGAACGCTCCCAAGAAAATCATGAACAGGAGGAAAGCGAATTCACCGTCCGGATCAACCAGTGAGATTGGAGAGTTCCCAGCGTACTTGTACGGACTCGGATATTGCTCCTGAGGATCAACCTGATAGAACCGGGCCAAGTCCGGGTCGTACAACCGCGCATGGTAGTTGTACAACCCGGTCTCTTCATCCAACTCTTGTCCCGTATACAGATATGTAATATGATCGTCAGGATCCGAGTTGAATCTCCGAATCAATTGACCATACGGAAGGTAATCGTACGCTGCGATCACTTGGCCACCCTTGACCACCAACCTCGTAGAACCTTCGTGATCCTGCAGAACGCTGTAGTATGCGCTGTTGCGGTAGAACCCGATCAACCCCAGGGGGCCTCGGATGTAGGAGGTGACCGTAACGATTGGTTTGTCAGTTTGCTTCGGATCCGGGTATTCGTGCTTGAGTTCAATCAGAACGTTTCCCTTGGGATCGCGAACGTAGTGGAGTTTGAGAAGAAGATCGCCGCTTTTTTTGCGGACAATCTTCGTGGTGCGTTCGCCCTTGTAGTCGTATGACAGTTCTACCGTAACTGTCGATGTGACGATCTTTGAAGCTCGTTGCACTAGATGATCATACTCGATCCGCGATATGCCCTTATGATCAGCTCGTACTACATTCCCGTCACTGTTATGCTCAAGAATGAAATTTGTTGATTTTCCATAGCTTGAAATTTTTATGGACTCAATTTGATTCTTGAACTGTTTGTATTTCATTTCGTAGCGGTTAAATCCCACGTAGAACAGTTTGTGATTGCCGTTCTTGTCGATGGAGAAGAAGTGTACATCTGCGGGAGACTTTCCGAGTTCAGTGGCGAAAAAGGGTGCTAATATTTTGATAATTTTTGCATGATTATCAATGTTCTTCAATTTCAAGCGCACCTTTGGACTGTAGGAAGTCACGTCTCGTTTGCATTTTTCGATTGCATCTGAATCGACCATCCATTTGTTACAAAGAGTGTCAGCATTTTCTTTTGAATCTGGGCTCTTTAAAAGATGATACCTATTCAACATCACACCCAGCTTACTGAGCTTGATATCTGTTTCGTAGTATTGACCCTTCTGCAGAGCATTCGTACCTTTGGAGATCAGATAATGCTTTTTAAGATTATCCCAAACTGAAGTTGCATTGCCTTCGATGTTTGCCTTCCGGAACTCTACTTCGAACCTCTTAAAATTCAACGGTCTCGTGAGACTATCCCGTTCATCCTGAATGTAACTCTTTGCTTCAATCAGTTCACCGTGACTTCCATACTTGAAGGCATGTCCGTACAGCTGAGGGAATCCCTTTGTCAAGAACATCTCGGCTATGTGATTTCCTTCAACCCCCGTGGAGCAGTTGACCGGAAGATCTATGTACAATTCCGGGTAGAACGTCTTGACGGGACTCCCAAGTCTATCGATAAGCTTTTTCTTCCTAAACGCTCGGTAACACTGCGCCGCCAGTGCGTTACTCATCTGTTCACTTATAAAATCTGAAGGTTTGAGCGCAATCTGACTTCTATCGGCCTTATCATGCCAGAGAGCGTGAAATTCCGTTCGAAGAATCGTTCCATCGCCTACGGGTTCAGCTCCGTATCCTCCGTCCTGGTGAGATATCACCTCTTCGAGAAATGGACTCGTGATCTTGAGCAAATGTCCAGCGGTGTCGTAAGAATAGATGACGGTAAAGTTCTCCTTTTCGTGAACAATGGAAGCGACCTTCCCTTGAGGATCGTGAGTGAAGGAAGCGATTTTAGTTCCAAAATGATCTGTAATGGAGGTTATCTCTCCTCTGGAGTTATGATTGCAGAGTAGGGTTATATTCGTAGGATAATGAATGGCGGAGATTTTCTCGTTTTCATGATTGAACTGTATCGATCGATTCTTTACCATTTCTCCGTTGGAAATGATATCCCTGCTGATCAGATTCTCCTCTTCATCAAACAGAAACACTTCTTCCTGTGTTCGGTTCTCGTTCTGCTTGAAAACGTATACCATTCTATTCCGCAACGCAGGATCTTCTTCGCCGTAATTGAACAGTATGAAGGTATCACCTCGCTGGAATGGTTTGTTGGGATCGCTGCGAAGTTCACCATGCAACTTTGGATCCAGCAAGCCAAATTCTTGCGTTCTACCTTCTATGTTGTACAAATAATACTTGATTTTGACGAGTTTACCTCCATCGCCGTAATGAAATAGAAACCGTAGCTGATCATACTCATTGTAGACGAATTCCATCCTTCCAAAGTCCGGAGTCTGACGCGATTTTAGCAATTTAGTACTGTCATAATACTCCATCTTAATATCCAACGGTGAAGACTCCAACTGTTCCCCAGCAACATATTTGTCATGACTTTCGTGGTGATTTGGAGGAATCATTCGCAGCAAATTGCCCAGCTCATCGTACTCGTACGTCGTCAGGACGTTGTTGTAGTCCTCGGTGCGAGTGTACTCGACTACCACCTGGTTTCGCGTGTCCTCGACGCTGACGTGGATCGCTCCGTTCAGCTTTCGTTTCTCAGAGTGACGGAACCCCCGAGACGTTGGATAGTGCAGTAGAATGTATGGAACTGTGGAGTTTACGCTGAATGTGGTGGTATTTGCGCTACCCGGTTGACTGACCCCACTTTGAACGTCCACCGGAACGTTGTGGTAGAAGAAGCCTTGGTAGGGATAGCTCGAAGTTTTTGGGTTGAACTTTTCCACCAGACCATGCAGAGAGCCACTTTCATCATGACTTTCAGCAAACTTGTTTTGATATCCCATGGGATGTTTCACATCCGTATGCTGAAGTTCCGTCCACAGGGTTTGTTTCGTTTTCCTGTCGATCTCATCGTAAAGGGTTTGTCGTATGAAAATACCGCCTCTGCTTCCAAGCTGGGTTTCCTGAGTAGGATTAGACTCACGATTATGGTAAGTTATGAGAAATTCGGATCCGTCGATAATGACAATGTCCGAGAGGACAATACTTCCAGCAAGTGATAACTTTGAACCGATCATTTTCAAACCCACTTTAACTCCACTTTGGATCAGCGATCCATCGATCCAGATCGTGTAAAAGTGTGAACTTATCAACATTGTCAAGTGTCCGCTTGATGGAATTGAACTGCGATGAAAAGTATAAACAATCGTTGATCCAATGTGTATACGTAGAGCGTTATCCAAAGATCCGTACTGGAAATTCAACCAAATTGAATCGCTGGTTATTGGGATCTTGTAGTGAATATGTCCATTAATTTTGAGATATCGCTGAGAAATTTGTAATATTTCGAACTCTACAAAATCCCAATAGCCTCGAATTACATATGGACTGAATGGGGTGACAATACCATGTATCGGCTTAACAACCAACGATGAGGTATAGAACTCCTTCTGGTAGGGACTATCCGATCGCACTTGGTAGCTCTCAAAGATCTTAACAAATCCATTCTGGAACAGTTCAACCATCTTCTTGCCGTAGCCATCGTTGATGAATCGCGTAACTTGTCCGTTGTTTCGGATCACTTCGGTTGGCAGTGCCGTTTGGGAATCGTACACGATCGCTTCAAAGTTGAGATCCAGCGGAGCGTACAAGACGTGGTCAACGTGAATCTCACATGGGTGAGCTTTGACTTCGAGAGATATTCGAGAGTTCCTAGAATCCGTCATGTTGATCATAACTTGAAGAATATACCATTCATTCAGGTTTGATGAAATCGTAACGCCAGACGATTTGACGGTTGAATCTGATGCGGTTAGACTCAAAATATTGGACATCTTACCAGGCAGTGTTTGAAAATCGTATTTATGGGTTGGTCTTATGCATGATCTTGCTACAAATACGCCGGCGTAGTTTCTTGCCGCAAACGTTACTGAAATGCGTTCACCCTTCTTCAACCTTAGATAATTCCTTCCCGTAGCAGAGAATTGGTCCTTCACAATCGAATCGGACCGAATCACCCATCTACCCGTGACTTCGTAGTCCTCGAATCCCATGAATCCCACAACCTCATCCTCAACCTGAAACGGTGCCGCTCGAACAATCGGAAACCGTCTACTTTTATCCCAAATCACAGTCCACGGATCATCCTTCATATCCTGGGACTGCTCTTCCCTTTGCTTGCGAGACTTTGCCTCCAATCGACTGAGGTAGTCCTTATCGAACAACTGTTGCTTGGAATCAAACACCTGCACATTGTTCGTACCACGTACCATATCCGAGCGTTGCTCAAAGTATCCATACCTGAGATCGTTAGAACCACCAGGTATCACGTGCGTCGTTCTGTAGTACACACTGGTGTCGATTATGGCTGGATCTAGGTATCGGTAGCGAGTTCTGGACGGGTTTCCTAGTCCGGAGATGGTAGTCATCGTCACTACCGAGTTGTTCCAATCGAACCGGACTATTCTGGCGGACGCTCCGTACACGTTACCTTCTTGGTCGGTTGTCAGTAGAAGCTGAGGGATGCTGGCCGGGTGAAGGGATCGATTCCAGAGTTTATATGGAGTGATGCGATCGGGATTGAGTGGGATCACAGTTAGACCACCGTCAAACGTTTCCAAGCAATAGTTTGGATATCTAATGGTGATGTTTTGCGGTTGATTTATCTCAAATCGATGCAAGATTATTTTGGATTTGGTTTTTATCAGCTTGATCTCCACGTTGTTCAACGCTTTGGATAGTGAGTATTCCTGCCCTATCTGAATGTTGAACTGCTTCATTTGAAGTTCCGTCTTATCAACTGGTATCGCAACGAAGGTATCACCATCGAACCTTATAGCATGATTCATGATGAGTATGAATCCGCCATTCACGTTGAAGAAGTACTTGTCAAAATCGAGTGGCATTAGCATTTCTTCGGCCAGGCCAGCAAAGTCGTCGATTATTCTTCCCTCAGGCATTGGGTCAACCTGATCTACGTAGAGAACCAATCGCTCATTTTCGTAATTCCTGTACTTGAACGTTACCTGCGATGGTTCATCTCCAAAGATGGCATCTAAAGTTATTTGAAAGCTTTTTAAATCGTCCCCACGTAAGGTGATCGTGTTAAACGAAGCGAGTTCATAACTTTTCGAAAGAAGATAAATATTAACGCTGACTTTGAACAATCCTAGATGGGTCAACTCAATGGATCTCACAGCAATCACATTATTATGAACAACAATTGCCTTTTCCTTAAAGTTTGCTTTCGTCTTTGAAGAATATTTTTCACCCTTCTGGTCACTTAACATTATTCTGTTGAATATTTCATCAATCTTGTTAAAATTGTGCAATTTCGATCCAATTTTCTGCACCATCTTTTTCATGCCATGATTCCACCTGCAAATTGTAAGCTGAAGGTCGATGGTCAAATATACCACACCTCGATCAATGAAGGCTATTGAATAAAAATTTGAAATTTGGTGAGAATCAGTCTTCCAACTTTTAGTATTCTCATTCCAGTGAAAAAAGATCAAATTATTATGATTTCTTAGGAGAATGTAGTTGTGCTCTGTGTGAATATCGGTTTGATTTTTGATTGCTGTGTATGTTTTCAGCATATCCATAGAAAATTCTTCCAATCCATAAACGTAAAGCGAGAGGAGATTTTCAAAATAACACAGCACCAAGAAGAATTTTTCCTCAACAATCGCATGGAAAGAGTTTAGCCTCTCGTAATAGTGAATCGTAAACTTTTTTTCCTCTACCATGTTGTTTTTACCTGCCAGGTCCCGAGTTATTATTGATATTTTCGTGTCTTTCAATTTGGCCTCCAAAAGATATGAGCCTCTTCCAATGAAAATTTTACTTTTTCCCAAGTTTACTTCTTCGTTGGGGATTGCCACATTCTGATAGTCGTAGTTTACTTTCTCACTTGATGGTAAGGTTACTTCTGCAAGTTGACGTCTTTTACCTCCTTTGGAGTAGTAATCGAAGCCAAGCATAATTCTATTGAATTGGTTGATGGACTTCAAGTAGTCCTGATCATATTTTAATACCAAGCTCTGCTTATACCACGGAGTTATGATTTTAATATTAGTCAAAAGTTTATTTGAATCATAAACGAGCTCAATCGAGTGATTTTTCATGTCAGAAATTTTGATCAAATTTGATACCGTTGTCTTAGCCCCATCTTTAACAACATTGTAATAATACGAAATCACATCAGAGGAATCCCAAATGTTCTTCACTTTAAGCAAATGCCAGGCAATTGGGAATACTTTGATACTGGTCAGTTTCACTTGTTTTGTGGTTGATCCAAACCAATTTTCCCACCCAGATATCCGAGAAATCGCCTCTCTATTACCATCATTCCCGAAAATATATCGAAGCTTCTTATCTTCAACAACCCACTGCTCTTCACCATTCCTCAGCTCAATCTTCAAGTCCTTCATATCAGCAATCGAAAACTTCACCACCTTCCCATTACTTCCCTCGAAGTCCCTCAAAAGCCTCGCCCTCCTATTCCCTCTAACCAAATAATACTCGTGAAGTTCCTCAAACACCGTTCCCTTCCGATCCACCACGATGAAGTTCTCCTCCAGCTTCCAGCTCGCTCCCAGTGCTCCCGCAGTGACATCTTCCGAATCCTCGTAGAACGCGTTCAATTGAATCGGGATGCCCATCCGACTCTGGATGTCCACCAGTGGAAACGCGAAGCTCAGCCTGCCGGTATTCCGGTTGACGGCTTCCTTGAAGATCGTCTCGTCGAACGTTTCGCCCCACCAGCGAACGGTGGGAATCTTGAGGGTTGGATCGATTTTGCTGAGGAGGTCGTCCGAGATTGTGAGCGGGGCTGGTTCAGCTGACTTGAGTTCGGGTTTTGGAATCTTTTGAATTGTATCAGTCTCGGAGAGAGTTAGAATTTGTATGGTGTCTTTTGAAAAACTGACAACTCTCAAAGGGTTGGGGTTTTTTAAAACTTTTACAACGTTCACTTTCTTAAAATCGTTTCTTTCTGCATGCTTCAAGTCACAAGAATTGTTGGATATCTGACAGCTGCCGATTCCTTTAGGTCCAGAGAACACAAACACAACACCTTCACCTTCAACAAATTGTATTGTATCAAGATACTTTTGATTCCATCCACGAAGTGCAGAAAACTCATTGCAGTACAGCTGTTGCTTCTTGGTATCCAAATCAATCTCGTAGAGCCCAACATCGTTGAAGTAATACAGTGTAGAGTCCTTCTTAAAGGCTTTATCGAACGATCCAAGCGTTGATCCAATTGGAATTGTAGCTTTAGTCTTCAATGTCGTCGACGTCGGTTTGATCATATCATACAAAATGATCTCCTTCTCCAGTCGTTTACCAACGGACCGTAGCTCACCACCAAGCTCGTAAACACCGAAAAACACTCCACTTGAAAAGCCACTCTCCATAACAAGCAGATCTATCCGCCTTTCCTCAGAATTGAACATTTCCACGTACACTTCCCCATAAATGTCACGGCCAAAGAACATCACGTTCCGATCATCGTAAACTCCGTGCAAAATAATTGGTTTAACTCCAGCACCATCTGCCATGTTGATCGAATCCATGATGACATCCACGATCACTTCCTTCAGATTCTTGGAATCGTCATAGATTGCTAGTCCAAGCTTGGTGAACAGAGCGACGAAGGTCGTTCCTTGCAGTCTTGCGACTCGCCAATTCCTTGAATCGAGCATAAGTTGGTTTTCGAAAAAGTTGTTCTTTGTGTGAGCTTTGGTCCAGACGTTATTTTTGAAGACATATTTGATCAGTCCGAGTTCATCACGCACGAAAACTTCAACACTTTTTTGTTCAACAACTTCTACCACTTGTATGGAATCGTCATCGAAAACGGGGGTTTTCAACTTGATCTCGGAATCACTGTTTAAAGTTAGTGGTTCTTCCTTTCCACCAGCTTGTGCCATTTTGTTCTCTTGAAAAGTGAGTACACTGAGAAAAGCTACGATTTATATATGAACTGATGCCATCACACTTACACAAAGAAATCATAATGTTGTTCAAATATTGCGAGAAATATAGTTATAAATAATAAATATAGCAAGATGCAAATAATTTCTTTAAATTTTTCCATCCAATAAAAAAAGTATAGATACGAATTTATTTGGTGTTATTTATCGAAACTAAACATAGGTCAGCATTTTTTCAAATATCAAACAAAAATCGATCTACTAAAACACAGATTTTTTTTTTCGTTTCAACGACACAATCGGATTCTCTGGTCGTAGTTTATGGAATCAAGAAATACTGCAGGCAAAGCTTGTCCAGGTGATTCTTTGTCTTGCAAAATGAACGCTTCGTTAGGTGAGTTGAGTAACTAGTTAAACTTACACCATACGAACCAGTAAATTTCACAATATTTGTATTGACAAGTTTCATAACTGTCAAATTTGTGATGATGCAATTTTATGTTTTTCATATTTTTATTAGAATTACCTCTTTTTCAGTAATTGCAAAGCAAAACAATTGTTCCCGATTTTACTTCCAGACACTATTGTTGTTATTGATCTGATATCTCAAAAATGAATACAAATCTGTTAGTGAAACAAAGGAAATTTATTCAAAAGCCTGTAAATTTTATATAGAAGCGAAAGTATGTTAGATTGTTTTTGCATTTTTAATTATGTTTATCAATGCTGACTTCTCAAGATAAGACAATTAAAACAATTTCGACATTTTTTTGTTGCTATATGTCGTTCTCTAGAAAAACTCGGCTCAATTTTAAAGAACTCCATTTCTTTAAATCGGCATTCATTATTCGTTTCTTTGAAATCTTCTTTAGATGCCTCCAACCGTTCTAGAATCATTTCGTATTCATGTATGTTGAATTTGGACCGACATTTTGTTACAAATTCTTCGACATCATCTTTTAGAAACTTCAAAATTTGCAGCGTTGAATAATTGTGAAAGGAATCATGTGTCTTCAGAATCGTTTCAATTACTTTCAGTTCGTTCCTCAATTTTTCTTGAATTCGGATGAGCAAATCTTGAGGAATTTTATTTTGCTGTACATCGTTTCGAAATACATTCCTCAAATAACTGAAACCTCGTTTCAAGTCCGCAAAAATAGCTGGAGCTAACCGCGCCAACATAATCCAACCATCGAGATAGTTGAACACCGTAACCTGGTCGTGAGGGGTGTAGATGAAGGTCGATCGCTCACCATCGCAGGTCACCGATGGGAGGCCGTGCCAATCGATTGGCATGCATCGGGAAAAGGCGTCCTGCCCGAAGTTGATCTGTTCGAACGATTTCGCTTTGGGATGAACGCTGATTTGAGAGTTTCGCTGAGAACAGATGAAGTGATTCTTGAAGTTTGCTGGACGGTAGCAATATCTTGAAAAGATTTTGCTTTGGGATTCTTTGGAATTTGTAGGTGATAACTTCAGTGAAGTGTCTTGTGAAGGTGGAACTGTTGAGTTAAACCAATCAAGATTAAAAAATAAACTAATTTTACATATGAATGCTTGCTGCTGATTTGCACTATTAGAAGCTGATTTGATAGCTTCCCATTTTATTCGAGATTTGATTAAAAGCTTTGAGTTCAATGGCTTGATTTCCAACTTATGAAGCTTCTTTATCAGGTTTATGTTTTTGCTAAACAGAAACACCACATGTAAAGCTGCCAATCTATTCGTCTGTGTGTTGAATTGCTTTAGACTGGCTACTCTTATACCTCGTAGCACGAGGTCTTTCTTGTGTAGAATCAACCTCGTCAGCGACTTCACAGGTTTCGCCAGCTTCATAGGAGTACTGATGGTTATCAATGACATTGTAGTTGCATCGAGCAGCGCAAAGAATGTCTTCGGACCTTTGCTCCACTTGTTTACATTGAACTCCCAGTCGTTGGCCATCGAACCGCCGAGATACCCAAATCCAATCAGCAACACCGGAAGAGTCGTTTTGTAAACAGTTTTGCCCAAAAATGCCATCGTTCTTAAAATTCCCAAATAAGCTCCAGGCAAGTTGATAGCAACGGTAGCCCCTCCGAAGAGTCCACTCCAAATCTTTGGTGAGGTCCAGTCCCACTTGGCCGGATTCCACTCGTTGGAAGCCCCCGCAGCCCCAAAAAGTGCACCTGCCACGGAAAGTGTTCCCGTGGCCAGATGTCCGGCGACGGAAGATCCGCTGAAAAACGAGGTGAAGAAGCTCACGGAAGCAGCAGCGCCCATGCCGGCCGCCAAACCTCCAACAACTCCACCGAACATGCTGAGGTATAGCATCGGATCTTTGAAGTCCCACTTGGTGACGTCGAACGTATTGCTGTGGGCTGCTCCTGCTAGGAAGAACCCCAAGCAGATCAAAAACAGGGTGAAGGCGAATTCACCGTCCGGGTCGACCAGTGAAATCGGGGAGTTCCCAGCGTACTTGTACGGACTTGGATACTGCTCTTGAGGATCAACCTGGTAGAACCGTCCCATGTCCGGATCGTACAATCGCGCGTGGTAGTTGTACAACCCGGTCTCTTCATCCAACTCTTGTCCCGTATACAGATAGGTGATATGACCATCAGGATCGGAGTTGAACCTCCGAATCAACTGACCATACGGAAGGTAATCGTACGCTGCGATCACCTGGCCACCCTTGACCACCAACCTCGTAGAACCCTCGTGATCCTGCAGAACGCTGTAGTATTCGCTGTTGCGGTAGAACCCGATCAACCCCAGTGGGCCTCGGATGTAGGAGGTGACCGTAACGATTGGTTTGTCAGTTTGCTTCGGATCCGGGTATTCGTGCTTGAGTTCAATCAGAACGTTTCCCTTGGGATCGCGAACGTAGTGGAGTTTGAGAAGAAGATCGCCGCTTTTTTTGCGGACAATCTTCGTGGTGCGTTCGCCCTTGTAGTCGTATGACAGTTCTACCGTAACTGTCGATGTGACGATCTTTATAGCTCGTTGCACTAGATGATCGTACTCGATCCGCGATATGCCCTTATGATCAGCTCGTACTACATTCCCGTCACTGTTATGCTCAAGAATGAAATTTGTTGATTTTCCATAGCTTGAAATTTTTATGGACTCAATTTGATTCTTGAACTGTTTGTACTTCATTTCGTAACGGTCAAATCCCGTGTAGAACAGTTTGTGATTTCCGTTCTTGTCGATGGAGAAGGAGTGCACATCTGCTGGAGACTTTCCGAGTTCAGTTGCGAAAAAGGGTGCTAATAATTTGATGATCTTTGCATGATTAGCAATGTTCTTGAACTTTGAGTTTAGCTTTGGTATATACGATGTCGCATCTCGTTTGCACTTATTGATCAAAGTTTGATCCAACATCCATTTGGAACAAAGACTACCAAAGTCTCTTTCGGCATTTGATTCTTTAAGAAGAATGAGTCTGTTCAAAACCTGATCCAATCCTTTAAGGTGGAACACTGGTTCATAAAATTCAACCATCTGCAAAGCATTTGGGCTACCAGAAATCATATTATCACTCACCAGAGCATCCCAAATTGAGGTGGCATTACCGTCTAACTTAGATTTTTCAAACTCTACTTGAAATCTTTTAAAATTCAACGGTCTCGTAAGACTATCCCTCTCATGCTGTACAAAACTCTTCGCTTCCGTCAACTCACCATGACTTCCATACTTGTAGGCGTGTCCGTACACCAGAGGATATCCCTTAGACATGACAGTTCTAGCTACATGCCTTCCTCCAGCTCTAGTAGAGCATCGAATCGGAAGATCATCGTACAACTCTGGGTAGAATGTCATAACTGGTCTTCCAAGCCCAT
The DNA here is from genome assembly GCF_015732765.1 of Culex quinquefasciatus. NCBI lineage: Eukaryota > Metazoa > Arthropoda > Insecta > Diptera > Culicidae > Culex > Culex quinquefasciatus. The sequence continues at coordinate 55,821,169 of NC_051862.1, read as the reverse complement.
CGATAACTTGTTTCTTTTTTAACGCATGGTAACATCGATCTGCCAGTTCGTAGTTCATCTTTTCACCCACAAAATCCGATACTTTCAAAGTGATTCGACTTTGATCGCACTTGTCGTGCCAAAGCGCACGGAACTCGGTACGAAGGATCGTTCCGTCTCCTACGCGATTCGCTCCGTAACCTCCGTCCCGGTGAGATATCCACTCTTCGAGGAAAGGACTCTTGATTTGGAGTAGATGTCCAGCGATGTCGTACAAATAAGTTGCGGTAAAGTTCTCCTTTTCGTGAAGTATGGTGGTGACCTTACCTTGAGGATCGTGAGTGAAGGATGCGATTTCTGTTCCGAAGCTGGCTGTTATGGAGGTCATTTCACCTCTGGAGTTGTGACTGTAGAATACGGTTAAGTTTGTGGGATACACAATCGTAGAGATCTTCTCGTTTTCATAGAAGAACTGGATGGAACGATTTGCTACTGTGTCTCCGTTGGAAATTTCATCTCTGCTGATCAAGTTCTCCTCCTCATCAAACAAAAACACTTCCTCCTGGACCTGCTTCTCATTCTGCTTGAACACATAGAGCATTCGATTTCGCAACGCAGGATCTTCTTCGCCGTAGCTGAACCGCATGAAGATATTACCGCGATCGAAGGATTCTTTACTACGAAGTCGATTCTTCAACGATGGATCCAGCAATCCAAACTCTCTAGTTCGACCTTCTAAATTGTACAAAGAATACTTGATTCTGTCGAGCTTGCCAGCATCATCGTAGTGAAGTTGAAACTGCAGCTGACCGTTCTCATCGTAGAGGAATTCCATCTTTCCAGTGTCCGGAGTTTGGCGAGTCCTCAACAGTTTGGAGTTGTTGTAATACTCCGACTTGATCTCCCATGGTGAAGAGTTGGTTACATCTATGACATCGTAAGCATCGTGATGTTCGTGATGATTTGGTGGAAGAACTCGGAGGAGATTCCCACCTGAATCGTAATCGTAAGTTGTCAGCAGATTGTTGTAGTCCTCAGTGCGGACGTATTCCGCCACGAGGAGATTCTGCTTGTTTTCGACATGGACGTTGAACGCACCGTTCTGTTTTCGTTCCTCGGTGTGGCGGAATCCTTTCGATATCGGGTAGTGGTGCTGAATGTAAGCAACTGTGGAGTTGATTTTGAAGGTTGTGAAGTAAATTTTTCCTGGTTGGCTTACTCTGCTCTGGATGTCTAGCGGGATATCGTGGTAGAAGAATTCGTGATAACCAGAAGGATTTCTGTCATTGTTTTGAACAAACTTCTGGAACTCGAAAGGTTCATTAGTTAATGAATGCTTCATCCAAAGAGTTTGTTTAGACTTTCTGCCAATTTCGTCGTACAAAGTTTGTCTAACAAAACTGCTGCTTGAACCTTCAAGCTGAATCTCCTGAATTGGATTCGAATCGCGGTTGTGATACGTCAAAAGGAATTCAGCTCCGTCTGCAACGATTATATTCGAAAGAACAACATTTGCAAAGATGGATAATTTGGCATCGATCATGTTGATTTCAGGCCCCAATCCATGTTTGATCAGTGATCCATCAAGCCAAACTGCGAAGATCTTTAAGTTTATGAATACTGTAAGCTGTCCATTGGACGAAATTGTGCTAGGATCTAGAGTGATTACGTTGGTTGATTCAACTAAAATCTGAAGAGGCTTGGTAAGAAATCCGTACTGAAACTGCAACCATATGGAGTCACTACTGATAGGAGTCTTAAAGGTTATTCTACCTGTAAGCTTCAGAGACTGTCGAGCAATAGCTGCAACATCTTTTTTAGTAAACTCCCAATAGTTTTGCATTGTATAGGGTGAAATCGGAACAAGAATCCCACTCTTTGGCTTCACTACCAACGATGCGGTGTAGTAATTCCTCGGACTTACAGAATGCTTCTGGTAGCTTTCAAAGATCTTAACTCGTCCACTCTCAGTCAGCTCTGCAACGTTCTTCCCATAGCTATCGTTAATGAATCGTGTTACTCGCCCGTTGTTTCGGATCACTTCCGTTGGCAGAGATGTGTAAGAATCGTACACGATCGCTTCAAAGTTGAGATCCAGAGGAGCAAACAAAGCGTGATCGACGTGGATCTCGAATGAATCAGCTCGGATTTGAAGAGTTACTTGAGATTTCGTGGAATCAGTCATATTGATCATAGTCTGAAGAGTGTACCACTCGTTCAACCGTGATACAATCGTCACGTCAGATGGATTGCCAGACGATGAACTGACACTCAAGATGTTTGAAATCTTGGCATGGAATCCTTTGAAATCAGCCTTTAAAGTGGGTCTTACACAAGTTCTAATCGCAAATGTACCAGAGTAGTTCTTTGGAGTGAACTTGACAGACATGTATTCACTCTTCTTCAACCTCAGATAATTCCTCCCCGTAGCAGAGAATTGGTCTTTCACAATCGAATCAGACCGAAACACCCATCTACCCTTGACTTCGTACCCCTCAAATCCCATGAATCCCACAACCTCATCCTCAACCTGAAACGGTGCCGCTCGAACAATCGGAAACCGTCCGCTCTTATCCCAAATCACAGTCCGCGGATCATCCTTCATCTCATGCGACTGCTCTTCCCTCTCCTTGCGTGACTTTGCCTCCAATCGACTGAGGTAATCCTTATCGAACAGCTGCTTCCTGGAATCAAACACCTGCACATCGTTCGTCCCATTCACAAAGTCCGTACGTTGCTCAAAGTATCCAAACTGGAAGTTCTTCGAACTGCCAGGGATTACACGAGTCTTTAGGAAGTACACGCTGGTGTCCAGTGTGGCGGGATCCAGGTAATCGTAGCGAGTTTTGTGCGGTTGTCCTAGTCCGGATATGGTTGTCATCGACACTACTGAGTGTACGGAGTTTGGCCTAATCGCCCTGGGAGTCCTTTCGTAGACGTTACCTCGCTTGTCTTTTGTGAGCAATAGCTGGGGAATGCTGGCTGGATGAACCGTTCGATGTGTAAGATTGAAAGGAGTTGTGCGATCATCATTCAGTGGGATTACGAACAGGTTGTCCTCAAATTGTTCTACGATGTAATTTGGATATCGTATGGTAATGTTTTGTGCAAGGTGCGTTCTAAATTGATACAATGTAAGGTTGGATGCCTTTGATACCAACTTGATCTCAGTCTCGTTTAAAGCTTTGGAGAGTAGGTATTTGTCGCCAATGTTCACATTGATCTTTTTGAGCTGAAGCTCGTCCTTGTCCAACGGAACAGCTTTGAAGAAGCCTCCTTCAAACTTGATTGCACGGTTCATGATGAACATAAAGTCCGCATTGACGTTCAGAAAGTACTGTTCAAAATCAATGGGAATCTGCATTTCTTCAGCAAGATTGGCATAGTCACTAAGCTTCTTTTCCTCTGGAAGAGGAACAATTTTGTCTACGTAAAGTTGATATTTAATGGATGGTTTTAACACTTTGTATTTGAAAGTAATTTTGGTAGGAATATCGCCAATCTCGCCATCTAAAGTAATTTGAAAGTTTCTCAAATCGTCTCCATCCAAAGTGATCATTTGATACGAAGCGAGGTCGTAACTTTTCGACAGGAGGAACAAATGAACGTGAACTTTGAACAGTCCCTTCTTCGTCAGCTCAATAGATCTCACTGCTATCAAATTATGCAAAACGGCTATCGAATAATTTTTAAAGAATTGCTTCGTTTGCTGGATATATTCTTCATTTTTCTTTGGATCTAGTTCGATTCGACCAAATAGTTCGTCGATTTTTGCAAAGTTTGTTAATTTTTTACCAATATTTCGTGATACTTTGGTCATAGCATAATTCCAACGACAAACCTTAAGCTGAAAATCTGCTGCCAAGTATACCAACCCACGATTGATGAACATCGTTGAAATGTGACTATTTATGACATGAGAGGCTGTTTGCCACGTTTTTGAATTGTCATTCCAATGCAGCATGGATAATTTTGATTGATCATGAATCAGAATGTAGTTGAAACCAGTTTGAATCTTGGACTGGGTTTTACTCGTCGAATAAGTCTTGTTTAAGTTCATGCTTGATTCATTCATTCCGAATACATTCAAAGAAATACTTTTCTCAAAGTAAGTTATGATTACGAAGAATGCTTCTTCAACAATGGCTGAGAATGAATCAAATTTGTCAGCTGAATTAACAACAAATGTCTTCCTTTGAACAAAATTATTTCGACCTGCCAGGTCTCTAGTATGAACTGTGATTTTGCTTGTCTCCCTTTTTGTGTCCAAGAGATACGAGCCACTTCCAATGAAAATGTCACTTTTTCCAAACTCAACATCTGATGTTGGAAGGATCACATTTTGATATTCAAAATGTATCTTTTCACTAGAAGGTAAGGTAACTTCCGATAGATGACGTCTTCTACCATCTTGGAGCATATAACTGAAGCTCAACATTGTTCTGTTATATTGTTTGATTGATTTTAAATAGTTATCAATGTAATCTAGTGCAAAAGTCTGATTATACCATGGAGTTCTGATAGTCACTCCAGTTAAAAGATCTGAAATGGTTTTCGAATGTTTTGTTAATGAATTGTACTTAAATTCTACAAAATGATTGACTTCATCAGTAATCTTCTCCATGTTGGTCACTAAAGAATCAGCTGAACTGTTTTCAACTTTATAATAGTAAGATAGTTTATCAGATTCATCTTGAACATTCACGATTGTTAATAGATGCCAAGCGTACGAAACTCGTTGTGAGTTAGAATTTTTAGAACTTCCTATTATCAAACCAAGCCAATTCTGCCACCCAATCATCCTAGAAATGGCCACTCTTCTACCATCTTTCCCGAAAATGTAACGAAGTTTCGTATCTTCAACAACCCACTGCTCTTCACCATTCCTCAACTCAATCTTCAAGTCCTTCATATCAGCAATCGAAAACTTCACCACCTTCCCATTACTTCCCTCGAAGTCCCTCAAAAGCCTCGCCCTCCTATTCCCTCTAACCAAATAATACTCGTGAAGTTCCTCAAACACCGTTCCCTTCCGATCCACCACGATGAAGTTCTCATCCAGCTTCCAGCTCGCTCCCAGCGCTCCCGCAGTGACCTCCTCCGAATCCTCGTAGAACGCGTTCAACTGAATCGGGATGCCCATCCGACTCTGGATGTCCACCAGTGGAAACGCGAAGCTCAGCCTGCCGGTATTCCGGTTGACGGCTTCCTTGAAGATCGTCTCGTCGAACGTTTCGCCCCACCAGCGAACGGTGGGAATCTTAAGGGTTGGATCGATTTTGCTGAGGAGGTCGTCCGAGATAATAAGAGGGGTTGGTTCAGCTGACTTGAGTTCGGGTTTTGGTATTTTTTGGAATGTGTCGGTCTCGAAGAGGGTTAGAGTTTGTATGGTGTCGTTGTAGTAACTAACAACTTTCATTGGCATTTGATTTTGCAAAACTTTTAAAACGTTCATGTTGTTTAAATCACTTTCAACTGCATGCTTCAAGTCACAAGAGTTGTTGCATATCTTACAACTCCCGATTCCCTTTGGTCCAGTGAATATACACATAACTTCACTACCTTCAACAAATTGAATTGTTTCAAGATGCTTTTGATTCCATCCACGAAGTGCAGAAAACTCATTGCAGTACAGCTGTTGCCTCTTGGTATCCAAATCAATCACGTAGAGCCCAGCATCGTTGAAGTAATACAGCGTAGAGTCCTTCTTGAAGACTTTTTCGAACGTAACCTCAGCTAACCCAACACTAATTCTGTAGGTTTCTTTCAAAACTACTGCGTTTGACGAAGGCACTTCATACAACACAATTTCCGTTCCTCGTCGATTTGCAATGGTTCGCAGTTCACCACCAAGTTCATACACGCCATAGATTGTTCCACTCTCAATCTCAGGATCCAACATTTTCAAGTTCATCTCATTTTCCTCAGAATCAAACATTTGAACGTACACATCGCCACTGTTGTCGCGGCCAACGAATAGCACGTTGCGATCGTCGTAAGCTCCGTGGAAAATTATCGGTTTAATTTTAGCATTTTCCGAAAAGTTGGTCGCATCAATCAACTCTTCCAAAATTACTTCCTTGCGCAAGTTTGAGTCATCATAAATTGCTAGTCCATCCTTGCGAAACAGTGCAACAAATGTCTTTCCCCTAAGTTTAAACACTCGCCAGTTGTTTGAATCAAGCATCAGTTGATTTGCGAAGAAATTGTTCTCAAACTTAACTTTGGACCACGAATTATCACGAAATACATATTTTATCAACGTTTGTCCAACGCGCACGAAAAGTTCTAAACCATGGTTTTTTCTTCCTTGAATCACTTGAATGGAATTTTCTTCTATTTGAACATTTTCCAACTTAATCTTCGACACACTTTTCAACAAAAGCTTTACAACTTTTCCGTTACTTTGTGCCATCTTGGTGCGTTACAAAGTATGGAAAATGTTGCTTTCTCCACTCTTATATTGTACCATAAGATTTACAAATGCGTCAGTGTGATTGACACTAACAAATTACTATTGCTAGTAATAAATTGCAGTACAAATGTTATGCATCTGTTTATAATTAACTTCAATCTGTTTTGATTTATTACATAAGTAAGCTTAGATGAATCGCTATTGTTATTAATCATTGGGGTCGAATAAATTTGATCAATAAAGAGGCCGGTAGAAAAGTATCATAGTAATTATATAATTAGGTTCCTAAAATGGTAACAAAATGCAGCTTTTTTAGAAAATCATATTTTTATTCAAATTTGCAATATTTGGGTATCAAACGACACAAAATTTGGTGTGGATGTTCACTCTTTATTTTATTTTCATAAAAAACGGTACTTTGTGAAAAGTTTTGAGCACTATGACTTTTTAACTCTCGTCGCTTGTGTGCTATCTTGTTACAACGACCATTTCGGTCGAAAATGAGCTCTACAACCCGACTATGGAAACTCGCTTCCATTTTCAGGATATCGCAATAGGGACCATCCATAAACCACGTGGACACTTCAGGGGGTATGGCGATTGTCCGCGATCCATACAAAATATTTTTTTTTGTATGGACAATTGTCCTCGAAGGGGGGGGGGAGGGTAACAGATTCCCGAAAAAGTGTCCACGTGGTTTATGGATGGTCCCATACACGTTTGTGACATCGTTACACGTCATACAAATGTAGGAAAATGCTGAAAAAATCTTTTATTTCACAAGTTTCTTAAACATTTTATTTGAGCTTAACCTAGATCGAATGGGAATTCTAAGTCGTCTTCGATCATCGCCGTTCATCGTCACCCGCGATAGACACGGGCGACAAAACAAAGAGAAACATAAAAAAAAAAATTTCAAAACTTTTTTTTTGTAAAATCGCGATAACTCGTGATGTTTATAAGCAAACCCCTTAAGGACCCTCCATCACACCCCCACACCAAAAAGCTCATAATTGAGCCCCCTGGTAGTGGTCTCCTTTTTTTATTTTTCCTTAAACCCCTTATGTTTATATATCAAAATTTTTGTAATTGTCTTCTCCACAATTGTGTACAACATAGTTGTACTCTAAAAAATAACCCTGCAAAATCAGGAAAACACGAAATTTTAAAATGAGAAAGTTTGTTCTAAATGAAAAAATGACCCTTCTGGGTTAATGTAGATTTGGAAAGAACATAAAATTTCGCTTATAATCAAATGTTCCAAAAAAATTTACAGTCAAGTAACGGAAAATTGCAGAGTTTTTAAAACTTTTTTTGTGTTTTTTTTTTTTGATGAAAAATACGTTTTTTCGGAATTCTGAGTACGCCATCAAATCGGGCGTCTAATTTTACATAAAAGTCCCTTTGACACCAAATTTCTATCTCATCACCGTTTCAGGCTGCAAATTATTGAAAAACACCTCTTTTTTCGCATGTTAAAAAATAGAAGGGGCCGTACTGCCCCTTCGTCACGAGATATCAAAAAACGGACTTCAGATTCGTGATCCTTGGGACAAAAGTTAACCCTTAGGACAAAGTTTCACGCATATCGAAGAGCGGTCGGGGCAACTGCTGTGTGAGTTGGCGGAGAATTACCCATATATCAGAGTCTCATTTTCATGTTCTTTTTTAGTTTAGGATTAATTTCTTAACACATCAATCACAATATTTTTTAGACCTGTTTTATCTATATTTGCCTACGATTGAAATTTTCTTTTTATACATATTTCTTCAGATTTGAAACATACTGCTTGAGAAATGAATTTAAAAATTCTGCAAATAGATTATATTAAACTAATTTCTAAGTTTTTTGACTATTATTATTTAATATAAATTTGAGCTTCATATGATAGAAAACTTTGATTATTTCAGTTAATACCTCATATTAGCTTGAAACAACGTTTTTATTAAATCATGTATCCAAATAAAATGCTATCTTTATTGTAATTAATGTGTTTGACATATCAAGGTAAAACAAATAATCATGTTAATAGAAATATTTCAAAAATTTAACATTTATTTCAATTGCCTCGTAGTTTTTAAATATTTTAAGTAGAAGCTTGCCCAAGTAACATTTTTTCCAGGAGTTCTACAAGATCTCTTCAAGATAGCTACAGCGTAGCAGTTTGGATCGCGGTAGGATAAAACTCTCTTCAAGTACTTTTTCAAACTCCTGAAGAAGTTTTGAAGAGAATTTTATCCTACCACGGTCCAAACTGCTATGCTGTAGCTATCTTGAAGAGTTCTTGTAGAACTCCTGGAAAAAAATGTTACTTGGGTTGTTTATATACTTGCGAGGATTTTTCTTAAAATGTTTTAAAACTAAAGAAATGTTATCATAAAAATAAATATTTTTTCTGAATATTTAATAATTTAATACAACAGAAATAATATGCAATAGATGATCATCAAAACCTAATGAGAAGAAAGTGTTGCCAAATAGTTAATCCAAGATTTCCTGAAAGCGTTTATCTTTTTATATAGTGTGAAAGTTTTAAGAGATATTTTAAATTTTTCAGGCCTGATGGGTTATATATAACCCAAAAATCAATATTTCATTGACTACCCCTGATCGCTTAAATGTCCCATAAGCATTTTTTTCGTTTTTGAGTTATTGATGCAGTTTGTTTCAAAATCGTGTGTTCTTTCAGAAAAGCCTACAACATTTATGCGAGCATGGGCGGCAAAGTACGCTATTATTTATGTATGGTCATCAAGACTATTTTCCCATGATTCAGGTTGTTGCAAACATTTTTCAAAGTTAATTTCACCCCAACCCACTCCTTGAAATTGGCTGAAAAATCAGGGGGCATTTTTTTTTTCAAAAAGCGTTAAAATTTTAATGGAAAGAGGAGTCTAATAAACTGAAAACAATTAGAAATGACTTTTTCTGCATTGATAATCATATTTAGGATGTTTGGGCTCGTTTAATTTTTTTTTAAATTTTTATGAAATTCCGATGTGCACTACTTTAAGTACTTTTTTTTTGCAAACAATAAAATTTTCTAATCCGGAATTACTTGGAATTTGAGCAAGTAATTCTGTAATTCCGAATTTACTGAGTAATTCCAGAGTAATCCTGGTAATTCCTAATAATCCCAGTAATACTGGTAATTCCATGGTTCTTTTTTGTGAAAACATACTTTGAAAAATAATAAAATAATAGAAAATAACTGTTAAATAGATAATTTCGATAAACCTTTTATGATTCTATTTAATGCCTATTAATTTTCAAGTAAGAAACCATAGTTATAGCTAGTACAGGATCATTCGGATTTTGAGTAAGTAATTCAGTAATTCCAGAATTACTTCACAATTCTGCAGTAATTCCTGTAATTCTGGAATTACCTAGCAATTCCGTAGTAATTCGTGCAATTCCATAGTTTCTCAGTAATTCGTTTATTTTCCATCAATTCAAATAACTATTAGTAATTCTTTAAAGGTAAATCGGCAGAACATTTTTTTTATTCCTGGGCATTTTTTGAAAACATCATAAAATCTTTTTTATATTTGTTACGATTTTATGCTTTTAAATCATACTATAAGCTCAATACTATTAATATCAATCTTAACAAGGATAGCACTTTTAGATAGCTTTAAAGATTTTTTTGTTTGTTCTTTGTTGTGCTTTGAATTTTAAATGCACTCAAACGCCAAAAAAAGTTGTCAAACTGATGTTGATGTTTACCCAATTGTTCGATGATTTCCAAGCAGGACGTCAAATTTTCCCAGGTTTTGAGTTTCCGGGAAAACGGGAAAAATATTTATATTTTCCCGGGAAGTTTTTGAAAAAGTTATAAAATCTATATTTTCTTTATATTTGCTATGTTTTTCAAGCTTTAAATTTGTAGAATTAGCTCAATACTAATAATATCAATCTAAACAAGGATAGCGGTTTTTAGATAGCTTATACACATTTTTCTTGTCCTCTGTTGTGCTTTGAATTTCATTTGCACCCCATTACTACTTCAAATTAAATAAGTATCTTATAAATATTTATAATTAATAAATTTCTATATGACATGACTAAAACAGCTTAAAAATTGGTTTAAGATGTCTAAAAAAAATGACAACAAATAAAATGGTACCAATTTATGATTTTTTTTAGAAAAGTTTAAACTTATAAATTGTAATACTTATGTAATTTCCAGGCCAAATAAAGATTTTTGTTTGATTCCGGGAATTCCCATTTAACATATAAAAATTACTGGAATTTTGTGCCGGGTTGGACGCACTATTGCCAAGCACGTGATTTTGCGGATTTGACAGCTGTCATTCAATCCAATTCCAAAGACTTTTCTTAATATGCTGGAAGCTAGGCAGTAATTCCAAGTTATTTTTATAAATTTGAGGAATTCTGCGTGGTTTCTGGAAATCCCAAGTAATTCTGAGAAATCATAGTAATTCGTGACATATGGCCAGTATTCCTGGTAATTCCATTTAGACTGGTCAGTAATCCTTGATGCTGGAAACCCCTTGGTAATATACAGTACATTCGTAGGATGATTTCATGTTATCTAATTTGAAAAATGCTTTTGCCGAAATTTGTTGCACTTTTATCTTATATTAAACTCATTTTACGTCTTTTCCACGAATCGCTCCAATCAAGGATTTAATGGCACTCTTTGCTTGGGAAACAATTGCTGGGGCTACCATGGCCAGCAAAATCCATCCATTAACATTTTCAAAAGATGTGATCGCATTTTTTCTGCTGAAAGTAAAATTTTGATCCACTACAGCAAAGCTTTCTAAACGATGATTTTCTGCCATGCTTTCTAGAAACTCCATTCGATGATGATAATCTTGTGAAATTATGGACGTGTTTTCATTCATTGTTGGTTGATTGTCTTTTAAGAATTCTAGTGAATTATCTTCATAACCATATGATTTTTCTAATCGTGAAAAAAGTCTTACAAAATAGTGAATGATCGGTGAAAATATGTTTCCCAATCTATTTGCTCCATTGACTGCATCTGGATCCGGCAAACTCCTTCGACGTCTTGTTTTAGGCTTGGACTCTTTCCACTCCACGTACTGCAACTTATTTTCGAAGACTCCAAGCATTTTCAGATTATCATCTTTTAAGAAAACACTTATCATTTGCATGTGCTTCACATGTGTCTGCCAGATCATGTTGGCAATCAGTTTCACGTTGCACTTTTTGTCTTCAAAGTCAAAGTAACGAATGCCAAGTGAACCCGTGAAGAAAAATCTTGTTGGTGAAGCTTGTGTAAGTGATTTCATATTTTCCTGTTTCCAGCCCTTCAGTTTAGAAAACTCGTCACAAGTTATTCCCCGCGTTGTTTTTAGATCAAATATGTTGAGACCGGCATCGTTGAAATAGTACAAATTATCTTCCGTTATAAATGCACGCTCCATCGTTGGTTCATGTTGTGGATCCAGACGAAACGTTTCAATTTTCTCAATTTTAAACTTGTCAGCATCAATCTTGTATAGCTCAATTTTGTCTCCAGCTCGATGAACAAAATGCTTCAAAAATCCACCAACTCTGGTCGCTTCAAGTATATTTCCACCTTCGATGCTTCCAGTGCCATTTTGTGCATCAACTTTTGAAGGATCATCAAACTTTACCGTTTGCATCGACAACGTCTTCAACCGACTTCGTGCAACGGCTATAAACTGTTGCTCGCCAAACTTTCCATAGAGAATCACCGGATGAACATCGGTTATGGTATCCACTGCTAAACTTTTCTTTGAAATGGATCCATCTGCAGTCTTTTTCGAAGCTCTCGAGAGTTCGTCTTGATAAATTTCCAATCCTGTTTCTTTATGCAGGAAAATTAAAGTTTTCCCTTTGGAGTGTCGTACATTCCACGTTGGTACAATGAGTTGCAAACTGTTGCCGAAGAAATTGGCAACGTCGTACTTCTTTTCCAAATTTCCATTTTCGTACGAAATTTTCACCAAATTCGAACCACTTTCTACAAAAACGTCTGTGCTGTCATTTTTAAACACCGTTTGGGTTGACTTGAAATTGCCAATGGCGAATTCGGACAGCTTGGTCATACGATATGCCATGATTGCAACAACAAACTGTTACAGACTGCACTTTGTGTGTCGTTTTATACTTGATCTCATCTTTAGTGATCGCGTGCTATTGAGCAACTTCAGTATTTGTTCAGCTGAGTTTTCCAAGCGAGATTGCGAATTGTTAGCAGAGTGTGCCAGGCACATCCATAAATTTCGAAATGATGGTAAGATTAAGTTTGAGTGAAAAATGGATTTAAAACCAAAAAAAAAAAGCTTTAATTATATTTAAAACGTTATTGCTGGGTATTTATGTAATGTCAGTCCAATAATACTTACACATATACATAAACGTATGGAAGCGCCACAATAAAATATATTTTTGCTACATTTTCAAGCAAAAAAGGTTGTTTAGAGGTTACATGCATGTAAATTGACAAAAAAGTCAGAGGTTGGTGTGAGCACCCACTTAATTTTATTTAAGATCTGTTTTCAGGGCATTAACACCTACATTTTCATCTATTACCAAAACAAATTTGATGACATTTGGTTGTATCATTCCCAAGATATAGCTATTTGAAGTTAGCAGTTTCAAAAAACGAGTGCCACGATATCTATACACTCCCTTGACCAAATCGGCTCAAAATTTGGGTGAAGACTCGTCAAACCGGTCCTGTATGCATGACGAAGGCCGATTTTTTTTAAAAAAACTTTTTTTAAGATAAAAATAATTTGGTGTTTTTCATTTAAAGAAAACGTCAGTTTTTGATTCTGTATTTAAAAAAAAACAAAATTTCAAAATCGGGCTTCGTCAAACACACGGAATATATCTTGAGAGTCTTCACCCCGAATTTCAGCCAATATGGTCCATCCTATCTCGAGATATCGTAGCACCCGTAAATCAACTCGGTGTTTCGAGAGAAACGCTCAGAAAGTTTGACTGTCCGCTTTGCACACGGCAAAATGTTGAGCTTAAAATCGTATCTAACTCAGTTTAATCATGTAATATTTCAGGAGTGATTGAAAATCATCTTTTTACTTGATTCAATAAGTTTTCTGTTATATGATATTTTGTGATTTTCTACATGTTTGTAACCGCTTAAGAGAACAGCTTCCTTATAAATAATAGATAAAATTAAAAACAATAATAGTTGCTCTCGAGTCCGAGTAACTTTTTAAAATGAAAAATGATAATTTATTGATAACAAAGTCTATTATTTCCATGTAGTTTTAAATTGATCAAAAATGTTTTTCTTTCTCTCTAATTCCAGGTAATAAACAACATGAACAATACATTTTGATCATTTCTGGAAACCGAAAAAGTTAAAAAAAAGTGGTATTGTAAGTACAAATTCTTCATACATTCTCTCTTAAACTTTTTATACCATACTTCTTTTTTAATAAAAAGAGCACTGTAAAATTTCAGTATTGAGTCAAATAAACGCAAGTTTAACTTTTTCCAGCTGTTTCAACAATTGAGCTGCAGAACTCATTGGATAAACTTGATTTACCTTTTTTTGTAAGTCTCATGAATATTTTTAATAGATTACAAAGGACATTTTTGAGGGCAAGGAAAATTTTTTGTCCAATTTTCCGTCCCGGGATTTCCTGTAATAAATATTAACCGTTTCTAAAGAAATTTTTGAATTTCCAGGGAATACTCGAAAAGTAAAAAATATCCAAAAGTAAATCACTTTATTCGATTTAATTCTAATCTAATCGGCAAGTCTAAAACTGTCTTGTCAAGGTTTATTCCAGATAATGTTAATTTCTGTTGAATTAAAAACAAAAATTGGTTGAAAAATTTTAATGCAATTTTACTCGCTTTAGTTGCATTCTCAATTCAATTTTTAAGTTAAAATTTGCTCTAAATTCAATATTTCAGAAATTTAATTTAAAATTATGTGATAGTTCCAGTGATTTGACACATATTCAAATGATTTCTTGATATGTGCCGTTAAATCTGTTAGAAACGCAAATTAAACTATGGATTACTGGGTAGTAACCAGAAAAATGTAGAAAAATGACTTTAAAATAAAAAAATTAAACAATTAAACGTCGAAAAAGATTTAAAAAGAAGCTTTTTTAATTCAGTGAATTCTAATGAAGAACATTCAACATTTACAAAAGGGCTTGACCCTCTACTGCATTTTTTTTCGAAAATTTTTATTTTTTGCGTGTTAAGGAGGTCATTTTGAGCATTTTTTGTTCTACGAAAAACTTTCCTTCTCTTGTTTAATGTTTTTCTGGTTTCATTTTTAATACTTTAATTTGCATTTATCTTGTTTAGTTTATCTTTTTTTTATGTTAGTATTAGGCCTATTCTACCACCTCCTATCCTATCCTATTTGTCTATTTAATTTTTCATGTTTTTACGGTCACTTTTTCAATGTTTTGCTTGTTTTTTAAATTTTCTGCTTTAAAATGGCATCATTATCATAAAAATTGTAAAAAAAATGCGAAGAGGCATAGTCTCGGACACTATAAAAATTACTGCAAACTTCCTTTTACTTAAAATATAGGAAATGTTAGTAGAAAACACAGCCAAAGTTGATCCATTAAAAAATGACATTTTTAATAACATTAGCAAAGTCGCATAAAACAATTAAAACTTCCAAACCATAAGTTTTCTAAAATTTTAAGATTTTAAGTTCTTCTTTCCGATACTTTTTAAAGATCAAAAATTGGTTGAAAAAATGATTTTTGGTGATTTTTAAATCGAAGCCCGTCTAAAGGCGGGGTTGGGTTGTAGAGGGTTAACTTTATAACTAACTTATAAACTATACAGAGAGAGGAGAGTGCGTGAGAAGACTGGAAGCAGTTTGTCAAAATGCTTTAATTATCTTATTGTACATATCATGCAAAGAGTCAACCTCGGCTTGAGTAGATGAAGTTCACTGGTGTTGAACCAGGGAAAATGTTTCCGAATAGATTTCAGAATTTTGTTTCTAAATCCTCCGAAGTTTTTTTTCTTCCTGGATAAACAACAGCTTGTTCAGATCGGTTCAGCGTAAATCATGGCAGATCTGAACATTTGTTTATAAATTAACAGTTTATTCTTGAGACAAAGTCTAGAATTCCTGTTTATAAGGGGATACAAACATTTAATATATTTGTTACATTTAACCTGTATATTTTCAATGTGATCCTTGTTAGTAAGGTTTTTGTCAAAAGCAAGTCCAAGATATTTCACTCGATCCTCCCAATTTGAATTTACCTCATTCGTCTTTATAATGTGATGACTTTTTGGTTTTAGAAAATCAGCCCTTGGTTTATGAGGGAAAATGATAAGTTAAGCAGCATTTGAAGTAATTTATCCTTCTTTCAAATAAGAACTGAAAATATCCTAGCTTTTTTGTAATCTTCTTGTGATGACAGGAAGGCTTCTCCCTTAGGCGGAGTTGAATGAATCATCAGCAAACAGTGATTTATGACATCCTGGGGTCAAATCAAGCAAGTCAGAAGTACAAAATATTGTATAAATTTAGACCCAAAATGCTACCTTGAGGGACGCCAGCGCATACAGGAACTTGATACGATTTGCCGTTATTGATAGCAGTCCTACAGAATGCGATCTGTCAAATAATTTTGAAATAGTAGTTTATGTAACAAGTTGCAAAAAGAGGATTTTTTCAGCACGAGTCGTACATTTATCCAACGAGGTTCACCGAGTTGGATAAATACGAAGAGTGCTGAAAAAATCAAGTTTTGCAACGAGTTCCATACAACATTTTTTGCAATTCCGAAAAACACATATTGAGTGAAATTTTAAGTCAAATTTTCATGTATTTTGTCCATAAATCGATTAAATCAAAAAAAAATTGAAAAGTACTGCTTTTCGAAACAAGTGCTAAAAAGTTCAACTTTTCAGCACCCATTTCAGCCGATAGCTCAAAACTTTAGTAGGATTTATATCCGATTTTCAAATTGAAAGTACTTTGGCATTTTCCAACTGCTGAGAAAATTTGCCAAATCAAAATATTCGTTGATTTTTTACCCAGCTATTTCATGTTGCTTCTGGTATTGTTTAAATTAAAACGTAAAATTGTAATGTAATGGTTGGGGTTAGTTCCAGGAGCAGAGCATTTGAAAAATGTGTGTTGTGTTTGTCAACTTTCATAAAAACATGATGAATTTGTTTCATCTCACCTCAGTTCATGACTCTCACAAAGAGTTGTCTTAAGATCATATGGGTAATTCTCTACCAACTCACACGAAATAGGGAAAAGTTGCCCCGACCCCTCTTCGATTTGCGTGAAACTTTGTCCTAAAGGGTAACTTTTGTCCCTGATCACGAATCCGAGGTCCGTTTTTTGATATCTCGTGACGGAGGGGCGGTACGACCCCTCCCATTTTTTAACATGTGAAAAAAGAGGTGTTTTTCAATAATTTGCAGCCTGAAACGGTGATGAGATAGAAATTTGGTGTCAAAGGGACTTTTATGTAAAATTAGACGCCTGATTCGATGGCGTACTCAGAATTCCGAAAAAACGTATTTTTCATCGAAAAAAACACTAGAAGTTTTTTAAAAATTCTCCCATTTTCCGTTACTTGACTCTAAAATTTTTTGGAACATGTCATTTTATGGGAAATTTAATGTACTTTTCGAATCTACATTGACCCAGAAGGGTCATTTTTTCATTTAGAACAAAATTTTTCATTTTAAAATTTCGTGTTTTTTCTAACTTTGCAGGGTAATTTTTAGAGTATAACAATGTTCTACAAAGTTGTAGAACAGACAATTACAAAAAATTGATATATAGACATAAGGGGTTTGCTTATAAACATCACAAGTTATCGCGATTTTACGAAAAAAGTTTTGAAAAAGTTACTTTTTGCGTTTCTCTTAGTTTCGTCGTCCGTGTCTGTCGCGGGTGACCATGGACGGCCATGATCGATGACGACCAACTTTTTCAAAACTTTTTTTCGTAAAATCGCGATAACTCGTGATGTTTATAAGCAAACTCCTTATGTCTATACATCAAAATTTTTGTAATTGTCTGCTCTACAACTTTGTTAAACATTGTTATACTCTAAAAAATTACCCCGCAGAGTTAGAAAAAAAACGAAATTTTAAAATGAAACATTTTGTTTTAAATGAAAAAATGACCCTTCTGGGTCAATGTGGATTCGAAAAGAACATTAAATTTCCCATAAAATGATATGTTCCAAAATTTTTTACAGTCAAGTAACGGAAAATGGGAGAATTTTTAAAACATTTTTAGTGTTTTTTTTTTATGAAAAATACGTTTTTTTCGGAATTCTTAGTACGCTATAAAATCGGGCGTCTAATTTTACATAAAAGTCCCTTTGACACCAAATTTCTATCTCATCACCGTTTCAGGCTGCAAATTATTGAAAAACACCTCTTTTTTCGCATGTTCAAAAATGGAAGGGATCGTACCGCCCCTCCGTCACGAGATATCAAAAAACGGACCTCGGATTCGTGATCAGGGACAAAAGTTACCCTTTAGAACAAAGTTTCACGCAAATCGAAGAGGGGTCGGGGCAACTGCTGTGTGAGTTGGCGGAGAATTACCCATATACATGATATAACAGTAACTGAACTAGTAGAATTAAATTCAGCTAAATCTCCAAAATATACAATATTATCTGTTGATACAGATATCAACACCATCACTGTCATTCCATGGCCCCTCCGTGCATGTCTACCCGTAATTGAAGCCATCACCAAAAGTGACACTGTAAAACCGTCCTAAATCCCTCCTCCAGTTCACCTTTAGCCTAAACCGTCGACTACGGGAAAACCCATCGTATCATCAATCACTCCGAATTCTAGCACGAATCCAGATTAAACCGAATCAACTAGCGGCAGCGCTCGCTCGCTCCCACATTTAGCCTATCTCACCTTCAAATCTATGCAATTGCCACCCCCCTCCCCCTCGGACCACGTGGTGTTGTGAGTTTTTTTTTGTATGCTGGCTGGTCGTCGTCGATTATCCTTGACACGCATCCTGTTTTTAGCTCTTTTTCCTCTTCCACCTGTTCTTGTTTCCCCCCCCCCCCTGCTGCTGCTGTGGCTAGCCAATCGTTCAGGTGTTGTTCTTATTCCTGGTGGTTCTAAAAATAGCTCACCAATACTGCGGGAAGTGTTCCCACTCACACATACACCAGCTTGAACGAGAAGGAACTCAGCAGCATAAAAAGCATGTTGCGATTTTCCCTCCAGTTTCATGCTTGCACCAATACAAGCTAAACGGGGTTTTTGTAGGTGGTCGTGATGGAGGTTATCCCACTGGAATATGGAAATTTGTGACCATCGAGACCATGTGACTTGGGTCTTGGGACAAAAAGTGAGAGAAAGAGTAAGAGCAGCAGCATAGAAATGTATGCTTTTTGTCAGAGTCAAGAGCATGGTCGGAATGGTTTTTTGTCAAGATTTATTGATTGAGAGGTGGGCGGGTTAATTTTATTTCTTTTAAATTGCTTAGCATTATAAAGTTTCAATAATAATTTAGGAAAACATTTAAGACTGGCTTCAATTCTAGTTTGAAAAATATATTCAAAAAACTGTTTAAGAAAACAATTAATTGGATTCTTTCAATCTTGAAAATTTGGTACTAATCGAAAGGAAAATAAAACAAAATATTAATTTACAAACTTTTGGCAGCATGAATTTGAGTTATTTGTAACCAATGTTCTGAAAATTAAACAAATGAAAAAAATAATTAAAAAATCAGTTTCATCTGTAAAATTTTGATGTCAAGGAGTTTAAATAATGTTACCTTCTCTATTTGATTTTTTAAATTAAAATTCATGTATTCTTAAAAATTAGGTTCATTATGCTGCAATATGCGTGATTTGTTCAAAGTGATTTTTTTTGCTGATTTTAAAATTTCTCAAGTTCTTTTCAATGAAACGTAATACTGTTTAAATGTTGTGTAAGGGATAACTCAAGAGAATTTTGCTGCAAATGTCTCGTTCATAGAACAAGTCCCCCAATCTGCATTTCAATATTATTTTTGAAGTTGTTCCAAAAGTACTTTTATGTTTATTAATCTCCACTCCAAAGATTTGTGCATGTCAATCCGATTCCTTTTATGCATTCCTAAATATGTTGATGTTTTTTGAGTGTTTGGTAACGATTTTCATGTTTTAAAACTTGCATACTCAAGGGAATTTTAAAGTTTGTATTTTAAGTATATCGAAAACAAATGATGCATTTAATTTCAGCTTTTTTTCATCATTTTTTATTTTATTTTTGTCCAATAATTTTTTTTTATTCCATTGAAATGGTTCATCCTATTTTCATTTGTATCTTTAAGTGACTGAAAATTTTTGTCTTGCATAAATTTATTAGCTGGATGCGTGAAAATCAAACTTAATAACTTTTTTTACATGATTATATAAAATAACACAAGTAACATTTTTAAATCACCACCAAGTTTTATTAACGTTTTATGGTAGCATCTTGATTGCTTAGTACAGTGTTTCTCAACCTTTTTCGTTCCATTCCCACCTTGTCTAATTTGCAAGAACTGCATTCCCCCCTTGTCAGTTTGAACTTATTGCTATCATTGCACAAATATAACAATTTATTAAAAGATTAAAGTTCTCATAATAAGATTATTTTTTCAATGCCAACAACAATACTTTTTGAAAATGCAAAATTTTGCACGCAAAACCTCAGAAAAAAGTAATTCAACAACAATTCAACAATTGTACATACTGCAAAACCTCTCAGAAATTTTCAATGTTCTCAAAAAAATCATGCAAAAATATTTAAATATTTAAAATATTCAAAATTTGCTCAGGTTTAAAAGCAAGCACTACACTCCGAATGATCAAAAATAAAAATACGTAAACAAAAACTGCTAAAGTATGTAAAAAAAGTATTTACACCCCTTGGGCACTATGCACATTTTGTGATGCAACATGTAAAAAATTTAAAGTTTGACAGGATCCTAGTACTACGTTTTGTTCAGATACTCATGCCAACATTTTGCTACAAAAAGCTCATGAAAAGATGATTTCTATAAAAAGTTATATAACAATTTACGAAAATAAAAAAGGTGCAAAAAAAAGTTTGTACACCTTTCGAAAAATTAACATAAATAATGTTATTTGTTGACAAATCACCATAAATCCAGTCTTCCAACTCCAAATAGGCATCCTTGACTGATTAAAAAAATAATTTGGATTGCATATAAAGTTTACTAACTACTTAGTATAAAAGTTTATATAACTCTGGAAATTCTATATAAAACTTATCTGAACTTAATTTTGCAAACTTTTAATGCAAATAAATGTCAATATATTACCATAGAATTGATAAATAAACATTTTGGAGTGGGTATAACACCGTTTTGGGGGTATTTGTATCGATAGAATAGATTTTTCGTTGGAATTTCGTATCAACCCGGAATTACGTCGTCAGAAAATCCGCCGGCATCTGAACCGGTCCACAATTCACAAGTCAACCTTTGTGGCACCAGAAAGGGCATAAAATTTCCGATCTTTTGATACCCATACATCCAGGTTTTCTATAAAACCCACGTTTTTAAATACCTAAGCAAAAACGTTGTTATGGTTTCGTTTGAGCAACCTGCCAAAAATGTATGGAATTCCGTAATTTTTGTTCTCCTGGATCAAACTTACTTTTTGCCCAGGTATGTAACATCGTGGGTTTTAAAGAAAACCTAGATGTATGGGTATCAAAAGATCGAAAATTTTATGCCCTTTCCGATTCCACATAGGTTGACTTGTGAATCGTGGACCGGTTCGGATGCCGGCGGATTTTCCTACGACGTAATTTCGGGTTGGTACGAAATTCCAACGAAAAATCTATTCTATCGATACAAATACCCCCAAAACGGTGTTATACCCACTCCAAAATGTTTATTTAGAAATTCTATGATAATATATTGACATTTATTTGAATTAAAAGTTTGCAAAATTAAGTTCAGATAAGTTTTATATAGAATTTCCAGAGTTATATAAACTTTTATACTAAGTAGTTAGTAAACTTTATATTCAATCCAAATTATTTTTTTGATCAGTCAAGGATGCCTATTTGGAGTTGGGAGACTGGATTTATGGTGATTTGTCAACAAATAACATAATTTATATTAATTTTTCGAAAGGTGTACAAACTTTTTTTGCACCTTTTTTATTTTCGTAATAGTGTTTGTTATATAACTTTTTATAGAAATCATCTTTTCATGAGCTTTTTGTAGCAAAATGTTGGCATGAGTATCTGAACAAAACGTAGTACTAGGATCCTGTCAAACTTTAAATTTTTTACATGTTTCATCACAAAATGTGCATAGTGCCCAAGGGGTGTAAATATTTTTTTTTACATACTGTATATTATTTTTTAAAGGCCAAAAACACATCGAAAACAATGAAAAATTGCCCATGTTTGAAACTGTAGAACTCACAGCAATAGATAACGAAATCCCAATTTTTTGTCAATAAACTTTTTTGTGAAAAAAGAAAAAAAAATCAAAAAATCTTTTTTTTTAAATAATAAACAAAATTATGTTATTTATAATCTTTGCAGACTTGAGTCTTTCTTTCTAACTAAGCAACAAAATTCTTCTTCCAAACACAGATTTACACACATTACGGATTCCATAATTCTTTAGTTTTTTCAAACTATGTCATTATACACTTTTGAAGATAAATTAAAAAAAATCAGTATCTGTTTTTTTTTGTTAATTTGTTTGAAGACATTGGATTTCCTTTGCATACTTATTCGCCCCTGAGAAAGGCAAAATTCCTCCCTAAGGGGGAATTCCTCACCAGTTGAGAAACACTAGCTTATACCTAGAACTGGGCATCGGCATACGAGAGAATAAAGAGCACGATTCGGTAGTAAAATGGAACTGTGTGGGGACTGAGAGGATAAATCTCGAAATAACCAAGAGTACTTTACTCATGGGTTCATCTTCAAAAAAAGTTCATCAATCAAAAAAAGTACCGGTACCGAGACTCGAACCCAAGACCTCCTGCATATTGAACCGTGCCTTTGCCGTATGGGCCATCGTGGTTCGGTGACAAAGTGGTGGTCATGTGTCCATATAAGCCACTCAATGTGATGAACTGTTCCAATGAACGAATGAACACGCGAGAGGACTATACTCTCGCAAAATAGCACATTTCTCACGTTTCTTTTCGTGAGGACTATCCCCTCGTTCTTTAACTTTGGGTGTAGTAGCTTTATTTCGGCATTCACCGCAACCAATAAGCAAAAGCTAATTATTGAGTTTTAACAAGGTTTTGTGCCTGGGACATAAAACCTAGTGAAAATGAAAGCCGACTGGCTTTCAATAAGGTTTTAGGAAAGTTTTGGTAGAGGCTTGAAAACCAAATGCACCCAGAACTGGGCATCGGCATACGAGAGAATAAAGAGCACGATTCGGTAGTAAAATGGTACTGTGTGCGGACTGAGAGAATAAATCCCGAAATTACCGAGAGTACTTTACTCATGGGTTCATCTTCAAAAAAAGTTCATCTATCAAAAAAAAAGTACTGGTACCGAGACTCGAACCTCGAACCTTCGGCATATTGAACCGTGCCCTTGCCGTCTGGGCCACCATGGTTCGGGGAATAAGTGGTGGTCATTTGTCCATATAAGTCACTCAATAGGATGAACTGTTCCAATGAACGAATGAACACGCGAGAGGACTATGCTCTCGCAAAATAGCACTTTCCTCACGTTTATTTTCGTGAGGACTATCCTCTCGTTCTTTAAGTTTGGGTGTGGCATTGCCATGCTAAACGGTTTTATCGCATGCTTATTTAAAACCAAGGGTGTTTTAGGTTTGCAAAAGCTCACTTAAAACCATAAGCTGATTAAAGAGCATTTAACGCAGGCAAATATCAATGGATAAATACGGCGCTAAACGCGTGTTCTGATTGAATATCATCACCTTCTTGGCAGAAAAAAATGAAAACAATAAATTTTATTAAAATTTGATGAAAACGCACATTTATGCTGAAATTCGGATATAATCAGCATATCGATGAAAGATCATAATTAATTTGAACATTTTTTTAAAATAATTGAAAATTTCAAGTGCAGCTGAATTGGAGTCACCTAGCTAGAAATAAGCTTTCAAAATACTTTAATTACCTCCAATATCTAATATTGATAAAACCTATTTGGCATAAGACGTTTGAAGACGTATGAAACGTCATTTTTTTCATAACTTCTGACTAGGTTTTAAAAAAGGGATTCAGTTGTAAACTGCCGTTTTACGGCGATATGGTGTATACGCCATTTTGGATATTTTCAATTTTATTGTACAGTCTGATAAAGAATCTTAAAAGCAACCTCCTGACGAAAGAATTTTTCAAAAAACTGCTCAGTGGCCCATTTTATTAAGCAAACAAACAATGATGTATACGCCAATTTTACTCATCATGATGTATGTATACATTGAGAATTGATAGAAGTCAAATTCAATACTGTTTGAATGTTGATTTGAGGTTTTGGGACCAAATCAAGATTGGGCAATATTTTATTACATTATTTCGATTTAATTCTTAAGGGGACGTCCATTAGACATCATCCATAAAGTATGTCACGTTCTGAGGGAAGAGGGGGGTTTTGAGAAAGCGTGACGTTGCGTGTTAAAAGCATAGGGAAATCGTGACAAAGGGGGGTGGAGTAAATTTTGGCTGATTTTAATGTGACGTACTTAATGGATGACACCTTATCCACATCCACGTAGACACTTTTTTGAAAAATCTAGACCCACCCACCTCCCTTGCTGACAATTGTTCATGCAAAAAATGTGTTATTGAGCATAGACAATCGCTAAGGGAGCGTTATTTTATTACGTAACGCAAAAAAACGGATTTGTAGACCCACCTGGTAACAAAATTTCCATACAAATTTAATTTTTTTTGTATGGAGCGTAACACGGCCTCCGACCCCCCCTCCCCCCAACTGCGTTACTTTATAAAAGAACGCTCCCTAATACCTTCCCCCCCTTAAAGTATCCACGTGGACAATGCATTACGGGATCCACTCAGCTATCAAAATAGCTGGCACAAAAAATAAAGCCAGCTTTGATTGAGCAATGTATACATACATCATTGGGCAGGAAAAGTAGTGATTTTTTATTGCTATTTTTACGGCCAAATGATGTTTGTGCTTTAAAATCGTAGAGAATAGGAAAAAACAAGAAATTTTGTAGGGGCCACATTTTTATTGTACTTTTTAACAGTTTCTACAGAGCAGACCTCAAATTAGTCATTTTAAATTGAAAAAAAAATGAAAAAAACAGAAAATCGTGTCTACAGCAAAATCACCTCAATGGCGTATACATCATATCGCCGTAAAACGGCAGTAAAGCCTTGAACTCCTATGCAGGTTTTGTAAATAGACCGTAACAACCTTCTGCGAAGGTCTTTTTGGGTTTTAAGAGGGGTTTAACGGAGTTCTGGGGATCTTGTTACTACTAATTGGTCTTAAAGATGGTTTTGGCTAACAGGTTTTATAGCGGTTGTAACAGCCATGATAAAGCCTAAAATCTTACTTGAGTCACACATAAAACCTGGTGTCAATAAAAGCCAAATGGCTTTCCATAGGGTTTTATGAAAGTTTTAAGAGAGTCTCGAAAACACGATATGTCATGCCAAACGGTTTTATTGCATGCAACTTTTAAAACCAAGATTGTTGTAACTGTCAAGTTCCATAAGGCATGTCAAAAGCTTTCTTAAAACCATATGCTCCTAAAAAAAAATTAACGCGGCCAAATAGCAATGCACAAACATGGCGCTGAACGCGTGGTCTGATTGAATGTCATCTTGATTGAAAAAATAGAGACAGCAATAAATTTGATTAACATTTGATGAAAACACACATTTATGCTGAATTTGTGACAAAACTGGTAAATCGATGTTTAAAAATATGTTGAACATTTTTTTCAAATAGCTGCAAAACATATTTTAGAAAAATTGTAATGACAAAAGAATTATGTTTTTTATGAAGCTAGCTTATTTTGTTTCGCTCTTTCTCCCCCTCATTTATCGATAATTTTTTTACCACAGCTGAAATTTAGTCACGAACTGCGAGGAATATTCTTTGAAATCATTTTAATTACCTCCAATACATATTATTTCATCATCGCCCGTTTTGGAAACCATCTCCACTTTATCATTCGCATGACAAAGACTTATTTTTACCAGAATAAAACCTGTCTGGCATAAGACGTTTGAAAATGTATGAAATGTAATTTTTCCATAACTCCTGACTGGGTTTAAACTTTAACAAAGGTTTTATTAAAGCTTCGAGGTATTTGTCCTTGCTCAGTCAAAACTTTTGTAGTTCTAGCGGAATTGCTTTTTCAAATATTTTTTTTATCGATAAGTCAAAGCGTACAAAGCTATTCTACAAATATCATTCAACTATAACTCAATTATTTGTTTCCAAAAATTTTAAAATTGGATAAGCAGAATATTGATTTTATTAAAACAAAACAAAAAAATACATGAAATCACAAATCAATGTTGGTCAATTGGAAATTTCTGGCTCAATTCTTCCAAAAAATACCTTTTTTATTAGCAATATCTTCTTCTTAATACACCAAAACTCTCGAACTTCACAATTTTTTCGGAATATCAAATTTCCACTTAATTTTGCATTCTGGACCACTATGTCCCATTCCAAAAGTTGGGATCATTGGCATTCATAGGGTTACTCGGTTTGATTATTTGTTCTCAAACATACACAAATTTGTTCAAAATTGTTTTAAAATTAAAACACAAATTGTTTCAAAATTGAGTATAATCCTTTTATAAAAAATCCTCACTTTAACCCTCCGTCACCTGTCATATTCCACATGTTGCGCTCCACAACAAAACCAACACACCGTCAGCCTCGAACCACCCCCAAGTTCCACCCTCAACCGCTCACGGAACTCACCTTCCACGGCTTTGACATTCAATACCAACAAACAGCCAGCCAAAGCCTCGCCTGCCACCCACACTCACACATCCCCAAAACGTGGGTGGCTCGCCACTGTATTGGTCCTTCCAGTCCCGTGTTGAACACCAAGCTGGAGCTCCTTCGCAAGCTCCTCGACTTCTCAACGAGCTCAGTTGCATTTCGTCTTCCGTTCGCGTCGCTCGCCCTGAACTCTACCAGGCCAAACCTAAAAGCCAGAACTTCAGTCTGGTCTTCGGGATCGGTCGCGGGGGTGGCTGTACACTTCCGGGAGTGGGGCCAAAGGGCCAACACGTCAGAGGGTGGCCTCGGGGAACGCCGAGTTCCAGATTTGAGCTTTTCGAGGGGGTGATTCCGGGACGGTTTCGAAGTAGTTACGGTACGGATTTGATCCGGGGAATCGCGCGGTCGGTGCGACCTTCGGGAAGGTGTGTCCGGTGATTCCGAATTGGAACCAGTGAGTAGAAGGTTGAGATCAGGGAATTCCGTGAACCGTAAAGTCCTGTCAAGTCTGGTGCTGGTGTCTACACCAGCTGGTGTGTCAAGACCAGAAGTTTCGTGTGCGGGAAAGAGAAGGGAAGAGCGTTCCCCTTCCCTCCACTAAAAAGGAGTAACAGAGAGAGCAGAGAGAGAACCTCGCGGAAGCTCCGGAAACAAGTGTGAGCTTAATTACCCGGGATTTTCCGCGAGTTGTTGCGGCGGGCAAGGGCAAGGAAAATCTTCTTGCGCGCGTGTGTTGGTGGTGTTGGTGTCTTCTTCCAAGAAGAAAGAAGAGGAAAGGATAAATTTTCGGGTTTGGTGAATGGAAAAGCACCCACGTGTGCGTGTGTGTTGGTGTGCGTGGGAAAATCCGTGTAAACAAGAGGTGAATTTTCCCCGAATGCGAGCAAATCTTGAAGCGAAAATTTGATTTAATGCACCTGCCTTTTGTGAGGAAAATCGCGGAAAAAACCACGCGAAATTTCGTCCTTTCTCATCGTTGGAAAATCCCTTTCAAATCTTTGTGCTAGTGGGTGGGAAAATCTCCTTTTCCTTTGGAAAAGAGGGTCCCAAATTCGGTGTGTTGTGTCTACCTCAAAACGGGGAAAAGGAAAATCGCTGCTACTTGCCCGTAGTCAGTGGTATTGGTACCAACGGTGGGAAAACGGGACCAGGCTGGCAGGAGCCACAACAGCTGAATTGCTCTCTCGCTTGTGTGATTCCTTCGTCCCAAGTTGTTGTTGTTGTTGTTGTTGCGGTTGTGGGGGAGGTGTGGGAAAATGTGTGTGGTGGTGTGGTGGGAAAATCGCGAAGCAGTCCATTACTGTGGATTATGGATTGTTGGATTTCGATTAGTGAATGTTAGAGTGCTGGATTTTGGCGCTGAATCGGAATTGGAGCTTTATTTTTGGGGAGTGATACGATGGACGGAGGAAAAAGTGGGGGAGAAGAAGTTGAAGGTTCATGGTGGTGGACGTCGAAAACGTGGCTTTTATCAAGGCTTTTATTTATTTGTGGTTTAAGGGTGCTATTTTATTGTGACTCTAGATTTTCTTTTTGTATTTTTTTTTTGCGGTTCGTGCTGACAACATTTAATTAAAGCTAGAATAGCAAAAATATTGCATCTAAACCAAATCGTTGATTTTGGCTGTGACGGCCAAATCAAAATCTTTCAACAAGCTTGTTAAAGTTTATCACCCCCTCCTTTAAAAATCGGCCCGAAAAATCTGGGGGCTAAACCAATTTTTTCAAAAAGCATAAAAATTTCAACGGAAATTCATTGCCTTTCGTCTCTCGCCAAACCCAAGGGCCATAAACATTGAAAAATATTTTCTTCGGCCATACAAAAACAATAAAATAAACAGAAATGGCCAATTTGAAGCCGACAACTCAGTTAGCACAACTTTTATCAGTAATTAGCAAAGAACACTGTGACTGTCGGCCCAGAATTTTTGAATTATAAAATTTCAAAGCAACTTTTTTTTAAAGAATTATAAAAAAAAACTTTTTGCTGTAAACAGTTCAAAGAAAAGGTGATTTTGAAAAGGCTTATTGACAGTTTATGTTTAAAAATATGAATACTTAGTGCCTGATCAGTTCAAAAAAATGGCGAAATAAATTAAAAACCGTTTCAATGAAACATTGGATAACAAATTAAACAAAACATAAAGGCTGAAAAATGTATTGATTTTTTTCGTGGTCACAAAAAGGCTGGTACTAATTTTATTTCAAGTATTGGTCCCTCGACTCTAGTTGATGTCGTGGGGGAGGCAAAAAATACATATGAAAACACAACAATTTAAAAATAAAGCCTGATTTTCAACAATTTTAGCCGAAAATATCTCACAATGCTTTATGCATCATTACAGCTATGCCAAAAAAAAAGGCCAGACTCGATTATCCGAAGGCCTTGGCAAAATCTCATTTCGTATAATCGAATCTTTGGATAATCGAATCACGAAAAAAGATGTTTTTCGCTGTCTTATTTTTTATTGTTGAGCTTCAACACGACCTCTAAACTATTCTAAAGTGATTTAGAATTTTTAAATCGAAGATGGCTACCAAAATGGCAATGATGATTTATAAAAAAATGCATTTTTTATTTTAAATTGTTTACTCATCATCCTATTTTTTTGTATTAGGACCTCTTAGGTGCTGCGATCACGTTAGGGGCGATCCCTAAACCATGTGTACACTTTCGGGGGGTTGGAATCACTCTATAAATGAGAGGAAGGCACCAACTTCCTAAAGGTGGATTAAGCAACATTTTGTTTTTTGAAAATTTGAAAGAGAGGGGACAAGAATTTAAAATAAAATTTACATTGGCTTTTACATAAATATAAACCACATAAAATCTTAACAAAATATTAATTCAAATTCAGGAAATCAGCTTCGATAGCATGTAAGAATTGAAAACCTACACCCTAAAAAAGGTAGTGGCAGATGTCAATTTAATTATATCAAACATAATCTGATTTCGAAAATAATGATAGTATCAATATTTATGATCATTTATTTTAACGGGAAGCATAAACATATTCCCAAAAAAAATCTAAGCAAAAATTTTGAATTTTTCATCTTAAAATTTTCAGGTGCATATATTTAATATTAAAGAAAAGATTTTTAAACGCTTATTTTCTGATTTCAATCAAATTATACTTCATTTTTGGGTAATTCTCCGCCAACTCACACAGCAGTTGCCCCGACCCCTCTTCGATTTGAGTGAAACTTTGTCATATGGGGTAACTTTTGTCTCTGATCACGAATCCGAGGTTCGTTTTTTGATATCTCGTGACGGAGGGGCGATACGACCCCTTCCATTTTTGAACATGCGAAAAAAGAGGTGTTTTTCCATAATTTGCAGCCTGAAACGGTGATGAGATAGAAACTTGGTGTCAAAGGGACTTTTACGTAAAATTAGACGCCCGATTTGATGGCTTACTCAGAATTCCGAAAAAACTTATTTTTCATCGAAAAAAACACTAAAAAAAATTTAAAAATTCTCCCATTTTCCGTTACTCGACTGTAATTTTTTTGGAAAATTCATTTTATGGGAAATTTAATGTTCTTTTCGAATCTACGTTGACCCAGAAGGGTCATTTTTTCATTTAGAACAAAATTTTTCATTTTAAAATTTCGTGTTTTTTCTAACTTTGCAGGGTTATTTTTTAGAGTGTGATAATGTTCAACAAAGTTGTAGAGCAGACAATTACAAAAATTTTGATATGTAGACATAAGGGGTTTGCTTACAAACATCACGAGTTATCGTGATTTTACGAAAAAAAAGTTTTGAAAAAGTTGGACGTCGTTGATCATGGCCGTTCATGGTCACCCGCGACAGACACGGACGACGAAACAAAGAGAAACGCAAAGAGTAACTTTTTCAAAACTTTTTTTTCGTAAAATCGCGACAACTCGTGATGTTTATAAGCAAACCTCTTATGTCTATACATCAAAATTTTTGTAATTGTCTGTTCTACAACTTTGTGGAACATTGTTACACTCTAAAAAATAACCCTGCAAAGTTAGAAAAAACACGAAATTTTAAAATGAAAATTTTTGTTCTAAATGACCCTTCTGGGTCAATGTAGATTCGAAATTCCCATTAAATTTTTATGTTCCAAAAAATTTTACAGTCGAGTAACGGAAAATGGGAGCTTTTTAGTGTTTTTCGATGAACGTTTTTTTCGAATTCTGAGTACGCCATCAAATCGGGCGTCTAATTTTACATAAAAGTTCCTTTGACACCAAATTTCTATCTCATCACCGTTTCAGGCTGCAAATTATTGAAAAACACCTCTTTTTTCGCATGTTCAAAAATGGAAAGGGTCGTACCGCCCCTCCGTCACGAGATATCAAAAAACGGACCTCGGATTGGTGATCAGGAACAAAAGTTACCCCTTAGGACAAAGTTTCACGCAAATCGAAGAGGGGTCGGGGCAACTTTTCCCGATTTCGTGTGAGTTGGTAGAGAATTACCCATCAATATTTATGATCATTTGTTTTAACGGGAAGCATAAACATATCTCCAAAAAAAATCTAAGGAAAATTTTTAAATTTTTCATCTTAAAATTTTCAGGTGCATATATTTAATATTTAAGAAAAGATTTTTATACGCTTATTTTTCAGATTTCAATCAAATTATACTTCATTTTTTGTTTTTAGGCCACAATTTGGCAAAATACATGACGGTTTCCTCAAATTTTGCTCTAAAAAGATTTGATTAAATGTTTGATAACTACTAAGAATGTTTCAGCTGTTACTGCTATGACAGAACTGCAATCTAGTTCAAGGATTTTGAGATATTTTTTGCCATTGTTCTGTTTTAAATATTGATATTAAAAGAATTTACAAGAAATTTTAACTTCAGGAAATAACAAATGCTCTTGAAACAAAAACAGTAGATGATATAAAACTCGAATATAAAATAAAGGGCTAATGAATTTTCACAGCATTTTTTTTATTTCGCGGCATGCGAAATACAAAAAAATCTGCTTAAAATAAACGAAAAAAATATTTTAAAACATATACATTGGAAAATTATTGAGAAATTTTGCAGTGGAAACAACACATTTACCCAAAAAAAAATCTTATTTATTCGTAATTTCAGGCAAAATTATATTTATGGTTGTTTTTTTCCATGTCGATGCCAGATTGTACCTTTTCGAGGAATCCTAGCAAGATTGGTACAAGAGAGCACAAGGACATGCATTTGTTATTGATAATTTCACATTATTTTAAAACATTGCAAAATCGTTAACATTGAATGAATAAATAGAAAATTAAATATTTTTTTCAAAGATTGAGGAGGACTATTGAGAAAAAAAAGGTACACGGAATAAAAATTTGCAGACATTTTATCAACTTTTTTTTCGCTAAAACTCAATTTTACGTATTTTTTGCTTTTCGAGATTTTTTGATATGTTTTAGGAGACAAAAACGCGCAACTTTTGAGCCATAGAGAAACATGTTCAAAAAATCTGCCGCCGAGTTATGAATTTTTGAAAAAATATTGATTTTTATATTAAAAAATCGAAATTTTATGCAAAAATGACAAATTTGTTATTTTTTTGTATCTAAAATTGAATTTTTAATTGAAAAATACTTTTCAGATTTTTTGATAAAGAGCTCTGTTTTCAAGATATTGCCACGGAAAGTTTGATTTTAGCGAAATATTTGCAGTTTTTCGTTTTTTTTTTAAATAGTGACCATGAGTGACAATTAAAAAAAACGATTTTTATCCTGAGATATTCGATAAAAACTAAAAAAAAAAACTCCGTACATTTTTGTAACTTTTCATATGAAAGAAGTTTCAATCTA
Source organism: Culex quinquefasciatus (assembly GCF_015732765.1). Lineage (NCBI taxonomy): Eukaryota > Metazoa > Arthropoda > Insecta > Diptera > Culicidae > Culex > Culex quinquefasciatus. Next base: position 55,789,031 of record NC_051862.1, on the reverse strand, counting down.
CTATCTTGAAGAATGCTGCAAGTGTCAGAACGCGTTTGTCACTCGTACATGACGGACCTCTGTAACCAACCAAATTCTACCTTACTTCAGTACAATGCACAGAAAGGTCTACCAAATATAAAAATATTGCGTGCTCTATTTTTTTGTTTTGTTTTGTTTCTCGAAACGTCAAAAAGCGATGTGCGACTAGGTAGCACGGTGATCATAAGGTGTCATAGAAAAATCAAACTACTTAACAGTTTTCTTAAAATATCTTCTTTTAAGGGTGCACAGCAACCCAGGAAGTTGTTGTCTTCTTATTCCAATATTGTCAAACTGACGGACTCAATCCTGAAAGAATTTGATTGTAAAAATAGTCAAACTTTGTTGTAAATAACTACGAAGACAGTAATTTAGGGGATGAATAAAAAATTAAATCGATAGTTCCCGTAGAATTGAAGATACTAAAATGTCTGTAACAGAAATCTGGGTGCAAAAACTATGGTTGATGTGTACCGTTAAAGGTTTTTTTTTTGCTTTAGTCAAAAATTGGTTGAAAATGTAGTTTCGCTTTGACGGCTACATACGACCTCATCACGTAAAATAAAAAAACTTGACCTAGGAGCATCAAACCGGGAGCCCTAATAACTGTGATGTAAAACAGCCATTTCTAGCCATTTGGTGGCACTGATGACAACCGCCAACGATGGCGGAAGCTAGCTCCCTCGCTGCTCTGGAGGTCAGCAATAAAGTTACTTCTGGGACATATCTCTCGCTCTCTCGAAAGAGCGTATAATTTGCTACCGACAAAGGCACAGAAAGCGTGTCGTAAAATAAATATAACTTTTTGTATGTGTGATAGTATTTTTTTTTTTTTTTTGGGACGGCAGGCATCTTGTCTGGTTCTGGAAAGCTGCTTGTCCTAGACAATTTTTGCCAGGAATATTTACGAGGGGTAGTTTTTGTCAGGGTCACGCTGTAACGCTGTAGTAAAGCTTGTATGCAGTGGGACAGCTCCAACAAAACTTGAAGCTGGTAGGAGTTTTTTTGGGGAAAGTTTAGAAATATAGCCCATGTTTGTTTTGCTTGCAAAATATAAAGAATTGCTGGAAATCGATAAACTTGCAAAAAGTTGAGATTTGATTGCTTCGTTGATCTTGAAAAGTTAGCCGTTTTCGATTGAGGAATTCAAACAACTATTCTTCAGTGTTTGGACTATAATGACTTTACATAACAATTATCGCTGTTCAAAAAGTTTGATTTTTATTTTTTTACAAAATAGTTGCAAATCAAATAGGTTAGAAATTTGTGCGGTACCAAATTTGAAATAAACAGCCTTAACAATTTATTTTTGAGATAAATATAATACTATATATCACCAATCATTTTATAAAGTGGTAATTAAAACTTTCATATAAGTCTAAGATTTTTTTCTTTCAAATAAATTAAAAAGTTTGAACATTTCAGTGTTTTAATAACAGATATTCGATCAATGTAGATTCTACAAATATTTGTGATCGATTTTGTTCAAATATTTGTGTGATCCTTCAAGCAAATCGCCCAGAAAGTCAATGCTCATAAACTACAAGTAGTGCTTTATGGGACGCAACCTTTATTATTCCTGTGCTCTCCACCACCAGGACCGGGAACCATCAGGGACATCCGTCGAGGGGGACCTTTTTGCTCCAACTTCTTCTTCTTTTTCTTATTCAGCTCGTTACCATCGTCATCACTTCCAATCGATTTCGCCAGGTTGCTCCAATTCCGTAATTTTGCCTTACTTTCTTTCGGTCAATATTTTACGAGGCTTTTTGCTGCTTCTCGTTTCCAGGCCAAATTAGCAGTGGAGGGGAAGGTTGGTGGGCCAATCGTGAGTGAGAAGGAGGGGAAAGGAAAAAAAAAGTAGTGAAATTTCTCAGAGGAAATACAAAAAAAGGCAGCAGTATAAATGAGCAGCACGACGTGCTTCAAGTGTGACAGCATGAACGACGCTGACGAAATCATAACGCGCGGGGTCAGCGTCGGCGAGAGTCCCACCAAGAGTGACATCCGGAACGGGGGGCACCACCCGGAGGACGGGGTCAGCATCCGGCGGCGCAGCACCAGCAACAGCTCGGTCAACAGGAGAACCGCCGGCCACGGCAGCCGGGAACCGTCTGCCAACTCCAACTCCGCACCGGCCACCCACCACAACACCCACAACTCGGCCGAGCGGTCCCACGCGAAAGTTTGCGTCGGCACGAGGTGTAATGTATGTAATCGGGGAGAATTTTGTCCTTCTTTTTGCATTTTGTCCTTTATGTCGTGTGTGAAAATAAGATCAAAAAACACGAGTCTGCTGACTCTAGAGCTTTAGTGCTGCACACAAACACACACACCTCGACAGAGGAAAATGGCTGTGTCACCTAGGACACAATAGAAAAAGAGAGTAAAAAAAACACACAATAGAAAGCTTTTGAACAACACCCCCGTACACACTCTTCTCTTATGCTTGTTAAAATACACACACCCCTACGAGAAGCACAAAATTGTAGTAAAAAATGGATCGCAAAAATGTAAAAATCAAGCATTACTTCAACCTGCAGGAGATTTTCAAGAAGAACCATAAAAAAACAGTCACAATAAAACTACCCTCATTGTTACTTTGGAGCACAGGATGCTGATCAAAGCTGTTTTTCCTTGCCTGCATCCCTCGGTACAGGAAGCTTGAAGCACTTTCGCTTTTCTTTGTGTCACTTCTCAATTCGTTGCCGTTGTGCTATCTCTGCTTTCATTTCTCTGCTCTTTGCAAAAAAAATATACATCACTGCCCATAATTGAAAATTTGGCCATTATGCTAAATCAAGTATTCCGAGAAAAACGAGTTTTGGTGTTTGTCACAAAATCTCCGTCAAGGCAATTTCCCAAAAGAGTGGCATATAAGCCGTCAGGTTTTTCGCATCGGCAGCCAAGTCTAAACACTATTTCAGTGAAATTCAAGTTCCAGAAGTTGCGTTGGCACATCCTCTACCACCTGATGCTAATATCTCGTTTTTGCCGTTTTTTCAGTGCAGTGCCGTTTTGTCAGGCAGTGCAGCAGTTCCATATATGAAAGTTAAAGAAAAAAAAGTGCTTCGATTTGGCTCAAACATTGAGTGGGGGTTCTGTGGTCGAAATAATTAGACCCGTATTTTTTTGGCTATTAGAGTGACCTACTCCGAAAAATTGCAAATTTCGTCAATTTTCACAAAAAAAAAACACTTTTTTCAACCAATCATAACTTCACTGGACTCAAATGAAACGTGATAAGTTTGGATTTCAAGAAAATATAGTTTGAGGACCGAAAAATCTAGCCAAACATTTAAAAAAGTCATCAAATCAAAATCAAAAAATCAAAATCATATGAAAACTTAATATACCGTTTTGACGGTTTCTAGGCCATACAGCCTATGTCTAAAAATATTTTTGACGGATTTCTCAGAAAATTTACGTTGGCGAGATTGATTAACAGGATTCCGAGTTATGATGTTTTAAAAATAAAACGCGTCGTGCGCAAAAAATCAAATTTTTCCACTAAACCTGCGATAACTTTAAAATTACACCGATGATTTATAAATGTTTAGGTACCAAAAGTTGCATATTTTAATTATGGGAGCGGTCGTGGCTGAATGGTTACGATGTTCGCTTTATAAGCGAATGGTTCTGGGTTCGATACCCATCTGCTCCCAACGAGAAAGTTCTGGACTCATTGAATTTGGAATTAATGAAAAAATTTCAAGCTCACGGCGGGGTCGATCCCCTGTCCTTAGGATTGGCAAGCAAAATGCTTTCCACTTAACCGTGGAGCATTGGTAGCTTGAGGTGGAATTAGACTGGTATAGTTGAATCCAAGAATCGGACAAAGAGTCAAATTGAATGCAAGTTGAACATTAGAACTCAAACAAGATTGCATGCAAGATTGCAAGCGCAGTTGAAATTGAATCTAAAAAATACCTCGCTATAAAAAAAAGCTTGGGCGACAAATAGAATTCATCCAATAAGAAATGAGAAGAATTGAAAGCATTCACATTAGAAATGAGAACACACGAAGAATTCGAACAACAATGCCAAAGGTCGTTACCACTCGCCTAGGGTGGCTCCTCAGACCATTCACCTTCCCAAAAACCGTCCAACTCCAAGCGAAACTCACTTGAGGATACCGTGGAGATTTTCCCTACTCTTAAAAAAGTGGAGCATCAACACTTCCCGTCTTCCATTCCTTTCCTTGTCCCTGGTGCGCGGTGGAGATGGGAGCGGCCGGCAATGGACGGCTGCCATTGTGGTGAGAATCTGGTTCAGGTGGAATTGGTTCTATTCTCAATTATCGATTCCTAGGCAACTTGGGCTTAGACAATCATCACATCACATGGCGAAAATCCAGTCTGCAATCCGCTAAAATCACCGTCTCCTAGCGAAGCGAAGCGAAAAGTTGCATATTTTAATTATGAAAATCCGTTAAACATATTTTCAGGCATAGGCTCTTTGATCCAGACACCGTCAAAACGGCATATTAAGTTTTCATATGACTTTTTCAAATAATTGGCTAGATTTTTCCTTTCCTTGCCAAACTTATCACTTTTCATTTGCTACCAGACAGCTAAAATCGTTATGTTATGTTATGTTATGTTATGTTATGTTATGTTATGTTATGTTATGTTATGTTATGATTGTTTTATAAAAAGTGGATTTTGTGAACATTGACGAAAATTGCCATTTTCTTGGACCACCTTAACACGGTGTACGTCACCCCTAAAGGCCAACAAAAAATAAAAAAAATATGGGTCTAATTATTTCGGCTAAAGAACCCCCACTAAATTTTTGAGCCAAATCAATGTACGTTTTTTTCTATATTTTTCAAATGAAACTGCTGTATATTCAGTTGATTTTTATCTAGCCATTTCAAACCCATTTTTTGAAAATTTAAAACTATGCATAAGAGCAGTTCTCTAGGATTTCGGTCATTCGATTTTTTTGTAATTTTTAATCCGACTGAAACTTTTTTGGTGCCTTCGGTATGCCCAAAGAAGCCATTTTGCATCATTAGTTTGTCCATATAATTTTCCATACAAATTTCGCAGCTGTCCATATAAAAACTAACTTAATCCACCTATGTGGTTGGAGCCTTCCTCACTCATTAACAACAATGGCTGATTTGATGGGGTTGTACACAAATTTCATCTATTTTTTTGATCCGGAAAAAAAAGTACATAAATATCACTTAAGTGACCATATCTCGAGACAGGATTGCCAGATCTTCAATGTTTTGGACTCGTTGGAAAGGTCTTTCAACTACCTAACCAACAATGGGTCGGATGATGGATCCGGACATAGTTTACATACATTTAAGTGAGATCCGGCTTCAAAAAAGTACATAAATATCACTTAAATGGCCATATCTCGAGACAGGGTTGCCAGATCTTCAATGTTTTGGACTTGTTGGAAAGGTCTTTTGATAACCTATCCAAAGATAGGTCGGATAGTGGATCCGGACATAGTTTACATGCATTTAAGTGAGATCCGGCTTCCAAAAAGTACATAAATATCACTTAAATGGCCATATCTCGAGACAGGGTTGCCAGATCTTCAATGTTTTGGACTCGTTGGAAAGGTCTTTTGATAACCTATCCAACGATGGGTCGGATGGTGGATCCAGACATAGTTTACATACATTTAAGTGAGATCCGGCTTCCAAAAAGTACATAAATATCACTTAAAAGGCCATATCTCAAGACAGGGTTGCCAGATCTTCAATGTTTTGGACTCGTTGGAAAGGTCTTTTGATAACCTATCCAACGATGGGTCGGATGGTGGATCTGGACATAGTTTACATACATTTAAGTGAGATCCGGCTACAAAAAAGTACATAAATATCACTTAAATGGCCATATCTCGAGACAGGGTTGCCAGATCTTCAATGTTTTGGACTTTTTGGAAAGGTCTTTTGATAACCTATCCAACGATGGGTCGGATGGTGGATCCGGACATAGTTTACATACATTTAAGTGAGATCCGGATATATGTGAAAACACATGTTTATACATAACTTTTGAACTACTTATCGAAACTTCAATCTGTATAAAACTCGATCTATGGGACCCTAAACCAAGTCGAATGCAACAGGTTCGGGTCAAATCGGTTCAGCCAGTGCTGAGAAACATGAGCTAGTTTGTTGGTCACATACATACATACACACACACATACACACACACATACACACACACATACACACACACATACACACAGACATTTGTTCAGTTTTTGATTCTGAGTCGATATGTATACATGAAGGTGGGTCTAGGACGTTTTTATACAAAGTTCATTTTTAGAGCAGGATTATAGCCTTACCTCAGTGAGGAAGGCAAAATGATGGATGAAAATTGAAAAATCTGTATCTTTTTAAGGAATTTTTTGATCGATTTGGTGTCTTCGGCAAAGTTGTAGGTATGGATACGGACTACACTGGAAAAAAATGATACACGGTAAAAAAAAAGGTGATTTTTTATTTAACTTTTTATCACTAAAACTTGATTTGCAAAAAAGACACTATTTTTAATTTTTTTCATTTTTTGATATGTTTTAGAGGACATAAAATGCCAACTTTTCAGAAATTTCTAGGTTGTGCAAAAAAATCATTGACCGAGTTATGAATTTTTTAATCAATACTTATTTTTTGAAAAAATTGAAATATTGGTCGTAAAATTTTTTCAACTACATTTTTCGATGTAAAATCAAATTTGCAATCAAAAAGTACTTCAGTAAAATTTTGATAAAGTGCACCGTTTTCAAGTTAAATCAATATTTAGGTGACTTTTTTGAAAATAGTCGCAGTTTTTCATTTTTTTAAGTTAGTGCACATGTTTGCACACTTTTGAAAAAAATATTTTTGAAAAGCTGAGAAAATTCTCTATATTTTGCTTCTTCAGTTGCTGAGATATTGCAATGCAAAGGAAAACATTATTTTCAAAATTTTCAAATCAAGACTAAAATTTCAAAAGGGACAAACATTCAATATTATATTAGTGGTTGTAAAAGAAGAAACAAGTTTTGGCAAGTTCCTGAAATATTTCAGCAAAAACTTGTTTCTTCTTTTACAAACACCAGATCATTTTGAACATTTTTGAGCCCTTCTAGACAATTGAAGAGCTTGTCAAAATGAACATTTTTATTCTTGAAAAATGAATGTTGGTCAATTCTATCAAAAGTTATGGGCAAAAAACGATTAAAAAATGCTCATTTTCAAATTGAGATTAAATAAGTTAAACAAAAAAGACCCCCGAGATATTTTCAGCGAATGTACTCTAAAATGTGTACTTTCAGCTGCTTCTAAGAGCGAGGTCAAACTCTACCACCTTTTCGAGTTATTCAGAGTCTTTTTCGTCTTATTTTGGCTATAACTTTCGTTTTAAAGGTGCGATTTTTGCTCTCTTGAAAGATACATATGTGTTTTGATAAGCTCTACAAATGTCTAGAAGACACCAACTCGCTACAACACAAGCCTGAGTTTGATAAATTCAAAAAACTTATTTTTTCATAAACACTTCAACCTAAATTACAAAAATGGCTCTAGAAACTTCCCGTTTGAAGATAGAGCTTTGTGCTCTTGAGCAAAGTTGCTCAGAATGGTGTTCTCTACAACTTTTCTCAAGACATCAAAGCGCTATCTCGTCATCCCGCCAAAATAAAAATTCGCACCACCCTAATGTCCACCATACCAAAAGATGCTCCTATTGACCCTGATCATTTGTCCCGAAGACACCAAAGCTCTAAATGTTAACGTGTGGCCGCTATCAATTTTGTCACGCTAGATTTCGGTTACGGACCACTGTGGATTGGAGTGAGAGGGAGAGCAATGAGAGAGTATTCAGTAGCGAATGGTGTGGAAGTGACAAACGGTAGGAAACAGTCAGAGCAGTTTTCCGCCACGTTCGATTTGTGATCGCGATTGAATCAGTCTGTTTGGAGCAATCAGGACCTTGGTTCTAAGTTCAATCTTTGTGAAGATAGAGTGGTTTTAAAAATAAAAATGTTGAAACAATAGTGGTTTTGGCATTTTTTTAATTTTATTTTGGCCATTGCTATATAACAGACTTAATTTTTCAAAGTCGTGATTTTTTTTATACAAAAGTAACGGCTACACAGCAAAAAAAAGTATCAAGAAATGGCAGCGATTTTTGGAGGAAGAATACGTGTTTTGGGAATTCTGAGTTCAAATTGTGGCATCAAATTGTGCGCCACATTTTACACAATAGTCTCTTCGAAACCAATTGTTTTTATGGTATCAAGCTACAAATCTTCCAAAAATGTGTCTTAGTAAAAATCCAGAAAAATGAAAGGGATTGTTCCACACCACCGTCACGAGATATCATAGGGTGATAGGGTTCGAAATTTCCCCTTAGTTTCCCCCAAAGTTTCATGGAAATCGAAGTTGTTTTAAGACAACATAGCACAACGGCAACGGAATTGTGCAGCGCGTGTACAGCTTCTAAGGATTCACACACCCACACACACACCCTGTCTCTCTTACATGCGACTTTTTCTTCCTTTATCTGCATGAATTCTATCGCATGCTGATGCCGCTGCTGATTAATCAAAGTGTCTCTGACAGAAATATCTGCGGTGGGTAATCAGAATGGGGTTGGCTTGACAGATTGAACATTTATCAATCAATGCTGCTGGATCGTTGGGGGAGGGGGGGGAGGGGAAGAGTAGTTGACATTGTTATTGGCACGCGCCTGTATGGGTAGTTGGCGAGTAATAGATTAATTAGTTGCTAATAGTTGAGGGGGAGCTTGGCTGATTGCGATTGGGTATTAGGGAAATTGCTTGTTTGATTGGTTTGTGGGTAGTGGTGATTGAGGCGGAGAAGTAATTTTTGTAACAGTGATTCTAAGTATACTGGATTTTTTTTCGTCTAAGTGCAAGAACAACTTTGATTTATTCAATTTTTCAATTCTTTAATTATTCAATTCTTCAATTCTTCAATTCTTCAATTCTTCAATTCTTCAATTCTTCAATTCTTCAATTCTTCAATTCTTCAATTCTTCAATTCTTCAATTCTTCAATTCTTCAATTCTTCAATTCTTCAATTCTTCAATTCTTCAATTCTTCAATTCTTCAATTCTTCAATTCTTCAATTCTTCAATTCTTCAATTCTTCAATTCTTCAATTCTTCAATTCTTCAATTCTTCAATTCTTCAATTCTTCAATTCTTCAATTCTTCAATTCTTCAATTCTTCAATTTTCAATTCTTCAATTCTTCAATTCTTCAATTCTTCAATTCTTCAATTCTTCAATTCTTCAATTCTTCAATTCTTCAATTCTTCAATTCTTCAATTCTTCAATTCTTCAATTCTTCAATTCTTCAATTCTTCAATTCTTCAATTCTTCAATTCTTCAATTCTTCAATTCTTCAATTCTTCAATTCTTCAATTCTTCAATTCTTCAATTCTTCAATTCTTCAATTCTTCAATTCTTCAATTCTTCAATTCTTCAATTCTTCAATTCTTCAATTCTTCAATTCTTCAATTCTTCAATTCTTCAATTCTTCAATTCTTCAATTCTTCAATTCTTCAATTCTTCAATTCTTCAATTCTTCAATTCTTCAATTCTTCAATTCTTCAATTCTTCAATTCTTCAATTCTTCAATTCTTCAATTCTTCAATTCTTCAATTCTTCAATTCTTCAATTCTTCAATTCTTCAATTCTTCAATTCTTCAATTCTTCAATTCTTCAATTCTTCAATTCTTCAATTCTTCAATTCTTCAATTCTTCAATTCTTCAATTCTTCAATTCTTCAATTCTTCAATTCTTCAATTCTTCAATTCTTCAACTCTTCAATTTTTATCTTCAGAACGAAAACATTTTACAACGTATAAAAAATCCATTATTTACCCAACAAAAATTTCCATTCAATTGCTCCAAGCTTCCAATTCCACATAATTTTCATCCGCTTTAGGCATTTCAAAATCACTGTTTGATTACTGTGAATGTGAACAAAATCACACAAACACATCCCCACAAGAGAGATTTTCCCGCTCCGGGAGGCATATTTTTGCGAAAGCTTTTCACGCGCACATAAACAAATCGTTACACTTCAAAGCCGTTTCCCGGCGAAAAATCCTGTTGACAAATTTTGGGTGCTCCGAACGCCGTCGTCACACATTTTGGACGCACCACTGTTTTCTGACGAATCAGCGCGTATATGTTTTTAGACTGTTATTTCACAAAAGACAGATTTTTAGCTTCGGTTATTTTTCCTTAAGGGTGGGAAAACGCACACACACACACCCACCCACAAACAAGTAGTGCTGGTTGCTATCGTCATCATTTTTTTACTCGAAATTTTGTTCTTTTTTTGAAGTGCTCGGATGTTATTGTTGTCTGTCGTGTGTGTGTGTGTGTGTGTTCACAAGTTGGTGGGTGTGTCACGTTTCATGTTGCGTTCCTCAGTAAACGCACACACACACACACACACAAAATTTTACACAAGCACACATTCAGTAAGTTTTTCTTGCGTTCTCTTTTCATCCATCAGTTGAACCTTAATCGTGTTTGCTTTTAACGACGTCGACGGTGAACTTTGTTTGTTTGTTGTTGTTGGTATTTTGGGCTTGAGCAGAAGCAGCAGCTTTGGTTATGTTTGTTCCCGGAAGCATAAGCACACCTACACACACACACATACGTTCACGAATAACGACGCCGACGACAAAAAAAATTGAGGAAGGAAAAAGTAAACATTTCGCATCCAAGGGCAAACACGTAATGAGATTGTTATTGGCAAATTGACAAATTGATTTTTGAAGTCTTGAATATTTTGTCATGAAGGAGATTTGATTATTTGTTTTTACTGTTTGATTATTACTTTAAATTGCATAATTTGTAACATTGATTTTTTAAAGATGAATAATTAGAACATTAAACTTTTGATTTCTTAAATTACAAAAAAAAACCTTTAATTTCAAAGTTTGACAGTGATCAACTACGAAGGCAACACAAAAAAGCTTGACAAAATTGAGTGCGCACCCGGGAAAAATTCAAAATGACACATTTTACTTTGGAAAGCGATTGCTCCTGGTAGACAAATTCATCAACTGGAAAGTGATAAATGATAATTCGCGTTGAATACGCGGTGTTCATCACAGATCCAAAATTAGGATGGTTATTTTGTAAAAATCATATCCCCATATCTCAACCCCCCATCAGGATCCACTTTACGACTTCCAAAGCGGCTCACAATGTGGCAATATCCAGATCCTAGCTCTAGCTCAAGCGCACATTTTTCATATTAGCAGCGTCGTGTAGCCTCCAGGAAAACAAGGGCAATCCACCACGTGTGTGTCGTCTTTCATGTGGCTCCCGTCCGCCCAAATGTGCGAAGTGGGTTTTTCTTCATCGAGTCTAAATTACCGCAGGGAGACGTTCATACACGTGAGGGGTCTGAATGTGAGTGGGGGGAGGTGAGATACGACTGATCGGGGAACCGCTAACCAAATCGTCGTAAGAGCTTTTTTTTCTCGGAAAGTAGTGTGCTTTCACCAAGATACGCACGTTCAAGGGTAGGAGAACGGAGTGTGAATTAGATTTTATGTTTTCAAAATGTTTCGTTGGTGTTGCGTTTTCCATTTGGGGACTTTACAAAGTATACTTTAAAAATATACTAGAATTTAAAACTAAGTAGGGGAAATTCTCGTATGTTTGGCAGGTTAAGCACTCTCTCCTAACTCCATCCAATTTGCTGATTTTCACTATTTGAACAACTAATGATAATGATTTTTCTCTTATTTAGTTTTTTTCTTGTTTAATTTTTTCTGCTTTTATTTGCATTTTTCTTGTTTAGTTTATGATTTTTTCTGATAGTATTTGGCTGATCCTACCACCTCCAATCATTGTCTAGTTTCATCATGTTTTAACGTCCTCTTTTCAATTATTAGCTTGTTTTTGAAAGTTTTTCATTTTTTATTTTTTTTTTATTATTTTTATTTTTTTTTTATTTTTTTTTTAAAAAGTGAAATCATTATTATTTATATTGTTAAAAATGGTAGAGGACGAGTCTGGGCAGTACAAAAGTTACTGCCTACTTGTTTTTACACATAATATAGAAAAACCACAGCCAAAGTTGACCCCAGAAAAATATATTTTTTAAAACATTGGTAAAATCACCTAAACAAGTCGAACTATCAAGCGTAAAATTGTCTTAAATCTCAAAAGTTGTTTTTTCCAATGCTTTTTAAAAATCAAAAATAGCTTGAAAATTTTTGATCTGGTGAATTTTTAGATCAAAGCCCGCCTAGAGGCATCTGCTCACAGAGGAAGACAATATAATAAGTTGTTTTGTGAAATTAAATCTAAAAATTCACTAATAAATTAAATCAACAGTTTATGCCGGAAGTACCGTCAGTGGCAGGGCCGTAGCCAGGATTTTTGTTCGGGGGGGGCTTGGGTGCAAAAATTCAAGGAGTATAAAAATCAGCAAATCATTTATACCATCACTTGGTTTGTGGTATAATTATTGAGATGAATTGTAAAATTTTAATGTAATGTATGCAAAAAAGTTTTCGAAGATTTTCATATTAAGTTATCAATGTATTTATTGAAGAAACTCGTTCGTCATTTTTTTTCTTTATTTTAACAGCTAGTTTGTATTAAAGGAGTAGAGAAAGTGTTTTTTTAACATTTTCTTGAATTGTTTAATTGTAATCCAATTTCGTGATAAACGTCGCTAAATTTAAAATATACTTAACTTGAATCAAATTTTTGAAAGCATAATTTTTTTTTAAAGAAATATCGATTTATCTAACCATAAGTATTATGTTTTCTGTATTTTATACTGAGATAAATTTTAAACCGTCTGGATTTACATTTTCAGCTGTGTGATAATTGTGATGGTTTATCTAACATTTTTCATTTTTTCTAGCACAACATAAAACTCATAACTGGAATATTTGTTTTTCTTAAAATTTTATAAACAAACTTAAACAATGTTTTATTTTAATTGTTCTAAGCTATTGAAGCCATTTTATATTTTGCGAAGCTCCTGGTGCTCTCAAAAATAAATAATTTTAATGAAAAATAAAAAAATATAATCGTTGAAATTTCAGCTTCTGAAGTGTCTCCATGGCAACAAAAAAAATTACGTCGAATCTCAAGTTTACATCAACTGAGTTTACATGTGATTCATTTTTTCCGTGTCGAGTAAATTCACATTTTTTTTCTGTGTAGGCCTTTAATAAATATATATTTGAAGAAAAAAAATCAGTGCCTGTGTTTAATTTTAATGTGTTAAAAAATTTAGATAAAATGTATTAAATTAATTTTTAACGCCAAAATATTCACTGGAAAAGTTGTTAATAATGCATATGTAACCATTTTTAAATGCATATGTAACCGTTAAAATTTTCCTCGATTGCATCAAACATCAAAACGAATCATGTTTAACTTTAATATTCCGACTAAACGCCATTCTCAAATTCATTACTCATTGTATTCTGAAAATTGGTCCAGAATTTGAGCAAAAATAAAATTTTAAAACATGACAAAAAAAATTAATCAGATCTCAATTCTAAAGATAATTTTTTAATAAAATTTTAATCTATATACATGTTTAATAATTTAGGATTGTAACCATTTATTAAAATCGATGTTTGTTCAAGCAATATCTTGACTCTAGGAACAAAATCCTGCACATTTTATGGTTTAGAAATTTTATATTTACGAAACGTTGCTAAATTAAAAATAAAGAAAACTTTATGTAAGAATTCATAAATTGATTAGTTTTATCCTGTAAATCTAATCTTAGTCTGCACTTGAATTCAAACATACCAATATTCGAAGCATCAAAAAAATAAGATTATTAAAACATAATTTATTGAAATGATTCAAAATTATTTTTTGAATATCTTTATTTAAAAATGATAAAAATTTTTTTTTTATAATTTAAGGATTTTTTTAGTTGGAATTATTTTATATTTTTTATGTATTTGATTTTTTTCATTTTTGGAATTTCTGATTTTTTTGAAATTATCATGTGTAATTATTATCTTAAATTTTTGTTTTAAAAGTAAAGAATACTTTATGTAAGAATTCTTAAATCAATTACATTTTTCCTGTAAATCAAATCTTAGTCTGAATTTTGCTACAAGAACTATATTTTACTTTCAAACGAAAATTTTAAAAATGTCCTGTAGTACGGAGACTCTTAAAACTCCATACAAAAAATCTCAAGGAACGGTCAAGAAAAGGTTTACGAAAAGACTTCTCTTAAGCGGTACGCAGCTGAAAAGGAACAGAAACAAAAAGCGTCGTTTGATATTTCTTCGGGAGCAATATGTGTTGATGAGATTTTGATTTGTTTATATGGATGCGACTGAAAATAACGTTTGAAAATAATGTATTCGCTTAAATAATATTGAAGAATTGCCTCATGAAGCTGACTATCAAAACGCTGAATCTAAAAATGCTGAAATAAGGGAAAAGCCATTACAAAATTACTTAATTTTCTGGTAAATATAAATTAATTTAGGAATACTAGAATTCAAACATAAAAATATTTAAAGCATCCAAAATTAAGATTGAAAAACATAATTTATTGGATTTTGAATTACTTAATTTTAAAATGATATTTTTTTAGTTTAGGATTTCTTAAGTATCAATTATTTTATTAATTTTTCAGTTGTAGATTTTTTAATTTTTGGAATTTCAGATTTTTGATATTATTCTGTTGAATTGCTATCTTAAATTTTTATGTTTTAATATTTTTATTTTTGATTTCTGGCATTTCTTTGTCTTATACCAAAAAAATTTAAATCAAAAATTATGAAAATTTAGAAATTTGAAAGTGAAAATTTTTTAAATCTTCAATTAGCCGTTGCGAATATTATTCTGAAGTTTATGTCACTAAACTCTGACCAAAGTTGAGAGGGTTACAAATCAAAACTACAAGCTATGGTTTTATTATTTTAAAAGTGTTCAAAACACACTTTAAATCAGTACAGTTGTTTTGCATCATTAGTTTTCAAAATATCTAGCTGATGGCGAAATCCTTTTTTCATGAGAAAAAACTTTCCGCGGTTCCGCGACATGTTACAAAAATTCTAAATATTTTTAAACGAGCCCAAACATGTCGTATATGATTGTCAAAGCAGGAAAAACATTTCAAATTTGTTTTCCGGACCGACCTGGTCGCTGGTCCTAAAAAGACTTAATCGAAATAAGTTATTTCCATTAAAATTGTGAAGCTATTTTTTTTAAATATTGTATTTGTTCTCTGTTTTTTGGTCCATTTTGAAAAGGTGGCAACATAAACTTTGGAAAACATTTACAATTGATATTCAGAAATAAGAAATTATAAAAAAATAATAAAGAAATTTTAAAATTTTCAAAATGCAAATTCTAATCTGTAAAATCCAAAAAATAGAAATTAAATAGTTTAAAAATGAATTATTGATCAGAAATTATATAATTTGAAAGTGATGTTTAATTAATTTAATTTCAGAGTTTTTGAATCCAAGCTTAAATTTTTTAACGTTTTGAATATTTTTATCATTTTATTTCTTCCTTTAAAAATCGCAAGCTCATGCACAAAGTGAAAATTAGTTGATAATAAGTATTCACTTAGTTGATCTTCCGATTTTTGATATATTCAATAAAAATTGGAGATTGGCCACG
Organism: Culex quinquefasciatus; assembly: GCF_015732765.1. Classification (NCBI taxonomy): domain Eukaryota; kingdom Metazoa; phylum Arthropoda; class Insecta; order Diptera; family Culicidae; genus Culex; species Culex quinquefasciatus. The sequence continues at coordinate 55,773,371 of NC_051862.1, read as the reverse complement.
GTGGAAACTAAAAAATGTGACCAAAAGAAAGCATTTTGGACGAGTGGTTTCGGAAAAAAAGGTTTAAAAAGTAAAAAGTAATAAAAAAATACACAAGGATATTTCTCAAGCATTTTTCTCTAAGGTCTTAGATATGTAACTAACCATATTCTTAAAACCAAAACGATAAAATTAGAATTGTATTTCTGATAACAGTCAAAATTCCCTCAAATGTTTTTCATATTAAATGCTTTCGTTTTTGAAAACAAAATCTAAATATTTTTGAGAAATTATGATAAATTTTGAAAAATGTAGAGAAAAAACATGTATTAACAGTTTAAAGGTTTTAATGCAAATAAAGGAGGGCTATTAATTTTACAATCCAAATTCGACTAGCCGAAGCCTCGATTATCCAAAGTTTCGATTATCCGAAGTTCGAAGGACTTCGGATAACCAAATCAGGAACAAATGAAATCGGCATGTTTTATTTGCTTGTTTTTAACATCAAATTCGGCATCTGTTTTTTTAATGGTCCAATACACCAAGTTTTTGCTTTTTGGGTGTTTTTTAATACCCCTGACGGTTTCAAAAGCACCCAAAAAGCAAAATCTGGAAATTTGGTTTATTAGACCTTTAAAAAAAACACCAGAAATATTTCTTGACTTCCATTTTGACCGCCACATTGAATCCAAAAATTCTAAATTATTTTATGGTTCTTCAGGGGTCATACTTAAGTTCTACAATCAAAAATAAGACAACAAGATCTAAGGATTTTTGCTGTCCCTATTCAGACTGTAGTCCCGATTCGCCCCAGATGACGGTAATTATTTCTATGTAGCCCCTTAGAGCAGTCCGCTCGGAAATTGCTATTTTCGAAGGTTAATAACTTTTAGCAAAAACCCAAAAAATAAGGTGTCTTCGGGAAAGTTTTTCCAAATTTAAAGAAGATATTAGTTCTGAAAATTGATAAGAACTGGATAGTTATTGCGCCTTCCATTGGTCAAAAACTGAAACAGTTGCTTTTCTCCATACAATTTGACGATTTTGCCCAAACTTGGTGGTCAGTGGTCAGAAAAAGCTCAAATTTTGGAACTTAGGCTAGTGATGCGTAAATCTTTGATTTCAGGGGATAGCCCCAAGTAAGCCCAGATTTGGACCATCCTAACCAATGTAATGCTAAAACTACAAGATAAATGAGATGTTACTGAATGGAACAATGTTCAAATCTGCAGCTCAATTTTTAAATATCCAAATTTTGGATCCATAATCTACAAAAACTGAGCCCGGCAATGGACAGGCAAATTACTTAGTTTGATCAATCAATTCTTGATTCTCTATCTTACAAATTATTTCTGGGAAGAGAACACACAATCATTGATTTAAGATTTTTTTAAGGTAGTTCAATTTTAAAAAAATTGAAAAAAATTTCGGGGGGGGCTGCAGCCCGGAAGCCCCCCCCCTGGCTACGGGCCTGGTCAGTGGGGGTGACTATGGGTCAAAAAACGATACAACTCTCATAATTTCTTAAAAACAAAAACTATTTAAATAACAAATAAAATCTCTTAACGTAGAATTGTTCTTAAAAAGTTTACCTAAATTTTTCCAAAATATGGTGGAGTTTGATGAACTCTACCATAAATGCCCAATCGTTTGAAAATTGACCCTCGCCCCTTAGAGTGAAAGTGAAATTTGGTCAAATTAAACTAAAATGATGCTCAAATACAAAGATATGTGAAAAACAGTGTCTCTTATTCGAGGGAATCGTATTGACATGCTTCAATGTTTTAAGTTGAGATTGTCAAACATTTGGGTACTTTTCGATGAATTCCAACAAAAATATTAAAAGTTGTTGTTCTGAGAGGTCCTTTCTGCCGTAGCTTAACATTAGACAGCTGCCAAAATGACAGGATTTCGACGTCGTCGTGCTATCTTGTCGCACCCGCCATTTTGACGTTCCGAGAAAAACGCGTTTTAATGTTTGACCTTGAATATTCAAAAACGAGAGCACGCAATGCAAACAACAACAAACACGTTTTGTTTGGCTCACCATTCTGTGCATTGTCCCAAAGTTTGGTTGAAGTTGGTTGCTGGAATCCCGAGTTATAATTACAATTGTTTACGGTAGTCTAGCTTGCACGTGCGACAAACGCATCCTGACTTTCCTGGCCTGAAATCCCTTTGGCTTTTTGTCGCACTTACATCAATTTTCATGGAGTGACAAGATAGCACGACAAGATTGAAACTACTTTCATATGTAAAGTGACAAAAATGCACGGAGTTTTTTCGGTTTTTGTTGAATATCTCAGGATTGAAATCGAACTTTGGGGATCTGTGAAGGTCAAAAGGTGAGGCATTGTGAGCTGCACAAAATGGCGTTCTTAACTCAATTTGGCCCAAAATGCACGTATGACAAGTTAGCACGATGGCGACGATTTGTTCTAGGAGCGAGATTTTTTCAGATAAGTCATCTTGAGACGTTCACTGCACTACCCTTTCAACAGAATTTAGTTTCATTGAGAGGAACCTGAGAAATGCTAAAATCCGTAAAACATCACTTCGACCCAATCTCACCCCCAGACCCATTGTCACCCCCACTGACGGTAACGAGCAAAACATTAAATTAGACCACATTAATGGACTAAAAATAAAATTCCTCGGAACATAACAAATTTTATTTATTTTTTAATTGCCTTTTCAGAAATTCAGTTTTATTCTTTGAAAAGAGTTAAAACACACATTTTTATGGACAATTTCAAATCTTAGGTCTGGTTTAAAAATTAGTGTTATTTAATGGAGCATACAGTTTTACGAAATATTTTTCAACATAAAAAATTCAACCGATTATTTCCCAAGATATCGTCAGTTGGAGAAAGGCTTATACTGAGAAAAACTATTTTTTCTCATAATTGAAAGCTGGAGAGACTGTATACCAGCGATCAGCAGTCAATTATTTCAATATTAAAAAAAGAAAATTAGCCATTAGTTATTTTTTGCCAGGGTTGGTTGGTTTCATGTTTTTGCATTGATTTTTTTTTCAGAAATGTCAACTTGAAAATGCTTTTAACATGTGAATTCAGCAAATTATCGAAAAAATGTGTTACTTTTTTTCAAATTTTTAGGGGATTCAACTTTTTGTCATTAAAAAAAGAAATACTACAAACGGGATTATTTCATCTCATTCGTATTTTTTGTTTAAAAAGTTTCATCCATCTACTACTCCGAAAAAAAAAACACTTTTTTCGTGATTAAAAACTAATTTAAAAATACTTACCTTATTTTTCCCGTCTACTTATTTTTTTTTTAAAGTCAAATTTGTATGGAGACCAAATTGCTTATTTTGACCTAAGAGATCGTTGGACTGTGTTCCATCGAAATTCATTAAATAGTCGATAGAAAATTGCTTATGAGCTCTACAGATCATATTTAATAGACAATCACACCGTCTTTTCAGACTGAATTTACTAACTAAACGAGACAAACATAGAACACCCAGAGGAGACGGGCGGGAATCGAACCCTGACCTCTTAGCAGAGATGAGAGATCGGTAGCCGAAGCCGCTAACCACCGTGCCATGGGGTCCATATTGAATTCATTTCTAAAGTATAAATCAAATTTTAAGTAAAAACCCCTTTAACAATAAAACTTTAGGAATATTTTCCTGGCTCTTCGAAAAAATAATTATCGGTCCGGTCTGGTCCAAAAAAGCAGAGGGTAAAAACATATTTTTTCAGAAACTTCCAAATTTTTATGGGAATCGAAGTTTTTTTTCACTGAAAACAAATTGAAATGCATTTTCCTGCGCTTAAAATCATATCATGTCAAATGTTAAAAGTTCACCAATACTTAGATATTTAAAAAAATAATAATTCGTCGCCGTCGTGCTAACTTGTCGTACGTGCATTTTGGGCCAAATTGAGTTTAGAGTGCCATTTTGTGCAGCTCACAATGCCTCATCTTTTGACCTTCCCAGATCCCCAAAATTCGATTTCAATCCTGAGATATTCAATGAAAACCAAAAGAGCTCCGAAAATTTTTGTCACTTTTCATATGAAAGAAGTTTCCATCTTGTCGTGCTATCTTGTCACTCCCTGAAAATTGATGTAAGTGCGACAAAAGGCCAAAGGGATTTCAGGTCAGGATGCGTTTGACGTACGTTCAAGCTAGACTACCGTAAACATTTGTAATTATAACTCGAGACTCCAGCAACCAACTTCAACCAAACTTCGGGACAATGCACAGAATGGTCAGCCAAACAAAACGTGTTTGTTATTTTTTACATTGCGTGCTATCGTTTTTGTTTATTCAAGGTCAAACATTAAAACGCGTTTTTCTTGGAGCGTCAAAATGGCGGGTGCGACTAGATAACACGACGACGTCGAATTGCAATACAACTGGAGAGGTGTAAAATGCATTTTAATACTATTCATAAAATGTGAATGAGATTTTTTTTTTGCTCAACTTTCGTTTTCTTAAAATCGCGATAACTCGTGCAAAACTTATAAACAAACCTCTTATGTTTATAAGTATTTTTTTTTTGTTATTGTTTGCTTTACTACTTTGTAGAACATTGTTACACTCTAAAAATAGCCCTATTAATTTAAAAAATAAACACGGAACGTGACAAAGAAATTTTTTGTTTTAAATGAAAAAATGAAAATTTTGTAAATAACAATAAATTTCGCTTTTAATCACATATTCCAACATTGTTTACAGTCGAGTAACGGATAATTTCAGAGGTTCTAAAACTTTTTTAGTGTTTTTTTTTCCGATGAAAAATGCGTTTTTTTCTGAATTCTGAGTACACCGTCAAATCGGGCGTCTAATTTTACATAAAAGTCCCTTTGACACCAAATTTCTATCTCAAATTATTGAAAAACACCTCTTTTTTCGCACGTTCAAAAATGGAAGGGGTAACCACCCCTCCGTCACGAGATATCAAAAAACGGATATCGGATTTGCAAATCGAAGAGGGCAACTTTTTACGATTTCGTGTGAGTAGGTAGAGAATTAGCGAGACACCAAATCAATCCGAAAATTCCTTCTCAAGATACAGTTTTTCGAATATTTGCAAAACATTTTTGGAGTGTCGAATATTTGCTATGGTTGGCCCTTAAATTTGTATGGAGACTTGTCTGGTGCAAAACGGCTCATTTTGACTTAATTTGTGTTGATTTTATCGAATATTTTTTTTCAATATCACATTTTTATTCAGAGAAAACCTAAAAAAGACTAACACTCGAAACGGTCCTTCATTCGAAATAAAAAAAACATGCTTTCGATTGCACATTTGATTTATGTTTTTTAAATTTAATTCTAAAATTAATTTGAAAAATCAGTTTTTCAAAAAGACCATTGGAGTTGAATTGAGATTCAATTATAAAAGTCGAAAACATTCCACCCCAACTTCCCCTACCGTTAAGCGAAGACGAGCAGCCTCGTCCCCACATACTACACGGTATTTGTTTTAAGCAAGATTCATGGCAGGATAATTTCGGAGAGATTTGCTGCGATTCACCAGTTCAGGGAGGCCCTTCGGCAGCGTAAGCCAAGTGGAACGTCAAGGATTATTATTATAACATGGCCAAGGATCGTCGACGTTATTGGCTGTGGTACTGATAAATTTCAGTTGTAAGGATTATTCCCCACTGGGAGGAGGTTGAGCGCAAATCGTTTTGAAGCTTGGGAGTTGGCTGTAAATTGGATGGATTGTGTTTAATTTTGGGACAAGAACTTGAAAATAGACTTTTCAAATAGACTTTAATGAAAACTTTCCTTCGTGTCCTCTCTAGTGTGAGTGCCATAATCCAAAATGAAAAAAAATCCCCCGTTTCCGTCGCTAGGAGACATACTCTCAATGCCCATTTCAAGGTTTCACATTTCCTCAGTCGTTGCATCCGTCGAAGCAAATAAAAAAATCAGAACAATACAAACCGTGTGCACCAGGCTGTGCAAAAAAGGAAGCACCAAAATTCAACGATTATTATAATACATTTCCTCCCTAACTCGAAAAGGGAAACCCGGGAAATTTCCCAGGGTTTTCCTCCCGAGAGAAAACGGAAAATTCCACGAGCACTTTTCCCCCGAAATCCCCCGTTGAAGATTCGTTCCCCTTCGGCTGTCACCGCGCGATACCTGCCTTGACTTGGCTGTCAGAAATCGAAATAAAGATCCTCGAGGCAACAGCACGGGGCGCGTCGGTCGGTGTCGTGTCCCCTGTCTTGTCTTCTCTGGAAAGGATTTATCAAATATTCATGAAGTTCGCCGTCGTCATCGTCTTTGGCTTCTTTGTGGCAATATTCTCCTCCTGCTCTTCTTGGGTGGGTGGCTGTTGAATGATTTATCCTGTTGGTTTAAAGTATGACGATATGGGCGGATACACCGCGCTGAGTTGGATGGGTCAGGTTGAGATCCGCTTTGAAATGTGATTTGTGAGTTTGATGGCTGCTGAGGAGGGGCGGTGGAACTTTACAAAAGCATTAGAATAACTAGATGGTTTAACCCTTAAAAAATTGTTCGCTTTAAGTCCGCTAATGGAATCCACTTGCTGCATTCCAGAAGTTTTCTTCAAAGCTTGAACTTCACCAAAGGATGGCAAAAAATCGAGCCTCAAAAATCCGTCCTGCAAATTGAATTACCAAAAGTCGTTCCATCGACAAAAACCATTCCAATCCCCTCCCCGAGGAATGTTTGACCATTTGCGATATAAAATTTAGAGTTTCCCCCCGGCCGTCTTCGTTGTCCAAACCCATCTCAACCTTCCACCTCACCGAGCATTAATCTTCGACTCGATCACAAAAGCACTCGCCACGCCGCTTCTCTGTGTTCATTAATTGTATTAAAATTCATCCCACGCCGTCCTGTTGATATAAAATCCGACAATGGTCTTCTCTGCATCCACTCGAAACCAGTTGGAAGCTAACAAAAAAAAAAGTTGAGAAAAAATTTTGTACCCGAAAAAGAAGCAAAAAAAAAAGTTTTTTCTTCCACCATTTTTCTTCGTTTTCCCATCTGGCGAAAAGAAGCAGCAGTGGTCAGTGAACCATTTTTCATCCTTCACTGGGAAAACTCCGTTTTCCTACTTTTTTGTGAAGGTATTGTTAGCTGGTGTCCTTTTTTAACCTCTCTCGCTCTCTGAGGAATCTCAACAAGGCCACGAATAAACGGACAAGAACGATGTCGTCGTCCATCAGGGAAATGTGGCATCAAAAGTTTTCTGGCCGGCGAGCAAGATGGGATGAAGATTTTTTTGTTTGGTGGCTTTCATTAGGATAAGGTTATGTTGAGCAAATTTTTTGTTTGCTCAGCGTGGAGAAAATAAGGACAACGAACTGTAATTCTTAAGCAGCATTCCATCTTAAAATTGTGTGAATCAATTTTACATTGCTATGATTGAAATTTTCTTAAACAAATGATTAATTTTATAAAGGTACAAAAATAGTTGGGCAATTAATTTAAATGACAAAAGCACAAAATCGATTGAAATATGCTTTGCTGTTATTATTGAAATCAAATGATGTATTTTTTTGCAAAAAGCTTGACTAAACTTTTTGAGGATGAGATTTCCTTTTTTTTAAGATCATTCTATTTTTTTTATAACAGAACGTTAACTTTAAAAATTTTAAATACATATTAAATAGTGACAAGTTTAATCGATTTATGTCTAATTTTCCATAATTATTTATTGTTTTTTTTTTTTTAATTGATTTAAACATCATTCAGAAACAATTAAATTTTGAAACATTAACAAGGAAAAAGCATACCATTAAAAAATAAAGAAGGAATTACAAATGTTAAAAAAGAACTGAATTTAATAACAAGCGGAAGGAAGGAATTAAGGAATAACAGATACCAAAATTATGTGATGTATTCAAGGTTTTTAATCGATAAAATTGTCGTCGATAATATTATCGTCTGGCGATACCGAGAATGGTTATCGCTTTCTCTGGAACGATAACGATAATCTAATTTTTAAAATCCTTCAAAAATCGATTAATTCAACCATATCATGTAAAATTATGATTGCTTTCACTAAAAATATATTTGTTGATAATGTAATAAGTTTCAAAGTATACATATGTAATCAAAATTGTTCACAAAATAGCGTAGTTTTCGAAAATACTCAAATTTTCATAATTTGCAACAGGGGTTCAAAAAAATGGAATTTTGCATGCTTTTTCAATTTATTGAAGTTTTTTTCGGAAAACACAAAAAAAAAGTACAAAATACCGTTTCTTCGAAAATACTTTTTTTTTAATGTGCAATATCGGTATGCTTTATATCATACAAAATTTTGCGTCGTTCGATACCTATATTGAAAATTTAAGAAAAATTGAGTATTTGCGAAAAAATACGGTATTTTGTGAAAATTTTTGTATTTTACAAAAAAAAACTCGAATCAAGTGAAAAAGCAAACAAAATCTCGCTTCGTTTGATATCCATATTGCAAATTTAAAAAAATATTTTCGAAAAAAACGATATTTTGTGAGTTATTTTTAAAATACATTTTACTTTAAAACTAACAAGATTTTCAAAAAATATATTCTCAGTGAAAGCGTTGAATATTTAAAGTGATATGGTTGTTTTAATCGATTCTAGAATAAATAATACGTAGCGATATGAAAATTTCCTTAATCTTTCCTTCTAAGACTTAAGGGGTTACATACTTGCAAATCGTCAAAAATGGCAGCTGTTGGTTTGAGCATATACTTTTTTTTTTTTGGTAAAATCTGCTTTTTCTTAGTGTTATTAAATAAGTTTTTATATTACAGTTTTTAGCTCAAAAACAATTAGTTAAATTTTCAATGATTAAAAAAAACTTAAGGGGTTAAATACATGTAGAAAATCACAAAATTTTAAATCACAGAATATTTGTTAAATCCACTCAAAGGATGATTATTAATCACTCCTGAAAGATTCATGAAGATATTTCATGATTAAACTGAGTAAGAGACGACTTAAGCTCAACATTTTGCCATGCGCAAAGCGGGCTGTCAAACTTTGTTGGCGTTTTTCTCTAAACCCCGAGTTGATTTACGGGTGTCACGATATCTCGAGATGGGAAGGACCAAATTGGCTGAAATTTGAAGTGAAGTCTCTCAAGATGTATCCCGTGTGCATGACGTAGCCCAATTTTTTAAATTTGCTTTTTAGAAAAATAAAAAAATCAAAAACTTTTGGTTTTTTTCATGAAAAACACAAAAAATATTTTTATCTTTTTTTAAAATAAACTTTTTGAAAATCGGGCTTCGTCATGCACATGGAATTGCTTTAACGAGACTTCATCAAAATTGTTAGCCAATTTGGTCAAGACAGTGTTGAGATATCGTGGCACCCGTTTTTTGAAATTGCTAAATTGAAATTGATATATCTCGGCAATGATGCAACCAAATGTCTTCAAATTTGATTTGTTAGTAGGTAAAAATGTATATTTTAATGCCCTGAAAAAATAATTAAAAAAAGTTGAAGTGTGTGCTCTAGCGTGGTTCACGTTTCTATGAAAAAGACAAAAGTTGTTATTTTGTCTTGCATCAACCGGAATTTCGTTCTTTTATGTCCCCAGAAGCACTCCTGAAAATTTGAGCCCATTTGGTAAGGTCTAGGAGCTCCAGTTTTAATTTGAAATTTATATGGGATTTTGATTTATTTTCCATGGGAAACTAACTTTTTTTTACATTGTATTAGGATTGTTTTTTATAAATCGATGAAATGACTTGATTCTTATAGTAGGAGATAGGTTTTGAACTGGGGAACAACTTTGTAGAACATACCAACAAGCTAGGAAGTGATACAGATGGTGGCTTTTGAAGGGGCCAGCCACCATCTAAAAGTATCTGTATCTTTAAAGGGTCACTTCCTAGCTTGTTGGTATGTTCTACAAAGTTGTTCCCCAGTTCAAAACCTATCTCCTACTATAAGAATCAAGTCATTTCATCGATTTATAAAAAACAATCCTAATACAATGTAAAAAAAAGTTAGTTTCCCATGGAAAATAAATCAAAATCCCATATAAATTTCAAATTAAAACTGGAGCTCCTAGACCTTACCAAATGGGCTCAAATTTTCAGGAGTGCTTCTGGGGACATAAAAGAACGAAATTCCGGTTGATGCAAGACAAAATAACAACTTTTGTCTTTTTCATAGAAACGTGAACCACGCTAGTGCTGATACTAACCTCCGACTTTTTTGCCGATATACATGTATGTAACCCCTTAAATGATGTTTCCTCTTACTTTTTTTATCCTTACCTAACATTTTGAAGACATGAACATTTATTTTAATCTTCAAATGTTAGGAATGATTCAAAACTTCAAAATTATTTTCATATTTCTTTCATTAAATTTTTTTAATTAGATTTTTTTTAATATTTTAATTGTAATTGTTATTTAAATTTTATTGAAACGATATCTTGTTAGTTTACACTGTGTATCTGGGCAAATAATAATTGTAGTCATTATCGTTTGCAAATTAGAACATAAAAATTGCTCAAACTTGGATATTAAAAAAAAGAAAATTATTACTTGGACAAAACTGAGTAAAATTCCGGGTGGCAACCAGATTTTAGTTTTTGACTTTCCTTTTTTTAAATTATTTCCTGAAATCAAAAAGTGTATAATTGGCAAAGCGAGCGCGTGGTCGTAAAAAAATATTCGGAGTGAAAAGATTTTTTGTGATTTTCAAAGCCCTTCCTATATTATCGTTGATCGGAAGGCACGGCGTCGGGTGGATTGTGTTTAAATTTTTCGAATAAGGTTTTATTTTTTGCGGTGAAAAAGCCATTTCTAAATAATGATCGAAAGACGCACTGACAATTTGGATCGTTGAGTTAATAGTGGAGCAAAATAACTGTGTGTGAGTGATTTTGTGTGTTAACCAGAAAGACCTTCCCATAGCATCGTTGCTCGGAAGGCTCGCCGACGGGTCTGTTATGAAAGTCCTCCCCATAGCGTCGTAGCTCGGGAGGCATCGAAAAGCCTTATCCTACTAACCCAAAAAAATAATAATCTCGTGATGCTTGAAGGAGATGCTGTGGATTGAACAGTCTCAAGCGGTATCAACAAGCATATAGCGAAAAACTATGTGCTTGATGAGTCTGCAACTTCAACTATCGGACTAACATTCCTCCCTTTCGTTGAACTGCAGGCTTCTTGGGAGGGCGCCGGTATTGACTCATAAAGTAGGGATCTTCAGAGGTTAAACAGTGAACGGATGGTTGGCTCCCACTGATAATTTTTGATTCAATGTTTAACTTCAGCTGATCTGTCAATAACGGAGTAGCAGCTCATTGGCAGTCAATCATGCTCATGCTCATGCTCATGCTCAAATTATCTCCTGAAATCAAATGAAATTTTCCCGGATGTATGTTGTTTTTTTGTTTTGTTTTGTTTTTTTTTTATATATATAATTTGTGAGCATCAAAATACTTTTTTTATGTAAACATTTGGAACAACTATTCAATCCAAAACCATAATTGCCATAAAGCTTGGGTATATTTTTATTTTCATGTCCTGAACTATTTCTAAACCCAAAATAAGTAAAACATTGTTTCGTTTCAAAGATTTTTTTTCCTGAAATGGCTATCAGAACGTTTAAAAAGACTTTTTCAATTTTATATAATAAAATTTTCAAATTTAAATCCTTTGTAGGGAAGGGAAGAAAAAATCATCTTACAATGAGAATGAATTCCAAATTTCTTATGTTTGTCGCCCAAAAACAGATGGTCATAAATGTTTCTCACCTACACAAGAAACATATTTTTTTTAATATTTTAATTGTAATTGTTATTTAAATTTTATTGAATCGATATCCTGTTAGTTAACACTGTGTATCAGGGCAAATAATAATTGTAGTCATTATCGATTGCAAATTAGAACATAAAAATTACTCAAACTTGGATATTAAAAAAAAAGAAAATTATTACTAGGCCAAAACAGAGTTAAATTCCGGGTGCCAACCAGATTTTAGTTTTTGACTTAACGTTTTTTTTTTTTCAAATTATCTCCTGAAATTAAATGAAATTTTCCCGGATGGATGTTGTTTTTTTGTTTTGTTTTTTTTTATATATATATATATATAATTTGTGAGCATCAAAATACTTTTTTTATGTGAACAACTGGGACAACTATTCAATCCAAAACCATAATTACCATAAAGCTTGGTATATTTTTATTTTCATGTCCTGAACTATTTCTAAACCCAAAATAAGTAAAACATTGTTTCGTTACAAAGATTTTTTTTATTAATGAATGGTAGTAAATGGCTATCAGAACGTTTAAAAAAACTTTTTTAATTTTATATAATAAAATTTTCAAATATAAAACCTGTGTAGGGAAGGGACGAAAAACTCATCTTACAATGTGAATGAATTCCAAATTTCCCATGTTTGTCTCCCCAAAAACAGATGGTCATAAATGTTACTCACCTACACAAGAAACACTTCCTTTGGGATATCAAATTTCAAATTTCTCCTTCAAGCATCATAAATTTAAAAACTTCCCAACTTGTTTGCGCTTTAACTAGCCACCCACGCCATCAGCTGACACTTACCAACACACAATCCTACCCTCCCACACATACTCGTTTCATGTTTCTTGTTTCGTTTTTTAACAGACTCCTTCCGAAAAGTACTTTGCTCACACAAAACAGCCAAATTCGTTCAGCGAAAGCGTCAGGCAACAACAACAAAAAAAGGACGAAACTTGGCAAACAACAAAAGTTTACTCTTCTTCTCATCTTCTTCTTCTTTTTCTCCTATTCTTCTCAACCAGACCCAGTGAAACTTGTATTAGAAAGCTTTTTTGCTTACCTTTTTTCCCTCTCTCTCTTTTTTTGCTCGAGTACAAAACTTTTTTCCAGCCCGACGAGCCTGCCACATTGTGTGCTGTGTGGCTGCTGCCTAACGAGAAAAAGAGAGAGGATTTCCCCCCCATTCATTTCCCGAACCCAACCCAACCCGATTCGACCATTGTGACGACTGCTTCTGATTGAGAGCGTTTCTCATGCTATTTGCTCACTTTTGTCCGTTCACTCATCACGTCTTGCAAATTTGCTTTCAATTTGAGTGGTTTATGTGGTTTAAGAAAAAAATAATTTATCAGAGTGGAATTAAATTTGGTAGCAATTATGGCATTTTGCTTCATTTCAGATCATCAAATTGTTTCACATTTGTTATAAGAATGTTGCTATAAAGTATAACCATTGCAATCAATATTGGAAAATGGAAATGAAAATTATTTCTCTTTTATTCATGGTGAACCCGTCAATAATTTGAAGGAAAATTGATCATAAATAAAATTAAATTTTACAAATTTTTGCACCCAAATGAACCAATAAAAGATTTTTTGATCTGAATCAAATGGATCTCAAAAACTGGATAATTTTGTGGAGTAATCATTGACTTCCGGGTTAACGATCATTGATTATTATGATTTTCATAACATTACAAAGAAGAAAAAAAAAATCATTACTAAAAAAGTATCAACGCGTGCACGGAACTAATGCAAACAACTTGTAGAAGGATTTTTTTTTGAAAATTTTGTGAACGAAGAAAATTTGTATCGTCTTTTGAAAAATTATGGCTGTTATGAAAGTCGTCACCTAAATACCAATTTTAGAAATTGCACAAACATGTTAACATATTTGAAGGCAGGTGTTTTTGATAAGAAAATTTTAATAATTTCATCTGAAAATTCATGGATTGCACTGTGCATTGGAAAAACAAAGATTAAAATATTTAAAGAAAATCTTGGGATTCATGATATAATTTTTGTCAGGTAGCTTTGCATGAGTTTTGAGAAAATGTACTTTTTTTCTTTAATCAATTGTTTTTTATTGTTTTTGTATTATTTATCCAATAATTTATCCAATCAAATAAATTGACAAACTAAGTATGCAGAAAAAAGTGGTATGTATAACATTTTGCTTTGTGAAAAATACAAACAAATCGAATAGTGCCTAGGTAATTACGAAAACCAGCATGTGGGCAAAAGAAAATCATTTTTCTAGAAAAAGTCTTAAACAACCAATATAAAATAAATTGAAAAAATATAAGTAAATATTTAAATGAAAACAATAAATGTCAAAATAAATAAAACAAGATAAGTAGGGGAGAGTGGAAAGACTTGATAAGTATAAAAAACACTGAAAAAAAATTCAAAAAAACATTTTTTAAACATGAATTGTTTGATAAACATATCAACTCAAAATCCTTACGCATTTGACGTTAAATTTATCGTCATACTATTTTTACAATCAATTGTTTAAAAAATTGCGTTTAGGGAGACTTGATCCCTGCATTTTTACAGTCACTGGAATCAGCCTCAAGATTAAATAATTGGGCTGGGTTTTCGTACATAGTTTCCTTTAGTATAGTTGTACATAACTTACTGCAGTTTGAACCATTTTTCAAAAGTTTTGTAAACAAAAATTACCAGCTTTTATAAACATGCTCAATTTTGATCTAAAAAAGAAAATTTTAAGTTTTTAAATATTTTGCATGCTAAACATGTTATATTTTGAACACAAACATACAGGTTTAATGTAAAATTGCTGTAACTTATAGAAAATTAAAAGTTTGGGTGAATAAGAAACATTTTGCTTAAGATTTCTTCAAAATGTTGAAAGGGGGATCAAATTACCCCCAACATTTTAAAAATGCCGGTTTAAAATAAAAAACTAACTTAATCCACCTATGTGGTTGGAGCCTTCCTCACAACAATGGCTGTACACAAGTTTCATCTATTTTTTAGATCCGGCTTCCAAAAAGTACATCGATATCACTTAAGTGGCCCTATCTCGAGACAGGGTTGCCAGATCTTCAATATTTTGCACTCGTTGGAAAGGTCTTTTGATAACCTAACCAACAATGGGTCGGATGGTGGATCTGGACATAGTTTACATACATTTAAGTGAGATCCGGCTTCAAAAAAGTACATCAATATCACTTAAGTGGCCATATCTCGAGACAGGGTTGCCAGATCTTCAATATTTTGCACTCGTTGGAAAGGTCTTTTGATAACCTAACCAACAATGGGTCGGATGGTGGATCTGGACATAGTTTACATACATTTAAGTGAGATCCGGCTTCAAAAAAGTACATCATATCACTTAAGGGACCATATCTCGAGACAGGGTTGCCAGATCTTCAATGTTTTAGACTCGTTGGAAAGGTTGTAACCTGCCTGCTGCAGTGTACCATCGCAACAGTAGAAGTCTGCGAATAATAAGAAGAGTGCCCTAAGCCATCCCAATCAGGGCAAAATTTGATCTTTTGTCTTCTAGAATTTTTTATAAAACCACTACACTTACAACACAAACAAGAAGCCAAGAACCATCATCATCATCATCGATCGCGGCTTCCCAGCAGCCGATCGATGCTGATTGCGCGTTTACTCTCGCGAGCGCGTAATCTCCCAGTGAACTGCACGCACATAGGGAACACATGCACATGATATTGGGCAATTTAAAAATCGAAGGCCGATCATTGATTGATTACCCTAGCACGTGAGCACATTTAGCACAAACACAGAAATCATGTCTCATGTAAAAACCACTTCAACAAACCGGACCAACATCAACCATGCCAGCATCAAACTAATTTCCCGAGGGAAATCAAGTCGAGCAGCCACCCTGGCGACGCCCCGGCACTCACTCTCTAATCTCTTATCGGCCGACGCCAACTAGAGCCGTGAGAGATAACACGCGGCGCGATCGGCGAACCAATATAGCCGATCGTCGCCCGCAGATCATCATCAGTCACTGGTTAAGCATCAAAGAGACCGCCTCGATCGTCGACCCGTCAAGTGTTCCGCCAGACGATTGGCCAGCAGAAGTTTAGCTAATTGTGTTTTCTTGTGGTATAAACCGTCTCACCAGTGTAATTTCGCGGATTTTGTGGTTTTGAGACAGATTTGTAATTTTCGTTGTTTCGCCTAGGATAAGTATCGGCGTGGAAAATTAACCGCACTGGAGTGCGAGGTGCCGCGATACCGAAAATTGGTCGCGGTGGAGAGGTAGAGTGACGACCCTCCCTCGTGTGTTTAATTTGTGCTAATTGGTGTTTTTTGTACCGTTTTCCGTGTCTAGTGAGGTGGCGTCTACTATCAGCATGGAAAGCATGGCCATGCTGGAGTAGTTGGATAATTTGAGATCGGTAAGATTCAGCTGTGAACCCGTCTCTAAAATAAGTCCCAAAATGTGCTTTTGATCGTCGAATGTGTTCTAATTGTTCTGTCTGCCATTGTGCAGGCCTTCATTTCCTGTTTCGCAAGCTAAATTCCATCATGGCTGGAGCCGTGGTGTGGAGCAGTGCGCTGCTGTGCATTCCTGCCGACTGGACGGCGGGGCAAATGCACCGGATGGCCGGCGTTCTCGCCGGTGACCAAGCTGGGTTCTGCCCGGGCAGCAACGTTGTTCCGGATCGTCGAGGGATACACGGGGTCACACACACACACAGGTTTACACCCGCAACTCTAGTTTTAAGGACGCCAACTAGGTTTAGTTCGCCAATATAGATGTAAGTACGCTAAAATCCCTCTTTTATTTCTGTGTAGGTTGAATTTATCCTTGTCTTGGGAGGGCTGGTTGATTATCTGGGATTCTGTTGGAATTCGACCCATTTTTATTGTTTGCTGTGTTCTATTGCATCTGTGCAGGAAATGGTACTCCTGCTACTCAATAGTACTCCATCTTGTCTCATGCTCGCACTTTCCCCGGAAATGGGGAGGTGACAAAATGGCGCCCAACGTTAATAAAAGTACAGCAGAATCAATTACCAGTGTCTTCTGAACAATCAGCCATTTTGAAAAGGATTTTTCAGCGTTGCTTTTTGTGAAATAAAAGAAGATTTTGTACATTTAATTTGTAATCTTCTAATTCTTCGCTGTTGTAAATAATTTTCCTATTCTTTGGATTTTTGTAAATAATTTCCCTAGCTTTAGAAACTTGTAAATAATACACTAATTTTAGAATTTTGTAAATAATATACTAATATTTAGTTATAATTGTAAATAATTTGCAATTGGAATTGTAAATAACCCTGAACGTGGAAAATTTTGTAAATTTTGTACATAATTTTGAACTAATCATATATTTTCTCCTGATTTTGATTTTCTAGGATTATGTGATCAATTCAAGAGATCACCAACGATGGAATAGTGTACACACACAAGAATTGAAGAAAAGTGATAAATTTGAAACATAAATTGTGAATAGATCGTTTTGATGGGGATTAATTTTGATTTTTCTCCCAGATGTAGTTGAGGTTGAAGTGATCATGAGAATTCTTTGTAAATATTTTCAATACGAGAAGTGATGGGAGGAAATTTTGTATATTTTGTACGTTTGTATATATGATTTTTTGGCTGTAAATAAACGATGAATTTGAATTTGCATGAATTTAACTATTTTAAGAAGAAAAAATAAAAAAGAAGAAGTTATGCAGGAGGAAACCGGCCTCGCTGGAGACTTGAGTCCTAGACGATGACGGTCAGTAATAGGATCTTGATTGGATCTCGAATTCGGTCTTGATAACCTGGAAACAGCGCTGAGTCACTGACGATGACGCCCTATGACCCCGAGGAGTAACGATTTATCGGAGGTTGATTCTTGTCTGACTGATTCTTACCAAAAAACATTAGAACTTTTAGAATTTTGCATGAATATTTATAATTTTAATTCTAGTAAATGGTGGATTTGGAAATGAAGCAGGATGAAGGCCGATTCTCAAAGTATCGTTCATGTAAACAGTTTTTGCCAGAAAAGTATAATTTGTTGTGTGAGTGATTTGGAAATCTATTCAATCATTTTTATCTTATTTATTTATTTATTTTTTTAAATTGTGCTTGTGAAAGATTAAGTGAAAAAGGACACTATGGCTGAAGAAGAAGAGGAAATTTTCTTGACCTCATCTGAGACCAGTGCTACGGAATCATCGGGTACTGAGAGTGAAACTGAAAGTAGTGATAGTACGGGTGAAAGTGTTAAAAGTTCTAGTCCGGTTATGAATATTAAGAAAATGAACCCCAAGCAGATCAAAAGGTTGACAATTTCGCCGAGATTTATGAGGAAGTTATCTGAAGTTTATGCAAGCAAATCACAAGAGCAGAAGAAAAGGTGTGAAAAAGATGATCCAGCAAAGAAGAAGAGTCCTATCCCTGATCCTCCCCCGTCGCCACCAAAACCTAAACCTAATTCCCCAAAATCTGATCCTCCAAATCCTGATCCTCAAAATCCCGAATCATCAAAATCAAAACCATCCAAAGATAAGAAGAACAAGAAGAAGGAAGATGAGTCAGGGAAGAAGATTAAGAAGAAATCGAAATCTAAAGATGATAAGGGAGGTGCACCTGATTTAGACCTTGATAAGCCACCTAATTTAGATGATGTTAAGCCGGATGACTCTGAAAAACTTTTGCCGCCTGGATTTAACATAAAATCAGCTTCTTTTGACAATGTTAATTTTTCGAATAATCCGTTGTTTTACAACATGAACACTTCTGGTAGGGCGAATAAGAAGACTTTACCAATATCGCAGTGGCCCATCAAATACAGTGGCACAGACAATGGTATAGGGTTGAATTTGTTTTTGCGCAGAGTAGAATTTTTTGCTCATTCTGAGCGGGTGACTAAATCAGAGCTGTTTGAATCAGCACATTTGTTACTGGTTGGGCCAGCTCAGGATTGGTTTGTTTTGAAGTGGCCGACTTTTAGGAATGAAGATTGGGATTTTTTCATTCATGCTTTGAGACATCAGTACCTGCCGAACAATATTGATCATTACATCAAAGTGAGATCGTTTTCTATGTCACAAAACAAAAATGAAACTTTCTCAAACTTTTGGTCAGGATGGAGCAGTTCTTTTTATGCCGAACAACACCACTAGCTGAGGAAGACAAATTTGATATTATTTGGCACACAATGAAGTGGCACTACAGGGACAGGTTGGCGCTAATCAAAAGGAAGGGGATGAGCATCAATGAGCTAGAAGATCTATGTGGCAGAATTGATAATTGCAATGAAGGGTTGATGAATCGTCTGGTACAGTCGTTTGATAATCAAAATATTCACGAAATCATTACGGAAGGACCATCTACGAGTTACAAACAGCAAGAACCTCATGAGCGTAGGAGAAATCAACAAAATCAGAGCCAGTTAGTTAATCAAAGTCGTGAGGATAGGGACAATCATGCAGGTCAATCAACAACAAGGAATAATCAAACAAATCAACAAAATAGCAACCGACACAATCAAGCAAACCAAAATACAACAAGATCTAGTCAGTCTAACCAAAATCATTCAAATACTGGTCAGTCTAGTTCATATAATCAAAACAACTATAGAAACAACCAGCAACAACAACAAAATTACCAGAATACAAACAGAAATCAAAATACTCAAGAAAGAGGAAGAACGCAAGAAGAGTTCTATCCAGAGAATGGTTGGAGATCGTTAAATAGGGATCAAATTTTGCATTATTACAAACAACCTGATGGTCGTATTTGTTTAAATTGTCGTAAGTTTGGACATCATTTTAGTACTTGTTATTCTCGTCGCAATGTGTTTTGTTGTATTTGTGGTTTGCCAGAATTTCATTATGAGGAGTGTCCGTTCTGTGAAGAAAAAAACAGACGAAGGGAAAATTGAAGGAGGTGGTTTTCCCCTCCCCCGCAAATCCTCCAGGTGGGAGAACTGAACCGATGATAGATTTATTTCAGCAAATAGCAGATGAAGTTGATGTGCGTGGAGAGTGTGCATCTGATTCAGAGCATTCTGATAGGGAATATGAAAGGACATTTGAAAGTGTGAATGAAGTTTGTGTTGATTTTAGTGGCGATCAGAGATATTTTCTAAAATTCAATGTTTTAGGTTGCAACTGCATGGATTGTTAGACAGTGGTAGTAATGTGTCAATTGTAGGAGAAAATTTTGGAAATCTTACTAGCTTTTGGAGATTCAACCGTTAGAGAATGAGATTTCAATTTCGACAGCGAGTGGTGATGCGATGGAAGTTTTAGGTTTTGTTGATGTACCTTTTAATGTGGATAGAGTTACTAAAATTTTGCCTTGTTTAGTTGTACCGGAGTTAGACAACAGGTGCATACTTGGGATGGATTTTTTTAAACTGTTTAATATTACCTTGTCATTTTCTGGTTGTGATCGCAATAATGTTTGTTGTATTGAGCAATCAACTTATTTTGTTAACAATACTGAATCTAGTCAAAATCAAAATCCCGATGCCCATGTGCTCACTGCTGAACAAGCTGAGGAAATGAAAGTAGTCTCTGATTCATTTAAGGTGTCAAAACCAGGGACTTTAGAAACGTGTAATGTTATGGAACACACAATTGAACTTAGTGATAGCACTCCAATTCATCTTAATCCACACCCATTCTCACCTGCGATTCAAAAGAAAGTTTATACAGAAATTGATCGTTTACTTAAGATGGAAATTATAGAGCCTTCAAGATCTGACTGGGCTTTGCATGTTGTTCCAGTTCAGAAAGAAAGCGGTGAAATGAGGCTGTGTCTTGATGCTAGAAAGTTAAATGCGAAAACAATCAGGGATGCTTATCCATTGGCCAGTACAATGAGAATTATCAGTAACTTAGGCAAAAATAAATACTTTTCTGTGATAGATTTAAAGGAGTCGTTTCTGCAAGTGATGTTGTCTGAGGAGTCTAGGAGATTATGTAGTTTCAAAATAATAGGAAGAGGTTTATACCAATACAAAAGATTACCATTTGGACTAATAAATAGTAGTGCAACTTTGTCCAGGATTTTAGATAAAGTTTTGAAAGAGGGAATGTTCGAGCCATATATTTTTTCCTATCTCGATGACATCATTGTTGCGACAGAGACTTTTGAAGATCATGTGAAGTATTTAAAAATTGTCATTGTTATCCGAGCATTCGTTGGTGAAGGTTGTCTGAATCAACATGACTCGTCGCGTCCCGGCGCAAAACGCCGGCAATATTGCCCTACCTGCGGCTCAAGCAGGCAAAAAAGTGGGAATTTCCAAAAGGAAGGTTGAGGCCTCAACTGATGGCCAAAAACCGGGAATTTCCAAAAGGAAGGTGCTTTTGGAAGTGACATCGAACAGCAAAAAGACGAAAAAGAGCGACGGTACTGTACCGATGGATGAGGAGGAGGAGAACTCTTCATCGCACGAGGAGCAGCTTTTGAAGAACAACAAGTTTGCTGGACTGCCTGACGAGGACCAGGTAGCGGAAGCAAAGGAGAATGAAGTGAAACAGCGAAAGGAGAAACTGCCTCCTTTTATGTGAGGCAATCAGCAGCAACGATCGACTTTCGTGCGGGGCTGGTTGAACTCATCAAGTCTGGGAAAGTCCTAGGCAACATTCGTCTGTGTCAGGACGGATTTAAGGTGCTGGTGCAATCCAGGCAGCACTATCAACTGGTCAAGGATTACTTGACCGAAAACGAGGCGGAGTACTTTACCCATGATGTCGTCATGGATAAGCCGTACAAAATCGTCGTCAGAGGTCTGTACGACATGCCAGTGGAGGAATTAGCTGCCGAGCTAAAAGTTTTGAAACTGGATGTGTTGGCCGTGCACAAAATGAGCCGACGCAACAAAGACATCAAGTACCGTGACCAGCTCTACCTGCTGCATTTGGCTAAGGGATCGACGACGCTTCCTGAGCTGAAGGCAATTCGAGCGGTTTTCAACATTATCGTGTCGTGGGAGCGATACCGACCAGTGCATCGTGACGTCACACAATGCTTCAACTGCCTGGGTTTCGGGCACGGAGGTAAGAACTGCCACCTGAAGCGTCGTTGCGCCAAATGTGGTACCGATGCGCACATCACATCCCAGTGCATCCAAGATTCGCTGGTGAAGTGCCTCAACTGCAACGGTGAGCACTCGTCAACCGACCGAAAGTGCCCCAAGAGAGCTGAGTTCGTGAAAATTCGGCAGCAAGCATCGACGAAGAATCAGCCTCAGCGTCGTAGAACTCCTCCAGCCCTGGTGGAGCAAAATTTTCCACCTCTTCAACCGCGACGCCAGGTCCCGAACTTGGCACCGTTGCCGTTGGATCCCAGGAAGAGAGCTGAGATGAATCATCCACGGCCGGGTTCCAGCCAGGAGCCGAGACCGCCACCACCGGGCTTCAGCCAGGAGCCAAGACCAACCCAAGAACCAGCAGTTGAGGAAAATGGTAATGATCTTTACACCTCAACCGAACTCCTCAATATTTTCAAACAGATGTCCGCTGCACTGCGTGGATGCAAAACCAAGACCCAGCAGATTGAAGTGCTGACCTCGTTCGTCATCCAGTATGGATCGTAGGTCCCTCAAGCTGCTGAATTGGAACGCTTGCTCCATTAGGAGGAAGAACTTAGAGCTGGTGGATTTTCTTCGCGAGAAGGAGATCGACGTAGCTGCCATCACGGAAACTCATCTGAAGCCCGGTGAAAAAGTTTATCTGCAAAACTACAAGATCGCGACGCAGCTCGATAGGACCACCTCTGGAGGAGGAGGTGTGCTTGTCGCTGTTCATCGTGATCTCAAGCCACGCCGGCTGCCACACTTTAAGCTGGACATCATCGAGGCCGTTGGAGTGGAAATTCCCACTTCGGTTGGCCCAGTACTCTTCATTGCTGCATACTGCCCACGTCAGGTGAATTCCAGAGATGGTTCAGCAGCAAAACTGAAGAGCGATATCCAGAAGCTGACACGGCGGAGCGCAAAGTACATCATCGCTGGTGACCTCAACGCGAAGCATGAAGTTTGGGGCAACAGCAGGAGGAATCGGAACGGAGTGATTCTGCACAACGATCTGCAAAACGGATACTACAACGTTGTGAGTCCGGATCGTCCAACGAGGGTGGCTCGGTCTGGGAATCACTCAATCATCGACTTCTTCATTACCAATATGGCTGAGAACGTGGCTCATCCTGAGGTGTTTGAAGAGTTGAGTTCTGATCACTATCCGGTGGTTGTGGAGGTTGGAGCTTCCGTTACTCCGCAGCGGCAACCAACCCGGAAAGATTACCACAACGTTGACTGGCAGCAGTTTCAGCAAGTGGTAGACAGCAACATCGACTATGATCAACACCCGGAAACTTCTGCTGATATTGATCGTTCGCTGGAGGTGATCCAGCAGGCTATCAACCAAGCAGAGGCTGCCAACGTTCGGGAGGTTCCTGTTAATTTTAAGGTAACTGATATTGACGTAGATACTAAACACTTGATTAGACTTAGGAATGTTTATAGGAGACAATATCAACGGACTGGGGACTATGACAAAAGATTTCAGTTAACAATTTGAACAAAATCATACAAGACCGACTTGACAATATCAGAAATCAAGAATTTTCAAAACATGTAAGCCAGCTTGGGAATTATTCAAAACCATTTTGGAAACTTTCAAAAGTTCTTAAAAACAAACCAAAGCCTATTCCTCCTCTTATTGTTGAGGATTCTCCTTTGATTACATCCGAGGAAAAGGCAAATGCACTTGGGCTTCATTTTGTTAGTTCACATAATCTTGGCGCTTCCATGACCAGCCGTAAAGAAACATCAGTTGCCAATAGTATTTCAACAATCAATGACTCTACCTTTGAATTTCCTGCAGATTCCCATGTTTCTGGTGAGGAAGTCAAAGTTGCAGTAAAACAAATGAAAAATATGAAAGCTCCAGGCTTTGATAACATTTTTAATCTAGTGTTGAAAAAACAGAGTGATCAGTTCTTTCAACATCTAGCCAATATTTTCAATAAATGTTTGCAACTTGGTTACTTCCCCACCAATTGGAAACTGGGCAAAGTCATACCAATTTTGAAGCCTCAAAAAGATCCAACATCGCCAACAAGTTATCGTCCCATTAGTCTTTTGAGTAGTCTGTCCAAACTCTTTGAGAAGGTCATCTATTCAAGGCTTTTGGATTTTACCAACGATAATAATATAATTTTGAATGAACAGTTTGGCTTCCGAAAGGGACATAATACTGCTCATCAGCTCACGAGAGTAACTAAAATCATCAAGCAGAACAAGCTTGAGTCTAAATCAACTGCTATGGCTTTGTTGGATGTTGAGAAGGCTTTTGACAATGTTTGGCATGATGGTTTGATACATAAACTGTATTTATACGGTTTTCCAATGTATCTTATCAAAATTATCCAGCACTATCTTTCGGAGAGATCGTTCAGGGTTTTTCTGAATGGGATTGCTTCTGGATTATTCAACATTGATGCTGGGGTTCCCCAGGAAGTATTCTTGGCCCACTTCTGTACAATATTTTTACATCTGATTTGCCTACTCTTCCTGGTAATGGTGTGTTGTCACTTTTTGCTGATGACACTGCCGTTATTTATAAGGGTAAAATAACCAGATATTTAGTTGGCCGTCTTCAGAAGGGTCTTGACGTTCTTTCCGAATACTTTGGCGACTGGAAAATTCGCATAAATGCAGCCAAAACTCAAACCATCATTTTTCCACTTTCCAAATCGGCCAGATTTGTCCCAAAGGATGATGTTTTGATTAAAATGAATGATGTTTCGATACCCTGGTCAAAGGAAGTTGTCTATTTAGGTCTCATACTTGACTCGAAACTATTGTTTCGGCAGCATGTAGATAAAATATTGAACAAGTGCAGCATTCTCATCAGGTGTTTGTATCCTTTAATTAACAGAAAATCAAAGCTATCTTTGAAAAATAAGCTAGCAGTTTACAAACAAATAATTTACCCCGTTATTGAGTATGCAGTACCTGTTTGGGAGTGTTGCGCTAGAACTCATAAATTGAAGCTCCAGCGTGTCCAAAACAAGGTACTCAAAATGGTTTTGAATGTTCCTGGCTGGACAAGATCAAGTGAGGTTCATGAATTAGCAGAAGTAAAAATGTTGGATCAGAAGATTCAAGAAAAATGTTTGAAATTCAGGGAAAAATGTGCTATATCTGAATACCCCTTGATTCAAGGATTGGTTTAGTTTATGGTAAGGTTAAGTTAGTTTTAGGTTAGGTAATGTTTTCTTAAATTTTTTTTTTCCTCATTGTACCTAGTGTTACAAAAATGATAAATCATATACTTTTAAAGTTAAGAAAATGAACAGTGTTTAAATCACGAAAAGCAAACTAAAGCTGAAGAGCCACAGCTGACCACTTATTATGTAAACCAAATGTAATTATTATAAGAAAGATTCAATAAAGTATATTTAATTCAAAAAAAAAAATTTAAAAATTGTGTCCGAGTGTTTACGTGAAGCAAATCTGTCTGTGAATATTGATAAATGTAAATTCTGTCTGCGTAAAATCAAATATTTGGGTTTCATTCTTTCTGAAGAGGGCTATCAACCCAACCCTGAGAGAGTGGCAGCGATATCCAAGTTTGTTAGACCACAAACTCCAAAGGAGATTCGCAGATTTTTGGGGGTGGCAGGATATTATCGTAATTTTATTCCAAATTTTGGCGGGATTGCAGCCCCAATCTCAGATTTGCTCAAAGGTAAACCCAAGAAGGTTCAGTGGAACGATCAGGCTGAACATGCTTTTATTAAACTAAAAGAATGTCTCATGTCTGAACCTGTTCTCGCTAATCCCGATTGGTCGAAAGAATTTAAAATTCAAACTGATGCAAGTGATCTTGCCATTGCAGGTATTTTAACGCAAGAGGTTGAGGGGAAGGAACATATTATTGCCTATTTTTCCAGAAAGTTGAGGTCGTGTGAGAAAAAGTATGCTGCGACAGAAAAGGAAGGATTAGCTGCACTTGAATCAATTGATCATTTTAGAACGTATGTTGAGGGTTCACATTTTGAATTAATTACAGACTGCTCAGCGGTAACATACATTCGAGATTCTAAGTGGAGGCCAGGGTCACGGTTGTCTCGCTGGTCAGTGCAACTGCAAGGGCATGCGATGACCATTAAGCATAGGAAAGGGAAAGAGAATATTGTCTGTGATACTTTGAGCCGAGCAGTATGTGCTATCTTCACTGATTCCACGTCAGCTTGGTTCACAAATTTAAAACAAAAAGTAACTAGCAACCCCGAAGACTACCCGAATTTCAAAATTGAGAATGGAGATTTACACAAATTCATCGCGGCAAGATCAGACTTTGAAGGTAGCCGGTTTGAGTGGAAGTTAGTTGTTCCACCAGACAAAGTCACACAGTTAGTCGTAGAACAACATGAACAACTAATGCACCTAGGAACTGATAAAACGTTAGAAAGAATCAAATTAAAATATTACTGGCCAAAAATGAAATCAGATGTGAAACGAATTTTGTCTAAATGTGCTAAATGTAAACAAGCAAAATATCCAACTGTTGCAACTGTACCGCCGATGGGGGAGCATAAAAATGCTACTCGTCCTTTTCAAATGATCGCGTTAGATTACATAAGTGGTTTTGTTCGTAGTAAACATGGTAACATGGATTTGTTAGTTTGTTTAGATGTTTTTACAAAGTTTGTCAGATTATTTCCTGTGAGAAAGATAAGTGTGGAGAGTTTAACTGAAATTATGGAAAAGAGTGGTTTTAAAATACGGTTCTCCGCAAGTTGTGATATCGGACAATGCTGTGACGTTTCTAGGCAACAAATTTCAAGATTTGTTACAAAAATATCATGTTCATCATTTTAAAAATAGTCGAAGACATTGTCAAAACAACCCTGTAGAACGCGTCAACAGAGTTATATTAGCTTGTATTAGAACGTACTGCCAGGAAGATCACCGACTGTGGGATAGTCGCTTATCAGAAATAGAATTTGCAATTAACAATACAAAACATTATTCAACCGGATTTACACCTTTCTTCTTAGCGCATGGGTTTGAGTCGGTTCTAGATGGGAGAGATCATCATCAAGGTGGTCAAACTTCTGACCCATCACCTGACCGATTTGTCCAGCAGAGAAGGGCAGTGCTTGGTCCGTTGTATGAGAAAGTAATTGAAAATAACAGAAAACAATTTAATAAATACAAAAAGAGTTACGATAGCAAACATAAAACAGTGCCGCAGGAATTTAATGTTGGTCAAAAAGTGTATAAGAGGAACTTCAAAATTTCAAGTGCCCCAGATAATTATGCAGCTAAATTGGGCCCAGTTTATGTTCCATGTAAAGTAATTGGGAGAAAAGGCGCTTCATCTTATGAGCTAGCCGATGAAGAAGGAAGAAATATTGGTATTTTTGCTGCTCAGGATTTAATACCCGCATAGATTCGTACTAACTGATTAGGTTTCAATTTTAGTGTGTTGTGATTATTTATTTAAGTGAAATTAGTATGATATAGTATGTTTGATAGTATACATGAGGGTTGGCCACCCAATTAATGAGTGAGATTGTTTGATAGTGAGAGTGAATGAATAAAAATGATTGAAGTGATTTAGTGTTGATTTTAAAGTGTGTGAAAGTTTAATTTATTATTTTAAAGTGTTGCATGAACGACTTTGCATGAATGGGATGAATTCAATTTTACCTAGGAATTTTTGAAAGAGTGTGTGTACCAAGAATGTATTTATCGAAACCTAATTGAATGTACTGAATCAAGAATCCAATTTATGATCAATGAACAAATGGACTTACAAGAAGAAAAGAACTATATCATAATAAGACACTGGGATTGTTTTAACTGTGAGTTTATTAAATTGGATTCCGCTTGTCTGTTGTGGGAGAGTGGGTTACGAGGAGTGTCTAGCGACCACAGCAATACTGGTCTTAGATATCTTCCTTTGGTTGATACTAATCCCATATTTCTGTCTGGTGTGGGGGTATTGTAACCTGCCTGCTGCAGTGTACCATCGCAACAGTAGAAGTCTGCGAATAATAAGAAGAGTGCCCTAAGCCATCCCAATCAGGGCAAAATTTGATCTTTTGTCTTCTAGAATTTTTTATAAAACCACTACACTTACAACACAAACAAGAAGCCAAGAACCATCATCATCATCATCGATCGCGGCTTCCCAGCAGCCGATCGATGCTGATTGCGCGTTTACTCTCGCGAGCGCGTAATCTCCCAGTGAACTGCACGCACATAGGGAACACATGCACATGATATTGGGCAATTTAAAAATCGAAGGCCGATCATTGATTGATTACCCTAGCACGTGAGCACATTTAGCACAAACACAGAAATCATGTCTCATGTAAAAACCACTTCAACAAACCGGACCAACATCAACCATGCCAGCATCAAACTAATTTCCCGAGGGGGGAAATCAAGTCGAGCAGCCACCCTGGCGACGCCCCGGCACTCACTCTCTAATCTCTTATCGGCCGACGCCAACTAGAGCCGTGAGAGATAACACGCGGCGCGATCGGCGAACCAATATAGCCGATCGTCGCCCGCAGATCATCATCAGTCACTGGTTAAGCATCAAAGAGACCGCCTCGATCGTCGACCCGTCAAGTGTTCCGCCAGACGATTGGCCAGCAGAAGTTTAGCTAATTGTGTTTTCTTGTGGTATAAACCGTCTCACCAGTGTAATTTCGCGGATTTTGTGGTTTTGAGACAGATTTGTAATTTTCGTTGTTTCGCCTAGGATAAGTATCGGCGTGGAAAATTAACCGCACTGGAGTGCGAGGTGCCGCGATACCGAAAATTGGTCGCGGTGGAGAGGTAGAGTGACGACCCTCCCTCGTGTGTTTAATTTGTGCTAATTGGTGTTTTTTGTACCGTTTTCCGTGTCTAGTGAGGTGGCGTCTACTATCAGCATGGAAAGCATGGCCATGCTGGAGTAGTTGGATAATTTGAGATCGGTAAGATTCAGCTGTGAACCCGTCTCTAAAATAAGTCCCAAAATGTGCTTTTGATCGTCGAATGTGTTCTAATTGTTCTGTCTGCCATTGTGCAGGCCTTCATTTCCTGTTTCGCAAGCTAAATTCCATCATGGCTGGAGCCGTGGTGTGGAGCAGTGCGCTGCTGTGCATTCCTGCCGACTGGACGGCGGGGCAAATGCACCGGATGGCCGGCGTTCTCGCCGGTGACCAAGCTGGGTTCTGCCCGGGCAGCAACGTTGTTCCGGATCGTCGAGGGATACACGGGGGGTCACACACACACACAGGTTTACACCCGCAACTCTAGTTTTAAGGACGCCAACTAGGTTTAGTTCGCCAATATAGATGTAAGTACGCTAAAATCCCCTCTTTTATTTCTGTGTAGGTTGAATTTATCCTTGTCTTGGGAGGGCTGGTTGATTATCTGGGATTCTGTTGGAATTCGACCCATTTTTATTGTTTGCTGTGTTCTATTGCATCTGTGCAGGAAATGGTACTCCTGCTACTCAATAGTACTCCATCTTGTCTCATGCTCGCACTTTCCCCGGAAATGGGGAGGTGACAAGGTCTTTTGATAATCTTACCAATAATGGGTCGGATGATGGACCCGGACATAGTTTACATACATTTAAGTGAGATCCGGCTTCAAAAAAGTATATCAATATCACTTAAGTGACCATATCTCGAGACAGGGTTGCCAGATCTTCAATGTTTTAGACTCATTGGAAAGGTCTTTTGATAACCTAACCAACGATGGGTCGGATGATGGATCCGTACATAGTTTACATACATTTAAGTGAGATCCGGCTTCAAAAAAGTACATCATATCACTTAAGGGACCATATCTCGAGACAGGGTTGCCAGATTTTCAATGTTTTAGACTCGTTGGAAAGGTATTTTGATAACCTAACCAACGTCGGGTCGGATAGTGGAGCCGGACATAGTTTACATACATTTAAGTGAGATCCGGCTTCAAAAAAGTACATCATATCACTTAAGGGACCATATCTCGAGACAGGGTTGCCAGATCTTCAATGTTTTAGACTCGTTGGAAAGGTCTTTTGATAATCTTACCAATAATGGGTCGGATGATGGACCCGGACATAGTTTACATACATTTAAGTGAGATCCGGCTTCAAAAAAGTACATCAATATCACTTAAGTGGCCATATCTCGAGACAGGGTTGCCAGATCTTCAATGTTTTGGACTCTTTGGAAAGGTCTTTTGATAACCTAACCAACGATGGGTCGGATGATGGACCCGGACATAGTTTACATACAGTTAAGTGAGATCCAAATATATGTGAAAACACATTTTTATACATAACTTTTGAACTACTTATCGAAACTTCAATCTGTATAAAACTCGATCTATGGGACCCTAAACCAAGTCGAATGCAACAAGTTCGGGTCAAATCGGTTCAGCCAGTGCCGAGAAACATGAGCTAGTTTGTTGGTCACATACATACATACACACACACATACACACACACACATACACACACACATACACACACACATACACACAGACATTTGTTCAGTTTTCGATTCTGAGTCGATATGTATACATGAAGGTGGGTCTACGACGTTTTTATAAGAAGTTCATTTTTAGAGCAGGATTATAGCCTTACCTCAGTGAGGAAGGCAAAAACGCTTGGCTTGATTCGAAGAGATTATCTGATGAAATACCCTTATCAGCCAATCATAGTTGAATGTTTAAGCTTTCAATTCATGTAAAAAGATCATAGTTTTGTGAGAAATTGACAGAGTTATGTGCGATACAAAAAAAAGGGGATCAAGTCTCCCCACTCTCCCCTAGTTGATTTGATGATCAACACTTGCTAAAATCATCCTCCCAAATACATAAAAAAATCAAATGCACTGTAGAAGGATAAATTAAACTTCATTGTGCAAAATTTGATTTTTTTGCAAATTTTGTGTTATAAAACATTCTTGATTTTAGTGAGATTAGTGCATTTGTTTTAAAGAGCATCTCTTGATCTTCTTTATATTATTACTTTTCCAATCATAGCTAAATTATTATTTATTAAACTGTCAGATCATGCTTTAAATGTTTATATTTTCTCTAGGTTTAAAAAAAAAGAATGCTAATCTCCTCAAATTAATCTTTCATGGTGTTTTTTTTTAATTCTTGCTTGTGAGTATTATTTTATTGTACTTATAGTGTTTTTCAGTTTAAAGTACTCATCTTAATCATTTTTTTATTCTTTTTGGGTAGTTTTTGACCAGTCCTACAATCTTAAACTTTTATCTCATGTGATCGCTAGTTAATTTTTTTTTCATTATTTATCTTTGATTCATGCCCATGTTGAATTTAATTTGCTTTGACTTATTTTTTTATTACCTGTAATTATTATTGATTAATGTTGCTTGTTTTTTTATTTTGGCTTTTATTTGAATATTACTTTTAATTTTTTAAACATTGACAAAGTCACATGTTGGAAACTATCATTCTTGAAAGTATTATCACAATTTAAGATTTCGTCGGATGAATGTTTTTTAGAACAAAAATTCTTCTAAAAATTATTTTGTTTCGGATTTTTTCAAAACTACTTCACAATCACCCAGAGCTCGGAAAAAGTTTTTCTTCAATTTTGTTTTGTATCTCTTTGTTGCGTCATTTGATAATATTCAAGTTACATTTAATGATCAAAACATCGTTTTATTTTTGTGTTGTGCAAAATATCTAGCTTTGAAATTTTTCATTTTTGAATGCGTTTAAGAAGACAAAAATGCCATCTTTTGGATTATGGCACAAGTTGTTAAAAAACTATTTGGACATGGAAAAAAACAATATATTTTTTTTAATTTTAGATGTCAAATGAAATTTGCAACCGAAAAATACTCTGCAAAATTTTCGGTATCGTGCACCATTTTCAAGCTATATCCACTAAAAATTGTTGTTTTTTGTTGATATTGTTACTTTTTTTTTACCTAACCACCACTGAAATATTTTTTTCGAAAAGATTATCATTCAAGTCTCTTAATAATTTAGTTGGAATTGCTTGTGAACTCTCAGAAATAATATTGCACCTGTATAAAAATACTATTTTTATCATTTGACTTTTCACTCCAAATATTGATATGTGCAAAATAACCTCTTGTTCGTGCAAGACGGTATTTGTGTCCGTCCCCTGTGTTTACTTCCTTACTACTTTTGTACTGAACAGAACAGAACAGTAAAGCTTTTCTGCCTCTTCGCGCGCTGACCACCGTCCGAGACGGTTGGTTCAGCAGTCACCTCAAACGATTGTTTTATTCAATTAAGAGATTCTACGCGCCTGGACTACAGCAACAACAACACAACGTAGCGAATTTGAAGTCAGCCTCGGGCTTAACACCTCATTTGAAAAAGCTCGTTTTTGGACAGGTTGACAAAAATTGCACGTTTTGATCTATAGCAAAAGTTGGTGAAAATGTATTTGGCAGTATTGCCAATTTTTCGAAAAAATTATTGTTTTTGAAAATTGAGGAAAAAAGATAAGAACTTTTTTGCCTTTTGTTCTAATCTAAAATTAAATTAGTGATAAATAATAGTTCAGTTTCTGTTGTAGTTGTTGTATTCTGTGGTTGAGTGTGTTTACTTTTCCCGTCATTCTTGAACGACTAAATGGTCTACATTTCTGTACCAAAGCTAACAGAATCGAATAGCAACTTTTTTCATAATAAATGCTGAATAGTTTTACTTTTCATCACTGAAATGGGCGCTGAAAAGTTGAACTTTTCAGCATTTGTTTCAAAAAGCAATACTTTTCAAAAAAAAAATGATTTGAACGATTTATTGACAAATTACATGAACATTTGACTTATAATTTCACTGAACGGGTGTTTTTCGGAATCACAAAAAATGTTGTATGACACTCGTTGCAAAACTTGGTTTTTATCAGCACTCTTCGTATTTAACCAACTCGGTGAGCCTCGTTGGATAAATGTACGGCTCGTGCTGAAAAAAATCTTGTTTTTTTTGAAACTTGTTGCATAAACTACTATTAAATATATTGGATTCTGAAAAATTCTATGCTCTACCAACAACTTTGCCGAAGACACCAAATCGATTAGAAAATTTGTTCTCAAGATACAGATTTTTGAATATTTTAATAACCTTTTTGTAAGAGCAGCTTTCCGATGCCAAAAACAGTGCAGAAAAATTAAAAAAATAGCTTATCGTTAAAGTTAAGTTCAGAAACTATTGCATTCCCTTCAAAGTTCATGAAAACTTAAACCACCATTTGCCAGTCATTCCACAAGCGATAAAAATAAGCACATTTTCAGCATCATTGTCGGTTTTCAACTGTCGTTTCACGTTTTGCAACCGATGATTTCAATCGTCACTCTGGTGTGCTTTTTTCGTGCAACCCATTCCCTGATGGCAGCAATTTCAGTGATATGCTCTATACTGTTTCTCCCCCGGTATGCACTTGACAGTCAATAAAAAGTCAACTTTGGAAAGCGTTTTCTTTTCCTGCGCTGGCAAGTCGCACTTTTCTTGCTGCTTGAAACTGCAACCGACTGTCACAGGGGCGCAGCAAGGCAGCACTTTGCCACAAAACTTTATCGTCAATTCCGTCGTCTTCGACGTCCTTGGCGTTAGAAGCTGAGCCAGAACTAGTTCCGTATTTCTCCTTATTTCTTCTGGGGGACTTTTGGCAGTTTGTTGTTGTGTTTTTTCAAGAACGTTCCCCGGTGGTCGATCGTGACACATTTTTTTTCTATTTTCTTTTTTCAGTCGAGGAGAATTTTCAAAGTTTCTGTTTCTGATGCGACACTCAATACACAACTATTGGTATGAGAGTCATCTTGTTGATTTCACTTTATGGTAGTTCGGAGCTTGATTTGAACGTTCAAGTTTGAAGTTTGTTGGAGAGTTAAACATTTGTTCTGAACAATCGCAAACAACCGATATTTTGTGCATAAAATGAGACTAGCAAATCTACAAAACATCATGTCTTTCGATCGAAACAAGTTCAACACAACAGTAACCCCATTTTAGAAGCACATCAACCGTGACAATTATTTCCAATCTCGTTTCTGTTGTGTCCCCTGGAATTGCTTACCTATTGGGGAAACCTTTTTGTTTCGTACCTTATCAATGGTTCCTACTCCCAATTTATCTCAAGGCATTAATCAACTCTGGGATTTCGGTCCAGAGGGCCCGGGAAATTCGATCCCCAAAATGCCAACCCTCGTCCTCGGGTGAAATGAACTCCAGAGTGTTATTTTCAGAAATAGCAACGGGTGAATTAGTTCCTCAAAGCAAACATAATGTGGAATATTTTCATCATTATACAAAAAAAAAACAATTAAAATTAAAATTTATTTACGGCAACGGAAAAAGTTCACTCAGCAAATGAGTTTTTATCCGGAAAACTTAGAAATTTCCTCATCCGTGTCCTCTTCCCACAATAAGGCCAAAGTTTTCTTCCTGTGTCAACGAGAAAAATACCTCCACTTTCTCAGCTGAAGCTCCAGTGAAGGGCGAGGAAAATGGGCAAAATCTAATCAAAAAGAAATAAGGCATAATTGAGGACAATCTTAGCTCTCCCAGAAAAAAAAGCCAGAACAAAGTCGTTACCCAGTTGTCGTCGTTCCATTCCATTTCAACAACCAGCAGAAAGTGGAAATTTCACTTTCCCTCAATTTTTTACTGCCCAAAATGGCTGAACTTTTTTCCAGATTCCCCCGACACGCTTGGGCAGGATTTGGCGAGGCGGAATTTTCCTACCACCCAGCTAGTGGGAGGGAGAAAGCTCCGTTTATCTTTTGATTATGCCTCGGTCCGAATCGATCGGAGATTTTCGAAGGCTGCGGTCACACAAAACCGTCTTGTTTAGTGTCACAAAACCTCAAGCCTTTTGGGTGGCTGATTGGCAACCGTGTTGTTGTTGTTGTTCTGGTGATTTCCAATTGTGAAGTTTGCTGAATCGGAATTTTATGGCTCATTTGAGAAATACATTGGCAAACGATGCCAAAAGCTGTTTAAGCACGCTATTGATTTCTGAAGCAGGTTTAGGATTCAACAAGCTTGTTTGTTGCTGTTTAATGCTTCTCTGACAACAGCCTGAAAAGGTCAAAATAAATGGGAAAATTAATTCCTTAATTTTTTTGTTGTTGTTTTTTTTTGTTATAGATATTGCTAACACTCAAGAGGAAAAAGCTGTACATGAAATAAAATAATTCGAAAAAATTGCGCAAAATAACCGATTTTTGGTTATATTTTGGGTTTCCATGTAAAATTATCATTTAAACACTAAAATTCTGAAGCCTGATTTAGATTCAGCGGGCAAAATTACATGGAAAACATATATTTGGACAATTTTAGAATTTCGTTAGGGTGGTCTGATGTGGTTTTCACTTGAAAAATATACTTTTTCAAATGAAGATTTTTCACGTTTAAAGAAAAAATGCTTCTGAGATTTTTCAGCGTTTGTATTGCTGGATCTTCTCTTTCAAATGCAACCTGGTGCTTAAAATATAGCTTGCGCATTTTCGAGATATTTAAGTTTTAAATTTGCATCTCTTTTTACTTTAAAATGGCTGTTGCTTTCGACCCTTAAGTCAAAATTGACATGTCAAAAAATAAAAATGTTCCGAATATTTCTTTTCTCTTAAACTTAACCCTGAAGTTCTACGTTCAAAAACTGATGTTTGAAGGTTTGCTCAGATGCTTTCTATAGGAGAGTGGAGAGACTTGATCCCCTTTTTTTGTATCGCACATAACTCTGTAAATTTCTCACAAAACTATGAACTTTTTGCATGAATTGAAAGCTTAAACATTCAACTATGTTTGGCTGATATGGGTATTTCATAGCATAGCATAGCATTGGTGTCTACCCGTAGCTGCTACTTCGTTATTGACCAGGACCCCCAAACATTGCTCCGTGGACCACAGATGAAAAGTAGGAACCAATCATCACCCCTTCGCAATTTTCAAAGGTCCCTATCGTGCTGATCAATACCGACGCCGGCCACGACCAGTGGTAAGACACGGGGAAGTGGATGGGAATGTTAGCCGATACTTGAGTGATGGGACCGCCAAATCGACTGCGTCTCCGACAAAGTATCACATGAGTTTTGAGGGGTTAGTAAGATGGGTATGAGGTCAGGATTCACCGTGATGCGACCATGAGCAATTTGTTTATGGGTTGAAATTTTAAAAATCTTAGGCAGCCGGCTGCGGAAAGATACCTATCTAGGGATTTAAATATAGTATTAATTCGACCGCGATTCTCCAGAAATTCTCCGTCGGCGTGCCTTCCGATCAACGGTGATGTAGGAAGGGCTTCATTCATTAAAATTATTTTATATCATAAGCCTTAAAACATATCCGTCGACGTGCCTTCCGATCCTCGATGATATGGAAAGGACTTAATCCAGCAATACGACTTGCTTGTCTCAAAAAAAAACAAAAATCGGATCGTTTCTATCGAAAACTATATAAAGAGAACAACAATAAAATTCATCGGCCAACGAACGCGCGAACAAAAAATAAATGAAAAAAGAAGAAGAAGAAATCCAATCACCCCATGCACTCGAACAGCGACACAAAAGAGACGGAAAATAACACGAAAAAACAGGACTGAGCGTCCACACAGGCACCGCACTACTGATGCCATTATTTAATTATAATGACCAATCACCCCATGCACTCGAACAGCGGCACAAAAGAGACGGAAAATAACACAAAAAAAAACAGGACTGAGCGTCCACACAGGCACCGCACTACTGATGCCATTATTTAATTATAATGACCAATCACCCCATGCACTCGAACAGCGGCACAAAAGAGACGGAAAATAACACGAAAAAACAGGACTGAGCGTCCACACAGGCACCGCACTACTGATGCCATTATTTAATTATAATGACCAATCACCCCATGCACTCGAACAGCGGCACAAAAGAGACGGAAAATAACACGAAAAACAGGACTGAGCGTCCACACAGGCACCGCACTACTGATGCCATTATTTAATTATAATGACCAATCACCCCATGCACTCGAACAGCGGCACAAAAGAGACGGAAAATAACACGAAAAACAGGACTGAGCGTCCACACAGGCACCGCACTACTGATGCCATTATTTAATTATAATGACCAATCACCCCATGCACTCGAACAGCGGCACAAAAGAGACGGAAAATAACACGAAAAACAGGACTGAGCGTCCACACAGGCACCGCACTACTGATGCCATTATTTAATTATAATGACCAATCACCCCATGCACTCGAACAGCGACACAAAAGAGACGGAAAATAACACGAAAAAACAGGACTGAGCGTCCACACAGGCACCGCACTACTGATGCCATTATTTAATTATAATGACCAATCACCCCATGCACTCGAACAGCGACACAAAGAGACGGAAAATAACACGAAAAAACAGGACTGAGCGTCCACACAGGCACCGCACTACTGATGCCATTATTTAATTATAATGACCAATCACCCCATGCACTCGAACAGCGACACAAAAGAGACGGAAAATAACACGAAAAAACAGAACTGAGCGTCCACACAGGCACCGCACTACTGATGCCATTATTTAATTATAATGACCAATCACCCCATGCACTCGAACAGCGACACAAAAGAGACGGAAAATAACACGAAAAAACAGGACTGAGCGTCCACACAGGCACCGCACTACTGATGCCATTATTTAATTATAATGACCAATCACCCCATGCACTCGAACAGCGACACAAAAGAGACGGAAAATAACACGAAAAAACAGGACTGAGCGTCCACACAGGCACCGCACTACTGATGCCATTATTTAATTATAATGACCAATCACCCCATGCACTCGAACAGCGGCACAAAAGAGACGGAAAATAACACAAAAAAAAACAGGACTGAGCGTCCACACAGGCACCGCACTACTGATGCCATTATTTAATTATAATGACCAATCACCCCATGCACTCGAACAGCGGCACAAAAGAGACGGAAAATAACACAAAAAAAACAGGACTGAGCGTCCACACAGGCACCGCACTACTGATGCCATTATTTAATTATAATGACCAATCACCCCATGCACTCGAACAGCGACACAAAAGAGACGGAAAATAGCACGAAAAAACAGGACTGAGCGTCCACACAGGCACCGCACTACTGATCCACGTTTGGCTGATATGGGTATTTCATCAGATAAACTCTTCGAATCATGCCAAGCGTTTTAAAAAAATATTTTAAACCGGCATTTTCAAAATGTTGGGGGTAATTTGATCCCCCTTTCAACATTTTGAAGAAATCTTAAGCAAAATGTTTCTTATTCATCCAAACTTTTAATTTTCTATAAGTTACAGCAAATTCACATTAAACCTGTACGTTTGTGTTCAAAATATAACAAGTTTAGCATGCAAAATATTTAAAAACTTAAAATTTTCTTTTTTAGTCCAAAATTGAGCATGTTTACAAAAGCTGGTAATTTTTATTTACAAAACTTTTTAAAAATGGTTCAAACTGCAGTAAGATATGTTCAACTATACTAAAGGAAACTTTGTACGAAAACCCAGCCCAATTATTTAATCTTGAGGCTGATTCCAGTGACTGTAAAAATGCAGGGATTAAGTCTCCCTAAACGCTCTTTTTTAAACAATTGATTGTAAAAATAGTATGACGGTAAATCTAACGTCAAATGCGTAAGAATTTCGAGTTGATATGTTTATCAAACAATTCATGTATAAAAAATGTTTTTTTGAATATTTTTTTCAGTGTTTTTTTATACTTATCAAAGAAAAAAGTTCTCTTGGAAGGTTTTTGCAGCACTTTTTAGAAAAATGTGTGTAACTCAATCTAAACATTTTTTATTTTTTTTTTCTTTGTTTTCTACAATGAGTTTTAGTCAATTTCGCACAACTTTCTAGAACAAAGCTAATTGTTTTACCCACATGCTGACGAGATACAGGCTTGGGATCAAGTGTCCCCGGGGATCAAGTCTCCCCACTCTCCCCTAAATTTGGCCATATTACGGCGCAGATTACGAGATAAAATTTTGGTGTCTTCGAGAAAGTTGCTTAATTTGGCAAGCCCAACAACTTTCTAGATGAAAAAAAATCCCAAAAATATTCCGGTAAAGTTAGATTTTCAAAATCACCCTAATCGTGAACCACCATAATTTTCAACCAAACCAAAAGTTGCCCCTTTCCATTTGCAGCAAATGTCCCCAATACTAAACTTTAAAACAAAATAATGTTTAGAAACAAAACTCTATTTTTCAAGAAATAAATTTTCAGAATAAAAGTTGTTGTTTTTAATTTTAGAAGTTTTTTTTAAGTAACCTAAGTTTGTATCTAAGTGGATTTTTTCCATCAAATCCAAATCTGCTCTAAAAAGTCACAATTTTCAATGAAGTTGAACTCTTGAAGAATAAATGCAAATCTCTGCAAAACTTTGTACAACATTATTTTATGCTTAAAAATAACCCTACAAAATAACACAAAAAAAAACACAATTAAAATGAAAATTTGCTGTTCTTAATGCAAAAAATGACATCGCTGGGTTATTGCTGATTCGAGAACATTGATTTTTTCATAAAATAACTAGTTTCATGTTTTTTATCTGTTGAGTAATGAGAAATGGCATCGATTTTAATTTTTTTCAATTCTTTATTAATGAAAAATACTTTTTTTTAATTCGTGCACCATCCAATTGAACGCCCGATTTTACGCAAAAATCCCTTGGACATGGTTTCGAGCTACAAATCCCTGAAAGACACGTTGTCTTAGTAAAAATCCGGAAAAATGAAAGGGGTCGTAGCGATCCTCAGTCATGAGATATCGAAAAATGGACCTCGGATTCGTGATCAAGGACCAAAACCATCCTTAATAGCCAAGTTTCATGGAAATCGATGAACAGTTAGAAAGAAAAATTTATAATATATGGATGTTTGAAAGCCGATGCCTTATTTCAGAGTTTTCTTAATATGAGATTTTGTGTTTGCTCAAAGCTTTTAAAATATTTCAATGTCTGTAATTCTACACACAAGATTGTATAAAAGAAAAATTGAGTGCTAAATGAAATCAAAATTTCAATCTCTCAATGTGAAAAATTTCGGAAGGAAGAATTTTGAATGTTTAATATCCTTCTCTTACTAAAATCTCATATCAGAAATTTGTATATGGGTAATTCTCTACCAACTCACACGAAATTGGGAAAAGTTGCCCTGACCCCTCTTCGATTTGCGTGAAACTTTGTTTAAAGGGGTAACTTTTGTCCCTGATCACGAATCCGAGGTCCGTTTTTTGATATCTCGTGACGGAGGGGCGGTACGAACCCTTTATTTTTTGAACATGCGAAAAAAGAGATATTTTTCAATAATTTGCAGCCTGAAACGGTGATGAGATAGAAATTTGGTGTCAAAGGGACTTTTATGTAAAATTAGACGCCTGATTTGATGGCGTACTCAGAATTTCGAAAAAAACGTATTTTTCATCGAAAAAAACACTAAAAACGTTTTAAAAATTCTCCCATTTTCCGTTACTCGACTGTAAAAAATTTTGGAACATGTCTTTTTATGGGAAATTAATGTACACCATATTCTTGATTTACACAACGAAATGGGGGTGTTTAATTCGAGAATCGTTTAAAAAAAGAATGTCCATGACTTAAATTGAGAATATGACTTAAATTAAGAATCTTTGGGATTTCGTAATTTGTCGGAGAATTTTCATCATGTATCAATTGTATTTGGTTTAGTTATGTTATTAAAACATTTTAGCATGGTTTTGGAACACCTGGGATGTTCTAGTCCATCCGAAACTTCCGGAAATTTTGTGCAGCAGGCTAACCGAAGAAACAAGTTGAAACTTCAAAATTTTGACAACGGATCCTACCCAGACTGCTTCAGTGAGTGCGGTAGGCTACAGTGCATTGTTGTAACAACTTATTGGGATGATCTGGGACATCCAAGGACTCCCTGGAGTTAAGATCTGAGGGTCTACCGCCGTAACAAGCAAGAGGTCGACGGATTTTGACCCCGGAACATACCCGCATAGCTTCAGTGAGTATGGTAGACTACTTTGCTGATGTGTTGGGATGTCCTGGGTCATCCAAGGACTCCCTGGAGTTAAGATCTGTGGATCTACCACCGTAACAAGCAAGAGGTCGACGGAGTTTGACCCCGGAATATACCCGCATAGCTTCAGTGAGCATTGTAGACTACTTTGCTGATCTGCTGGGCTATCTTGAGTTATCCAAGGACTCCCTGGAGTTAAGATCTGTGGGTCTACCGCCGTAACAAGCAAGAGGTCGACAGATTTTGACCTCGGAACATATCCGCATAGCTTCAGTGAGTATGGTAGACTACTTTGCTGATGTGTTGGGATGTCCTGGGTCTTCCAAGGAGTCCCTGGAGTTAAGATCTGTGGGTCTACCACCGTAACAAGCAAGAAGTCGACGGAGTTTGACCCCGGAATATACCCGCATAGCTTCAGTGAGTATGGTAGACTACTTTACTGATGTTCTAGGATGTTCTAGGTCATCCAAGGACTCCCTGATGTTAAGATCTGAGGGTCTACCACCGTAACAAGCAAGAGGTTGACGGTTTTTGACCTCGGGACATATCCGCATGGCTTCAGTGAGTATGGTAGACTACTTTGCTGATGTGTTGGGATGTCCTGGGTCATCCAAGGACTCCCTGGAGTTAAGATCTGTGGGTCTACCACCGTAACAAGCAGGAGGTTGACGGATTTTGACCTCGGAATATACCCGCATAGCTTCAGTGAGCATTGTAGACTACTTTGCTGATCTGCTGGGCTATCTTGAGTTATCCAAGGACTCCCTGGAGTTAAGATCTGTGGGTCTACCGCCGTAACAAGCAAGAGGTCGACAGATTTTGACCTCGGAACATATCCGCATAGCTTCAGTGAGTATGGTAGACTACTTTGCTGATGTGTTGGGATGTCCTGGGTCATCCGAGGAGTCTCTGGAGTTAAGATCTGTGGGTCTACCACCGTAACAAGCAAGAGGTCGACGGAGTTTGACCCCGGAATATACCCGCATAGCTTCAGTGAGTATGGTAGACTACTTTACTGATGTTCTAGGATGTTCTAGGTC
The DNA here is from genome assembly GCF_015732765.1 of Culex quinquefasciatus. NCBI lineage: Eukaryota > Metazoa > Arthropoda > Insecta > Diptera > Culicidae > Culex > Culex quinquefasciatus. The sequence goes on along the minus strand of NC_051862.1, from coordinate 55,731,571 downwards.
GTCCAAGGACTCCCTGGTGTTAAGATCTGTGGGACTACCGCCGTAACAAGCAAGAGGTCGACGGATTTTGACCTCGGGACATACCCGCATAGCTTCAGAGAGTATGGCAGACTACTTTGTTGATGTGTTAGGCTGACTTGGGTCATCCAAGGACTCCCTGGAGTTAAGATCTGGTTGTCTATCATAAATCCAGGGAGTCCTTGGATGACCCAGAACATCTCAACACATCAGCAAATTAGTCTATCATAATCACTGAAGCTATGCGAGTGAGTCCCGGGGTCAAAACCCATCGACCTCTGGCTCATTACGGCGGTAGACCCTCAGATCTTAACTCCAGGGAGTCCTTGGATGACTCAAGTCAGCCCGACACATCAGCAAAGTAGTCTACCATACTCACTGAAGCTATACGTGTATATTCCGGGGTCAAAATCCGTCGACCTCTTGCTAGTTACGGTGGTAGACCCACAGATCTTAACTCCAGGGAGTCCTTGGATGACCCAGGACATCCCAACACATCAGCAAAGTAGTCTACCGTACTCACTGAAGCCATGTGGATATGTTCCGAGGTCAAAAACCGTCAACCTCTTGCTTGTTACGGCGGTAGACCCTCAGATCTTAACACCAGGGAGTCCTTGGACGACCTAGAACATCCTAGAACATCAGTAAAGTAGTATATAATGCTCACTGAAGCTATGCGGGTATATTCCGGGGTCAAACTCCGTCGACCTCTTGCTTGTTACAGCGGTAGACCCTCAGATCTTAACATCAGGGAGTCCTTGGATGACCTAGAACATCCTAGAACATCAGTAAAGTAGTATATAATGCTCATTGAAGCTATGCGGGTATATTCCGGGGTCAAAATCCGTCGACCTCTTGCTAGTTACGGTGGTAGACCCACAGATCTTAACTCCAGGGACTCCTTGGATGACCCAGGACATCCCAACACATCAGCAAAGTAGTCTACCGTACTCACTGAAGCCATGCGGATATGTCCCGAGGTCAAAAACCGTCAACCTCTTGCTTGTTACGGCGGTAGACCCTCAGATCTTAACATCAGGGAGTCCTTGGATGACCTAGAACATCCTAGAATATCAGTAAAGTAGTATATAATGCTCACTGAAGCTATGCGGGTATATTTCGGGGTCAAACTCCGTCGACCTCTTGCTTGTTACGGTGGTAGACCCACAGATCATAACTCCAGGGAGTCCTTGGATGACCCAGGACATCCCAACACATCAGCTAAGTAGTCTACCGTACTCACTGAAGCCATGCGGATATGTCCCGAGGTCAAAAACCGTCAACCTCTTGCTTGTTACGGCGGTAGACCCTCAGATCTTAACTCCAGGGAGTCCTTGGATGTCCCAGATCATCCCAATAAGTCGTTACAACAATGCACTGTAGCCTACCGCACTCACTGAAGCAGTCTGGGTAGGATCCGTTGTCAAAATTTTGAAGTTTCAACTTGTTTCTTCGGTTAGCCTGCTGCACAAAATTTCCGGAAGTTTCGGATGGACTAGAACATCCCAGGTGTTCCAAAACCATGCTAAAATGTTTTAATAACATAACTAAACCAAATACAATTGATACATGATGAAAATTCTCCGACAAATTACGAAATCCCAAAGATTCTTAATTTAAGTCATATTCTCAATTTAAGTCATGGACATTCTCATTTTAAGCCATGACTTAAAAAAAGTTGCGTAAATCGAGAATCGTTTAAAAAAAGGTGACTTAAAAAAAGAATATGGTGTACTTTTCGAATCTACATTGACCCAGAAGGGTCATTTTTTCATTTAGAACAAAATTTTTCATTTTAAAATTTCGTGTTTTTTCTAACTTTGCAGGATTATTTTTTAGAGTGTATAAATGTTGTACAAAGTTGTAGAACAGACAATTACAAAAATTTTGATAAATAGACATAAAGGGTTTGCTTATAAACATCACGAGTTATCGTGATTTTACAGAAAAAAGTTATGTCTATATATCAACATTTTTGTAATTGTCTGCTCTACAACTTTCTAGAACATTATTACACTCTAAAAAATAACCCTGCAAAGTTAGAAAAAACACGAAATTTTAAAATTAAAAATTTTGCTCTAAATAAAAAAATGACCCTTCTGGGTCAATGTAGATTCGAAAAGTACATTAAATTTCCCATAAATTAACATGTTCCAAAAAATTTTAACAGTCGAGTAACGGAAAATGGGAGAATTTTTTTTTTCAGTGTTTTTTTCGATGAAAAATACGTTTTTCGGAATTCTGAGTACGTCATCAAATCGGGCGTCTAATTTTACATAAAAGTCCCTTTGACACCAAATTTCTATCTCATCAACGTTTCAGGCTGCAAATTATTGAAAAATACCTCTTTTTTCGCATGTTCAAAAATAGAAGGGGTCGTACCGCCCCTCCGTTACGAGATATCAAAAAACGGACCTCGGATTCGTGATCAGGGACAAAAGTTACCCCTTAGGACAAAGTTTCACGCAAATCGAAGAGGGGTCGGGGCAACTGCGGTGTGAGTTGGCGGAGAATTACCCATATTGAAAGTTAAAAACCCAAGCCCTGCAACTCTAGCAGTACATCAAACTTAATGAAAGAGCAATGTCCTCTCTTGCGGAAAACACATTTTTTTGCATACCCCAAAGGAGCCATTAGTGCCAGCCATTGTACCTTCTCCCTGCTGAGCGACCACTAATTCTCAACTGCAGCCTAATGCATTATTACGATGCCAACATAAAGCTCGACCACGCAAGCCATTTGTCGTAAGTTAGCATTAAAAGTTTTTTTTTCTCCTGCTTCTTCCTCACCAATTTCGTCATGCAAAACTTCGACGCCGTTACCGTAACCGTTACACTTTTGCCACAAAGTTTGGCCGTTATTTTCGCTTGTCCTCCGGCCCGGTGTGTTGTTGGCCCCGGCGCTGGACGCGATGATTACGCGGAATAATGGAACCGACAGGCACGAAATAATAAATAGCTTAATATATTTCCCTTCCGTTCCAGCGATTCGTACCTAACGACTCCGGCGGAGTTGGGCTGGGGGTGCTTAAACTATCCTTTTTTGAAATTTTACACTTTGTGTTAGATGATCCTAAAAATATGTTTTGAAAGAAAATATTTTTGTAAAAATTTGAGTCTTCAAAGAAAAAATTTGAAATCATTTTGAGCATCCCAACATCCCAGTGGTCGACACCGACTGTGTCGTCACGGTGACTCTGATTGCCGCCCTTCCGGGTGGTCTCTCGCCCGGCAGGCAGGCAGGCCAATGACGGGGGTAATAATAACAGGACCACAGCGGAATCCACGCGGATTCGGATTTGGACCAGTGGTGATGGCCGTCATCGGGCGAGGTTTGCGCTGGCCATGCTTGGGGTTGGTGATGTGGTTTTCAGCAAAGGAAACGTCGGAAAATTGGCAACTGGGTTGATTATTGTGTTTACATGTGGAGAAACATGAGAAATTGTCATCTTGAAGTGATTCTCCTAGCAGCCATGAAAAAAATAAATAGAAGAAACCAGTTGACATTCAAACTTGGATTTAAGACTTATGATTAAGACTGTGACGCTTAACTTGGTCATCTGACTTATTTTGCTGACTAGGATTTCTATCTTGGCTTCATACATGGACTATGATTTTGTCTCTTAACTTGGATTGCTGTTTTGGACTTCTAGTATTGAATTGTTTACGGACGTGGAATTCTAATTAGCTTTTAGAATCGAACTTCTGAATTAAACTGACTTGCACGTTTAATTTGGTTTTTGGACCTGAACTCTTGGATTGATTTTCTGACTTTGTTTTCTGGCCAACTGACTACATCTTTTAACAATGTTTTTGGTCTTTGAAGTCGTTTTTCAAACTTTTTAACCATGCCTTCTTGACATGTTCTTTGGAATTCTTTCGGAACTTTATAACTAGGTTCTTTGTTTTTTTTAGTTCTAACGTAAACAGCCTGCCCGTCTTGTCTGACATAGTCTTTTGGCTTTAGCTTCTAACAGAGACTTTTGAACTGGTCTTCTGACTTGAATTTCTGACTTGTTTGTTGGACTTCTTTCTGAATTGTATGACAAGGACCTTTGACTTTTACTTCTGACTTGGACCATTGATTGGGGGTTTTGACTTAAACATATAACTTTGTCTTCTAAATCGGCCGATTTCCACCATTTTTTTATTATTTGGCTTAAACTTTGAGGGAGTCTTCAAAGAAGAAATTTTGTGACATTGGTTCACCCATACAAATCTTCTTGCAGCTGTTAATACAAAAACTAACTTAATTCATCTATGTGGTTGGTGCCTTCCTCACTCTTTTCCAACAATGGGTAATATGTGATATGATGGGTTTGGACACAAATTTCGTCTAATTTCGTTTAGTTCCGGAATAAAAAAACACACACAGTGGCATCATAAGTGGTCAGAACTTGAGACAGGGTTGCCAGATCATCAATGTTTTAGACTAGTTGGAAAGATCTTTTGATTACCTAACCAACGTTGGGTCGGATGATGGATTCGAACATTGTTTACATGCATTTAAGTGAGATCCGACTACAAAAAAGTACATAAATGTCACTTAAGTGGTTATAACTCAAGACAGGGTTGCCAAATTATCAATCTTTTGAAAGGTCTTTTAATTACCTAACTTACGATGTATAACATGATGATGTTTGGTTCAGTTTACTGCCATTTATTCAACTTCCGAAAATATGCGAAAACACATTTTTATACATAACTTTTGAACTACTTATCAAAACTTCAAACAATTCAATAGCACCGTACGGGACCCTAAACAAAGTTGAATGCAACTGGTTTGGCCAAAATCGGTTCAGCCAGTGCTGAGAAAACTGAGTGACATTATTGGTCACATACACACACACATACATATACGCACACATACACACAGATATTTGTTCAGTTTTCGATTCTGAGTCGATATGTATACATCAAGGTGGGTTTTCGAGCTTTAAATAAAAAGTTCAATTTTAGAGCAGGATTATAGCCTTACCTCAGTGAGGAAGGCAAAATAATATATAAATATTCGAAAATCTGTAACTTTTCACGGAATTTTTTTATTGTCTTCGGCAAAGTTGTATGTGAGGACTGTTCAGTGAAAATAGGTTAACGGAAAAAAGTTTGGTGATTTTTTTTTATTAACTTTTTTTTTGAAAAAATCCAATTTCCCAAAATGCATAAATTTTTAATTTTTGATTTTTTCTATTTTTTAGGGTATAAAACCCCACACCTATGTACCAAAATTTTGCCGACGAGATAAGATTTTTTTAAAAGTGATTTTTTTTTTGTTAAAAAAAATAATTTCGGCAAGAAGATGCTAGGCGTCAATCAACCTAAGACATTCTCCAGGATGCCCTCGAAAGACTGGCTGCGATAGGGTTAGATTAGATTAGATTAGGAAAAAAATAATTTCGTATTTAAAATTTTTTGACGTAATTCTTTATGTAAAATCGTATTTGGAATCTAATAGTACAACAATTGTACTTTACAATTTTTTTGATTAAGTGAACCGTTTTCAAAATAAACTAATTCCAGGTAAAATTCCATTATTTTGTCCCGAAAATTCCGGGTTTTTTTACTTTTAAAAATAGTGTTCATGATTGTCCATTCTTTGAAAATTTAAAGTCTCACCCAAACAATCCTCCATTTTCTAATATCGATATCTCAGCAACTAATGGTCAGATTTTCAATATTAAAACATGAAACATTCTTGAAATTTTCCGATCTCTTCGAAAAAAAAATATTTTAAATTTTTTTGAATCAAGATTAACATTTCAAATGGGCCAAATATTTAATATTACGCCCTTTTAAATGTTATTCTTGATTATTTAAAAAAAATCGAAAAGATCGAAAAATTTTACAATAACAAAATTACATTCACAAAATATTTTAATATTGAAAATTGGACCATTAGTTGCTGATACATCGACATTAGAAATTGGAGGGTTATTTGAGAAAGATTTATAAACTTTATTTTCCTGTTTATTATTCTTTAAGCCTTTTCTAAACTTTAAGAAATTTTCTAAACTTTTCGAAAACAAATATTTTCAGGAATGGACAATCATGGACACTATTTTAAAAAGCAAAAAAAACCGGAATTTAGTGGATAAAATTTAACATTTAATGGTTATATTTTGAAAACGGTGCACTTCATTAAAAAATTGTAAAGGGCCATCCATAAACCACGTGGACAGATTAGAGGGGAAGGGGGGTGGCGATTGTCCACGCTCCATACAAAAAAGATTTTATTTGTATGGAAATTGTCCACGGAGGGGTGGAGGGGGGGGGGGAAGGAATTTGACCTCGGACTTGTCCTCAGACTTGTTCTTCAAACATCATACTAGGCATTATGATTAGTACCTATAACTTGGAGGTTGACTTGTACTTCTGTTTTCTAACTAGGTGTTCTGACTTTGTCTTCTGAATTAGATTTCTTATTTGGAATTTAGACTTGAACTTCTCACTTCTGACTCATTCTTCAGACTTCTTACTTGGCGAAGTCAATTGAATTAGTTAGTAGTCAAAGTTTGTAGTCTAAAAAGTACAACTTTTATTCTCAAGACCATGAATTTAAATTCTGACTTGGGATTCATACTTGAATTTATTTGACTACTGACTAAGACTTCTGACTTGGTCTTTTCATTCGTTTTTTTTGAGGTATGATTAGTACCTCTAACATGAAGGTTTTTATTTGTCATTCTATCTTACTATACCATCTTTGTTTTCCGACTTGGTAATCAGACTTTGACTTTTGACGTTATCTTTAAACTTGTACTTTTCACTTCTTGTTCTAACCATTTCTTCTGAACTGGTAGTCTCAATTGGATTTTTGATTTAAGCTATGGAATCGAGCTTCGGACTTGGTTTTTTGACTTGATCTACTGACTTCAAGTCTGACTACAATTTCTGACAAGATTTCCAGTCTCGAGCTCCTGAACTAGTCGTTTGACTAGGATTTCTTGCTTGCACAAACGTTTTTTTGCTTGTTAAACTGTCAAACGGAACATTGCATGAGTCATGTGTTAAGTTATCAAACTACTTTTTCTAAACAACCATCTTTTGGTCCGTAAAATCCTACGACATTCTCATCTTCATCATTCTGCTCCAATTTCCTCTCGAGTGGAAGCGAAGCGATAGCAGATGATTCCAGTGTTCACATAAAATGCACACAATTTCTGCGAGGCATCGCGAGTCTACTCCGGCCAGCAACTCAACTTCTGGGGAACTCAAGTAGTGTCTTTGCAAAAAGCAACCGCCTCACGGATGCACTGCATGTCTGCATCCCTACTTTTGAGTAGGTGAATCTTTCCGGTATGCGCACTTTTTGAAGAGATTCGCACCGCCTTCAGGACGAAAGCTGGCGGTTTGCACTGAAACAAATATGGTTAAAAAATTAAAAAGTTTACAAAAAATAGATCAATTTGAAAATTTTATTTCAAAACATAAAGAATTTTCAGAAAACGAGAAATTGTACTTTTTTTAACTGTGCTGATCCTGAATAAATAGCTCATGCTCGCGTGGGCAAACACTCTGATGATGCTGGTTCCAAAGGGTCCTTGTGGGCTAAGAAGCGGAAGCTGCAACATGATAGTACTACTTCCACTGTGTGCAGCGTAACCGGGAGCCCGGGTGCTCTGAGAAGTACAGTCGTAGCAAAATATGGTCGGGATTTGGAAGGAAAATTGGAACGATTGAATAATTGAGCTGTTATAAATTTGAACAACTAAATTGATGTATTTTTTAAACTAGCTTTAGGAAGACTTTGATGCTGTAAATAGACCGAATTCAATTGCACTTTTAGCACATTCTTTATAAATAAATCTTGCTTCTTTTGCTAAGCTTTCTTCCAATCTTTTCTGCTTTCAATATCTCTGCAATTCACTTTCACTTCTTCCTTTTTACAACTTTTCCCCCTAGAATCCACAATACTATTTGACAATTGGCAATCCCTTAAACAAAAACAAAAAACTCATTAGTTCAACCCCCAAAAATCATGTATTTGTTTCTGTTTCATTCCAGGTACGTATCAAAACCAAAAAACCCATTTTCATTCCTCTACCGGTTGCCGGTAAGTTCCACACCAACCGAAATCTCAAAGCCCACCCACCATCGATTCACTGAGTGTCACCAGAGTTCACACGGGAGCGTGTCACGTTCCAGTGCGGGGGTTTTTTTTCTACCAATTATAATTAAGGGTTTTGCGTTGGAAAAGCAGTTGTCGATATAATTGGAAAGCTAGCTGACGAAGGGGGCGTGAAAGTGCCGGGCAAAGTCACGTTCCTGGTGCAGTGTATTGAAAGAAATGCGGGTTGGGAGGTTGGGTATCGGATAATTATAATTATGGCTTCTTGGAGTTTAGGTTTTCTAATGAAATTGTTTATAATGAAAACTGAACAAATAAAACTTTAAAATCCATAAATCTTGACTGAATGTTTCCATTCGTTAAAAGTGCAATTGCTCCATACACCTGAATAAATTTCTTCGTGGTTCTCAAATTCATGAACACAATTCACAATTTTGAGAGTTGAAGTATATCAGTCATACAAATCTATTAAAAATTGCGTTTTTATGTATTTGAAGATTAACGAAATAAGTTCCGTTTGGTATTTTTACAGTATATTAATTTATTGATTTTTTTTAAAGTCTGTACACTGTCTGTCTGTCTGTCTTTAGAAATCAATTATAAAGTTCGAAAAATGTGGAATTTCAACTAAAATTTGCCAAACTTTTAATCAATTATTCAAATTTTTTAAATATATTTAGCTTAAACTGATTTTTGCCTTCCTCACTGAGGTAAGGCTATAATCCTGCTCTAAAAATGAACTTTCTATTAAAAGCTCCTAGACCCACCTTCATGTATACATATCTACTCAGAATCGAAAACTGAACAAATGTCTGTGTGTGTGTATGTGTGTGTGTATGTGTGTGTGTATGTGTGTGTGTATGTGTGTGTGTATGTGTGTGTATGTATGTATGTGACCAAAATTCTCACTGAGTTTTCTCAGCACTGGCTGAACCGATTTTGATCGAACCAGTTGCATTCGACTTGATTTAGGGTCCCATACATCGCTATTGAATTGTTTGAAGTTTCGATAAGTAGTTCAAAAGTTATGTATGTAAATGTGTTTTCACAAATACCCGGATCTCAATTATATGCATGTAAACGATGTCCGGATCCATCATCCGACCCATCGTTGATTAGGTAATTGAAAGGCCTTTCCAATGAGTCAAAGACATTGAAGATCTGGCAACCCTGTCTCGAGTTATGACCACTTAAGTGATATTTATGTACTTTTTTGAAGCCAGATCTCACTTAAATGTATGTAAACTATGTCTGGATCCATCATCCGACCCATCGTTGGTTAGGTAATTGAAAGGCATTTCCAATGAGTACAAAACATTGAAGATCTGGCAACCCTGTTTCGAGTTATGACCACTTAAGTGATATTTATGTACTTTTTTGAAGCCGGATCTCACTTAAATGTATGTGAACTATGTCTGGATCCATCATCCGACCCATCGTTGGTTAGGTAATTGAAAGGCATTTCCAATGAGTACAAAACATTGAAGATCTGGCAACCCTGTCTCGAGTTATGACCACTTAAGTGATATTTATGTACTTTTTTGAAGCCGGATCTCACTTAAATGTATGTAAACTATGTCTGGATCCATAATCTGACTCATCGTTGGTTAGGTAATTGAAAGGCCTTTCCAATGTGTCCAAGACATTGAAGATCTGGCAACCCTGTCTCGAGTTATGACCACTTAAGTGATATTTATGTACTTTTTTGAAGCCGGATCTCACTTAAATGTATGTAAACTATGTCTGGATCCATCATCCGACCCATCGTTGGTTAGGTAATTGAAAGGCATTTCCAATGAGTACAAAACATTGAAGATCTGGCAACCCTGTTTCGAGTTATGACCACTTAAGTGATATTTATGTACTTTTTTGAAGCCGGATCTCACTTAAATGTATGTGAACTATGTCTGGATCCATCATCCGACCCATCGTTGGTTAGGTAATTGAAAGGCATTTCCAATGAGTACAAAACATTGAAGATCTGGCAACCCTGTCTCGAGTTATGACCACTTAAGTGATATTTATGTACTTTTTTGAAGCCGGATCTCACTTAAATGTATGTAAACTATGACCGGATCCATCATCCGACCCATCGTTGGTTAGGTAATTGAAAGGCATTTCCAATGAGTCCAAAACATTGAAGATCTGGCAACCCTGTCTCGAGTTATGACCACTTAAGTGATATTTATGTACTTTTTTGAAGCCGGATCTCACTTAAATGTATGTAAACTATGACCGGATCCATCATCCGACCCATCGTTGGTTAGGTAATTGAAAGGCATTTCCAATGAGTCCAAAACATTGAAGATCTGGCAACCCTGTCTCGAGTTATGACCACTTAAGTGATATTTATGTACATTTTTGAAGCCGGATCACACTTAAATGTATGTAAACTATGACCGGATCCATCATCCAACCCATCGTTGGTTAGGTAATTGAAAGGCTTTTCCAAAGAGTCCAAAACATTGAAGATATGGCAACCCTGTCTCGAGTTATGACCACATAAGTTATACATTGTGTTCTTTTTTTCTGGATCTAAAAAATGATGAAACCACTCATATACTTATTTTTGGTAAAAAGTGAGGAAGGCATCAACCACATAGGTGGATTAAGTTAGTTTTTAAAGTAAAGAATGCATTCCCACCGAATTTTTTTAACAAAATTTATAAATTGTATGCAAGTTCTTACTTGTAAGTAGCTGTAATGAACCACAATTTAGTCATTGAAAACCCAGTCAGCCCTCTCTACCAATTATTTCTAAAATCATCTTTTTTGTCCAATTGATCACTAGCAAACACATTTAAAAACGTTACTTAATCCACCTTAAGGTGGTTGATGCCTTCCTCGCATTCATGTTGTATTTTAGGTGGTATTTACATATTAATTTAAGAGTTTTTTATTTTTTTTTTTCATTTGTTTTTTTATTTGTTGATTTTACTTGAAAAGCAATTTTCAATTTTTTTTACCAACTCTTCAAAATAAAGGTGAAAAGTCTCATGAGTCATATATTTCAGTAAAAAGTTCGTTTAAATCCTTGTCGAGACAAAGTAATGCAGCAGCATAATTAATACAGATTTTTTCCAGAAGAGACGCAGACACTGCTTAAGCGATGTGGCAACCGGGCGATACGCATGCAAGGGGGTGTGGCTGCCAATCCCCCGCGTGGTCAAAAAGTCAAAAAAGCAAAAAGACTCGGGCTTTGAGGTTATGCGAAAATCACCCTTTTTGTAGCTCCAAAAAATCTTTTTCTTGGCACAACTTTAAAAGTACTTCACTAAACAGAATAAAATTTAATAGGGTCTTAGGGGACCCCAAAACGAACAGAATAAGGCGGATCCGGCCAAAATCGGTACAGCCAGTTCTGAGATAATCGTGTGGAAAAAAATCATGTCTACACACATCCCCACAGACATTTGTTCAGAATTTGATTCTGAGTCGATAGGTATACGTGAAGGTATATCTAGGAGTCGTATTTAAGAAGTTCATTTTTCGAGTGATTTTATAGCCTTGCCTCAGTGAGGTGAGGAAGGCAAAAACTAAGAGAACAAAAATGTTGGATTAGTCAGTGATTTTTTTATTTTCAAAGTTTTGATCAAATCTTTGCAAATTTGGACAAAATCATCAAAGTAGTCTTGAAAAACAATACAATTTTTTCATAATTTTTTAAAAACTTGAAAGTTAAAATCTAAAAAGGAATTTTCAAGAGTAAAAGCGACCTTCGTTGGTTAAATGTAATTTTCGTAATGAAAAAAAAATAAATCATTTTGCCACTTGTTACATCAACTTGGGATGGCATAATATAAATATTTAACTAAAAGTTCAGAAAAAAAAACTTTAGTCAACTTTTAAAAAAGTTTATCTTTATAGTTTTTAACAAAAAAAAATGTTAAATAACTAAAACTATATGTGCATTTGATTTTTTTATTGGTGCATGCATTTATTTATATAAATAATAATTATGAAATTTATATATGTCAATGAATAAATCAGTTCATTTTTTTTGATATTAAATGATTAATTTAATTATTTTTTTATTTTTCTCTTATTATCAAAAAATATCGACAAATTAAGTTGTAATATTCAAAATACCGTAAACCAAGGTGCCTTTTGTAGGATTTTTTAATATTTTCCAACTGGTATAGTTTTTTCCGAGGTTAAACTAGTACAAAATTGTTTAAAGTATGTGTCTACCCTTCTTAAAAATTTGCCCAAAAAATAAGGGGGTAAAATAGTAGTTTATGCAACAAGTTGCAAAAAGAGGATTTTTTCAGCACGAGTCGTACATTTATCCAACGAGGTTCACCGAGTTGGATGAATACGAAGAGTGCTGAAAAAATCAAGTTTTGCAACGAGTTCCATACAACTTTTTTTTGCAATTCCAAAAAACACACACTGAGTGAAATTTTATGTCAAATTTTCATGTATTTTGTCAATAAATCGTTTAAATAAAAAAAATGTTGAAAAGTGTTACTTTTCGAGACAAGTGCTGAAAAGTTCAACTTTTCAGCACTCATTTGAGTGCTGAAAAGTAAAACTTTTCAGCATTTATTTTGAAAAGTGTTGCTATTCGATTCTGTTATTTTTGGTACAGAAAAGTAGGCTATTTCGTCGTTCAAGAATGACAGGAAAAGTAAGTAGTTTCACGACGGAATTGCAAAAAAATAATTTTCAAAAAAGTTCTAAATTTGAATGGAAATTAAATAGCAATCAGCTTAAACCAATTTAAAATAAATTCCCCTGCGTTTAGAATCATTTAAAGCATGTTTGATTTTTTTTTTTAAATCTTCTCGATTTGAAAATTTGAAATTTTTCGATGCTTAGTATCGCCAAAAAAAATATTTTTAGTTATATTTTCGTTTTTGTCATATTTTACAATTTTTGAAAACTTATCAATGCAAATCAACAGAACTAATGTTAAATGTATTTTAAAACACTTTTTGCATTCATATGTTCAGACATTGGCTTGTTATTTCAATATTTATATTTTTTTATTTCATGCCCCCTTCACTACCCCCATCGATGGCCAGAGCAGAGGGACCAAAAACTTTGAAAAATATTTGCTTCGGCCTTACTTATTTTAAAATATAAGCACAAGGACAAGACACTATTTTTGAAAATTGTGTTTTAAAAATAGTTGCGCTGAAAACTCTTATTATGAGTTTTAGGTTTTACTTTGACTTTGATAGCCATAGTTTCTCTTTTTAAAATCAGATTTAATGTGTTCTGGTTTTTTTGTTAAAATACATTTAGTTTATTAAGTTTTTAAAAGCTTTTTAACTAAATACATAAAAGCTTTACGTGAATTTTTTTGAATAGTTAGATTTTTTTCTGAGTTTTGTTTATAAAACTTTCGATTCATATTGCATTTTGAACTGAATTCCAAGGATTTATCAATAGTTTTCTTATTTTAAATGTAATTTGTTCTACTGAAAATGTCTGTAAACTGGGTGATTTTATTTAATTATGTTAACAATGCACATGAAATTTATTATTCACCAACTTCATTCACTTTCTTCTACTTACACTTTTTCCAAAGATTTTTTTATGTTCAGTGAGAAAATCATGACACTTTGAGAATATTAAAATAATGCTGTTAAGGAACATTTTCTTTATAATAGTTAACTAACTTTTAAACTTTTTCAAGAATTTATGAAAATTTCTTCCAGAAATACTTTAAACTCTTCTCTACCATAGTCAGCATGATTCCATACCGATACCATTCCGTAATTAATTAATTTGTACTCTTAATTTTGCCGAAAATTCTCAAACCTTTCAATTATTACTATCAAAGTTATAGCAAAACCTGGCCAGCAGAAATTATTATTATTGAAAAAACACATTAAACATGTTACCTCACCAATTTCATTTTTTGCCTTCCTCACCTTACTGAGGAAAGGCTATAAAATCACTCGAAAACTGAACTTCTCAATTAGACCTCCTAGACCCACCTTCATGTATACCTATCGACTCAGAATCGAAGTCTGAGCAAATGTCTGTGTGTGTGTGTGTGTGTGTGTGTGTGTGTGTGTGTGTGTGTGTGTGTGTAGGTATGTGGGTGTGTGCACCAAAAAATATGCACTCGATTATCTCAGCACTGGCTTAACCGATTTGGACCGTTTTGGTCTCATTCGATTCGTCTTGGGGTCCCATAAGTCCCTATTGAAAATTATGAAGTTTAGTAAAGTACTTCAAAAGTTATGCTAAAAAACGATTTTGACTAAAGTCCGGAAGATTGTAAAAAGGCTGGTTTTTGTAAGAAACCCCAGCATGTTATACATTTTTAGAAAGATATTTAAAAGATCTTTCCAACGCAACCAATACATTGAAGATCTGACAACCCTATCAAAAGTTTTTAGCAATTAAGTGTTATTTATGCACTTTTTGGAAGTCGGATCTCAGATATCACGATGAAAACGTTGTCCGGATCTATCATGCAACCCGTCGCTGAACAGGTAATCAAAAGACCTTTCCAACGCGTCCAAAACATTGAAGATCTAACAACCCTATCAAAAGTTATAAGCACAAAAGAGTTATTTATACACTTTTTGGAGGCTAGTTCTCAGATATTTAGATGAAAACGTATTCCAAATATATCATGTGACCTATCTTTGGATAGGTAATTTAAAGACCTTCCCACGAGCGTGTCTATTTTGGATAGCATTACCCTTTGAATGAGAGGAAGGCACCAACCACCTAAGGGTGGATTAAGTAACGTTTTTTTATTCATAGTTAAGAATTTGTTCATTTCATTTAAACAGAAAAAAATCTGGCGGAGTTAGGTTGGAATTACTACTTTACAAATATAACTTCTTTGTTGAAGAATTCTCGAAATTATCGAATTTATAATTTTCCTAGAAATCAAACTAATCAAAATTCTCCTTTTTGATCCTCCAATTTTCCACTGCGAACCATCAAACCAGCTCACTATTAAACTAAATCAATTCGCGGTAGTCCCCGTTCCGGTGAAACTCAAAGCTTTCGATGGCCGCACCCGGCAGGGCAGGGCAGGGGTTTCACCACGCCCGCTCGATTTAACATTTCTATTTTAGCAATTACCTGTGCGCCGACAACCGTCAACCACCTGTCCAAACAGTGACCCCTCCCCCCCCCCCTCTCCGTCGTGTTTGGCCCCCATTGTGGGTTCTAGGAGGTCGTTACTACCAACCCCAAGGGGGGTCATTCCAAACAGGAGTGAGGAGAGGGAGTTGGAAAGCGTGGTCGTCACGGAACAATCTGGTCTTAATTGTTGCTTGCGAGTGCTTTTCGATTCGGTTGTACACTGTCAATTGAGTTTGATGAAATTTAGATTAATTAAGTGAATTTTTTTTTAAATTGGGTAGACCATTTATTTGAAAATCCTATTTTATGCGAAAACTTCCTAAAATTGACTTAAATTTACCAATTTTAAGAGTGTAGTTGATTTTTTTTCTTTAAGGGTGGGTGAACGATTGATGTATTTAATTTCTTTTCGGCCATTTCTACGGTGGTTGGTCGTCGCGTGTGTACACACCGAGAAATGTGCGCGAACATTGAAATATAAACATTCTCGAAGTGACTGGCCTCTGCGGGAAACTGCCCCCAGCAGCAGCGGCAGTGTGGCCGTGGAACCATTCATTAATTCCGGGCAAGTTTATTGACATTTTGAGACTTAAAGTGAGAAAGACCAGAACGGGTTGGAGTAAACTGTGTTAAATCGAGCTGTTTAGAATTTTTGTCTACTTCATGTAACGTAAAAATATTTTTTTCGGAAAGTTCTGCAAATTTTGCATAAAAATAAATTATGGCAACAAACATAATATTTTTAAAGTTTTTCATTTTTGTTATAAATAAAAAAATAAAATTCATTTCAATTTACATTAATTCCAGAAGCAAGGATTTTAAGTAAACACGAGATATTTTAATTAAATGTCATAAATTCCCCCTGATCCAAACCAAACAAAAACAAACCCTCTTCCCCCATCCACCCCCTTATTTATTGACGAAATCTGAAATTGAAACCGATATGATCTCGTTTTGAGTGCGGGCACTCTCTCCACTGTCAATCGAGAAAATTAATTAAACTTCACCAGAGCTTCACTGAAGTACCCTCCTGCACCTCTTCCATAAAAGTGGAACACTGGAAATTTGTTCAATATCAGCCTCGACCCTCGCGTTGACCAGCCCCTCCCCCCTCTCCCCCGACCAAACTCTGCTATTTTTACCCTTAAACAGCACGACATAAGCCAAAAGCATGAGCGAGCAGAGCTTGTTTATCTTCGGCCGATATTTTATTGATTTTCATTTGGCATTTGGCAAGCCAAGAGAAGGGGAGGGGGACTTGGTCCAGGCATGTTTTGGCGCTGATATCGGGACTTCAAAACTAAAATAAACTGGAATGTTCCATTCGACTGATAGCATCGGCAGAGGGAACACAATAAAAAATATTTGATTGGAAAAAAGTTGTCTTATTTAAAATGATAACCTTGTTGCTTCTAATTTTTCGATTTCGAAATAGTTTCAGACTTATTGAAATAAGTATTTTATCAAATACTTAATTAAGAACAACAATGCTTTAAAAATCTTTTCCAAGATGCAGCAGTGTAAGCCTTCAATTTTCAACTGACTTCTTTTTTAAATTTAAATTTAAATTTTATTTATTTTATTTAATTTAATCATTTGAAAATAATCAAGGATAATTTCAAACCCTTGCTAAGTGTTAAGCCTATTTGTAATTTCATGAAGCATCTCCTAAAAAACTAAAATTTGTGGTTTGTTTGTATGGTGCTTTGTCATAATGGTAATGCTTGTGACATACCTTTGGTTTAACCTGATTTTTTTATGTTATTCGTTATCAGTCGTTATCAATAACTAAAATTTGCCAGAAAATTTTAAATCGATCAGATTTTTTTTGTAACGAATTTTTCTAGATATATGATTTGCAAACTCATATTGTATAACTTTTCCCTTAAAAACGTAAAGAAACTTGTGTGGAAAAATAATAACACTAAATTGGCTATTTTTACCATTAGAAACATGTTTTTAACGATAAAATTATCGAGGCTCGATAACAATAATTGTATCGTTATCGTCATCACGACAATTCCATCAGCGATAATCTTATCGCCGATATTGGACGATAACCCCCTTTAAAAATCTTTTTAAAATCGACTTAATTCATTCATACCATGTGATATTTTCAATGCTTTCACCAAGTTTTTTGTAAGTTTCTAAGCATAAATGCTCAAAATTGTTCGCAAAACACCGTATTTTTTTCAAAAGTATTCAGATTTTGATAAACTGTAACATAGGTATAAATCAAGCAAAATTTTGTACGCATTTTAACAATTTTATAGTTTTTTTTTCTGTTTTATTAATAATACTCACAAAATACGTAATTTGAAAATACTCAGATTTTCAATATTAACAATATGAGTATCAAATGAAGTGAATTTTTTATGCGTTTTCCATATTTTTTTGCAAAATGGGATCAAACGATGCGAGGTTTTGTATGCTTTTAACGTTTCTAATAACGTGAATATTTTTTTAAAACTGAAATTTTTACAAATGGGTATAAAACGAAGCGAAATTTGTAAGGCATTTTGAAATTATTGGAGTCATTTTTGCAAAATACCAAATTTTCACAAAATACCATGTTTTTTCGAATGTACTAAAATTTTAATAATTTGAAATATGGCTAAATTTTTGATGCTTTTTCATTATTTGTAGTGTTTTCTTGGAAAAGGCTAAAAAAATTCACAAAATACCGTATTTTTCAAAAATCTTAAATTTTCAAATTTTGTGAAAGTTTTAGTTTTCATCAAAAAAAAAATCTAACGAAGTGAAAGTAAAACGCTAACAAAATTTTGCTTCGATATAAATATTGCAAATTTGAGTATTTTAGAAAAATACGGTATTTTGTGATATTTTTTGATTTTTTACCAAAAAAAATTTACAAAGTAAAAACGCATACCAAATTTTGCTTTGTTTGGCAATTTGAAAAAGCATACAAAATTTCATTTCGCTTCGGTTTCAAAACCCACTCTGCAATTTTTTTGATTAGAGTATTTTCAAAAAAATTGATATTTTGTGAAAATTTCAGTATTTAAAATCAAAAGTAAAAAAAAAGTACAACATTTTGTTTCTTTGCATACCCATATTGCAAAATATGAAAATTTGAGTACTTTCTATAAAATATAGTATTTTATGAAAATTTTAGTATTTTTCAAAAAAGACTCTTCTAATTTGAAAATACTTAAAAAAATTTGCTCTGCTTGATACCCACATTGCAGTTTTTGAAAATTTTAGTATTTTCGAAAATATCAGAATTTGGTAAACAATTTTGAGTATTCATTCATTAAAACTTACTACATATTCAAAAATATATTATTTAAATATATTTGTAGTAAGAGCATTGAGAATATTGCATGAAAGGATTGAATTAGGTCTATTTTAGAATGATTCTAAAAATGAATTATCATCCATTATCAACGATAAGATTATTGTCGATGGAATTATCGAAATAGCGATAACGATAGATTATCGTTATCTTCCCGATGATAACGAAAACCATTATCGACGAAAATTTTATCGGTTAAAAACCTTGTCAATTATAATAAAAAAAAAACAATTAAACAATTTGTTCAAACAAATAGAATTTCTTATCTGAAATTATGGCTACACTGTCTTTTGTTTTAGGCTCTCAAGTGGACCTTATGAAACATTTAAAGGTACGCAGTTTGCTGGAATATCGCAAACAGACTCTTCGTTGTTTTTTTTTTTATTTCTATGAAACATTGTCCAACGATTCCTTGTGTCCAAATAAGCATAGAGCAATTCCAGCTCAAATCAGGAATATTTCTGGTACTTGTGTACCCGACCCTCTCCGATTTCAATGAAACTTTGTAGACATTTTTGTGTATATGGAGCCAATAGTACTCGAAAATAACATTTGAGAAGGGCGTAAGGAATTTAAATATTTTTTTTGTAGTTTAAAAGTTACTGTATCTCAAAGCCGTTGCGTCGTATCAAACAGTGGTCCAAGACAAACTTGTAGGAAATTGGACGGGCTTTCTAAAAAAAATACACTGAAATAAAAATACACGCCACATCTATGAGATTTTTTTATTTTTAAGTTTCAAAGTAAAATTAAAAGGTGATGTCACGATTTTTTTTCGTTCAAAATTTTTGAGGAAATAGCCCAAGATGTTACCAAAACACTGTTGAAAAATGCAGGATGGTATGTCTCTCCTAAAAAAAATACAAAAATCATTTACTGAAACTGTTTTTTGAAAAGTGCTCTAAACGTCAAAATTTTCAAAAGTCGAATACGGGAATCGATTCTCCAGACAATTTTACATAAAAGTCTCCATATTGACTGTTGTCCTATGTCCAATCCTTGGGAAGATACAGCGGTTTTAAAAATAAAAATGTTGAAAAATGTTTTTTTTTTTGTGGTTTTTTGGCAATTTCTACTTCAGACTTGGTTTTTCAGTCTCGTAAATATTTTTACCGGAAAGCTCGTCCAATTTCCCATAAGTTTGCATAAGTTTGTCTTCGACCACTTTTTGATACGACGCAACGGCTTCGAGATACAGTAATTTTTAAATTACAAAATACAAAAATATTTAAATACCTTACGCCCTTCTCAAATGTTATTTTCGAGTACTATTGGCTCCATATACACAAAAATGGCTTATATAGGCCTAGGATAACATGTCTACAAAGTTTCATTGAAATCGGAGAGGGTCGGGTACAAAAGTACCAGAAAAATTCCTGATTTCAGCTGGAATTGCTCCATACAATTTTGAGGTCTGTCCATATAAAAGTGTACCTCGAGAAGGAATTTTCTAATCGATTTGGTGTCTTCAGCAAAGTTGTAGGTTATGATTGAGACTATTCAGAAAAAAAGATACTGCTGGAAACTTCCATTAAAAATTGAAAAAAGACAATTTTGTTGAATAATTTAACGTAAAAATGGCTATAACTTAAGAACGGTACATTTTATTAAAATTTTACAAAAATATTTTTCAATTTAGCTTTTAATATTACTTCTATAAATGTTTGTCTGTCTGCATTTTCGACACCTTTAATAATTTTTTTTTCAGAAAATCATAAGGCCGTTGCAAATGTTTTTCAAAGTTTATGTCGCCACCTCTCTTCAAAATCGGTTTGAAAAATCAGGGGCAAAACAAATCGAAAAACTTCAAAATTCTGCCCAGATTGGTATTGTTATTTAAAGTTTATTTTACATCAAAAATGTTCTTCCTTTGCTTTGATCGATATGTATTTTTAGCGATTGTATAGTTTGCAAAAAATCTAGAAACGCCCAAACTCCATACAGATGGATTTAGTAATATATTTTCCAGAGAGAAAATTTAACTTAAAAATGTCAGCTGGCAAGTTTGAAATATGTCAATCGAATCGTTTCAAAAACTGATTTATTTTTAATTCTTAAAAAACATTAAGAAATCGATGAAAATTGCATCTAATCGCAATTTTATGTAACTATTTCCTACTGTGCTTCCCAATCAAAATTTCATCAACTTTCGCAGTTTGCGGAATTCGAGTGCGTCAAAAGCGCATTGACGTAGAAGCTCTGGTGTCATAACAGAAAACACGAAATTTCCTATCGGCTGTTTACACAGGAAATTAATTACGGTAGACATTTTCTGGGCTTTTCCGGGTTTGTCGCAGGGACACCCAGCTGGCGGGAGTTGCTCCTATGCGAGAGGGGTTCTATGTTTAGCTGGCGCTGAACTGGTTGGAGGTTTCGGAGGGAAAAAATAGAAGGGACAAAATCCTATAAAAAGCACCATCGTTATGGGCGAGCTTGATAATGGAAAGAAAAACAACAAAAAAAAATAATAAAAAGGGAAAAGGGCTGTTTGTGTTTCGGGATGATGGTGCTAAGGTTAGTTAATTAGAAATTTATGCCTTTTAATCCTGCTGTAATCAGTGCCATGATCATCGAAGTGATTAGCATTGTGATCAACTTTTTCTTGCTTGTTCGAACTAATTTCGATTGTTAAGTGGAAGTAATTTTGGAATACAAAATTTATATACTTTTGGAAATTAGGCTCCCCAATTTACAAAGCATATTTGCCTTCAAATTGCACTGCAAGCATCGCACAGTACAAATAACGGCCAATTTGTGTCCCTTATTGTCGGCCCAAATTGGTCCATCAATCCACCTGTCAGTGTCCCACGGTTCCAGCCCAATTCATGTCCCGAGCAACTTACACCCCAATGAACAAGTCCGTCAAAGAAACCTAACCTATCAGCAAATCATCCGTTATATTTTTTCCGCCGTCAACATTTGCCTGTCACATTTGTTTCCTTTTCCCTCACCTTAAGGGGGGGCTGGAAACTACCTGTAATTCTCCCCAACCCCCGCCTCACCCTGTAGAGAAAAGGGACATCAACGACACTGAGTGATGTCCAAATAATATATCAATTTCAGGTTCATGACGCTTCAGGCTTTTGCCCTTCTATGGTGATTTCCTGTGGACGTTTCCGTTCCATTTTCCCCTCGGGAACACATGTGAGGTGAAAAATTGCGAACGCGCTGGGCAGCAGCTGAGTTTTTCTTTTGGGCTGCTATGTGGGCGAAAAGGTCCCGGTGGCAATTTTTCCTCCTTATTTTTGGTGTCGACAGCTGAGTGTAGCCAACCTGTGTTGATTGTGTCCTTTGATGGTACTTTTTGAAATTTAATATGAATATAAAACTATTTTTTTATCTTAATTAGAAAGACTTTAATCCGTCAAAAATTTCATTTCATCTAATTACAAACATTTGCTTAAAAGTTTGCTTCCAAACCAAATACTCTATAACAAATGCCCTTCCCCCAAGATTGATCCCACCAATTTGCAGGGGATTTGCCTGCTGTGTTGGTGCTGCTAAATCTCGACCACCGGAAAGCAACAGAGTCCAACCGAGGATAAGGAAAAATCAGCTCACCTGCCACGGAAAACAAATCTCGCACCATCTAGCACCGGTCACCGTTTTGGACACATCTCTGCCCCGCCAGTGCTGCCCGTCAACATGTGGCGTGTCCCTAAATCGCGTGTCAAGATAATTAATGGATCCATTCGCCGTCCGGAATCGTTGTGTTTTATCGTTCTTTTTTACGAGAATTAACTGCCACCCACAAGGAGGGGGCAGGTAGATGAGGAGGGAAAAAAAACGAAGCTAAATTGGGAAAACTTATGCCATTTTCATTCAAACTGAGCGTGTGTGTTCGTGTGCCACGCGAAAGACTTGGCCAAAACAGACTAAGGTAGACCAGAGACGACATGTTGATTTGTCCGGTTTGAGCGGAAGTCTGGTTTGCTTCGTTCGTTTGTGTGTAAGTTGAAAGATTCCATTCAAATTTGCGGAATTTTACAAAAAGATAATTTGAACACAATCTGAAGAAAAAAGTAATAAAAAAGTAAGATGTAAGGATATACATTTGAATAAATTTTTGAATTCAATAAAAAAAACATTATTTTTTTCAAAATTAATGTTGATCCACTTTTAATTAACTAAAATGACTGTATCTTGGTACTTAAGTGACAAACACTAATTCTATAAAAATCTAAATTGTTCTGAACAAAAACTTGTACAAACAAAACTTATCGAAATCTAGGTGAGCCTGAAGGTTTTTGCAGCATCACGCTATTTGGGATAAATTATGCTACAAACATAGCTTTAATACTACCTTTAATGCCCAGCAACTTTTAATTCGGAGATAAAAAAAACCATAAATGAGAAAATTTAATAGTCGTCAAATTTAACTTGAAATATTTTTTTTTTTTGAAGAGTTCAGCAAATTTCATTAATATTTTAATTGTTGATCTTGAAAATCGGGACAAAAAATGCTGAAGGAGGTATTAGACTATGACAAACACACAAACAAACTGGTCATTTTTCGTGTTTGACAGTTTGCCAATTTCGCAAAATTGTTTGCGATACAAAGCAAAATGTATGCAGGTTGACTTTTCTGCAAACAAAAAAAAAACAAACAAACATAGCGAGCCAACTGTCAAGCTGTCAAAAAGTGCGAGTTTTTTTGTTTGCCTTAGTCTAATACCGTCATTAGATTTGCAATTGAGTGCTGTTATGGTGACACTGGAAAAAATCAGCTTTATTGTTTCTTCATATTTGAGTGGCTGTATCTCAGGAATATAAAGACCAATTTCAATGTTTCTTGGGAGATCAATATAAGATGATATTCTCTCAAATCTTTGAAAGAAACAACTGAAAACTGATGATTTATTTCTATAAATTTGGCGGCAATACCCATACTAGTTGGAGGGCCTCGTGGCGCAATGGTTAGCGGCTTCGGCTGTCGATCCCTAAGTTGCTGTGAGGCACGGTTTCGATTCCTGCCTTATCCTCCTAGCCTTTTATCGGATGGGGAAGTAAAACGTCGGCCCATTTGCGTAAAAGAGGTTTTGGGTGACTCACCGCACACAACCTTCGGACTCCTAAAAATGAGCAGAAACTTGCAACAGAGACCACGAAAGTCCCAGGGGTTGCTAAAGTGGATTGCTATGCTATACCCATACTAGTTGTCTGATAAAAATGGATTGTTTTACGGGATTTTTTTTTCAGATATGGTCATTGCAAGACTTTTTCTTAAATTATTTTTCTTATAATCAAATGCCACAGATCGAAAACAGATAGAAATTCATAAACAAATTTTAATTTATTTGGTGATTTGCAATCATTCAATGGTGTTTGAAGGATTTATGTTACAAAAATGTTTAATTGAATTTTATTTCAAGAATGTCTCATCCACCCGCCATGTCTCCAATAAAAGCTGAAAATCCTTTAATAAAATGTGTAGTTAGGGATTACATACATGTAGAAAAACACAAAAAATCATATTACAGAAAATTATTGAATCCTCTAAAAAGAAGATTTTCAATCACTCCTGAAGGTTCATGAAGATATTACATGATTAATCAGAGTTAGAGACGATTTAAGCTCAAAATGTTGTCGTGCGTAAAGCGGACTGTTTTTTTTTTCGATACACCGAGTTGATTTACGGGTGCCACGATATCTCGAGATGGGATGGACCAAATTGGCTAAAATTTGGGGTGAAGACTCTCAAAACATATCCCGTGTGCATGACTAAGCCCGATTTTGAAATTTTGCTTAAAAAACAAAAACTGACGATTTTTCATATAAAATACACAAAAATATTTTTATCGTTTTTTAAAATAAGTTTTTTTGTCGATTTACATGTATGTTATCCTTTAACAAAATATTGGAATCACTTTGTTAAGAGTTTATAAAGGATACAGAAAAGTTAATCGGTAAAAATCAAAGATGTTCATTATTTTTGAAATTTGCTTGAGAGCAATTGGATATATACGTTAAACAGTTAATAAAATTAATTTGATGGTGTTTGGTTGAACTCTTTGTATTATATTTTGAAGAAATCATTTGTTATCTTATCCTTATTTATCTTGATTCCTTTTTTTCATAAATAAGCGGGAATGGAATTTATTTTGAGAGTTTCATCCCAACTTTCATTTTGATCTATTTAGTCTTGAGAAATTGTGGCATATTGGGTTTCAGGAAAAAAAAACGATTAAGGTTTGACAGAAGCGTAAGGCATATTAAGACTTGAATCGAAATTTTTATCCATAGATGCATAGTTGTAACGTGTTAACTTAGGTCGTTTATGACTAATTCGAACCCAAATGTTTATTTTTTCATAAAATTTATGGATATTCAAACAGAATCGACACTTCGTTCTTTTGAATCTACATTTTTGTATGGTTTAGCTTGCCAGAATCATAACATGAAAATTCCAGAGGTAATACAAAAACTAGTGTACAGTCAAAAATGTCAATTTTGTTTAATTTTAATAAATGGGTACATTTTAATTGTAAATAGCCCCTTATTTTAAATTAAAAAAAACGAAGTTGACTTTATAGCTGTTAGCCACCATTGCTAGTACCAACCACTAGTGACTTCCTTTTTATCTACAAGGACTTCGCCGCCCTGCGCTCCTAAGTGAAGGTGTGGCTAGCTCTGGTTGTCACGCCCAAGTAACATTTTTAAACTTACAGGTTTTATCATGGTTCTGAAAACCCTCATACGGCCTAAATAGGCTTTTATGGCCTACTTAGAACCTAAAATGTTACTAGGGCGATGACAGCAGAGCTGAGCCAGTTCGTTTCGCGATGCCTGTCCGTCGGGACGCATTTTTTTCGCGTTCCGTTTTCGTCCATCGTCGTCGGTGTGTTTTTCTCGTTAGTCATGTATTTGATACACATCACAGTCGGATTTCTTTGTTCTATGATTTGCAATTGTTTCACGGGAAGATTCTTTTTAAATTGCGTCAGCAAAATATAAATTATCATTCAATTCGACCATTCGTTTCCCGCGAATCACGGCGACAAATATTGTTTCAACGCGATTTTTCAAGTCCTTCAGATAACATCATAACTCTTCAGTCATTAATTGGTCGCTCATCTTACAATAATTTAAAAGTATAAATAGTCTCAGGGCAACTCTGCGTAAATATGTTACGCTGAGTTTAATATTTCACCTTTTAATCACACATAATTTTGATTCTATCTTTCCACAGCCGGCTGTCTAAGATTAAATCATTTATGTTAAACTCAACACCAAATAACCGGGAACGGTCTCATCCGCATCATCCGATTGTTTGCCTTGAGAATACATAATACATCACCCTATTCAACAAAATTAATTGATTATTGGGCCACATCATCATCCTCTATGATGAATCCTGGCCATTACCCTTCCCCACTAACAAAATCCCAAGTAGAAGTAGTTTTCCGGCACACGCGGGGGTGTGGATATCGTATAGAACCCACCCTTGGTAGCAGCCTGTGCTAACTAACATTCCCGTCCCATCCCCTCGAGATCTACAAACTGACATGGCGGGCGCCGTTGGTGGCCAACGACTGTTTCCTATTCGCACCGGCTCTAGTTTTGAAGATCGTGATGTTTTATCTTTTCAGCGCATTCATGCATGCTGTTGATAAGGGAAACATCATTTGATCGTTGAAGCGTGTGACCAGTTGTGCTGATGGGATATTACGGTCCTGTTCAGCAACGGAGAAGGACAACCATGGGTGGTCTCTCATGCTCATGCTCATGCTCAAGGACTTCGCCGCCCTGGGCTCCTAAGTGTATGAAAGTATGGCACGGAGCGACGGCGCCGAATACTCATATTTACACAAAGAATTTTAGAGCGCCCGCCGCGGGATTCGAACCGGCGACCTCTGAATTGTGAGTCCAGTGCGCGGTCCGATTGATCCACACGGGCGGGACAATATTTTGAATTAATGATTATAAAAACTGTAATTTATAACTGGTCTTCGACTTTTACACTTGTCAAACAATTTTACGATTCCAATGTGAAAATTTATGACAAAAATGAAACCATGAAATTGATCTGAAAACTAGTTGTAATGTTTTGCAGATATTTCCCGTGGTGATACAAAATCATTTGGTGTCAATATTATAATACAAAACTCCACTTAACTACGAGTTTCGTCATCGCAAACTATAAATATTATAAACATGACTTTAATTTAGCTTTAATTTTGTTTTATGTTTGTTATATTTTTTTTTTGTTTTTTTGCCGTCCTCGCCATACTGAAAAAAGACTATAGAATCACTCTAAAATATAACCTATTAAACCCACCTCCACGTATACATTTCGACTCGGAATCAAATTCTGAGCAAATAAACACTGGACTGGCGATTTGTACCGTTTTGGTCTCTCTCGATCCGTCTTGGGGTTCCATAAGTCCCTATACAAAATCATTGTATAAATAATTGTTTCTGTAAATATTTTCCAATGCGTCTAAAAGATTGATGAACTGACATTCTTGTCTAAAGTTATTATTACTTTTAATTATACACTTTTTTAAATCTAGATCTCAGAAATATTGACGGTAATGATGTCCAGATTATACATGCAAACCCATCGTTGGATGCATTGCTAAAAAATCTTTCCAACGAGTTAAAAAGATTGAAGATTTGACAACCCTACCAAGAGTATATAAATCTTTTAGAGAAACAAAATAATCAAACATTGTTATTTTGAAAAATGCATTATTTTAAGGAAGGAATCAACCACTTAAGGTGAATCAGGTTAAGTTTTTTTTTTAATTGGAAATATATGCATTTCATAATCCTAAAGTTTAAATTTTCATTTTAAAAATAATGTTGCTAAATTTAATTTTCTGGTAAAAAAAAACGAAAAAATTTAAAAATTATTTAAATATATCAAATATCATGATTGAACAGATTTTGAATTTTATAAATATTGCAATAAAATTGAAATGATGATTGCGATTGCTTTTAACTCAATCCGCAACTACCTCTGGACTTTCCTGTCTATTGTTTTCTTCCGTTGTTTTGACGACCACCCTACAGAACGCACCTGCCAGCTCAATTTGCCATTTATTTTAGTAGCCGCCATTCATACACATGTCCCGAAAGCTTTTGTCCAGGAAGTGAGAGAAACGCAAAAAAAAGCTTCCCTTCATGGGGTTTGATTTGGCCGAAATAGAGCCAACCATGGACGGTCCCAAAAATAAACGACCCTGTTAAGGATCCGAGGGAGGAGGAGGAGGAGCAATGCCGGCCAACGTTGGCAAGTGTTTGGCTAGAAACGTGCCATGAATGAGTGACGGAGCGGGGTCTTTCAAATTTAATATTCGCTTCAGAAGTGGCCATTATGGTTCCCGTGTGTTTGCGATGCGTTTCCTGTTCCGGATAAGCGGGGGATCCCGAAGTGCCAGCTGTGATTCTTGAAACGATTGTAGGAATGGGTATGCCACCGCCGGGGAATGATTGATAGACATGATCTGTTTGAGGGTCGTTCGTGGATCGATTGTAATCGAAGCCTTGTTGAGAGAAAATTTAATAGCTTCAACTTCCGTTGAAATTTAAAGGATGTCACAAACTATTTCTGAACCTTTCTGGAAGCCCACAGCGATAACTGAACAATAGTTCAAAGTAGAACACTTCCTGCTTCTGCAGCTGATGGCCTCTACGTGTTTGTGATGTCCACCGTCGTATTGCAATCGGGAAAGACTTTTGAAAAGTAGTGCTGATGCTGCTGTGTTCATAGTAAAGAAAAGTGTAGATGATGTCCGGTCCCTGCTCGAGTTGGCCGGGGTGTCACTTCCGGTGGCCTTCTTTTATCCGGTGTTTTTGTCGGTGGGCCGGAGTGAAAAGGCCATATTGCTTCTGGTGGTGATGATGAGAAGGCGGCAAATGTGACAAGACGGCCAGTGAAGATCAAGCGAAACTTTTATCAATTTAAAAAGTTTGAGTCTAGAAATGTTTCTTATTTAAAAAAAAATAAATAGATAAAAATAAAGTTTTCGAATTATTTCCGAAACAAGAAACAAGAAACAAGAAACAAGAAACAAGAAACAAGAAACAAGAAACAAGAAACAAGAAACAAGAAACAAGAAACAAGAAACAAGAAACAAGAAACAAGAAACAAGAAACAAGAAACAAGAAACAAGAAACAAGAAACAAGAAACAAGAAACAAGAAACAAGAAACAAGAAACAAGAAACAAGAAACAAGAAACAAGAAACAAGAAACAAGAAACAAGAAACAAGAAACAAGAAACAAGAAACAAGAAACAAGAAACAAGAAACAAGAAACAAGAAACAAGAAACAAGAAACAAGAAACAAGAAACAAGAAACAAGAAACAAGAAACAAGAAACAAGAAACAAGAAACAAGAAACAAGAAACAAGAAACAAGAAACAAGAAACAAGAAACAAGAAACAAGAAACAAGAAACAAGAAACAAGAAACAAGAAACAAGAAACAAGAAACAAGAAACAAGAAACAAGAAACAAGAAACAAGAAACAAGAAACAAGAAACAAGAAACAAGAAACAAGAAACAAGAAACAAGAAACAAGAAACAAGAAACAAGAAACAAGAAACAAGAAACAAGAAACAAGAAACAAGAAACAAGAAACAAGAAACAAGAAACAAGAAACAAGAAACAAGAAACAAGAAACAAGAAACAAGAAACAAGAAACAAGAAACAAGAAACAAGAAACAAGAAACAAGAAACAAGAAACAAGAAACAAGAAACAAGAAACAAGAAACAAGAAACAAGAAACAAGAAACAAGAAACAAGAAACAAGAAACAAGAAACAAGAAACAAGAAACAAGAAACAAGAAACAAGAAACAAGAAACAAGAAACAAGAAACAAGAAACAAGAAACAAGAAACAAGAAACAAGAAACAAGAAACAAGAAACAAGAAACAAGAAACAAGAAACAAGAAACAAGAAACAAGAAACAAGAAACAAGAAACAAGAAACAAGAAACAAGAAACAAGAAACAAGAAACAAGAAACAAGAAACAAGAAACAAGAAACAAGAAACAAGAAACAAGAAACAAGAAACAAGAAACAAGTTTCGGATGAAATCCACTGCTGCCCAATGAGGTGATACTCTCAGATACCATCGCTCTACCAACAGAGCAACAGCAGGCAGACGGAAACACTTGTATGAAGGTAAAATCAATAAGGAGAGCGGGATGCTGTGGTTTTCCTCCTCTTGCAGAAGCCATCCGTCCTCCCAACTTGAAGAGTTAGTACTATGATTTATGCCATCACCATACCAAGTCCTCGACCCACCGAGACAGAACATAAAGCGACTCACATCCGATTCCGGGGGACAATACCGTGCCCCGGCCCTTTCTTCCTCGACCTTTGGTCTGAACCTCAACACAAAAGGCGCGTGAACGTCAACAACAGAGGGTCGAGCTTTTCCCACGACTTGACTGCGTTGCGCTGAAGACTTCAGGATCGTAAAACGCGCTGCTCGTAAAATTATGGCGGGGTGAAGTGGACACCCTCCCCGGGATGGACACATGGAGCAGCAGTAGTAACGTTAGAGGATGATGACTGATGTGGACAGTTCTGTAAGCTCATATATCTTTTCGTGTTGCGGAGGTCCTCTCGGTTGTGGGATTGATTTGCTTTAGCTTTTGCTTTCGTGAGTGTAATCTCTGGTGTTGCATGTGGTGTAGTAGTAGATGCTATCCTGTTGGTTGTGGTTTTATGGTGATCGCTTTGTGAGTGCGAATGAAATGAGCGGGAGATATTGCATTGTGTCTTGAACATTGTGGATACTAGCTGGAGTTGTGGATCTTAGACTGATTTCATTGCTATGAAAAAAATATTTTTGTCTGCAATTGACCAGTAAAGCAATAAAAATCAATACAAGAGGTAAACCCTTTGATCCTGAAAATCCTCACAAGTTCAACTTTACACACCTTCAACGTACAATAAATCGTTCACTCGTCAAATTTAACAAATTCAATTGAGCATATGCCACTCCCGTCCTCAATGAACTGGTCGATCTTCTTAGAGGAGAAAGCCCTGCCTGCAGTTGAATAACCCAGGAAATAAAGAAAGTGAGAAAGAGCCCTGCAAAAGTGGTAAAAATCCAAGCTGCTTTTCAAAAGAGTCCTTACGTCCTACACTTTCAGAGCAAGTAAGTTCCCTTTGGGCGGCAGCTTCCTTTGCCATCCATTCCAATCAATTTCCATTTCGGAACGTGCCACTCGCCAAGTGGCACTTGGAAAAGAGGCAAGCTGCTCAACTTTTTAAAGTATTTTTTAAAGAAAAATTAAAATTTAATTTAATATGGATTCGAATCATCAAAAATTAATAGTAGCAGAAAAAATTTAACAAAAAATCCAAAATGAGGTGAGTTACTCTAACATTTTATCAAGTGTCTCACCGAATCCCCCACCCCCTCAATTCAACCCCTTCTAGTCACAACCCGATATTCGATTTCGAACCCACTTGACATGCAAGCTCAAAAAATCCACACAATCGTACTCGAGTCAGCTCTTATCGAAAAAACACGTGAGAGCAAATTTTTGCTGTCGTTGCATACTTTTAGGCGTGTTTCCCTTGCCAATTGCATGCTCAGAAATCGACACCGCTTTCTAACTCGATTGCGGGCGGGGGGGGTAGAATTGCTTTCAAGTGCAGCGATTTAGTGCACTTGGAGTGATTTTAAAGGGGAACACCCAAATTTAAGACGCCACTTTTATTGACTTTTTTCAAACCTCATTCAATTCAACACCGCAAAACTTTTTCGCAACAATCTTCATTCTCAGCTCGTAACAAAGTTGCATCGCCATCTGATTGCATCGACGTGGTAATCCCATACTCCATAGTGCGAGAAATGTGCAGCTGTGTGCGGAGTAGTCTTACCATTTAACGCCACGAAGCGTGAGGAAAAACTTTGATTGCTATTTTTTCTTCCTGCTACTCCTCGAGCAGTCAAGTATCAAATTAACTGGTAATGCGATAGAACGAAAAGTTTCTGGTGCACCCTCTTTTTGTGTTACCAAGAAAGCAATCTTGTTTGCTGCAACTGCATAGGGAGGAATCGACTTAATTATTTGAGTTTTGTGGTTTCTATAAATAGTAGAAATTCGCAGGAACTAAAAATTCTTTGAAATCGAGTTCAGCGTATTACTTCCATTTCTCAAGAATTACAAGTCGAATAACTTTTTAAGCAGTGATTAGTAAACTTAACATGGTAAAATGTGAAAAATACTAAAATAAGTTTCAGTTCAATCATTCTTTTAACGTTTCATGTTTTTCGTCGAATGATTATTCCTAGCCACAGCAAATATTTTTCAAAGCTTTTCTAAACCCACCAATATCGGCTAGAAAATTCAGGGAAACGTGTAATCTTTTTTTTAAAAAACTTGATTTTTTTATCAACACTAACATTTTAAAAAGGCGTAATATTGAATGTTTGGCCTTTATATTATTTTTTTCAAATGACTAATACTCAATATTAAATAAAAATATTTTCAAAAAGATCGATACGAATGTTTCATGTTTTAACATTGAAAATCGGACCATTAGTTGTTGAGACATCGACATTAGAAAAAGGCGGTTTGTTTGGGTGAGACTTGAAAAACTTAAATAATTGAAATTGTTTCTTTTTCTTTAAGCCGCTATATCTCAGCAACCAGTGGTCCTATCTTCAATGTCTCTTAGACAATTTTATAGCAAATTTTCTAAACTTTTCAACAAAAAAAAAAAATCAGAAATGGTCACTCATGGTCACTATTTTTAAAAACGAAAAACTGCAAATATTTCGCTTAAATCAAACTTTCGGTGGCTTTATCTTGAAAACAGAGCCCTTTATCAAAAAATCTGTAAAGTACTTTTCGATTGGAAATTCAATTTAACGTCAAGAAATCAGGCCAATTTTTTTTTGTGTAATTTTTTTCAAATATCCTTACTTTTCAAAAAAGTATAACTCAGCAGAA
Organism: Culex quinquefasciatus; assembly: GCF_015732765.1. Lineage (NCBI taxonomy): Eukaryota > Metazoa > Arthropoda > Insecta > Diptera > Culicidae > Culex > Culex quinquefasciatus. Next base: position 55,699,191 of record NC_051862.1, on the reverse strand, counting down.
GACTTTTTGACCATAATTCTCATGGCTCAAAAGTTCTGGATATCAAAAATTCGCTCAACAATTACAGATGTTTGAATATTTTCGTACCATTTTTGTATGAACAAGAGCCAAAATTGTATGGAGACTTGTATGGGTGAAACAAAATAGCTTCTCTGACCATAGGGAAGGCCCCCACAAAGTTTGAGCTGAATAAGAAAAAATCAAATAAAATCCATTTACAGTTTTGGTGGAGAATTCACGTTTAAATAAAGTTGCTCTAAATGACCTCAATTTGGTGCAACTTTTGAACCATGAAAAACTATTTTTTTATAATTTCATGTTTTAATTCTATCATTTAAAGTATGTTTACTAAAATTAATATCGTTAAGTTTTTGTATGTTTTGCCTTCCTCACTGAGGTAAGGCTATAATCCTGCTCTAAAAATGAACTTTGTATAAAAACGTCGTAGACCCACCTTCATGTATACATATCGACTCAGAATCGAAAACTGAACAAATGTCTGTGTGTATGTGTGTGTGTATGTATGTATGTGACCAACAAACTAGCTCATGTTTCTCGGCACTGGCTGAACCGATTTGACCCGAACCTGTTGCATTCGACTTGGTTTAGGGTCCCATAGATCGAGTTTTATACAGATTGAAGTTTGGATAAGTAGTTCAAAAGTTATGTATAAAAATGTGTTTTCACATATATCCGGATCTCACTTAAATGTATGTAAACTATGTCCGGGTCCATCATCCGACCCATCGTTGGTTAGGTTATCAAAAGACCTTTCCAACGAGTCCAAAACATTGAAGATCTGGCAACCCTGTCCCGAGATATGTCCACTTAAGTGATATTTATGTACTTTTTGGAAGCCGGATCTCACTGATCGTGTGAGCAGCAGCGCCGAGAAGATGGATTTTTGTGGCGTTCTTTTTGTGCTGTATTCGTGATCGTGTTCATATCATGCATACGGTGAGGGGGTCATTGTGCTAATGAATATTATTGCGCGTCATTATCGTGTGAGCAGCAGCGCCGAGAAGATGGATTTTTGTGGCGTTCTTTTTGTGCTGTATTCGTGATCGTGTTCATATCATGCATACGGTGAGGGGGTCATTGTGCTAATGAATATTATTGCGCGTCATTATCGTGTGAGCAGCAGCGCCGAGAAGATGGATTTTTGTGGCGTTCTTTTTGTGCTGTATTCGTGATCGTGTTCATATCATGCATACGGTGAGGGGGATCATTGTGCTAATGAATATTATTGCGCGTCAGTGTCGTGTGAGCAGCAGCGCCGGAAAGATGGATTTTTGTGGCGTTCTTTTTGTGCTGTATTCGTGATCGTGTTCATATCATGCATGCGGTGAGGGGGGTCATTGTGCTAATGAATATTATTGCGCGTCATTATCGTGTGAGCAGCAGCGCCGGGAAGATGGATTTTTGTGGCGTTCTTTTTGTGCTGTGTACGTGATCGTGTTCATGTCGAATTATGTGGAAAGTGCGAAGCCACGTTTTAGGATTCTTGTGTCTTTGTTGTTTTATTTGTGTTTCCATCTGGAGTATTAGTTTTAAAATTATTTTCATTTTTTACAGCTTCCTGGAATTTTTTTTAAATCAAATGTTTACATGTAAATTTGTCTACTCACTATATGATTTATTTAAATGTTCATATTATTCCTTATCCTATTCCTTTCCTGTAATATACCACCTCATCATAGAATATATGATCAAATTGCTTAAATTAACGAAACTTTCTAAAACAGCATGGGAACCATCTGGAGCATTTATGTTTTAAATTACTGTTTTTTATTTTACAGCTTCCTGGAATCATCTTGATTGTATTTATTATATTTATTTTATTTACTATATTTATTATATTTATTATTTATCATTATTACAAAACTATATGCTTATTAGACAAAACACTACAGACTCACATTTACACTTACAAACATTGAAATCATTAAATACATTACGCACTCAACCATTTTCATCGGCCCGATGAAATTCCCCTAACCCCCATTCCAAACCTCCCAAAAATATTCCGTTCACTTTTAAAAGTCGCATGGGTTCCCTGCACTTTTGCCACTAGTGAACAACAAAAACATCCCCTCCCAAATCCCCACGGGACTGTATGGGCGTAGCCTTGGAGCACAGTGTGGAAATTTACGTTCTTAGATATTCTTGGTTGTACCGGGCAGCAATCAAATTGTCTAAGAATATTGAATTGACCATTGTGGCACCCCCTACAGCGTGGTGCAGACCCGTTATGCTATGCTATGCTATGCTATGCTATGCTTTTTGGAAGCCGGATCTCACTTAAATGTATGTAAACTATGTCCGGATCCACCATCCGACCCATCGTTGGTTAGGTTATCAAAAAACCTTTCCAACGAATCCAAAACATTGAAGATCTGGCAACCCTGCCACGAGATATGTCCACTTAAGTGATATTTATGTACTTTTTGGAAGCCGGATCTCACTTAAATGTATGTAAACTATGTCCGGATCCACCATCCGACCCATCGTTGGTTAGGTTATCAAAAGACCTTTCCAACGAGTCCAAAACATTGATGATCTGGCAACCCTGTCTCGAGGTATGGCCACTTGAGTGATATTTATGTACTTTTTTGAAGCCGGATCTCACTTAAATGTATGTAAACTATGTCCGGATCCACCATCCAACCCATCGTTGGTTAGGTTATCAAAAGACCTTTCCAACGAGTCCAAAACATTGATGATCTGGCAACCCTGTCTCGAGGTATGGCCACTTGAGTGATATTTATGTACTTTTTTATTCCGGATCTTAAAAATAGATGAAATGTTTGTACAATTTCATCATATCAGCCATTGTTGGTAATAAGTGAGGAAGGCTCCAACCACATAGGTGGATTTAGTTAGTTTTTGATAAGACTAGGCCCAACAACCAACAATAATTGTATTTTTGTATTTGCCTATTTTCTAAAGTCAGATTTTTTTTTAATTTTGAAAGTATTCCTTGAAGTATTCCATACTTTTTTAAATAAAATTTAACCCATATCTTTAAAGTTGCAAAAAAGTTCGTCACAAAATAATTTGGTTTGTAATAAAAATAACTGCAAACTTATTTTGACTTGAAATATTGATAATATTACTCACAGTCAACACCCTTGAAAAAATGTTTTTTTTTTTTTTTTTCAATCAATGACAAAGTCACATAAAACAAGTCAAATTACTTAGCCGGCCATTTAAAAAAACTAGAATTTTCCTTTTCAATGTTTTTGAAAATCAAACATTTGTTTTGAAAATGGATATTTGGCAGATTTTATGATTGCAGTCCGCTTTGGTTTGTTTTCGATTGTAAATGAAATATTTACAGTTTTTTTGAGTCCGAGTATCAACAAATTTGATGCAAATTATGGCCGGGTCCATCATGTCGTCGACATCGTGCTAACTTGTCGTACGTGCATTTTGGGCCAAATTGAGTTAAGAACGCCATTTTGTGCAGCTCACAAAGCCTCACCTTTTGACCTTCACAGATCCCCAAATTTCGATTTCAATCCTGAGATATTCAACAAAAATCTAAAAAACTCCGTGCATTTTTGTCACTTTACATATGAAAGTAGTTTCAATCTTGTCGTGCTATCTTGTCACTCCATGAAAATTGATGTAAGTGCGACAAAAGGCCAAAGGGATTTCAGGCCTGGAAAGTCAGGATGCGTTTGTCGCACGTACAAGCTAGACTACCGTAAACATTTGTAATTATAACTCGGGACTCCAGCAACCAACTTCAACCAAACTTTGGGAAAATGCACAGAATGGTCAGCCAAACAAAACGTGTTTGTTATTGTTTACATTGCGTGCTCTCGTTTTTGTATATTCAAGGTCAAACATTAAAACGCGTTTTTCTCGGAACGTCAAAATGGCGGGTGCGACAAGATAGCACGACGACGTCGATGTGAAACATCGTTGGATAGTTTATTGAAGAAACTTTTTGCAACAATAACTATCAAAAATTTGGCATCACTTTTCGAGATTTTTAAATTTGTATTCAATGGTTTGAATGATATATTTGTTCCTTGTTCTATGTCACAACAAGCCATTTTGCATTAGTAGTTTTTCTATGCAAGTCTTTCCGGGCTATCATAGATTTTGTGATCAATTTTGAGTTTTAAGTTAAGTTGCATGTTTTGATTAGAACTTTTTAGAAAAAATATGTACTTGGATTTTTTTAAATAAGATTACCAAAAAAGAATTCAAAATATTTGTATATTTTTCAATTTTTGATAACATTTAATATGATATGAAAAACTAGAAAAAATGAGCTTATTTTTGAACTGGTGCAAAACTCTGGCACTGGAGTTTGGATCTTTTTCAATTACAATTATTTTTTTTTAATTTGAACACACACAGCAAAAAACCCGATGGTAAAATCGCATGCAAAAGCATGTGATGATTCGTCAAAATAAACACTTAATATTACACACTGCATGTACATTTTTTGCATACACAAAAAAAAAGTTGCAACCGACGGGATTCAAACCCAGCACCAACAGTAAAGACTGGCGCCTTAGCCCACTCGACCATCAGACCGATTAAAAGCTGTAAGGATAAACGCATATATGAGCTTGACATTTCGGTCAAGTAGGGTGTAAAATCACAAAAAATTGCAAAAAATAGTGCAATATTTATTTTACACCCAGACCTTTTACACGCAGCTGGATTACTTTTTTTTAGCTGTGCATACAAAAATTTGATAAGCTTTTCAAGACGCAAAGTAAAATTTGCAATCGATGATTGTTTTTGATAAACTGTACTATTTTGCCATTAAAAAAAATATTAAAGAAAAGCATCCCCAGATACAATATAAAAAAGCTTTTCTTCAACAAATAAAAATTAATGAAAAATTAAAATAACTTGCCATGGTTTCAACCTTCAATAAAAAATGTGTTGTAAAACGTCAGTGCAGTTGTTTTACAATCATTAAATTTAAAAAAATCTTAGATTTGTCGAAAAAATATTTCTTTTTGCAAAAATAAAATTCTGGCTTATGCATCGAAATTTCACAAAACGTTGAAATGTTTTTAAACTGTTTCGGGTAGTCATTCGACCCCTATTTTTTCTTGAAAATCTTATAACTTTTGGTAGAATTAATTTTGAACATCTTAATGGGGGACAAATATGGTCCACTTTTACCGGAGATATTCCAAATTCCGTTGGGGTTCCTCGGCCCTGCTATTTGAGTATTTGGTGAATATAACAAATTTTTTTCGGCAGAAAAATGTCGGAAATTATACAAAACTTCATGGAATCATCTTCAACCGGAAGCTTCCAATTTGGTCAATTCTATCAAAAGTTATATGATTTTTAAGAAAAAAGAAATAGGAGTCGAATGAGCGTTTGAGTGTTAAAGCGATCATTTAAGCTGGGAAAAGTACTTCAAATTGTGTTCAGTTGATTGCACGTCTAATTTCATTGTAATTTTCTGATTTTTTTTTTGCTCCCTGATTTTTCGAGAAATAAAATATGAAAACTATTTGCAACGGCCTGATCTATTTATAAGAAAAAAAAAAAAGAAATTGGGTAATTCTCCGCCAACTCACACAGCAGTTGCCCCGACCCCTCTTCGATTTGCGTGAAACTTTATCCTATGAGGTAACTTTTGTCCCTGATCACGAATCCGAGGTCTGCTTTTTGATATCTCATGACGGATGGGCGGTACGACCCCTTCCATTTTTGAACCTGCGAAAAAAGAGATGTTTTTCAATAATTCGCAGCCTGAAATGGTGATGAGATAGAAATTTGGAGTCAATGGAACTTTTATGTAAAATTAGACGCCCAATTTGATGGCTTACTCAGAATTCCGAATTAAACGTATTTTTCATCGAAAAAAACACTTAAAAAGTTTTAAAAATTCTCCCATTTTCCGTTACTCGACTGTAAAAAATTTTGGAACATGTCATTTTATGGGAAATTTGTTCTAAATGAAAAATTGACCCTTCTGAGTCAATGTAGATTTGAAAAGTACATTAAATTTCCCATAAAATGGCATGTTCCAAAATTCTGGGTACGCCATCAAATCGGGCGTTTAATTTAACATAAAAGTCTCTTTGACACCAAATTTCTATCTCACCACCGTTTCAGGCTGCAAATTATTGAAAAACACCTCTTTTTTCGCATGTCCAAAAATGGAAGGGGTCGTACCGCCCCTCCGTCACGAGATATCAAAAAACGGACCTCGGATTCGTGATCAGGGACAAAAGTTACCCCATAGGACAAAGTTTCACGCAAATCGAAGAGGGGTTGGGGCAATTTTTCCCGATTTCGTGTGAGTTGGTAGAGAATTACCAAATTATAAATAACAATTAACTAAATGATAAATTAAATAATTTTGTAACAAATGAAAAAACAAATTCAATCTTCAAGTCCAAATTATTTGACTTTGTGAAGACATTTCACATTTTAACTGAAAAAGTGTTATCATTATCGTTATCTTGCTCCACCTGTGGAATAAACTAGAACCCTTTTGTCATAAAATCTCCTCAAAATACTCCAAACTAGATAACCCTTCCAGGTTCAAACCCCTCTTTTTATCCGATTACATTTTGCGCTGTAGTTTAACGCACTCCATTAAGCTCGTAAAAACTAATGAAACAACTATGCTGCGTGTGGGTGGTCGGATATTCACAAAATCCAGCCCAAAAAGCAGCAAAGGTAGTTTTGGTGGTTGGACTCAAATCTTTACTGGCAATCGCACCTCCCCAATGAGGACATTAAAAAGCACACAAATACCATTTGCTGCGAGTTATATGGAGCGTTTGCCATTTCATGGTTTTGGGGAAATCTGCTCGGAATCGGGGTTGTTTGCTGGGACTGCTTGAATGACAATTTGATTTTGTCTGCGTGGATGTGATCTAAATGTCATTATTTTTTTATTTGAAAAGAGAAGCGTAACACAAATCATAAGTTCCTTCAAAAGCTATGATCTCCTTTGTCCAACTTCAAATTCAATCAACCGCTTGTGCAGCAAGGTAACCCAAGTTTAACACAAAAGCCATTGTCTTGGTGGTTCGGTATTTACTGCTCGAATAAATCTTTCACGTCCGCGTCCGCAAAGCTGTTTCCTTCCGAGGGAATAAACCTCAAGCCAAGTCAGGCGAGCGCACAAAAAGAAAGTCCTGGATGTGCCCCAAGTTGGTTGCTTCCGGTACTAAGAAACACTTTTGCTCAAGTCACGTATTGCTCAACTTTTTTTGTACTGCTCAAAAGCAACATATTTTCCTTCGCGGCAATGGTTTCCGGAGAACCCTTGGTTCTCAAATTGTATTTGTTTGAAGCTCCCCAATTTCTTGATTTAAATTTACAGACTTAAACTGAAATAAGTTTGAGCTAAAGGTTATTTCATAAATCTTGAATCCTTCCTTTGTTCTGCTCATTTCCCCCTCAAAACCCTGCTTTCTTTCAAATTATTTAATTATTATTGCTGCAACGTTCCGCAGCCAAGCTTTAATTTAGCTCTTACTCAACACTGAACGAGCAGCAGCCTTCATCATCGGAGGCTGTGTTGTTTCGACAGAATCAGACGCAGCAGCGGCAGCATTGTTATCATATTTCCCAAAATCTTGCAAGCTTCATCCATATGGCCAAAAGGCAGTAGCACAGGCATCCATCATCACGTGGCCTGGTCACCCCGCCCCCTTCGAAGTGGAAGGTGGAGGAGATGACGTGGCACAGTGATGCTTGGCAAATGAGACACCTCAAAAAGGTGATTTGACAGACTTGCGGCTTTTAAACCATTGACATCAACTGACTTTACTGTGGCAAGTTTTTCAAAAGTAAACCAATGTCAAAAAACACGAAAAAAATCAATTCCCGTAATCGGGAATTATGTTCACTAATTTGAGAACCACGAAGAAATTTATTCACGTGTATGGTGTATTTGCACTAGGGACCATCCATAAACCACGTGGACCACGGGGGTATGGCGATTGTCCACGCTCCATACAAAAAAGATTTTTTTTTTGTATGGACAATTGTCCACGAAGGGGGGTGGGTGGTTTGAGATTCCCTAAAAAGTGTCCACGTGGTTTATGGATGGTCCCCTATAAACGTGATAATATTTCTTCGTGGTTCTAAAATTCATGAACACAATTCACGATTTTGAGAATTGACTTTTTTCCGTGTTCGTTAGACTTTATCTTTTCGATTTCGGCAAGCATTGCGATTTTAATTGAATAACTTCAACCAAGACTTCAATTGATTTCAGGTAGCTTCAACTGATTTAAATTGTTTAATTAACTTGAATTACTTTAAGTAACTTAAACTTACTTCGAGTAACCTCGCCTGACTTCAACTGATTTCAAGTAACCTCTTTTGACTTAAACTGGTTTCAAGTACCTTCAACTGACTTCAAGAAACTTAAACTGACTTCACATTTCGATGAATATTGTTGGACTTCAACTGACATCAAAGAAGCTTGAACTGACTTCAAGCGTGCTAACTACCTTCAAGTAACTTCGACTAACTTCAACTGACTTCAAGTGTCTCTACTGACTAAAAATAACTTTGACTGACTTCAACTGACTTCAAGTATTTTCAATTGACTTCAAGCATTTCCTAGGATTTTGATGACCTTCAACTGCATTCAAGCGTCTCATCTGACTCCAAGTAATTTTCGATGAAATTCAATTGACAAATAACTTCCACTGACTTCTGTGACTCATCGGACTTCTAGCAACTACTTTCGACATTAATTGACTTCAACTAACTTCGTCAGACTTCAACTGGCATCATGTTCCTTCAACTGATTTCCAATTTCGGTTTTATTGGTGAATAATCAAGATAAAATCAGTTCTATTGCAATTTACAACATAGTTTTGGAGTTCCTTTCAGCTGTGTGTTGCATCATAACCCTTTTTGGAACAATTATTTCTATAACTACACGGAGAAAAAAGAGTTCCCAAAATCTTGAACAAGCGTTCATGAAAATGGGAACCACGAACAAAATGTTCAAATCCCATGGTACGTTTTTGGAAATCGTACCATGGGATTCGAACACTTTGTTCGTGGTTCTCATTTTCATGAGAACTTGTTCACGATTTTGGGAACTCTTTTTTCTCCGTGTAAGGCATTAACAAGATCAAGCAAAATAACAAAAAACTTGCTCAAGTTTCAAAAGAGAAAAAGCTTAAAACTAAATCACATCATTTTATCCTTTGTAGATGTGCTTGATCATTAGCTCCCCAAGGGTCAGAAATTGTTCCGCCTTGTTACGGCAGGTCCGAACCCGCGTCATCATCTCCCCCGCGAGAGCAAAGATCTCTGGCAGGGTAAAGAGATCATCCCGGTAACTTCTTGCTGGGCCGCATTGCCGCTACCGGCACGGTTACGCTAGTACTTCGCTGAGGAGAGTGGGACGCTGCTGCTTTCTTCTTCCTCTTTTCCTGCTCCACGAGGTAGTTTTTCTTAGGGACCTACATAGGGAAATGAAATGTTCTGGGAGAAATTTCAAACACCCAAAGTCATTCAAATTTAAGGTTGAAAACTTGTAGTTTTTCTTTCGTGCTGGCACTTTTTTTATACCGACCAATCACATACATAACAAAATCTACCAGATTATTATCAACAACAGTTTTACAGTACTTATAATTGTTATAAGTGTCGTTTTTTTGCCAAAACTATTTTAAATTGATTCCAGCCTTTTTTTTTTGCATGATCTTGTTGCTCGATTGGAACCCCGATTTGACAGTTCGATTGGAACCCTGAGAGTGACATTTCGCCTCTCCATATAGGCTCTCTAGTTTTTCCGTGTACTGCATCCACGGTAGTTGCTGGTATGGTTGCCTCCACAGTTGGCACACTCGATGCGCGCCTTGGTTTTCTCTGCCTTGCCCCCCAAGTCCGCTTTGCACGGCAGTGCACACGCCTCAGATAGCTGTGATTCGCCGCACTTCACGCAGCGGGGCGGGAGGTTGCGCAAGCCGTTCGACGGGTTCTTTGAGTAGAACCGCCAGTTTAACCAAAAACCGTCCAACGCCTTAGTTCGTCGCAGGTCTTGAATTTTGACGGTGCCGCGGTCGAAGTACAACAGGTACAGTGTGTGTATGTACCTGTGATTGTTGTCTTCCACGAGAGGACTTTTATGTCACGCGGCGTTATTCCAGCACCCGAGAGGTCCTTCTTGAGGTCGGAGATCGGGCGGTCTTGGTATGCCTGCAATACGACCTTAACGGAACTGGAAGTTTTTACTTTTCAATTTCTCCAGAACCAGGTCGAAGTTCTTGTCGTCAAATGTGTGTCAAACTTTCACTGACGACTTACCGATTTTAAGACAATATCCGAGGCCTTCCAGCAACTTGTCAACAACGTCCGCAAATGTGCCCAAAACAAAAAAAATTGGAGGTGGTCTACGTTCCGCTGAAGAGTTGTTCTTTTTTGACGTCGACACTTTCTTCCGTGCACGTCCATCGTCGTCGTCGTCGTCGTCGGTAGTGGTGCTACCGTCGGTGTTGTTGTTTTCTTCGTCGCTCAGCATCTGGAACTCGTTCCTGATGGGGATGTTGGCGGATTTGTTTACCTTTTTGCACACGGCCGGTAGACGAACTTCGCGGGATTTTTGAGGCCGCACTTGAACTGCCACGCCACAGCCGGCCTTTGGCATGCTGGAGAAGCAAACTCGCGGGTAATCACAATCAATTGCGGCGAAAAAATCCGAAAAAACGATAGAGCACTGAGCCTTTCACTTCTGCTTGCTCTCGTGCGTACACGGAGGTGATTTCCAGTATATTAACTGACTAAAATTCATGTTGGCTGACTTCTATTTCGATGGATAGGGTAGAGTAGTCATCAATGAGACACGGGGAACAATGATAAAATGGCTCTCACAAGTCGTATTTTCAACCAATCAGGCTCATATTTGGGAGAAAGGTGTGTCTACTGGATACACGTCTGCCATAACAGTGGCTTTGGTTATGGACGCTCCCTTGACAAGTTATTCATAAATGTTTGATTCTGGGGTGTAAAAGTAAATTATGGACAAAACATATTTTTTCGCTCGTAGGCTGCCATTTACACCAAAATTAATATTTCTTCAAATTTCTTTCGACGTTCCATAGGGATTAAGTTGGGCTACAATGTCCTTTTATTTGAAAAAAAATGTCCTTTTATTAGATTTAGCCAAAAAATAGAATATACCCAGAATCCAGGGCTGTCTCATTGTTCCCCACTCATTTCAGCCCATGGGTAACAATGAGACACTTTGATTTTTCTTCAATAAACTTTTCAAAATCGATGGAAATCTTTCAAAACATGAATTAAAAATGATTTTTGGCATATTTATAGAGTTTAAACTTCATTTAACCAAAAATACAAACTTATTTGGTATTAATACATGGATTTTACAAAATTTAAATACTTTTTAGTGTAACTTTTGTTAATAAAAGTTTCATGTTGGCAAAATTGCTCTAAAATGTTCAAGGCAAGTCACCTGCAATGGAACAATACAAAAACAAGATGTTTTGCTAGAAAAATGTTGATTTTCGTAGAGTGTCTCATTGTTCCCCAGCTGTCTCATTGTTCCTGCCAAGTGCGTCTACAATGAGACAGTTGAATAACTCTGGCTGTAGACGTCAGATCGATCTCATATTTTGGTCAATGTTAGAACACATTAAAAGAAAGATAATGCATCTAAAAGCTCATTAAAAATGCTGATGAAAAAATTAGAAAAATCGTTGAAAGTTGAAAACCAAAAGTGTCTCATTGATGACTACCCTACCCTATTGATAGATTTCAACTGACTTCAAGAACATCGATGGATTTTGATGGACTTTGATTGACTTCAAGTAACCTCAACTTGGACTTTGATGTTGATTGCCTTCAAGTAATTTCAAAGAAATTGAACTGACTTCAAGTAACCGACTTTGTCTGACTTCATCTGGCTTAATTTCCAGCGGATCACCGTACCCACTTTCAAACACGTGGTATTCCACGCAGCGTTGGGTGTGGCAGGATGCCATCTCCAAAGGCTCCGAAACCCGTTCCGCCAGGCTTGATGCGGTTGAACGAGACGCTCGATTTCGTGGAGAAAGAAAACGCCGAGAAAGCTTCTGTTTTGGGATTGCGTTCCGCTTCAAAGGAAGCAACAAGTTGGGATTTTTTCGAGGCAGTTTTTTTTCGTGAATCACTGAGCTGTGATGAATGCGAAGGAAAACTGGTGCCGAATGCGGAGTGGTGGACTCCGTTTGATTTGATATATAATAACGGGGATGGAAAATTTCTGCTTTGATAGGGGGAGGGATCGAAAGATTGTTGTTTCTTCTATTTTTTTTTTTTGTGGGAGGAGAATTAATCTGATTTCGATTACCGCAGGATTAACGGACGGGACAGATTGATGGAAGTTATGTGGAAGAGCGTGGAGGATTCTGGGGATATAAACAGGTCACGAACTGAGTTTGGATCGATTAACGACCATATTGGAACTGGTGGATTTTCCGGAAAATTCGATTACGATTACGATTACGATTCATCTTTTTGATTTCAGCTTTATTTATTACAGTTGAAATTTCTCAATTTAAGGCAAGGCTGAGACTTCCCATAGTTCACAGATCCACAAAAGGACACCTCAGCTGATGTTGGCCAATGCCACAATAACTCTTCCACATTTCAACCCCAAAGAGAGCAGGCTTCACCACGTAGCCAAGCCCCTTTTCCGGGTGCACAGAACTCAGCTTTTGATTGATGTTTCCATTACGAGTCTGCACAGGATGTTGTTGTTGTGTGTCCTGCAGCTGCAAAACACCATGGGCTCGGCACATCAGCTGTGGTAGCGGCAGTCTTCCGTCATGACATCACGTCACATTCTCCATTGCGAACCATTCCAGAACGGAGAGTGTTAATTTTTTCTCCAAACAAAAATTTTCCGGAGGTCATGTCCATGAACTTGGGTTCGGTGCGTGATGTATTTGAAAAAAAAAGTTTAATTTTCACGTACGTCAAGCTTTTTCAACTTGTTTGACATGAATAAAACATGAAGCTGTTCGACCAGCTTCGGCAAATATTTGAGAAATTGAAATTCAGGTGCAAAAGCTCGAGCTGCATTTCGGCCGATCTGATGGAATTGCTAATGAAGATGCAACGGTGATGACAACGTCGTCGTCAAATCCTGCACCAAGTGTGTTCTTGAACGGTGCGTTGAAAGCAGGTTCCAGGAACGAGAATTTCATCAAGCTCCAATAGAGAAACGTGTCCAGCCTCTCCTTAAGGGGGTAGCAATTTCACTTTAATCGTTTTCTAGTTTGCCCGGTTCAGCAAGCTTAATTCTTCGCTAGGCTGTGCCAACAGCCGTAAATTGCAGTCTTTCGGACGTGAGTTGAGTTGGGAATTGACTTTGGATGCACTGGAAAAAATAGATTAAATCGGGATTTTTTTCAAGAATTAAAGAATTGAAGAATTGAAGAATTGAAGAATTGAAGAATTGAAGAATTGAAGAATTGAAGAATTGAAGAATTGAAGAATTGAAGAATTGAAGAATTGAAGAATTGAAGAATTGAAGAATTGAAGAATTGAAGAATTGAAGAATTGAAGAATTGAAGAATTGAAGAATTGAAGAATTGAAGAATTGAAGAATTGAAGAATTGAAGATTTGAAGAATTGAAGAATTGAAAAATTGAAGAATTGAAGAATTGAAGAATTGAAGAATTGAAGAATTGAAGAATTGAAGAATTGAAGAATTGAAGAATTGAAGAATTGAAGAATTGAAGAATTGAAGAATTGAAGAATTGAAGAATTGAAGAATTGAAGAATTAAAGAATTGAAGAATTGAAGAATTGAAGAATTGAAGAATTGAAGAATTGAAGAATTGAAGAATTGAAGAATTGAAGAATTGAAGAATTGAAGAATTGAAGAATTGAAGAATTGAAGAATTGAAGAATTGAAGAATTGAAGAATTGAAGAATTGAAGAATTGAAGAATTGAAGAATTGAAGAATTGAAGAATTGAAGAATTGAAGAATTGAAGAATTGAAGAATTGAAGAATTGAAGAATTAAAGAATTGAAGAATTGAAGAATTGAAGAATTGAAGAATTGAAGAATTGAAGAATTGAAGAATTGAAGAATTGAAGAATTGAAGAATTGAAGAATTGAAGAATTGAAGAATTGAAGAATTGAAGAATTGAAGAATTGAAGAATTGAAGAATTGAAGAATTGAAGAATTGAAGAATTGAAGAATTGAAGAATTGAAGAATTGAAGAATTGAAGAATTGAAGAATTGAAGAATTGAAGAATTGAAGAATTGAAGAATTGAAGAATTGAAGAATTGAAGAATTGAAAAATCAAATAGAACATTCTAACCATTTTACTTAAACTTTAAAAATTCCAAATTATATTGCATTTTCCAAGAAAAGCTCATTCCCAGTCAACATTTTCCTTCATTTCCCCGCACAAATTATGATGGCGCACGACCAGACCAGTTTAAGTGCTCTTTCGAATGAAAATTTATTGCTCATTTCATCCGGGCAGACCCCCTTCTTCTTCTGACTCCGAGTCTAGCCTCATGAAATCATCAAACGAGGAGCTAAAACGAGATGAAAAATAATAAAAACGGAAACATTTTTCCACTTTAACAGGCACCATCCGATGCAACAGCATTGAATTTGCCCAGCGAGGCAAAAATTGTGCTAATTTTTCGAGCGCCGAATCCCTCGAGCGAAATTTTTGCCAAGGATCGGACTGAGTTCAGTCCGTTGGTAATGCGGGTTGGAAGCCAACTTGGGCTGAAATTTATCGCTGGTCCGACGTGTGAATTTGGTCCGACATTTTATGACGTTACTTTTGGGGGGCCTAACCAACGAGAAGATTCTTGGGTCGTTTTTTGGGACGATGCGAATTCTTTGGAATTATCTTCAGGGATCTTTGTAGTTGATTAATTTTTTTGTCTCAATCTCAGTTGAAATAACAAAAAATAAAAACAAAAATAAAAACAAAAACAAAAACAAAAACAAAAACAAAAACTAAAACAAAAACAAAAACAAAAACAAAAACAAAAACAAAAACAAAAACAAAAACAAAAACAAAAACAAAAACAAAAACAAAAACAAAAAAAAAAACAAAAAAACAAAAACAAAAACAAAAACAAAAACAAAAACAAAAACAAAAACAAAAACAAAAACAAAAACAAAAACAAAAACAAAAACAAAAACAAAAACAAAAACAAAAACAAAAACAAAAACAAAAACAAAAACAAAAACAAAAACAAAAACAAAAACAAAAACAAAAACAAAAACAAAAACAAAAACAAAAACAAAAACAAAAACAAAAACAAAAACAAAAACAAAAACAAAAACAAAAACAAAAACAAAAACAAAAACCCAAAACCCAAAACCCAAAACCCAAAACCCAAAGAGCAATTCTCTACGAAATCGGTCTTTTTTCTTCAATTTTAATTTTTGTATTTTTTAATCCGACTGAAACTTTTTTGATGCCTTCGGTATGCCCAAAGAAGCCATTTTGCATCATTAGTTTGTCCATATAATTTTCCATACAAATTTGGCAGCTGTCCATACAAAAATGATGTATGAAAATTCAAAAATCTGTATCTTTTGAAGGAATTTTTGATCGATTTGGTGTCTTCGGCAAAGTTGTAGGTATGGATACGGACTACACTGGAAAAAATAATACACGGTAAAAAAATTTGGTGATTTTTTATTTAACTTTTATCACTAAAACTTGATTTACAAAAAACACTATTTTTAATTTTTTTATTTTTGATATGTTTTAGAGGACATAAAATGCCAACTTTTCAGAAATTTCCAGGTTGTGCAAAAAATCATTGACCGAGTTATGAATTTTTTAATCAATACTGATTTTTTCAAAAAATCGAAAATTTGGTCGTAAAATTTTTCAACTTCATTTTTCGATGTAAAATCAAATTTGCAATCAAAAAGTACTTTAGTGAAATTTTGATAAAGTGCACCGTTTTCAAGTTATAGCCATATTTAAGTGACTTTTTTGAAAATAGTCGCAGTTTTTTTATTTTTTAAAATTACTGCACATGTTTGCCCAGTTTTGAAAAAAATATTTTTGAAAAGCTGAGAAAATTCTCTATATTTTGCTTATTCGGACTTTGTTGATACGACCTTTAGTTGCTGAGATATTGCAATGCAAAGGTTTAAAAACAGGAAAATTGATGTTTTCTAAGTTTCACCCAAACAACCCACCATTTTCTATCGTCAATATCTCAGCAACTAATGGTCCGATTTTCAATGGTAATATATGAAACAATTGTGAAATTTTCCGATCTTTTCGAAAAAAATATTTTAAAAATTTTCAAATCAAGACTAACATTTTAAAAGGGCGTAATATTGAATGTTTGGCCTTTTTGAAATGTTAGTCTTGATTTGAAAATTTTTAAAATATTTTTTTCGAAAAGATCGGAAAATTTCACACATGTTTCATATATTAACATTGAAAATCGGACCATTAGTTGCTAAGATATTGACGATAGAAAATGGTGGGTTGTTTGGGTGAGAATTAGAAATCATCAATTTTCCTGTTTTTAAACCTTTGCATTGCAATATCTCAGCAACTAAAGGTCGTATCAACAAAGTCCGAATAAGCAAAATATAGAGAATTTTCTCAGCTTTTCAAAAATATTTTTTTCAAAACTGGGCAAACATGTGCACTAATTTTAAAAAATGAAAAACTGCGACTATTTTCAAAAAAGTCACTTAAATATGGCTATAACTTGAAAACGGTGCACTTTATCAAAATTTCACTAAAGCACTTTTTGATTGCAAATTTAATTTTACATCGAAAAATGAAGTTGAAAAATTTTTACGACCAAAATTTCGATTTTTTGAAAAAATCAGTATTGATTAAAAAATTCATAACTCGGTCAATGATTTTTTGCACAACCTGGAAATTTCTGAAAAGTTGATAGATTTTTTTTTTTTTTTTTGGCAAAAGTGAATTCGTCGGGAAGTTTAGCTCGTTCCTGAATTTCCCTATTAAATATTTGTCCGAGCTTCGTGTGCTCTTCCGATTGGTGTCAACGGTGGCCAGGTTTTAAAACGCGAACGTCAGCGGTGCCAGCCAGCAGCAAAAGCAGATCGAAGATGAAGGCTCAATGGTCCAGGATTCTACGGTCGATGAGCAAGTTGAATGTTCAAGCGAGCCGGAGAAGACGCGGTGGCCACCGGGGATCGGTAGGAGCAGCAGTAGCAAATCGGATGATGGGGTTCTTCTCCCAGTGTATTTCCAATGCCAACCGTTGCTGTTTCCAGTACCAGGTTTTGTCAAGTTTGACGTTGGAAGTTGTGCAGATCGCAAGTAAATGAAGCTCAAAAACTAGACTCGAAGATATCAACAATTGGTGAGCCCGTTCTTGTTATAAAAACAAATATTCTAACACTTATTCTAACATTCACTCATATCATTCAAGACAACCACGCCCAATTATTACTATATACGTGGTAGGGTGTTCCCTTAGTCGTTCGCTGTGAGTTGTGGATTGCCTGCTTCTCTAATGAAGGCTCGACTGGGGGGGCATGCTTATTAATTTCTCGTCGCTCCATACCCTCAGTGACGTGA
Source organism: Culex quinquefasciatus (assembly GCF_015732765.1). NCBI lineage: Eukaryota > Metazoa > Arthropoda > Insecta > Diptera > Culicidae > Culex > Culex quinquefasciatus. The sequence continues at coordinate 55,681,647 of NC_051862.1, read as the reverse complement.
TGGGAGCAAGGGCGTCTATGCAAAGTGTCCCTACACCCGCTACAAATTTCCGGCGCTTGGGGAGGGAAGAGGGAAACCATTTTGATCTATGCGCCGGAATTTGTAGCATTAAAATTCGTGCAAAAAAACTTATGCACGTGGGTGTACAGATTATGGAGTAAAAGATGATCGAATTGTTCACCTAGCGCTCACATGTGTTCCAGGACCAAGTTGCCTGCGGGTATGGGGATCATACATACATACATACATACAACCTGGAAATTTCTGAAAAGTTGGCATTTTATGTCCTCTAAAACATATCAAAAAATAAAAAAAATTAAAAATAGTGTTTTTTTGTAAATCAAGTTTTAGTGACAAAAAGTTAAATAAAAAAATCACCAATTTTTTTTTACCGTGTATTATTTTTTTCTAGTGTAGTCCGTATCCATACCTACAACTTTGCCGAAGACACCAAATCGATCAAAAAATTCCTTCAAAAGATACAGATTTTTGAATTTTCATACATCATTTTTGTATGGACAGCTGCCAAATTTGTATGGAAAATTATATGGACAAACTAATGATGCAAAATGGCTTCTTTGGGCATACCGAAGGCACCAAAAAAGTTTCAGTCGGATTAAAAAATACAAAAAAAATCGAATGACCGAAATCCTAGAGAACTGCTCCAAAACCCAAAACCCAAAACCCAAAACCCAAAACCCAAAACCCAAAACCCAAAACCCAAAACCCAAAACCCAAAACCCAAAACCCAAAACCCAAAACCCAAAACCCAAAACCCAAAACCCAAAACCCAAAACCCAAAACCCAAAACCCAAAACCCAAAACCCAAAACCCAAAACCCAAAACCCAAAACCCAAAACCCAAAACCCAAAACCCAAAACCCAAAACCCAAAACCCAAAACCCAACACCCAACACCCAAAACCCAAAAATGTCAAATAATGCCGAATCACCCTAACAAACTCAAATAAATTTCCACCTGCCTGCACACATTCACACACTTGGGACCACATTTGGGGCACAAAAGCAAATACGCCTAACATGTGACTCTGGAATGCAGGACCCGCAGAACTCCCTTGGGGGATGAAAAAACACAGTCGCAGGCTTGACATGCCCCACACGTGTGAGGAAGCGAAATAAAACCCTGTGTTGCCTTGCACGTGGGACTTGGAGGCTGTTTTGCAGGTTTTTTTTTCTGTCAAGGACTGGAGTCAGTTGAAAGTCACAACTCTTGAAATTAACGGATGATAGGGGGAGAGTTAAAAATGGAGCACATGAGAGATATAATACAATTACGGCGCTTGTTTTAAGGAGATGTCATACTGTAACAGAGTTAAGATTTTGCAGTTTTGTTTGTTGTAGTTATGTTGCAAGAGACTAAAGGAACCATCGATAAATGGAGAAATATTGAGATAGCGAAGATCAATAACGTGAAAATCAATTACATTATGAACTGTTCCAAGAACACAACATTATTATCACTTTCAATATCCTTGACATTCGCACGAGACACCAAGGACGGACCAGAATTTCAGCCTCCAGACAAAACTATCGATCAAACTGGAATGATTTAATTTACCTCAACCGGCCTCCCAATACCCAGAAATGAACCCCAATCAAGCTTATTTTTAGCCAGAACCCCCCACAAAATCCCCCGAAATATCGAACCCAGACACGGTTGATGAACGACCCCCCGGGGGGTGCTGCCAGAAATCCTTTCCTCAAAAGAAGCAATTAGTTTTCCCCCCTTCTTGTCAAAGAACAGGAAACCAAGTTTTGCGTCCATTCATCGTGGGAAGTTTCTTTTTTTTGCCTCACCCCATATAGTCGTCTGCTTGTGAAAGGATATCATTTGCAGCATCCGTTGATCAGAGGACCACACTTCCGTCCTCGCAGGTTTTATGGAACACTTCAACGCCATTCCAAGTCTTTCATAAAACCCGCAACTGCTAATGAGTTGGCCACATCAGACCGGACAGAGCAGACACACTGGATAATGATTTGTTCCTAACTCTTTGAGCCCTCTCTCTCCCCTGTCTCCGTTGTAGAAGCAGCAACTATAACTGCTGATGGGGCTAGAATTAATAACAGCAAATGTGTCTCACAACACCCCACTCCACCCCGTATGATGTTGTTGGGGAAGACAGTCAGGAGGGGGTCCGCTGCCGGCAGTGCCGGGACCATAAACAATGAAGAAAAATCATCGCTTTTATTAATTATCCGGACCCGTTCCCTATCTCGGCTATCGCCGTCGACGAGAAGTTGGTGTGGGTGTGTACTGAACAGTGGAGGATTACTTTTGGTAGAAAAATTGAAAAAAGTTGTTAAGAAAATTCAATTTTTCTTTTAAAAATGTATTTCTTAAATGAATTAATGGTCCAAAACATTATTTAGGAGAGATTTTCCATGTTCACAAAATCACCAAAAAAAATTTTCCACCGTGATTACATTAAGCATGAAGCTTAGGTAGCAGGGATGGAATAATCGCCAAAATATCAATTTCGCTTGCGAACTTTCTACACCCGCAAAAGAGAGAGGAGGAAAATCACGCAAAAGAAAATTAATCTGCTGATGATTTTTTTGTGAATTTCCTTGTCAGCATCACTCAATAATATTTATTTCACTTTGTTTACACACATTACCCATGCACAAAATGTGACAGGTCAGTTTACGACGTGTGACGTTACACTTGCAAGTGTAGTAGTGAAAAAGATGTTCCGCCGAAAATCAAGATGATGATTTTTTTAGATTCTTTTTACCGATCTTTCGTGCCCGAGAGAAGAGAGCCATGCTCCCTTCGGATTTTTCCTCTTGATGAACATCCAAAGATTATCTTTTAATGATGATTATTCCATCGCTGTTAGGTAGCAAATTAATTTCGAAAAAATCAAATTTCAGACTATCGCCCAAACAGGGCTCCATAAAATTTTGGCAACTGTCCATACAAAAATGGTACGCTAATATTCGAATATCTGTAACTCTAGAAGGAATTTTCTGATCGGTTTGGTATCTTCCACAAAGTTCGAGGTATTGATGAGGACTATTCGGAAAAATTGGTACAAGATTAAAATTGTTGATTTTTTCACCACCTTTTTTCGCCAAAATCAATCTCCCAAATTCCATGAGTTTTGCCTTCCTCAATGAGGTAAGGCTATAATCCTGCTCTGAAAATGAACTTTTTATTAAAAGCTCCTAGACCCACCTTTATGTATACATATCGACTCAGAATCGAAAACTGAACAAATGTCTGTGTGTGTGTATGTGTGTGTGTATGTGTGTGTATGTGTGTATGTGACCAAAATTCTCACTGAGTTTTCTCAGCACTGGCTGAACCGATTTTGATGAAACCAGTTGCATTCGACTTGTTTTAAGGTCCCATACATCGCTATTGAATTGTTTGAAGTTTCGATAAGTAGTTCAAAAGTTATGTATAAAAACGTGTTTTCGCATATATCCGGATCTCAATTATATGCACGTAAACGATGTCCGGATCCATCATCCGACCCATCGTTGGTTAGGTAATTGAAAGGCCTTTCTAATGAGTCCACAACATTGAAGATCTGGCAACCCTGTCTCGAGTTATGACCACATAAGTTATATCTGTTTTTTTTCTGGAACTAAAAAAGCTGAAATGTGTGTCCAAACCACTCATATTACACATTTTTGATAAAAAGTGAGGAAGGCATCAACCACATAGGTGGATTAGGTTAGTTTTTTTTTTATATGTTTTAGGGAACAAAAACCGCTACTTTTGCGCGATAGAAAAGTACAAACAAATATTTTGCGGTAAGTTATAATTTTTTGAGTAAAAATGTATTTTTTGAAAAAAAAAAAAATAAAACTGAAAAATACTTTCAAGATTAAGTTTTAACTTAACAATTCCAGTTTTTTTTAAATTAAATATTTTTCATGATTGTCCATTCCCGATTTTTTTCGAAAGATTGATATTTCTTATAAAATTGCCTGATAGACATTGAGATGGGATTTCTGGTTGCTGAAGTACAGTGAATAAAAGAAAAGGAGACTAGAAAATTGATGTTTTTAAAGTCTCGTCAAAACACAGCTTTTTATTTTCTTGTACAAACATCTCAGAAACAAATGGTCATATTTTCAATGTTAAAAAATGAAACATTTTTGAATTTTTCTCATCATTTCTGAAAAAATATAATTAAAATTTATTCTTCTATTTTTGATCGCCGGATATTTTTACTTTCTTTGTTCTTATTCGCTGCAAAATATCAATCGAAACAAAGAAAGCATTATTCAAAGCAATTAAATAAATATCAATATTAAATATCAAATTTTATACCCAACTTTCAAAATATTTATTAAAAAGTTACGCTTAATCTTCTATATACATAAAAAAATTCGACGGTTTTGTTCGAACGCGAATCAGTTCAATACGGAGCGTCGGATCGAGGTGCTTTTTGTTGCGTTTGGTTCGTATTAGCTCAAGGAAGGTTCTTACGCTAACTAATTGACATTTTGGCCACTCTGGGACCGATTTCGGAGCATCTGCAGATTCCATACAAGTTACGTAAAATCTTATTTTGATCACAGGAGGCTGAATAAGCAAAAAATCAAAAAAACGTCAACAAACAAAAAAAAAAAGGCAGAACGAAGTTTGTCGGGTAAGGCTTGTTTTTCATAAATCATTACTAGGCTAAGTGATTTGTCACGCTCAAAAATAGCAAATTTCTCGGAGATTTCAATTTTAAACTCCAAATTGCACAGAAATTTCACGGATCGTGAAAATTTTTAAAATAACTCTGAAGATATAATTTTAATATAATAGAAACTATTTTTTATGCTTCATTATATTTTTAAAATATAACTAGAAGTTGTTTTGTCACGTTCAAGACAAAACAACTTTTCCTTGTTTCCAAAAAAGTTTCCACGTAGTTTAGGGATGGGTTTTTCAATATTTTGAAACGAATGTAGGGCACGCGTTTGCGTATTCTCATTTATTTAACTGATTTTTAGAAATATTCGATTAATATAGCTGAAAAGTTTTCGCTGATTTGCTTCTATTTTATTTTTTTACAATTTATTGAATTTCATATCAAAGCCGGATTCAACCATCTTGTCTAGCCAAAATAATTAAAATAACTTGAATTTTATACAACATTTCAAAAATTCAATTAAAAATTAAAAGGCAAAAATAATTTAATCTGTGACGTAATCCTCTAAATTTTATTCAATATTAACAATCAGAAAACAAAACCATGGTATTTTTTCAACTCCCACGGGAACCATCCACACAATTAATCAAAAATCGTGAGAATTCAACTAAAAAGCTATTTTCGCAATATTTTTCTCTACTTTAATGGAATTTGATTTTTCTTTTATAATCTTTTTTTTTCAATTATTAAAAGTCTGTGCAATCTTTTAAAAATTCAATTATAATATAAAAGTTTTTTGTATGACAATAAATGCTAGCAAAGATTGATGATATCATCCTTGTGATAACTTGATTATTCCGAGAATTTGATTTATGGTAATGTCTGTTTTGCTCACAATTCTTCAAATGATTCATAGCTTGCTTTTTAATTCAAAACTATTAAAATTTACTCGAAAAGTCTTTATGGATAAAATATTTGTTATGTTGTTATTTCAAGGAATTCATTTGAGAAAATTGATAAATTTCACGAAATTTCGCAGATATCTTCAACTTGATGTCCGCGAATTCGTTAACATTCACTAACCCTAATCAAAAAATATCAAACTATCTCTGAATTTACAAAACCATTTTTAATTTTCCGATATGTGGTCCTAAAATCTTAAACTTGACTATAGTCTAAATATGATCATTTTAGTTAAAAATTGTTTAAACAGTTTACGCTCAATTGTACATGTTTTTCAATATTTTTTTTATTTCCTGCCATAATTTTTTTGAATAATTATAACTTGAAGGGAAGGAGCTTTTCAAAATAAACTTGTTTAAAAATATTCTGATAATTCTATGAAAGCAATTACTAAAGCCATATTTGTATTGCAGTTTTAAAGAAGAAATGCTGTAGAGCTTTCATAGAACGCCATATTAAAAAAAAACTCATTTTTTCATAAATTGTAATATGAATATCAAATTGCGCAAATGAAATACCCGTTTTTTTGCAAAAAACTGTATTTTAAAAAATACTAAAATTTTCATAATTGGCCATATGGGTATCAACCGAGATGAAATTTGTATGGAATCTCATTGTCATTAATAAAAATATAATTTTATTTGAAAATAATGAAACTTGTATATTTAGCAATAAGAAGGATAAAATAACGTAAAATTTGGAATAAATATTAACAGATTTAAGTTTTTTTTGTGCAAAATCTAACCGATATTTAAATTATGAAATTCCAAGTCTGTAAATAAATTATACTTTTTGAAAATTTATGTATTTTACGAACAATATTTTTTGCAAATTTTAGTATCTGATACTTAAAACATTGATTTAAAAGAAATTTATACAAAATTTGACGTCGTTAGATACCTATTTTACAAATAATAACAATAAGAGTATTTAGAGAAAAAATACGGTATTTTGGTTAAAAATTACTATAACAATATAAAACAAAAAATTTTGCAGAATACAAACAAAATTTCACGTTGTTTGATACCCATATTGTAAGTTATGAATATATTATGTTTTGTAATTTTTTGGGCACTTTTTCTTTTAAACTTATTACAATTTCTTCAAAATGAATTTATAGTAAAAACAACCCAAATTTGATAAGGATTTTTTTTTATAATTTTTTAAGGAGCTTGTTTAAATTTGGCCGATTAAACTTATCGCCGATAAATCCATCGTATTACGACAATGTTAACGTTCAATTAATCGTTATTGTCTGGACCATATAATAAATATTTTTTATTTAACCCCAGAAAAAAAAGTATTTTCAACAGAATTAGATTTTTTTATGATTAAATTCTTTCAGGACTGGGTTTTAGAATACAAATATGGATGAAAAAGTCAACAACTCAAGAAAAATAAAGAGCATTTGTATAAAAACAGTCTATTCTGCTCACGTCAGAAAATGTTTGGATTTAACATGAGCTGCTTGATCGCCAATCTACATTGGCCCATTTTCTTGAACTGTTTCGGCAATTTCAATTAGCTTTTTTCCAAGCAATTAAATATTTTTTAAAGTAAATCAAAGTTTGACATAAATTAAAGTAAGGACCTTTCAAATGCATTTCAAAACTTTAATTGGATGAAAAATGCTGCTTTTTTCAAAATTATTAATTACTTTTATCATGACTTCTATCAACACTGTGCATCATCACGTGTCACACGCTTCCGCTCCTGCTTCCATTTCAACACAAAGGGTACCAAAAGCAGAAACTTCTCGTGAGAGTTTTTTCCCTCCCCCCGCAATCCGTCGTCGCCAAAGCACGGCAGCTGCTTTATGCTTTATGGTCCGCAACAAATTAGCGCTCTCGCGCGACCAACCCGCGGGGTGGGGGACCGAGATGACGATCAAGATTGGACAACTTTTGCCCTGCCCAACCAGACCCTCCCACAGCCATCGTCTCTGTCATCCAGACGCAGGACAGGACATTAACGTCTAATCCAGCAGTTTGTCCAACGGGGTTGAGATTTTTTGTGTCGAGATTGTTAAGTCGTGGATAAATTGAAAGCTTTATGAGCTCACTTTGTGAACCTTTTTTCGGATTTTTGTTCTGGTTTGTGTCGAAGTCATTTTGTATTGTTAATTTTGTGTGATAAATATCTCCATATTCCACCAGATAATCCAGTAATCAATTACCCTTCCACCAAAAACGTTACAGCGAAAAAGATTACGGTCTTTTCAGGATCAAGTCACGCTGAATGTGACAGCTCTGCGACGTTGATAAGAATGCAAAGGATGAACGGGGGAAAAAATCTTCCAAATACCAGAGCCAAAAGTTAAAATATTTGGTCGAGGTCGTCGGTTTTTGTGGTTGTCTATCTCTGGCTGGCACGGTGGATGAATGTTAATTAAATTTTAGGAAAAGGTCCACCAATGTGAATCCTTCCGTCCAGATTAGATGGTGTGTTGTGCTTTTAGGTGGAAAAAAGGGACGCTGGAAAAGCGTATAAAAAGGATTAGTCAATTGCTACGAAAAGGGATGATTTGGAAAAGTTGATCTAAATTGCTGGTGGTTTTTGTCTTGAAATTTAGGTTTAATAACAAAGTTTTATATTGTTTCCAAGATTTGAGTCAAAAACTGCTCAAGAGATTTGAACTTTCAAAATTCTTCAACCGTGTAAAACTTTGAATTCCAACCCACATACCCATCAATAAGATTTTATCGCCAATTTTTCCTCCATTACCCAAACCCACTTTCCCCCCCATTGAAAAGTTTCCTCGAATCAAGCCGCCGTCAATTCATTAAAAATACATTTTTACAAGTCGACCCCCAGACCACCATCGCGTTTCCGTGCCAAGAATGGGAAGGAAAAACTTCTAACCAAAGAATGATTTTCACTTCTCCTCGACCCCCACCCACCACCACTCAAAGGAAAAGCTTTGTGATGAATTTTGGATGAATTTCCCGGGGTTCCACTCTGCTCCGCTCTCGCCACAATGTAGTTCTTTGTTTGGCTGGTGACACTTGGCCCCGCAGAGCCAGGGCCCGGGTCGCATCTTCAGAGCAGTTCGTTGAGTGGGCTATACTTCTCGAGTTACCTGCCTTATCTTTGTATGGTTACTACGTGGGTAGGTTGGGATAAGGTGGAATCAAATATTTTAATGGGAGTTATTGGGTATTCTTCATTTAATATTACTTTAAAATATTTCAGCGGGAAGAATAAAACAAATTGATTCATATAAAAAGAAAATATAACTAAAATAGAGATCTTTCTGGATTAAAAACTTTTTTATCACTGAGTAATTTTCTGGAATTGCACAAGTTTGCTAAATATTTTTTTAATGATAGATTTTCATTTGAATTAAACTATATTCATGGAATCTTAATGTTAAAAGTAGCCTTGCATCATTAGTTTCTCCTTACAACAGTTTTGCAAGCTGGTCATACAAAATGGGCAAGCATGTATTTCGAGGAGGGATTTTCTGATAGGCTTTCTGTCTTACAGCAATACTACCTTTTAAAGTTTAAATGTGGCGAAAATTGAGTTTTCTCAGGGTCAACTACACTCCGGGCCCACACTTTAAAATTTTTGTAACAATTTCTGCTTTTTTCAACACAATTTCTAAACTTGAGAATAAAAAGTAATTTTTGAAAGGGCACTGAACAATTATTTACTACATTATCAACTGTCGGTCTTGTTTTTTTAAATTTCTAGATTATAAATTTCAAAAATGATTCATTTTCAGTGAATTTTCTCAGTTTTTTTTTTTTCATTTTGTTAGGGGTGCTTTCCCATTTAAAATTATATTAAATTGAAAAAGTGAACATTTTTCAAATAACACCTGGGAATGCCTTTAAATTGGAAGCGGTTTAAATATAAAATCCTTTTCGATTGCAAATTTGGCTTTTCCACTAAACAGGTTTTTTTTCTAAAACTCACTTCACCATCACACATCACATTTAACGCATATTCGATCACAAATCGGATTCATATTTTAAGAATCCACGTTTCAGTGATAAAAAATCAATTATAAAATGGGCATTTTTTCCGTTTGCCTTTTCTGAAAATTCTTAAATGAACCTACAACTTTTCCACAGACACCAGATCAATCAGAAAATTCTTTCTTAAGTTACAATTTTTTGAACATTTACTTGAGTCCGCAAAATTTAATGGAGCCTTGCATGAAAATTTTAGGAATGGCCTCTTCTGACGAAGAAAATGCATAAGCATAAGCATAGGTGCCCACCCGCAGTTGCTACTCCGTTATTGACCAGGACCTCCAGAAGTTACATCCACGAGCCGTGGAAGATGAGTGGGTGCTATCTTTCCTCGCTTCGCAACTTCTCAAAGGCCCCTATCATGCTGATCAATACCGGCGCCGGCCACGACCAGTGGTAGAGTCACGGGGAAGTGGAAGGGAATGTTAGTCCGATACTTGAGTGATAGAGACCGCCCAATCGACTGCTTCTCCGACAAAGTATCACATGAGTTTTGAGGGGGTTAGTAGATGGGTATGAGGTCAGGATTCACGAGTGGCAGTGATGTGACCATGAGCATTTTGTTTATCGGTTGAAATTTTAAATCTTAGATAATTGATTATTTAAAAAGTTTTTTTTTAATCGAACGCGTGCCAGCCGAGCAGTAGTGCTATGGGCTGGACTTATCAGTATATTTTTACTATTTTTACAATTTAGATAACGCGAGCATATTTCAAATCTCCTCGCAGCACACAATACACGACAAAAATGCGAAACAAAAGGCACACACAAAAAAAAATCACTTTTCACTCCGAATATTTTTACGACCACGCGCTCCCTTTGTCAATTATGCTCTCCCTCTTCTGCCGAAGAAAATGCATTGACAAAGTATCATTCCAATTAAAAACATTAAAGTAAATGACTCGAAAAATATTCGAAATTCTTCAGAATATTCAAAATAAATTACAATTGTTTCCAAACAAACTCTTAAGTTTTGAAAGAGTTGCTCGATTGACCAATTGACTGACGAAAACATAATCCCATGTTTACCCCACTGTAATACCGAAATTTAATTTTAATTATTCCAATCAAAAAAATCAAACCATCCACATTAACGACCCCCGGGTTTTTTGTGGTCTCTATTGCAAGTTTCTGCTCGAACCTAGGAGTCCGAAGGCTTAAATGGGGAGAGCACCCAAACCTCTTTTTACTCCAAGGAACCTTCCACCCCAGTCACAGTGGTCGGAAACGCAAATTTAGCAGGAATAATTTATTCCCGCTTCAGGGATGCATTTTCGGGCTTCGGTGTCTAAGAAGCATTTGTTAAAAATAAAATTCTACATCTTTTGGTCAAAACGATATTAGGGTGGTCCAACAATTTCTAATATTTTCAAAAACTATCTTCGCTTCTAGATGAGATAGAGGTATACTTTCTTCGACAGTATTGTAGTACTAGCCATTTCAAACAACTTTGTCGAAGACACCAAATCTCTGTCTCTTAATCTGATCATTCTCCAGCATTTTATATGAAAAGCAGTAGGGTGGCCCATCAAAAAAGTGTTTTTATTGCGTATCTTTTTTGTATTATTTTAGGCAATTTTGGTGTCTTCGAGACATATTTAGAGCATAAAAATACGCGTCTTTTGAAATGTCAACGAAGTCACTAGGTCATTTTGGTAAAAAGTTACAGCGTTACGCTCCGCGGTGCATCTGAAAGCTCAAAACTTCTTCTTTAATATGAATATAACATCTCAAAAGGGTTTTTCTTAAACCCAAGTTACAGCGATTTAAAAATGGTCATTTTATGAGATTTTGTACCATGCTCTATGAGAAAATTTACATGAATATCGCATTAATCAGTAACAAAACTGCTCTTAGTGAGCTCAAATGCAGGTAAAATTGGTTTGTGGACAAACGTGGTCGAACCTGGTTTTTATGGCAACTAGGGTGGTCTTAGATGACCTAGGGTGGTTCATATTCGTTCACTCTTATAAGATATGATTTTTTTTTTAATTCGCATAGAAAGAAAAATAAAAAAAACATTTAAACAAAATTCAAATACATATCCTGTTTTAAATAGTAAAGCAGCTAAGGATATGATATTTGATTAGGGTGGCTCAAATTAATTAGAAAATAAAAAGATTAAAGATTAAAGATTTTATTCGTTAGAAAATGTATTTTTACATATTATTATTCCTCTACGTTTTGGTAAATCGTCTTTATTTGTATTTTTTAATAGGATAAAACTTTCCATGCATTTACTGTGTTCAAGGGTACCATTTTGCATCATTAGTTGTTCCATACAAAGCTTCATACATTTTTGTCCATACAAAATGGGAATGTGAATATTCGTAAACATGATACATTTTCTTATCGATTTAGCGTCTTGAAAAAGTTGTAGGTTATAATTTGAACCCTTAAAATAGTTTCAGAGAAAAATGCACACTTTAGAAATTGATATTGAAGTTGATTTCCCAAAACTCTTATTTTATTTCTGAAAATTTGTTATATTTGTAAGGAAACATCTTTTAGGCTAGTGTTCAGGTTTTGTTGTAAAACCTGGAACTATTTTTTTATCTAATGCACTTTTATCATTATTTGCATTTTTAGGTAAAAAGATATAAATTGGAAAAGGATCCTCGTATTGGCATTCTAATTATACAAAATGACTCCTTTTGTCAAAGAAAATGCATGGAAAGTATTATCCTATTTAAAAAAATACAAATAAAAGACGATTTACCAAAACGTAGAGGAATAATAATATGTAAAAATACATTTTCTAACGAATAAAATCTTTAATCTTTAATCTTTATATTTTCTAATTAATTTGAGCCACCCTAATCAGATATTATATCCTTAGCTGCTTTACTATTTAAAACAGGTTATGTATTTGAATTTTGTTTAATTTTTTTTTCTTTCCATGCGAATTTAAAAAAAAAATCATATCTTATAAGAGTGAACGAATATGAACCACCCTAGGTCATCTAAGACCACCCTAGTTGCCATAAAAACCAGGTTCGACCACGTTTGTCCACAAACCAATTTTACCTGCATTTGAGCTCACTAAGAGCAGTTTTGTTACTGATTAATGCGATATTCATGTAAATTTTCTCATAGAGCATGGTACAAAATCTCATAAAATGACCATTTTTAAATCGCTGTAACTTGGGTTCAAGAAAAACCCTTTTGAGATGTTATATTCATATTAAAGAAGAAGTTTTGAGCTTTCAGATGCACCGCGGAGCGTATTTTTTTGTGTCCCCCTCGAAAAGATACAAACATTTGAAAAAGGCCTATTAAAAACTTTAAAAACGCTGTAACTTTTTACCAAAATTACCTAGTGACTTCGTTGACATTTCAAAAGACGCGTATTTTTATGCTCTAAATATGTCTCGAAGACACCAAAATTGCCAAAAATAATACAAAAAAGATACGCAATAAAAACACTTTTTTGATGCGCCACCCTACTGCTTTTCATATAAAATGCTGTAGAATGATCAGATTAAGAGATAGAGATTTGGTGTCTTCGACAAAGTTGTTTGAAATGGCTAGTACTACAATACTGTCGAAGAAAGTATACCTCTATCTCATCTAGAAGCGAAGATAGTTTTTGAAAATATTAGAAATTGTTGGACCACCCTAATATCGTTTTGACCAAAAGATGTAGAATTTTATTTTTAACAAATGCTTCTTAGACACCGAAGCTCGAAAATGCATCCCTGAAGCGGAAATAAATTATTCCTGCTAAATTTGCGTTTCCGACCACTGTGCCAGTGTTTGAACTGACGACCTTTGGATTGCGAGTCCAACCACCGCCAGCGATTCCACCGGAGTAGGTTTGGTTTGGTGTGTTGCTTGTACTTTTGGCATGGAGACAACTCCTACACCTAGAATGACTTAACGGCCTAACAACCAAGGCCGGGACCGACATTTTACTTCCTCATCCGATGGAAGGTATTAATTTAATTATTCCATTAAATTAAAAACAATGCTTTGATTGTTTGAAAACTAAAACAGATAATTTGATTCTAATTAAGAAATACTTTATTTGCAAAACAAATAAAAATAAAAATTTAAAATTTAAAACTAAAATAAACCTGTTTCATTAAGGGGTTATATACATGTATAAAATCACGAAATTTCATATTACTTACAATTTATTAAATCAACTTAAAAGATGATTTTCAATCACTCCTGAAAGTTTCATGAAGATATTTTATGATTAAAGTAAGTTACAGACGATTTAAGCTGAAAATTTTGCAATGCGTAAAGCGAACTGTCAAACTTTGCCAGCGTTTTTCTCTAAACACCGAGTTGATTTACGGGTGCCACGATATCTCGAGATGGGATGAACCAAATTGGCTGAAATTTGGGGTGAAGAATCGCAAGACATTACACAAAAACATAAAAATATTTTTATCTTTTTTTCAAAATAAACTTTTTGAAAATCGCCCTTCGTCATGCATACTGGACAGATTTAATTAGTCTTCACCAAAATTTTGAGCCGATTTGGTCAAGGAAGTGTTGAGATATCGTGGCACCCGTTTTTTGAAAATGCTGACTTCATATAGCTCTATCTCGGCAATGATACAACCAAATGTCTTTAAATTTATTTTGATAATAGTTGAAAATGTATATTTTAATGTCCTTAAACAGATTTAAAAAAAGTTTATGTTTGTGCTCAAATCAACATCTGACATTTTTGCCGATTTACATGTATGTAACCCCTTAAGTATCAGTGAGTAAGTAAAAATTGGATTTGATTTGAGAAATTATAGTAAGGATTAAATGTTTACCTTTACAGAGGAGTTTTTTATTTTTATATTCTTCATCATAAGTATGTTCAAATGTGTAAAAAATCAAATTATTCGCTCTACAGCTCTATTGCCTTGGCGTTCTCGATTGCGAGATTCCTACTCGAAACTAGGTATCCGAAGGCTTGATTGTTGAGGCAATTGCAAACCTCTTTTTACACCTTAGCTTCCATCCACCCCGGGATTCAAACTGACGACCTGTGGATTGATGGTCCAACGGCCTACCAGCGACTCCACCAGGACAGGACCCAGGGAGACCGACTCCTACACCTGGACTGAGCTAACGACCTAACCTTTTTAGGTTAGTCCGGGGCCATTATTTACTTCCCGTCCGACGGAAGGCGTGATCAGACAAATCTCGTCTCAAAATTTGCCACCGGAACCTTCTGGGATCGAACCCAGGCCGACTGGGTGAGAGGCAATCACGCTTACCCCTACACCACGGTCCCGGTTCAAATGTGTATGAAGATTTAAATGCCAAAAATTTACGATTTTTTAAGAACTTTAAATCAAATAGGACATGTTTTTGAGAATTTTAAATATTTAAATAACAGATTGGAAAAAAACGAAAGTTTTTGAAAGAAAATTCATTAATGTTTTGTTATTTTGAAATTCGAACATAAAAAAGACTTTAAAAATTTACAAAGCATTTTTGGATACTTTTGTGTCACAATTTTTTGAAAAAGGCTTGATGTTTTATTTTTTTTATAATTAATCTATTGAAAAATCAAATACAAATATTTATGAATTCAATAAATTGAATGAATGATTTTTTACAATTGAATGCATGATTTTATTCAATAAAAATCAATTTAGATTGTAGAAAATATTCTTTAAGTTTGCGTTCTGTGTTAAAATTATGTAAGCATTATTATTTTTCAAGTAAGTGTCCAAACAGTTCGTTTGAAATTACCTTTTTCGAGTTAAAAAAATTATATAGTCATTAGAGCATCCAGAACGGAACATTTTCAACCAAGTTTCTGGGAAATCTCGGAAATTCAGAGAAAATTTTAAATTTGTTGAAAATTTCACTGATCTTTGTTCTGCTTAGTATTTTGCAACAAAATGTAGGAAAGTGACTTTAATGGATAAAATATGTGAGAAAATCAATTAATAGCTTGTCTGCATGTAAAAAATCATACAAGTACTACAAAATCTGGATTTTTTTTTCTGATTTTATAAGCTCAATTCGTACGGTTCGAAAAAAATCATTTTTAAAAAATGAACATAGATATTTTTTGTTGAGCAGAAATTTATTTATCAAAATGTTTGGAGAGTGAGTTAGAACAAGTCATACTGGTTTAAGCTCTTGAACAAAATAGTAAAGCTCTATTTTTATCATGAAAATCTGAATGCTTGTGTTTGTTTTACTAAAAAGAACTCATTTTTTCCAAATATTTGGAGTAAGTTTATATTCATAAGGGTTGTAGATGGTGTCATTCGCTCTTGGGACAGTAACTGTCAATAATGAATCTAAATTTGGGGTCTAGAAATAGTAAACTGAAATGAAAAAATAATCACGATATGTAAACTGATAACATTCAGCAATTTTGTACCTTTGTTTGAATTTTATAAGTTTATAAATTTCCCGGGAAACTTAAAATAATTTTACGAGAGTTCCGGGGAATTTCCGGGACGAGAAATGGAACACTATAAAAGTTATAATTTTAAAAGCGTTATCATGAATAAAAAAACAAATATATTTTTTATTGAATTAGCATTATCAATGACTATCACCAAAAGGTCATTTAATAACTGTTGGATATATTTTATACTTTAAATGAACTAAAATCTTGACCATGAGCTCAACTAAAGCTCACCCCACCCTAAACAAAAATAAGTTATCTTCCCACGAACGTCTCGCATCTTCTTCAGCCAAAGAACAAAACCCCCAGGGGACGGGACACCAGAAATTGATTTCGCTCCCGTTTCAAGAGGTGGAAGCTTAATTAACAATAAACTGATTTCCGGATACACGACGAGAGGCGCTTTTCCGGCAGCCGGTGTGGCCAAGTGATTGGCTTTTCCTCCCTTCCCTCCCTCTTTTTTGTGTGTATGATAAATTAGTCTTTGCTGTAAAGCTATCCGCGGCGGTACCACGAGAGTAATCGATATCGGGTGAGGTTTTTTTTTGCTTCCTCTTAGATCCGCTGATGAGAGTGTTTTGCTGCGCTGGGGGCAATTTCGGTGTCAGTTTCATTGACTTGGTAATTGGATGGAGTGATAATGGGACGAGTGCCAGGGCAGGCCACCTCGGAAAATGGCTTTGTTTCAGGCTGCTTGACGGAGTGCAGACTTTATTATGAACAGGGGGTGATGAGGGACAACCGGTGGGTCGAAGGTTGGCCCATGTTTAGTATCGAGGTATTGGGGCAATTAGAGTGGTAATAAAAAAGAATATGGCGGATAAAGATAATGACAGATTCGTGACCATTGTTTACCGATTCTTGGTGGGCTTTTGGGGCATTCTATAAATATTGATTTTGAATAAACACGCACCGTAGTGATTAGGGGCAATTGCTTAACCAAACAAAACCAAAACATGAATAGCACAAAAAATGAGTCGCATCATAAATCTTGATAAATTGAGCTTTCATTTATTGTTATTTTTGTAGCATTTATTTGACGTTCCCATAAACTTTCAAAAGCTTTCAAGTTTCAATTATTCCTCACGTTCTGGTCAAACCTTTCTCACCACACACGCACCAAATCCTCTAACCCATCCTAATCCGGACGCATCTCGGGCGTAAATCTCCTCTGGCCATCTCGAATCACAGCTCCGAAAATCTGTCCAAAAGCCCGACGAAAATTTATAGTTCCGTTCCGGCTTGGATTCGTCCGATCGTAACTTGGGCCCAAAATACTGCGCTGCGAAAATCCATCGCTCCTCTCGTATGTCACAAAAGTTCGTACAACAACAAATGCCGCACCGGAAGACCCCCGGGAGTTCGGAGTTTGTTTGTCATGTCATACAAAATCCTTGCACGTTATGAGCTGAGCTGAAGTCGTGGGACGCACAGGCTGAAAATCCCTCTGTTTGGAGTAACCAGACAACCAGAAAAGGTCGAAACTTGGGCAGGCCTTTAACGGAGCTTGCTTTGGGAGGTTCATCATCGTAACTGGGTGCAGTTACCGGCAGCAGTAAAAATATGTTTTGTAATTTTTTAATTTGTCTCAAGATTTTCAATTGTTGGTTTTAACAGTTATTCATATTTTTAAACCATAATTTTAAATTTATTTCAACGAAATTGTTCCATTTTTGTCGATTTTTTCACTGTGAATCGAAGGGTAAACACAGGCATCAGTTTCATGCTCAGTCAGAGTCTGTGTTAGGCAAGCGTACAATGAAATGATGCAGCCTCCATGAGCATCACAACCATAAACCAACAACATCATCCGACTAGGACATGCGACAGGGATGAGGAGGGGGAGGCTTTACTGTTTCTGATGAAAATTGTGTGCATTAAACTAGATGATGAAAAAATCCTCAAAATATGACCGGAGATATTTGAGATTTTTTTTTTCCATCTCGTTAACCGTAAAATGGCTTTATTCCAAAAATACAAATTTGTTTTTTATTGGATTTTGTGATACTTTTACCATCAAAAATTCAAAAAAATTGGGCTTCGATGTCAAAAAATTAATATTAGGGATACTTTTTGAACCATCCGAAAAAAATATTTACGTGTATTTGAAAGCCAGTTTTGGTTCTAAACAACTTGATTTTTAGAATTAATTAGTAATCTGACAAAAAAAAACATATATATATAAACACTACATTTTTTTTTATTTGTGATGAAAAGGCGGATTTTTAAATTGCTAACAAATTTTTTTTGAAATCCTCATAAAATTGCTGAAGACATTAAATCGATCAGATTTTTTTTATTAAAGATACAGTTTTTTTTATTTGCGTAGAATTTTTGTACAACCCTCAAAAAATCTTTGCGTCATGTGTTTTCTTTTTAATTTGTTTTAAGTGGTTACATTACATATATCGGCAAAATTGATGAAAGTTCGTCTAACCGGTCCCATGTTCTTAACGAAGGTCGATTTTCAAAAAGTTAAATTTTTAAAATGATTAAAATGTTAATTTTTTTTTCTTTGAAAAAAATTGTCGTTATTTATTTTTGTGTATTTAAAGAAAAACTACAAAAATATCGGGCTTCGTCAAGCACACGGGACATGTCTTAGGAGTCTTCACTACAAATTCCAGCCTAATTGGTCCATCCAGTCTTGAGACATCGTTGCACCCGTCAATCAACTCGATGTTTCGATAAAAAAAAATCTCTCACAAAGATCGACCGTTTGCTTTTCGCATAGCAAAATTTTGAGCTTAAGGGTGCACAACAACCAAGGCGAAAACAATGAATCATCACTCTTAAATGCTCTGTATTAGGGGGAGAGGGGGTAATATGCACCCCTGGGGCAAAATGCACCCCCTGCTTTTCTCGGTATTTAGAAAAAAAATCCGGAAAAAAATCATAAAAATTGGAAGCTTACCATTGCTAAACCATGCTGGAAAAATTTGAGTATCGTTGTATGAAATCAGCTTAAGTTATTTTCAAATCTTTAAAATGTTGTGTTTGCATCTAATTTTTATTGAACTTTCATTAATATTTTTGGACAATCTAAAAAGCATGTTTTGATATTGTGAGTGTTGAACTATATAGTTTTTGCCATAATCTTTATTACTCTGTAGATAGATGAGTCCAAAAACATCAAAAAATGCATTTTTGATCAAATTTTCTGCAAAAAGCGTGGTTGGGGCAAAATGCTCCGCTGTGAAGCTCCTTTGTAAAAACAGCGGTGTCATCTAGTGGTGACTAGTGAAAACTAATTTAACCCGGTCCATTTTGCCCTATTGTTGTGGTGCATTTTGCCCTGTTGTTGTAGTGCATTTTTTTCCCAATGTTGCGGTCCATATTGCCCCGCACGGTTGTTTGAAATAAATCAAAAAAGTTTTTAGAAATTTATATTTTCGAACAATTTTGAGGTTTTTTAAGACTTTTTTTCACATGGATGACGAAGAATAATAGAACAAAAACGAACAAAAATCTTCCACAGTAATGCTGTAATGGTTGAGAAATCACAGTTTTCCCTTAGGGGATGCATATTGCCCCCTCTCCGTCTAAATTAAATTTAACGAATTTCTGCATTAAAATAAATCACCATGTGCTGGTTGTTGCCTTCTTGAAGCCACTGAAAGAATTTTTGATCTAAATCAAATGTGCTTCAAAATTTATATAATTTCGTGGCACAGTCATTGACGTCCTAGTTGGCAATCATTGATTAATGACGATTTCCATAACTTTTTAAGGAATGGGATAAACGTGTCCAAAAGTAATCAGCATATGTAGGGCACTATTCTAAACAATCTGTAGAATGAATTTTGTCAAAGTATTGATAGGGGCGCCAAATTTATATCTTCGAACGAAAAATCATGGCAATTTCAAGTCATTTTTTTTTTACGTGAAGATTTCCATCATTGTCATGATTTTCCGTTCAAAGATATAAATTTTGCAACAAGTTGTTTAGAATAGTGCCCTACACATGCTGATTCCTTTTGGTAACGATTATCACATTCCTTGTAAAGTTATGGAAATCGTCATTAATCAATGATTGCCAACTAGGACGTCAATGACTGTGCCACGAAATTATATAAATTTTGAAGCACATTTGATTTAGATCAAAAATTCTTTCAGTGGCTTCAAGAAGGCAACAACCAGCACATGCTGATTCCTTTTGGTGATGAAATTCTAAAAATTGAATTTGATACAGAATAGTGTATAGTGATGGTCAATTTTCTTCAAAAATGATCAACGGCTTCACCTTAAGGGATATACCAACAATGTTTGAAATCTAGTTTTAATTATTTGGTTTCTCCTTCAAACATCATTTTAGAGCATAATTAATTATTATATCAAAATTGATATAAAATTCCTATAGTTTCAGAGAAATATTTTTTTCTGTAATTCATGATCAAAGTGCTGATAGGCCGATAATAGAAATAGTCTGAGAAATGGTATGTTTCCCCTATTAGTTGAAAAATACATTAATCCTATAGTATAGCTATAGTACAACATGAAAAAAGAGTGTAACAAAACGGTATGATTTAATCAATTAAAGAAGAAAAACTTTTTATTTTGATTGATCAAAAACAATAAAATTTAAAAATTCTTAACAAAAAATTTGTAAATTTCAATAGTTGGCTTTTAATAATCTTTATTAGCAGCAGGATTAGCCGAATGGTAACGCTGTCGGCTTTGTAAGCGAATGATCATGGGTTCGATTCCGGTGGAATCGCTGGCGGTGGTTGGACTCGCAATCCAAAGGTCGTCAGTTCGAACCCTGGAGTGGAAGGTTCTTTGGAATGCTCTCCCCATTCAAGCCTTTGGACTCCTAGGTTCGAGCATAAACTTGCAATAGAATAATTTTAGACTTTTATTTGTTTTACGGACGCATTAAATGGAATATGCTAAACTAACAATACAACTAAAACTAAATCGGCTTGGTCAACATCTAATATCCTGTTCTAACTAGGCTCTGATAGCAGTTGTAGTTGACAAAGCTCAAGTTTCTTCCCAACAATCGAAGAGGACCTCCTCTGAAAACAATTTCTGCAACAAGGCAGTCTGCCAGAAACATGCTCTCTCTTTGGTTGCGAACCATGTGGAAGAAAAAGGTGGTGGGGTGGCCCACCTGCCCAGCCGGGTATGCACCGTGTGCAAATATTTGCTTTCTTCCAACCTCAAAA
Organism: Culex quinquefasciatus; assembly: GCF_015732765.1. Taxonomy (NCBI): domain Eukaryota; kingdom Metazoa; phylum Arthropoda; class Insecta; order Diptera; family Culicidae; genus Culex; species Culex quinquefasciatus. The sequence continues at coordinate 55,660,537 of NC_051862.1, read as the reverse complement.
AGTTGCAGTAGCTTGCAGTTTCGGTTCGCTTTTATTTTCCCCAGGAAAACCACATACATTTTTCACGAGTTGCACAATTTTGCTTGGTTCAACTTGGTTCTGTAGCGGAAATTCAACAGCATGAATTGTGTAAAGTGAAGGGATGGTAAGGATATATGTTTCGCATGTGTTGGTACAACCGAAATGTATTTCGAGTTGACGAAGGTCAGCAAAATATTCTGAATTTGTCAGGGAAATGCCAGCTGTTGTCATGTCATATAGAGAAAACATTGCTAAAGCCATTCGTGGAGATACGAATCTACCAACTGATTGAAGTTTCATGACTTTTCGTCAGTTAATTTCATGTATAAATAAATCCATCTAAAGAACCACTCGTCACTTCCTCCAAAAACATCTTCGTGCGACGATTAACTGACACGAAACCTGAGTTTCGAAAATTGCTCCCATTAACCACATCGTTTGGCCCACCCCAGGAGGGCGAAGGTTGAGGAAGCACGATCAACCAGCAGCTGTTGTGCTAAAAGTGCTTAACAAGTGCGTTTGTCAGTTTAGTGGCTGCCACTTTATTTGCCTGCCAGCAGTCCCTTTGCCCCATTGATTTTTTTCCTCCTCTCTAACGGTTGGAAAACCAAGCTAAGGAAGTAAAAGCGCGTTCGTGCGTGTGATAAATCGACGGGAGGTTAAACCGGAATTGACTTCCCAGGGTGATGATAAACATTTTCGGCTTCTTCGTTTGCCATCGATGGTAAGGGGATGGTTGAACTTGGAAAGCAAGGGGTGTGCTCGTTTGACGAATCGATCGTTTGACACGTGAGCTTTTGCGACGTGTGATTTTGTTTGTTTGCGTTTTATGTCAATTTTAACAGTTGTGTAAAACTGAACAGTTTGTTTATTAGGTTATTTAAGAAACTCAGTTCAACGGATGAGATTTTTGAATTATATTTAATCAGCAATCTATATGGTTTCTGATTTATTGTACATGGTTTGCATATCTAAAGAAGGAAATTGCATAAGGGTCATTCCATCTCAACTGTGCACGAAAAAATGCAAATTTGAAAATTACCCTCTCCGATCCTGCTCAAATTTGGCAGAGCTGTTGAGACTATCAAAACATGCAAGAATCCCGAATTTCATCCAAATCGGACCACCCCCTCCATTTTTGTACCCTCCCAAAAAATCGACTTTTTGGCGATTTTTGACCAAACCTCCTAGTTTCAAACGGCGATAGCTCAGGAACCACAAATCTTAGAAGGTCGGTCTTAGACTCAATTTTGAAGGAAATTGGACGTAGAATCCATTTCCGTGATCAAAATGTTGATTAATTTAATTTTTCTACCTGTATTGCGCAATTGAAAACTTTATACGGCCGTATCTCAAAACACCCCAACTTATTTTTTTTATTTGACCTCGCCATCGTGTTCCCCGGCCAATTTTACATAAGTATCACTTATCGACAGAAATGAATATGTTTCGTTCCAGAGATATCGAATTTTAAAGTTTAGTGTTTCGAGTATTCGCCGCATCACAGGCGGGCTGATCTATAACTGCTACCTGGTGTTCTGGGAGATGATTAATTTAATTTATATTTTTATAATTTTACGCAAATATTTTTCAAATGGCTAATAGGGAAATTCTCGTATGTTTGGCAGATTAAGTCCTCGCTCCTAGTTTCGTCCAATTTGCTCATTTTCACTATTCAAACAACAAATTTTGCAAAACTTTTGATAGAAACTTGCTTGTTCACTTCTTATTGAGCTATTTATCTCTCGATTTCAGTTGAAAACGCTTTTAATCAGCTGTAATTGAATGCCAAAGCGCTGATATGGCAACATTAGAGGAACGCTGGAATTAGATTCTGTTCCCCTACCTTGATCAATCTATTTTTGTGAAAGGAATATTTATTGGGTTATTTTGAATGCACCGTTTTTTACATGCTGCTAACCGTTTAAGAGTACCTCCGAGGCCATGGCCTTTATCATAAGCGGTAGCAAAATAGTGCCATTCAGCAAAAACCCCAAAACCTGCTGTATTGTTATTATTATTATTATTAAAGTTTATTATTGACACTTTACCATAATTTGGCAAATCTGATTTAAGGTTTAAAAGATTGATCATATTGAATCAATTTTTATATTGTGAGCCAGCTTCATTTGATTAAAAGATGATTTTGGTCAAGGTACATTTAATTTAAAAAAATCCTCATACGTGAGGACAGCAGCCGTTTTGTGTTCCAAGAATCCAAGAATGAAAGAAGAAAAAAAACTGTTGTTCGGACGGTGTCGAAATCATCTTAACTAAATTAGGGGAACTAGCCGCTTTGCAGCAGATCAAACTTTGTGATTTTCTTACATTTTTCAGTTTTATAATTTCCAGAAATCCTTTTCCTACTCCTTGTGATCGTCCTTCACTAGAGTACAACGTATCAGTAAATTTTATTCATTTTAATTCATATGTTTTACTCAATAATGTATCGTGCACTTATTGTTCAGTGTTACTAACAAGATAAATTGCATTTTCCTGCTCGCTTCGTCGGAATCCAATTCTGCCCTTTACTGTGTGTCGTTATTGCTCTGTCCTGTGGGTTAGCACAGAAATTCACTTAATTAATTTTTTTGAGCAAATAAACATTCGCAATTAACATTCCAACGCCCAAGGCTCCAAAAAAGTTGGAACGGTAACTTCAACTCGCTGGTTCTCGGGCCTAACTCTACCAATCAAGATGATTCTTCTTTTCAGTGATTTATTAGGATGTCTTGATGATTCTAGAGCTTTGCAGAACTTAATTTGATCAAATCTGTAATTTTTGCGATCGAAAACATCGTTCCAACTTTTTTTTTCGCGTGTAAAAAAAAAATCGCCTAAAATTCCGCGGAGGCAGTCTTTTTAAAAAAGGTGGAACGATGTTTTCGGTCGCAGAAATTACATATTTGTTCAAATTAAGTTCTGCAAAGCTCTAGAATCATCAAGACATCCTAACAAATCACTGGAAAGAAGAATCATTTTGATTGGTTGAGTTAGGCCCTAGAACCAGCGAGTTGAAGTTGCCGTTCCACCTTTTTTGGGAGGCTTGGGCGTCCGTGTAAGTTCGACATGCGTTGGGCGTTCCAGTGTTAAACTCCAGTTTCCTATAGTGTTATACAGTTATTTTTTGCCCAATTTGATAAAGATTATTTATGATGAAATATTATTTCAATAAATGACCAGGTAGCTGTTATTGATCAGCCCGCTTGTGTGCTTCTAGCAGATGCGGCGAATGAAGCTGATGTAGATAATCTCGAAAACACTAAACTTTAAAATTCGATATCTCTGGAACGAAACATATTCATTTCTGTCGATAAGTGATTCTTATGTAAAATTGGCCGGGGAACACGATGGTCAAAAAAATAAGTTGGGGTGTTTTGAGATACGGCCTTTTAAAGTTTTCAATTGCGCAATACAGGTAGAAAAAAAATTAATCAACATTTCGATCACGTAAATGGATTCTACGTCCAATTTCCTTCAAAATTGAGTCTAAGACTGACCTTCTAAGATTTATGGTTCCTGAGCTATCGCCGTTTGAAACTAGGAGGTTTGGTCAAAAATCGCCAAAAAGTCGATTTTTTGGGGAGGTACAAAAATGGAGGGGGTGGTCCGATTTGGATGAAATTCGGGATTCTTGCATGTTTTGATAGTATCAACAGCCCTGCCAAATTTGAGCAGGATCGGAGAGGGTAATTTTCAAATGCTGTTCCGCTTCAGATGGAATGACCCATAAGTAATTCTTAAATAAAAGTTTCCATAGAATTTTGATGGGCCAATTCATACAAAATGAAAATGGGAATGTCTTAAAATTAGTACATATGTTGATCAGGGAATTTCTGGATAAGGTTTTCCGTAAAACTTTGCTCTAAAGGGTAATTTTGGTCCCTGATCACGAATCCTAGGCCAATTTTTCAATATCTCGTGACAGTGGGCGATACGACCCCTTCATTTTTCTGAATTTTTACTAAGGCACGTTTTTCGTTTTTTCCTTCCTCACTGTGGTAAGGCTATAATCCTGCCCTAAAAATGAACTTTTTATTAAAAGCTCGAAGACCCACCTTCATGTATACATATCGGTTCAGAATCGAAAACTGAACAAATGTCTCTGTGTGTATGTGTGTGTATGTGTGTGTGTATGTGTGTGTGTATGTGTGTGTGTATGTGTGTGTGTATGTGTGTGTGTATGTGTGTGTGTATATGTGACCAAAATTCTCACTGAGTTTTCTCAGCACTTGCTGAACCGATTTTGACCAAATCAGTTGCAATCGACTTGGTAAAGGGTCCCATACATCGCTATTGAATTGTTTTAAGTTTCATTAACTAGTTCAAAAGTTATGTATAAAAAAGTGTTTTCACATATATCCGAATCTCATTTATATGCATGTAAACGATGTCCGGATCCATCATCCGACCCATCGTTGGTTAGGTTATCGAGAGACCTTTCCAACGAGTCCACAACATTGAAGTCCTGGCAACCCTGTCTCGAGTTATGACCACTTAAGTAATATTTATGTACTTTTTTGAAGCCGGATCTCAATTAAATTTATGCAAACGATGTCCGGATCCATGATCCGACCCATCGTTGGTTAGGAAATCGAAAATAATTTCCAACGAGTCCACAACATTGATAATCTGGCAACCCTGTCTCGAGTCATGACCACTTAAGTTATATCTGTGTACTTATTTTTCTGGATCTAATAAAATAGCTGCGATATGTGTCCAAACCACTCATTTTACCCATTGTTGGTAAAAAGTGAGGAAGGCATCAACCACATAGGTGGATTAAGTTAGTTTTTTAAGTCAAATTAAAAATAAAAACCAATTTTTCTTCAAAAAATAGTTTTCAAATCACTGCTTTTTTCCGTTACTCAAATGTTAAAAATTGAGATACATGTCATTTTATGGGAAATTTGATGTACTTTTCAAATCTTCAATAACCCAGAAGGGTCATGATTTCATCTGGAACAAAACTAATCATTTTTAAAATTTTGTGTTTATTGTAACTAAGCCGGGTTACTTTTTAGAGTGTAACAATGTTCTACAAAGTTGTAGAGCAGATAAAAACAAAATAATAACATTTACACATACGGTATTTGCACTATTCTTCACGAGTTTTTACAATTTAATGATTTTTTTGCTATTATCTCCAAAACTAAATTGTGTTCTTTTGATTTTTTTTGGTGCGTAAGAATGATCCTTTGAACGTAACAAACGTGGTTTGCGAACTGATTGTTTGTGGAGATCTTTCTAAAATAAAAAAAAAACAAGCTAGGTACTGTCGCTCATCACAAAAATACAAATACAATTTTAGTTAATGACAAAACCGAAAAAAAATAAACGAAAGTCCATTGGGAATTCAATTATCAGTGATAAATAATGGTGCAAATTATAATTTTATATATTTCCAAATTTGTTAATTTAAAAAAAATCAAATCAAAATTTTAAAATATAAAAAAATTACCTCTCCCAAGACAACATTACATAAAAATAAAGACTGCGTGACTCTATTAGGGTACATTCAAATACTACGTAACACATTTACTGATGAGAGCAGATTGACGGTTTTTGCCAATTTTGCTACTTTTTACGTATTTGCAAGAAAATTAAATTGCCTTCATAGAAAAATATCACAAACCTTGATAATTATTAAAAACGGCGTGTTTTCTAAAACAAACTATTCAGGAAATAATAGTCATCGCTAATTTCAAATGTGACTTATAGAAAATTTTCTCAACTTTCCAATGCTTTTAAGAACGAAATGATTTATCGAGAAATTTCAGACATAGATATTTCATTGGTTTTTGTTCTGAACTCCTTGATTATTATTTGGAAACTTTTAAATAACAGCTCTGGAAACTTGTCAAATTATTTGTTTTATGTGTCATTTATTCATCAAAATATGCAAAATAAGACAAGAAACAACTTTGTAGAAGGTTGCAAATCACTAAACATTTTGAAAATAATGTTTAAACTAATTCTTGAATATATGTGATTTATTCGGAAATTAAAAAATAAAACCGTAACAAAAGATATTTTTAAAATGAATTAAAAGATAATTACATTATTGTTGTGAACAAGTATTATGTATCTGCTCTGATTGAGTTGATACAACCAATATTTTTTGCAGATTTGAGATGGATAAGTTTATTATTGGATTTTTATGAATAAATATTAACGAGGAACATGGATACAAAAGATACAAAACATGATTTAAAATCGAAAATGTACTACAAATTACTGTTGCAAGCTTCAAAAGTCATATTCTTATGAGTATAAATTAAAGAAAAAATATATAATGTTTTTTTTCTGATGAAAATGCATTTAAAAGTAGGAGTAAAATTCGTGTGTTTTCACTCTGAATGTCGTCACTAACTTTTTTTTGGTTAAAACAAAAATTAAAAAGTGTTAAGAAAAAAAAAACCAAACAAAAACTTCCATTCCAAACAAGTTGAACGAAAGTCAAAGTATTTGTAAAATGAAAAGATAGGATTTATAAGACTTCTAAACATTGTTGATTCCTTGATCATTTTATACAAGAAAACTAAAAAAAACAATTCATACTCATGAAAAGTGTTTTTCCTTAAGCTTGCAACAGTAATTTGTAGTCCAATTTCGAGTATAAAACATGTTTTGTATGTAACTGGTAAATATTTGGTTAAGGAAATATGGTATTTTTCATAAAAATCTAAAACCCTTATCAATTTCAAACTTGCAAAAAATCGCGTTTATCAGCTAAATCCAAGCTGAATGAGAGCAGACGAGTGATATTTGTTTACGAAAATTATAAAACAATCTATTAGCTCTTTTTAATATATATTTTAATACGGTTTTATGATTTTCATTTCTAAATTAATCCCACTTTTTTTCCAAAACTCGGTTAAACTAAATTTAAAAAATGTTTAACGTGTTGCAACTTTCCACAAAGTTGTTTCTTGTTTGAAAATTAAAATTTTAAAACATTTGCAAAAAAAGATTTTTTTCTCACTTATATTTAAAACACACAGTGCAGGACATAGTTGAAGTTAAAAGCATTGTTATTACTTTTAAAATAATTGTTGATACTTAAAAAAATCATTATCAAAAAACAGTAATTAAAATGGGAATGTTTTGTATACCAAAGCTATGAATCTTAACTAATTAAGAACTTTTAAACAATCTTGTATGATTTTGTTTTTTTTTTATTTCTTATTTTTCTTTTAGTTAATTTATAATCTTTTTAAAATATTATCAAAAACGCTTATGTTTCAGCCAGAAGCAATTTTTTGGCAAAAGCAGAGCACGTCCTTTTTAACATATTTTGAAACAAAAAAGGCATATCATCATCACACATCCCTTTATTTGAATTTTCCACTCTAACGAGCGGACCCCAATTATTCAAAACAAAGCAAACTTCATCCAAAACCCCTTTATGCTCCGCCCAGTCATTTGCTCCATCAATCTTCCTCATTCACATCCGTTCGAAAACTTGTTTCTTCAAAATGAGCCAATTTTGTTTCACCGGCATCACAATGACCAGACTGATGTGACGACGTTCAAAAAACGAGCTTTTCGTCGGCATCATCATCATCATCTACCATTTTGAGTAGCTGGCATAGGTAAAAAGTTAAACCCGGTGTGTTAAGGTGAAGTTTTTGCTAGGACCGGTGAAAAGGCAACCAACTCTTCCAGACCACTTGAAACTGGTTAGTTGGGTATGGAAATTCACTAGTCATCACCAGGTTTTTCTTTCGAAAGAAAAAGTGACACTGCAAAGTATTCATTTTTTTCATTTTCAAGCAATTCCATGTCTGTTAATGTTCGAACAGTGCCCCTCAATGACGTCCTCTTATGCAGACGCATGTGTTTCCCCCGCACTGCAGAACGTTCCCGTTTTCCGGTTGCAGAAATTATCCACTTCAAAAATCAGGCAGACACTTGACTTGGTTTAGCACCCAGCTAGGTGTGCACACGTGGGTGGTGGGCGAAGAAACCGCATGAAAAGTTCAAACCTCCCTTGGCAGGGCAGGGAGTTTGCTTCAAACATTGCATGATGAAGTGCAGTTTTAATGTGCAAACATACGTACGTACGCTGGAAAACATAACTTTTTTCTAGCTTGTACTTGTGTGTTGTGCTCTTTTGGAGAAGTAGTGTTGGTGGTGGTGGCGATGGTGCTCGTAAAAGAGCAAGTGCTGAGTTACTTTTCAAAGTAGAGGTTGCGAAAGTATTTCTGAGCACTGTTATCATACCATTTCAGATTTCAGATTTTTTAAACACAAATTTATCAAAATTCTCATAATTATTCGAAAGAAATGTCAAAAAATTTCTATATGCACCAAAATTTGAGCCAACAATTTGTAAGCCGTCTGTTCTACACAACGAACAGAGACACTGGTCATTTTCGTGTAATTCTCCAATCCTACAAAGACTCCCCAAGAAACCCGATCGCAACATGGCTCGCAGTAATCTTCTGGCCAAATTCGTATGCAACAGCATGTCCAGACACGAGTCCACAAGTTCTTGGTCCACGTCGCACGTAGATGCCATTAAGGTCCGTCTGGACCATGGCAGTCTAGCAGTGGTAATTCCCCTGGTGGGGGGTGGTGGGTTTTGTTCCTCGCAAACGGACCTCCCAGTAGATGGGGCAAATATTTGCAGCCGTATCTTAATTCAATCTGAATGCCACATGGTTCCGACAACTTGAGGGGGAGGAGGTTTCAGTCTGAAGCAAAGTGATAGTGGGAGATCTCAGATTTAATTTAGGGGTTTGAAGCGTTTGTTGCACACGAAAAACAATAAAACTGAAATTGAAATTTAACATGTTCGCTTTAAATTTTTTGAATTTTATTTTGACATTTATTTGAAATAGTTTTTTTGAAAAAAAATGAGACCCTTGTTTTAAACTCAAAACTAACTAACATTTCGACTTGACGTACGTCGCTTTTTAACGTTCCGAAAAAATGCATTTTAATGTTTGACCTTGAATAAATAAAAACAAGAGCACGCGATGTAAACAATAAAAAAAACGTTTTGTTTGGTTGGCCATTCTGTGCATTGTCCTGAAGTTTGGAAGAATTTGGTTGCTGGAGCCCCGAGTTATAATTGAAAATTTTTACGGTAGTCTAACTTGTCCCTGTGTCAAACGCGTTCTGACCTGAAATCCCTTTGACCAATTGTCGCACTTACATTAACTTTCAGTCTGTGTCAAGATAGCACGACAAAATTGAAATTTCTTTCATATGAAAAGTGACAACAATGTACGGAGTTTTTTCGATTTTTATTGAAAATCTCAGGATTAAAATCGAATGTTGGGGATCTGTGAAAGTCATAATGTCAGGCATTGAGAGCTGCACAAAATTGCGTTTTTAACTCGATTTGGCCCCAATTGCACGTGCGACAAGTTAGCACGACAGCGAATATTTGTTCGTTTCTGAAAACAGTTATCTGTTGAATAGATTTGGTGGTGAAAATTTTGGTGATTTTTTAGTTAACTTTTTGTCACTAAAACTTGATTTGCAAAAATACATTATTTTTATTTATTTTTAATTTTCTGATATGTTTTAGAGGACATGCCAACTTTTCAGAAATTTCCAAGTTGTTCAAAAAATCTTTGACCAAGTTATAATTTTTTTAATCAATACTGATTATTTCAAAAATTGGAAATATTGGTCACAACACATTTTCAATTTCATATTTCGACGTAAAATCAATTTTGCAATCAAAACGTACTTTAGTAACATTTTGATAATGTGCACTGTTTTCAAGTTATAGCCATTTTTATGTAATTTATTGGAAAATAGTCGCAGTTTTTCATTTTTTAACAGTAGTGCACATGTTTGCCCACATTTGAAAAAACATATATTTTTAAAAGCTTAGAAATTTTTCTATATTTCGATTTTTCGGACTTTGTTGATACGACCCTTAGTTGCTGAAATATTGCAATTCAAAGGTTTAAAAACATGAAAATTGATGTTTTCTAAGTCTCACCCAATCAATCCGCCATTTTCTAATGTCTATATCTCAGCAACTAATGGTTTGATTTACAATGTTAAAATATGAAACATTCGTGAAATTTTCCGATCTTTTCGAAAACAATATTTTATTTTATTTTAAATCAAGACTGACATTTCAAAAGGGCCAAATATTCAACATTACGCCCTTTTTAAATGCTAATCTTGATTTTAAATGTTTTATATTTTAACATTGTAAATCAAACCATAAGTTGCTGAGACATAGACATTAGAAAATGGCGGGTTGATTGGGTGAGACTTAGAAAACATCAATTATCATGTTTTTAAACCATTGAATGGCAATATCTCAGTAACTATGGGTCGTATCAACAAAGTTAGAGAATTTTCTCAGCTTTTCGTAAAAAATATTTTTTTAACAGATCAGAAAATTTCACACTCTGAAAAATAATGTTAAAAATAGTGTGTTTGAATTGAATAAAGAGTGCCAAAAGGCTTATAAGAGAATTATGTTTTTGGAAAAAAATTAAATTTCATCCGATGAAATGATGATTTCCAAAGTCACAATAAGTTGCTTAAAATAGCCTAGAAGAGAATTCTAATAAAGCTTCATCCATAAAGTACGTCACGCTAAAATCAGCCAAAATTAACCCCCACTTTTCCTATACTTATAACATGCAATGTCATACTTGCTCAGACCCTCCTCCCTCCCCCTAAAAGCGTGACATACTTTATTGATGACGCATAATGACACAATTCTGGAGTTTTTTTGAAAAGGTCCAATAAACCAAATTTTAATTTTTTTGCTTTTTGGGTGTTTTTAGAACCGTCTTGAGTCGGGGTATTCAAAACACCCAAAAAGCAAAACAAGAAAATTTGGTTTATTGGACCTTTTAAAAAAAACTCCAGAATAAGTTATTTCAAAAGTTCATCCAAACAAACCATATTTTTCAAAAGATGGTAGCTCAACAACAACGAATGATTTTTAAAAAATCCGATTTTTACGAGAAAAACAATGTTTGAAAAATTTGAAATCTTGCTAATGATTGAATAGTCCAAAAAAAATTCCGTCGTGAAGCTGATAACTTTTCCTCCCGAGCATGGGTAAATAACAAGGAAAATGCGTAATAATACCTTTCTCTGGTATCAATACCAAATTTTGGTATTCCTGGACCCTTTAAAATTTGTCTTAAGGATTATGCAAGTGCAAAATGTGGTATCATACCAATTTAAGGTATTGTTTTGATATTGCAAAATTGCAGAATTTGTCAATTATCGAACACCACATTTTGGTATTCTTTTGGTATTACAGTATTTTATCAAATTCCTCTGAAACTATGGAAAATTTTTTACCAATTTTGACAAAATAATTAATTTTGCGCTAAAATGATGTCTCAAAGCGAATGCTTTCATTCAAAACCGGAAATTTCAAACTTGATTTTAAACATTTTTGATATACCCCCTACAGAAATGACTTGAAATTGTGGAAAATTTTCTAAGTCAGGATGGCACATTTTGGTATTATTTGAATATTGAAAGGTTTCATCAATTTTCTCTGAAACTATGGGAAATTTGTTAAAAAAATTTTACGAGTTAATTAATTTTGCGCTAAAATGACTTGAAACCCAATAATGTTGAAGATGATTTTAAAAATTAGTGTGATATACTAACTAATATTTTTTTCAAAAACGTTGAAATATCTCTAAGTCGGGATAACCAAATACTTTGAAAAACGAGTCAATCGACAGATTAATGAATTTTGGTGAATTTCAATTCAGTTTCATTTTAATAATACTTATTTTTCAATCTTGTTATTTTTCAGAAGCTTCAAGAACTTCAAGCACAGGCCGTTCATCAATGACAAATGCATTCGGTGTGGTGAAAATATCACTAATAACAACATGGAATCATCAGGTGAGTAGATTTGGCTGTTGCATATGAATAATTTCCGTTTTTCACTAACTGCAACTGCTGCACTAAAAATGGTATGAAAATACCAAATTTTGGTATTACTTGTTCAAATACCAGCGACCATAATGTGCTCTTGGTTGCCCAGTAATAGATGGTAAAATACCATGAAATCATACCAAAATCATGTATGTGAAAGACCACAGAAATACCAAAATATGATTTTCCAAGGGCGCGGGAATACCTAAAAATAAAACCATGGCAATACCAAGTTTTGGTATTCAAGCAATGTTCAAAAATCCAGAAGACCTCATCTTGGTATTGAAATGGTTTTATTTTGAGGTATTATTTTACCCTTGGAATAACATGGTTTGGTATTGTTGTGCCCTTACACATACAAGATTTTGGTATGATTTCATGGTATTTTACCATCTATTACTGGGCAACCAAGGGCACATTTTGGTCGCTGTTATTTGCCCAAGTAATACCAAAATTAGGTATTCCCGTGTTATTTACCCCTGCTCGGGCTGTCATCCTCGAATGAGGAAAAGGCCTACTTTTCTTTACCAAAAACAACAGAATCGAATACTAACACTTTTAAAAACAAATGCTGAAAAGTTCTACTTTTCAGCACTGAAAAGTAGAACTTTTCAACATTTGTTTAGAATATTATACTTTTCAACATTGTTTTGAAATAAACGGTTAATTGACTAAATACATGGTCATTTGCCGTATGATTACATTCAAAGGGTGATTTAAGGAATTGCAAAAAAAAGTTGTTTGTAACTCTTTGCAAAACTCGATTTTGTCAGCACTCGTCGTATTTATCCAACTCGATGAACCTCGTTGGATACGACTGTACGACTCGTGCTGAAAAAAGCATTTTTTGCAACATGTTTCATGAACTCCTTTTTTAATCTTTTTCAAATATAAGGCTTGATTTAAATATTTTGAAAATATATATTTTTTTTCGGATGGATCAGAATTTTTTACAAAAGATTCGATTTTAACATTGAAAATCTGACGAATGGTTGTCGAGCTATCATCATGATTCGAAGTCCGGACACTTAGTAGCATATCATCTTTGTTATGAATGTAGAAAGGCGTCATCCATAAAGTATGTCACGCTCTAAGGGGTAAATTTTGGCTGATTTTAGCGTGACGTACTTTATGGATGAAGCCAAATAACAGGATGTACTATTAACAATCAATTCTATGAATATGCAGTAGGGTGTCAAGAAAAAAATGGAAAATAGTAAGAGATACCTCTGGCTCGATTTTTTTGATAAAATTTTGTTACTGTGCCAATTTTTAGCCAAAAAATGTGTTGGTTAAAGCAAAATGTTCAAAATTCCGACAAAAGGTGGCAATAAATGTGTCGGCTCATTGCCAAGTGTAAGATTCTTATTTAAAATTTTATGACAAACAACTTTGTCGATGATTGCAAAACGATCCGAGTTACCCCTGATGAGTTTTTAACGATTTGAAGAGGACGTTTTTGTATGGAAAGATTTTTTTCATTAACTTTAACGATCTATAGCGACAAACCCAATAGATTTCGCTCATAGCTTTCACAGTTACTCTTTTTTTGCCTCATAAATCGAATCAGTGGGTATCCCTAAGGTAACTTTTTGGATGACACTTTAGAAAACCTATTGTTATTATTTTCTAATCATTGCAAGGCTGTATCTCAGCGACTGATTGCCAGGTTTTGAAAATCCAACTGAAAACATTGAAACTCCTACAACTTTACTCGAGACACTGACTCAATTAAAAAAATCCTTCATAAGGTTATTTTCGAATATTTACGTACCATTTTTATATGGACTGCTGTCAAAATTGTATGGGTGGACCATTGACACAAAATGGCTTCATTGGTCATAGGTGGGTGGCGCAAAAGGGTGCTCAAATTGACGAACCAAGCACGGTTTCTCCACTAAACCTGATTAGGGCTATTGATAAATTAAATTTTGACCAAATTTTTACCAGAATATCCCATTATTCATCATCACCTCATCAAGCTTCATAGTGATTGCTGAGTATCCAAACTACTGCTCAAACCAAGTCAACGACAGTACAGCCGCTCCACAGACGAATCCTAAACCGGAAAGGAATGTACCTTGCCTGGGTACTCCTTCTGCTAGGTGAGGAAACAGTTTATGCCGCACCACCTCTTCCCAATGGTGTGTACTGCGAACGTGATGGCAGTTGGTACCTCACAAAAGTGACCGTAACTGTGAGGGATAAGCTGCTAATGAACCAAGGATAACACATCAGCTTCTCTATGGCTGGAGTCTGTCCAGGAAGTTTGATCTTTGCGATGGATGAGTTTTGTGGAATTTTATATGACGGATCGTAGATTAATATTGCTTGTTCTTGCTAAAAAGTTGATCTTTGTTCAACATACTATCTAATCTAATCTAATCTAACACAAACGCAGCCAGTCCGATGAAAGCATGCTGGAAAGTCTTGTGATTAGATTACGCCCCAAGCACTTTTCTTGTCATTATTAATAATTATAGTACATCCGAGAACACCCGAAAATGTATTACAAAAATTAAAGCGGCCAGCCCTACTGCGTTGTGTTTACCGCAGAGAGGATTCTGAGAACGGATCACATTTCACAGAATCTACAGGGGAGGAAGGATGCGTGGACATACCGTACCAAACGCTCCAATGTCATGTTTCATGTGTGTTATATAGTAGTTATTTATGTTAAGATAAATAAAATATATAGATAATATATCAATTGTAGTTTTACAAATTACCTTGATTTTTCCTGAAAAAGAATGTTAATTAAAAGAAAAAGTAGAAGGGAAACGAAGGAAGAGTCATTAAATACTTGATCGTAAGCGTTAAATTAAAAGACCAGTTAAATATTATTTGAAATTAGCTAAACCTTTTCTTAAAATAAATTGCATTAAGTAAAAAAATAACTTGTTCTGAACTTTGTTTGATTTTGACGATTTTTTTTTGATTGACGCAATGCAAAGAAAAAAATGTCGAGGAAATAGGGTAGCAAATATAAATTATTGCAACAAAAAATAAAACATTAATCCGGCAGCACTGTCGACTCCTGCGTCACCCCCAACAGCATTAACCGTCAGCAGTCTCCCCGTTAGCTTCTCTCTCCAGGCAATCATCATCCCCGCTCGCAATGATTCCAATGATGACACAGCCGCTCTCGCTCTTGGAAGCGGGAGCGTGTCTGCCAACACCACACACGCGATCACGAACACTATCGGGCCGGCAAGAGCGCACGAACACAACTACAGTTTTTCTCTCGGTTTTTCTCAACTCTTTCGTTCCCTAATCGAAGCAAACGACGCCGCTAAAATTGGCAAATCTGGTACAAAATCGTCGCAAAACCCGCATTTTCACGGTTCCCCGACCGATAACCGACCAAAACACGATCAACGTGACAACACTCGGAACATGGTCAATCGAAAGAACCCGGACGATCCACAAAAATGAGAAAAAAGGCGAAAAATTTAACAAAAAACACGGACGCCAAGCAGAACGAACTGCTCCCGATGACGGCTTCGAATGAACTCTTCTGATCTTTGTTCAACATACTATCTTTGCATAAATTACCACTTTTTAAGCTCGATGAACAAATTTGTACTTTCAAAACTGGTTCTGGATTATCTTCACACAACGAACTTATCCCAAACTCTTTCCCATCGTATAGACTCCAAAGCGTATCTCCTTTGTACCGCTTCTAAAATATTACAAAGTCTTTAAGATAATCACTCTTCCAACAGGCACTTTTCCCAGCGTTCCAAAGTAAAGCTCCATCCATCATTGGAATTTTCCTCGCCCCCAAAAAGAAGGAGGACCAAGCCAGACACAGTCAGCTCCTGGATCGAGCCGAGAAATTTTTAATTTACCCTTCTCCCCCCACTCTTTTCCCCACATTGTAACCACACTTTCCATCCCCATTTCCTCAAACAAGCTGAAAAGCGAAAACTTTTTCACCACCAGCCCCTCGAGGGAGTGTCGGTTGGTAGCTTTCTGTTAAAATGGAAATATAATTTTCACATCACAGAGCTTTTGCTCAGAGTGTGTGTGTGTGTGAGGGGGGATGAGGGTGTGGATAAGTGTTTAATCCTGGGGATCCATTTGACTCTGCCATTGGCTGGATGGCTGGCTGGGTGGAAAATCCTGGATGGAAGGACACATGGAAATAGAGGGTAGGAGGAGGAGAAGCGGGGTTGGTGAAACATTCTTCACTCGAGCGTAAGAATTTTGCAGCTCAAATCATTGTCGCGCGCGCTTTCCGTCGTCATCGTCTTGGGTTGTTGCAACGGAGTGGGATGAGGATTTAAGAGAGTGGGTGGTTTTAGGGGATCGGAGTTATTATTTTAAAATTGACACTAACTAACACTAACTGTTTTGGAATCGGGATGATGGCAGCTATCCATTGTAATTATAGTTACATGATAATTTTCACAAAAGTACGTATTTTTCTTGTACAGTCCAGACTCGATTATCCGAAAAAAAATTCACTTCGGCTAATCGAAACTTCGGATTCGAAAAAAAAAGTTTTTTCGTTGCCTAATTTTTTATTGTTGAGCTTAAGTATGACCCCAAAACTACGTTAAAGTGATTTAAAACTTTTAAATCCAAGATGGCGGCCAATATGGCGGTGTTGAAATATTGAAAAAATGCATTTTATTATTTAATAATGTTTAAAACAAGAAAAAGAAAAAAAATGTTCGTGATTCAATTATCCGAAATCTAATGCAAACCTTCGGATAATTGAACTTAGAATAATCGAAACTTCGGATAATCGAAACTGGACTGTATTGTGAAAATGCATTTTTTTTTTATTCTAACAAAACTTCAAAATATTTGCTATTGAAATATAGGTATCAAATTATCTAATATAGGTATCAAATGATTGGGATTTTAAATACATTTCGAATGGCATACATTTTTTTTTTTGAAAATACTGAAAAAAATTCAATACTACGTATTTTTGAAAACATACTCAAAAGATCAGTTTTTTGCAATATTGGTATCAAATGATAAAGATTTTTTCATACATTTCGAATTTTGTAACATTCTTTTTGATTATATTCAACATTTTCACAAAACTATATATTTTCAAAAAAATACTCAAAATTTAAGTTTTTTTTTCAATATGGGTATGAAATGATCGGTACTTTTTCATACATTTGGAATGCAATAACAAAAAATGTGTTGAAAAAACTCAAAATTTTCACAAAACTACGTATTTTTGAAAAAAAAAATACTCAAAATTTCAGTTTTTCACAATATGGGTATCAAATGATCGGAATTTTTTCATACATTTCGAATTCGTTTTTGAAAATATTCAAAATTTTCAGAAAACTACGTCTTAACGAAAAACAAAAACACTCAAAATTTCGGTTGGGTAGCAAATGATTGGAAATTTTTCAAACACTTTTAGTGTAATAAATTTTTCAACTTAAAAAATGAGTTTTTATTTTAAAATACGTAGTTTTGTGTTTTTTTTAGTATTTTCCATAAAAATTGTTATAGTTTCAAAATTTATTAAAATATATCGATCATTTGATACCCATACTGTGGAATACTGAAATTTTGAGCAATTTTCGAAAATACGTAGTTTTGCGAAAAAAAGGGTATAATCAAAACATTATGTGTCACAGCTTTCGAAATGTATTAAAAAATCCCGATCGTTTGGTTTTTTCATATTCTAACTAAAAACACAAAATATTTGCTTTTGAAAGATAGGTATAAAATGATTGAGATTTTCCATACATTTCGAACGTAATACATTTTTTTTGAAAATACTGAAACTTTTTACAAAACTACATATTTTCGAAAACATACTCAAAATATCAGTTTATTGCGATATTGGTATCAAATGATAGGGATTTTTGAATACATTTCGAATTTTGTTTTTTTTTTTTTATACTCAACATTTTCACGAAACTACTTTCTTTTCAAAAAAAGACTCAAAATTTAAGTTTTTTGCAATATGGGTATGAAATGATAGGTACTTTTTCATACATTTGGAATGTAATAACAAAAATTTTGTTGAAAAAACTCAAAATTTTCACAAAACTACGTATTTTTGAAAAAAAAATACTCATAATTTCAGTTTTTCACAATATGGTTATCAAATGATCGGAATGTTTTCATTCATTTCGCATGCAATAATATTCGTTTTTGAAAGAACCAAAATTTTCAGAAAACTACGTCTTTACAAAAAAAAACACTCAAAATTTCAGTTGAGTAACAAACGATCGGAAATTTTTCAAACATTTTTAGTGCAATAAATTTTTAAACTTATAAAATTGAGTTTTTTTTTCGTTTTTTCGTAGTTTTGTAATTTTTTAAAATATTTTCCATAAAAATTGTTATAGTTTCGAAATTTATTCAAATTTCTCGATCATTTGATACCCATATTGCGGAAAACTGAAATTTCGAGCATTTTTTGAAAATACGTAGTTTTGCGAAAAAAAAATGTATTTTCAAAACATTTTGTGTCACTTTCGAAATGTATTAAAAAATCCCTATCGTTTGTAAAAACTGAAATTTTGAGTGTTTTTTTTTTTTCAAAAATATGTAGTTTCGTGAAATATTTTAATATTTTCAAATATGTAGTTTCGTGAAAATAAATAGAAAAATATATTTCATTAAAAACTCTAAAATATTCAGATTTTTATCAACAAAAAAATCCTCTAATGGTTAAAAGTGGAAACGGTACATTTTATCAAGAATATGTTAAATTGATTTAGAAAGATTGTTGAATACATTTTCAATATTTTTGGAAAAACTTTTAAATTTTCACGTTATTTACCGATGGTCCCTAACAAGGTTGCCAGATAAATCGGAGAATGCCAAATTTACTAAGTGTCAGCTAAAACAAATATTTAGTTTTATACACGCAAAATCCATATAACACAGATCTGTGTAAAATTTGACACAGATCGCCCAGAACCTGGAATACACAGAATCTGTGTAGAAGCTTTGTACACAGATCTGTGTACAACCGTTGTCTGTCAAATTTGTGTAATTTTTTAATCGACAATCTGTGTAAAATTTTACACAGATCTGGGTAATATTTTACACAGATTCTGGGTACAAAATTGCATTCATTTCTTCTTTTAAACTAGGAATTTATATTAAAATGGAAAGAAAAAGGAACATGTTGCCATGATTTATTATTTCAAGTTTCTCTTATACATTTCATTAACTAAATATAAGGCTATAATCTATTTTAAAAAAGTGCTTCACCGTCACAAAATCGACCTGATAAATGTACTCCTGTCGTAGAGCAGCTTCCACGGGAGATAGTGCCGCTGACCTTGAAGCACCAGGTTTTCCAGTTCGGAGATGTTCCGAGGTGGTAAATTCAGGCGGAATCGGCGTGCATGCAAGACGATCAACGGGAGCATTATAAATTTTCGAGTAATTCTAAAATACAGCAAACAAAGATAGGTTAGAATTGATGGCCACATTGCCAACTAATAAAACTTACATTTCTCTGCAATGGGGCCAATTCCAGTTCAATTACGATGCAACAACTGGTCATTTCGTCAAAAAAGTCTGAAATAGGAAAACATTTTTAAAAATATTACAATTTAAACAACCAGAAGAGAAAAAATCTTACCAGGTTTCGTCAATGTTGCAGGAAAACGCCATCTTATCTTTTTCACCCAGATTTGAAAGGAAGGCTGATCGAAAATCTGTGTAACTTTTTACACAGATCTGTGTAAAGAAATTACCCACTTTTGAAAGCCGGAACTGTTCCACAACCTGTGTAATTTTTTAACACAGATCTGTGTTATCTGGATTTTGCGTGTACTTGATTTTGACAGGTATCGACTGATTTTACATTGCCTATTTTGATCATATTTTTGATTCAAACGTTTAATAAAGTTTAATAAAAATTGAAAAATCTTGTAAATATGTATTATGAAAAGGAAAATCGATTAAACCAACCTGACCTGGCAACCCTGCCAAAACGAAAAGATTCAAGTAGGTGAAATTGGATTGATACAGCCTTCGGTTAGCGATCACTAGTTTAAATAAAACATTTTTTTTTACTATTTCGGAGAATCCGGTTAAGATAAATATCTAAGATCTTAGAAAGAGATCTTACACTATCCACAGGAAGTAAAACCTTCCCATAACACGTAACGATCGTCTTTCCTTCTTTTGCAAGTGCATTAAATCAAAATTCGCTCGCTCGACGTATCGCTCAAAAACTATGCGCAGCGCGATATTAAAAGCCATTACTCTTTTCCAGCAATTTTCCCAAATCCCCCCCGGGAGGAAAAGGATTTCCACAGCGTCGTTAAAATTTGCGCCTCCTCAAAATGGAGTTTTCCTCTTGAATTTCTCCTTGTCAACGGGCGCGAGCCGCGGGGAAATTTATCACCGAAAATAGATTCCATCGTGGTAGGATTTCGGGGATTTCGGTGGCAGGATGTAAATACGAGTGGGAATTTTCCCCACCCGGAAGTAAAGGAAAAACTGTGCCAGTGTGTGTGGGTGTGATTTTCTGCTGACAGGAAGTGGTCACGACGTTGGTGACGGTTATTTGGATGGAACGTTTCGGCGCCAAAACGGGACGAAGAAGGTGAAAATTTCCATCGGACACAAAGTGTTGTTTAGTGGGTGGAAAACAACCGGAAAGCAACCAGCAGCAGCAGCAGCAGCAGCAGCAGCAGTGTGAATGTCCGGAGAGGAAACGTGAAAATTGTCACCACGCGAGGAAAATGGCCACGACTTATGGCGATCCGGGACAGGTAATTGCTATTATTGTGAATTTCCTTTGTTTTCTTGTTATCAATTTTCTTCAAGTTTCTTCAAAATACTTTACATTTTTTTTTTTTTTTTCAAAATA
The DNA here is from genome assembly GCF_015732765.1 of Culex quinquefasciatus. Lineage (NCBI taxonomy): Eukaryota > Metazoa > Arthropoda > Insecta > Diptera > Culicidae > Culex > Culex quinquefasciatus. Next base: position 55,639,800 of record NC_051862.1, on the reverse strand, counting down.
GACTAAGAAGTTTAAAGATCAACCCAGATTTCACCCAATTCATTACGCTCACGACACAACAACTGCCAATTTCAGTCATCGACCTTGTTAACATTTTCACTTCCCAACTTGAGAGTGGAAAACTTTCCACAACAAGCAACACGATGATCTCGGCTCTCCCAAAACGTAGAGTGACAACTTTGGGTACGGACACCAGCTGCTGCCGAGGTTTCCCCAATAATGAACCGTCCTTCTTCAAAAAGTTGGACCGAATTGGAGCGCTCTCGAGCTTTCGAAAAAGCTACACAAGAGCAAAAATGGCAGCTAGGATAAATAAAAGATTATAAAAAACTACTTCAACTGTAAGAAACAGAAAATTGGTTTCCTCTATGAAGACTTCCTTTTTGGCTGTTTTTTTTTTCTTTGCTGGGAGACAATCCTTTCGTGAGGATGCCATCTAGCAGTGCTGTACCATGGCACTGACTTGCGTACACTGACTGACTTGCGCATAAACACTGACATCTTATTGTGGCTGGATAATGCTCTGGGATCGCGCTCCCCGTCTATATTGGCTGCCATGAAGTATCAAAAAAGGAACCTCAATTAATTGGATTGGGAAGAAGAAAATTGATGTTACTTTCATAAACTTTAAGCTCAACTAAAGGTAACTTTAACAACATTAAAAATATTTAATTTTTATTAGAATACATAAATGTTTGTTTTGATTTTGAAAATTGCCTTTCCATTTAAATATTTACAGTTTGAATTATTTTATTTAAGACAAAAGATCCTCACGTACACAGTACACAGAAAAAAATCAATTCGCGTAATCGTGAATTAAGTTCGCGAATGTGAGAACCACGAAGGAATTTATTAATGAGTATGGTGCATTTGCACTATAAACGTGCATATACTCCTTCGTGGTTCTCGCATTCTTGAATTTAATTCACGATTTCGAGAATTGATTTTTTTCCGTGTAACAATTGTGCTACCAACAATAGTAAATTTTTACCAAAACCAAAATATATATAAAAAGTGCACGTCCTTCTGTGGTCCCCAAAGTTCATGCTACCTCTCGAGTTGCACGAGCGTAGTCGTGTTTGTAAATGTGTGTAGGCCAGTAAAATTTTCCATTGAAAAAAAACAACCGAAGGCAGACTTTTCAAAATACATTTTTAAACGCTCTCATTTTTTAATATTTTTTATCTAGATTCAATCATGTAAATAGCATTTTTATTTTATTAATTTTTGCTTAGAACAATGCAACGTCATCATTTGAAATCCGAACACTTAGTATCATACCATTTTTGTTATAGCTGGCAAAAAATCATGTAATAAGTTGGAAATGTACAAATATCACTAGATTGTAGTATAAACAGTCAGTTTTAAGAGAATGCATGTAAAATATGTTTTTTTCTAACAAATTTCCATCAGAATTTTAAAACTAAAATGACTTGTTGTGCTTTGAATCCTGGACACTTATAAAAGCTGATTCGAAATCCGGACACTCGATTTTGCGTATGAATCGCACAAATTCGGACTGAAATGTTAGTGAATGGCAGTATTTAGTTCTCAAATAATCTCTTAACACCAAAACAATCGATATTTTACACAAAAATTTGCTAGAACTTTCCGAAATCAAAACCATATATTTCTGCTTTCCCTTCGCGGTGCTTTGGATGACTATGAAATATTTCATTGAAATGTTTCACATTTTTGGTCAACTTATAATGTTATTTTATTTATTTTTTTGGCATCAACTAGAGTGTTCAAACAAATTTTAAATTAAAGTTGATGTTAGAATTCATCAAATAACACAGTTTTGACATTCATAATGCCAGCTTACATCCAAAATTTCAGTAAAATTCAAATGATGTTTGCACTTACCATAACATGCTTGACATGATTAAAAACGCAAGGGTATACATTTTAAATTGATTTCAGGTATCAAAAACACACAAAAACTTTAAATTAAACTTGTACCAGTCTTAAACACAATTTTATTTAAAGTTTTTGTCTTCAGCTATGGTCAAGGTCGGACTCAAACAAATCTAACATATGTAACCGATGGCAGTTCCTGACCCAATCGTTATTGAGGCTCTGTTTGTTTCGCGATAAATATATGTGCTAAAATGCAGGAAAATGCTTCAGCTATTGGGCGGAGCTTCACTACTCCCACTCGCTAGGGCAAATAAAAGCCAAGACATCCTAGCAGTACGCAGCCAGTTCCTTACCCCCACGATTGCTACCCCACTAGAACGAGACTACAGGCGTTGGTAGCCGATTGGTAGCAGCAGATGACAGGTGCCTGGTAGATGACTTGGGAGGTCCAGAATCGGGATTCGTCCTAATTGCCCGGAAGACCCGTAACCGAACAGACTGACAGTGCCTGAGTCAGTCGGATAGCAGGTAACTTTCCAAAGCCGTAAACCCAGTGCCAACCTAACCTTACCGTGTCCTTTAGAAGGACCTCTCAACCTTTGTTTAAGGTTCATCCCGGATGCCCCGGAGGCGCTCGACTACGGGCAATGTTCCGGCCAAACGCCAAAATCGGCCGAAGTCCCGATCCGTCAACACAGAGCCCAGGACAACCGGATAGGTCCACGCAGCGCGCGAGGAGAACCGCTACCAAACCCTAGGATGCAGATCCAAGACCTGTGATTTCCTGTATCCGTCAAAGTTGGTGTGGATAAGCGTGCCGACCTTGAGGTGTTTTTGTAGAGTCCCTGTAGTGAGGAAGGTCTCGACTAACCATTCGTTATAAATATCAATCCAAGATGCAATTGTAAACATTTTTAAAATATTAAAAATTCATGGAAATATTGCGTTGTCCATTTTAAATAAGTGGTCCCACAACAATGTTTTTAAAGAAACCTGAAAGTTCTCAATTTGATTAAAAAAACGAAATTTTATTCAATCATATAATATATTTCATCTTTGATAGATAGCATTCGATTGATAGTTACATTCGATTGATTTTGATATGCGAAATTTTTTGTGTGTTCTATTAAATAATTTATTTAATGTTAAGTGTTTTAAATAGTAATTCGACTCTAAAATTTATTTCAAAAAAAAATATGATCCTAATGGAAAGTTTTTTTTATGATAACATCGCACTTTTTATTTATTTAATCAAAGGGGTTGAATCAAATTTTATTTTTGAAGACTGTTTGCATAAACCACTCCAAATATAATGAAATTGATTAGTGTGAATAAGCCTCATATTTTGTTGTTGTAATTTCTAATACGTTTATAATCATAGTTCATTATTTTTATTTATTTTTGTTTTGTAATTATACAAGGTTATTTTTAGAGTTTACAATTTTCTAGAAAGAGAAAATTCTAAAAAAGCTGATTTTTTTTGTAAAAAAAAAGAAAAAACGACATTAGACGGTTGACGAAAAAATATTTCAAAATGTTACTATTTCGCTTCTTTTTATTTTACTTTTCATTATCTCTCGTAGCCGTAGGTGACCTGAAACGAACATGATAAACATCACACTATTAAAAAATAACCTTAAAAAGTTAAATAAAAACACGGGATTTAAAAATGTTTTTTTTTTGTATTAAATTACCAAATGACCCTTCTGAGTTTCAGAAGATTCATAAATACATTTTATTTCCCTTCTAATGTCATGTCGCATGATTTTTAAAGATTTTTCAGTAAGCTGATTGTACGTATTTGATGGCCACAAATACGTACAATTTTGCATGCAAAGTTTCTTTGGCCCGAAATGTCAAAATCATCCAAATTTGAGGTTGCAGTTTTTTTTTTGAAAAACGTTTCTTAGTTTAAAAAAAAAAACTTGAATATTGAAGGGGTCGTTCAGCCCCACCGTCTCGAGATATCAAAAATTTTACTTCGGATTCGTAATCAGGCACCAAAATTACCCTTATAGCAAATTTTCCACGGATATAAAAATTGAGTTGAATTGAGTCAACTTTTTCCAATTTCGTGTAAGTTGGTGGAAAATAACCCAGTTTTAAAATTGAAAATTGCTTAGAAGCTTTTATGTTTTATATTTCAAAAACACTGGTAACTAATATGTTTTGCAACTCCCTTGTTAAACTAACTACTAACTTTACCTGGTATTCTGGAATGAGAAACGGCATACTTTTAATCGTCAAAAATACTAGTGCTAAAATGTACCCTTCAGAATCCATTTGAGTGCAGAAAAGTTCAACATTTTAGCACTGGTATCGGAAAGTAAATTTTTTCGATAGTGTTTTGGAATTTGACGCTTATCTTGATGGCAAATAACATTCAAACAGCCAAACAGTTTTTTTTTTCAGTGTTGCAAAAAAATCTTTTCAACTCGTTGCCAAACCTTTAAAAATAGTAGTTTATGCAACAAGTTGCAAAAAGAGGATGTTTTCAGCACGAGTCGTACATTTATCCAACGAGGTTCACCGAGAGTGCTGAAAAAATCAAGTTTTGCAACGAGTTCCATACAACATTTTTTGCAATTCCAAAAAAACACACACTGAGTGAAATTTTACGTAAAATTTTCATGTATTTTGTCAATAAATCATTTAAATCAAAAAAATGTTAAAAAATGTTATTTTTCGAAACCCATTTGAATGCTGAAAAGTAGAACTTTTCAGTATTTATTTTGAAAAGTGTTGCTTTTCGATTCCGTTATTTTTGGTACAGAAAAGTAGGCTATTTCGTCGTTCAAAAATGACAGGAAAAGTAAGTAATTTCACGACGGAATTGCAAAAATATTATTTTTGCAATTTCATCATGAAATGAATTACTTTTTCCAAGACTTTTCTATCATTCTTAAACGGCCTATTTTTCTTTACCAAAAATAACAGAATACGAGTGCCGAAAAATCCTACTTTTCACCACTGAAATGGGTGCTAAAAAGTTAAACTTTTCCGCACTAGTATCAAAAAGTGAAATTTTTCAATATTTTGTTTTGTTTTGAGCGGTGAATTTTCTTAACACATCGATGTTTGACATTAAATTCCATTGAAAAAGCGTTTTTCAGAATTTGCAAAAAAAATTGTAAGCAATGTTCAACTCGTGCTGAAAAAATCTTCTTTAAGCAACGTGTTGCATAAAGTGCTACTTTTAAAGTGAAGGGAATACAAACCTGATTCTTTTTAACTTGAAAGGATAACTGAAGCTCCTTCCCAAAGCCCACGACAGTCGGAAAATCGAATCACGTACCATGCATTAAATTTAGACTTACCAAGCGGCAGCCGTAAAACACTTGTATTTTTTTTGCTTGCTTAAGTTGCCTTAGAAAGGCAACAGCTTCGATGAGAAGAAAAAAAAACATAATTTCGACGAATAAAGTTTGCCAAACGCTGCTTTTTTTATTTTGTTAAAACGACGCAACGTGAGAACGTGTCAACATCTGAAGTGAAAAGGAGGGCCATAAATTGTGATTAATTGGTTCCAGATGTGACAGAATGTTGGTCTGAATTGTTGGAAAATGTTGAATTTCTGTTTGAAGCTTTATTTGAAGAAGAAATATTAAATTGTGGTATTTCAAATAAAATTCAAACATAAATTATATTATTCATCATGCTAAGCTTAATTACAGATGTAAAACCAAAACAACCACAAACCCGTCACGTTGAACTTCATGTGGCACCTCGTGCCAGACGTTGGGCCAAAATCCACGCGAACCTGCACGTGTGTGACGATAATTCAATTATTCACCATCGATCTCTCCCCTGGTAGCATTACAAACACCGACTTCATTACGGTTCCACTCGCGAGAGGGGTGTGTGCGAGGGTGGCTCTAATGATGACACACTACCATCGCAAACATCTGCTGCCACCTGCCCTGGCTGTGTGTAATCATAGCACGTTTCGCCCATCATTGTTTCCACCCACCGCTTTTTGTGTGGAAGGAATCACAAAAAAATCACACGCAAACACACACGTGCTATACATATTGCACCGTTTCCCATCGCTCATGTGCCATTATGATGAACTTTTAGGTGAGAGTAGCAGTTTAAAAAATTTACGACCCACAGGAAAAAGTTATTGCCGGGGCTGCCACAAGTTTTAACGGTTTGCTCGATGTGTGGTGTAGGGTGGGGGAGGAGTTTTAAAACCAAAAGTTTACTTCTTCTACAAGTTTTAAAAATAAAATTTATGGTTAGTTCTACTATAAACATATCAATTTTCTCAAACTCAAATCTTAATTATTAAAAAAAAACATTTTTTTATATTTTTAAGAAATTGAAAAATAAACTTCACTTTACTTTACCTGTAAAGATGCAAAACATTACTCATAAGCCTTAAATTTCATTCTTTTAGAACAGTACAATCAAGCAGCTTACTTACACCATGCAACACAAAGGAGCTTTATTTCACGATCCCTTAAAATGCGATGTGTCACATTTCCCACCACCAAACTCCATTTCCACCTTTCCCACTCACCAACCAATACATCGATGACGGCACGACCACCGGCGGCGTCGCCGGGGGGGGGGCATCATAAATAATGTATGGGTCGTACCTTAAAATTGAAATTTCACCCGCGCCAATATTTATGCCACCCACCCCCACCTTCCCATCGCAGCAATATCACACAACCGATACGACCCTTCGAGGAACGATTTTTCGACATTTCGCGTGCCTTCAGGTGGTGTGATGGGAGAGTTGAAAAAAAAAAAAAATGGAAAAATTCAAATACCCCCGCCAATATTATCATAAGCGGTGGCTGGGCGCACGAGATGGTGACTGGGTAAAATGGCGAAAATGATTGGAAACATAATTACGATTACCGCATCACTTTCCCGCCCCAGAAGCACCCTTTCGGGTTGGCGGTTCTAAGCGGAAAATGCTCGTTAGAAGCTATTGCTTCGATTTATTTTTTTCCTTTTGATAGTTTTTGGGAAGATGGGAAAAAGGTATGACAACAGTATTACATGTTTGTTGCTGATGATAAACTTGGGCTGGTTTTATATATAAAATTAAAATTTCAAAATTGTTTATATTTCAAATGAATAGAAATCTATAACCATTTTAATAATTCTCATGAAAAAATAATTCATAAATATTTTCTCTTTTTTCTTTCAGGTAAGAAAGCATCACGGAAAACTTTTGCTTTTAAATTCATCGAGGTCCAGTCATCTAAAATGAGTAGAAATCTTAAGTATATAATTCAATTGCATTGAAAACCAAATAAGATATGTTAGGTCATTGAAACCTTGATAAATTTTAAAGATGTTTTTTGTTGAAATCGTAAAGTTGTGCGAACGATTTCTTTGTTTTCAACAAAGCACATCTAGCAAAGTTTGTAGCACCAAGATTTGTTTTACAGAGTTTCTTAAAAACTACAGGAACTGGTGTTTTATAATTAATTATTGATTGTCCAAAACAGAATTTATAAAAATGTAAGAGGGTAATTCTCCGCCAACTCACACGAAATCGGAAAAAGTTGCCCCGACCCCTTTTCGATTTGCGTGAAACTTTGTCCTAAGGGGTAACTTTTGTCCCTGATCACGAATCCGAGGTCCGTTTTTTGATATCTCGTGACGGAGGGGCGGTACGACCCCTTCCATTTTTGAACATGCGAAAAAAGAGGTGTTTTTCAACAATTTGCAGCCTGAAACGGTGATGAGATAGAAATTTGGTGTCACAGGGAATTTTATGTAAAATTAGACGCCCGATTGGATGGCGTACTTAGAATTCCAAAAAAACGTATTTTTCATCGAAAAAAACACTAAAAAAGTTTTAAAATTCTCCCATTTTCCGTTACTCGACTGTAAAAAATTTTGGAACATGTCATTTTATGGGAAATTTATTGTACTTTTTGAATCTACATTGACCCAGAAGGGTCATTTTTTCATTTAGAACAAAATTTTTCATTTTAAAATTTCGTGTTTTTTCTAACTTTGCAGGGTTATTTTTCAGAGTGTAACAATGTTTTACAAAATTGTAAAGCAGACAATTACAAAAATTTTGATATACAGACATAAGAGGTTTGCTCATAAACATCACGAGTTATCGCGATTTTACGAAAAAAACGTTTTGAAAAAGTTGGTCGTCATCGAGCAACGGCCGTTCATGGTCACCCGCGACAGACACGGACGACAAAACAAAGAGAAACGCAAAAAGTAACTTTTTCAAAACTTTTTTTCGTAAAATCGCGATAACTCGTGATGCTTATAAGCAAACCCCTTATGTCTATATATCAAATTTTTTGTAATTGTCTGCTCTACAACTTTGTTGAACATTGTTACACTCTAAAAAATAACTCTGCAAAGTTAGCAAAATCAGCTCTGCAAAGTTAGCAAATCGAAGAGGGGTCGGGGCAACTTTTTCCGATTTCGTGTGAGTTGGCGGAGAATTACCCAAGACTATTTTAATTATACTCGATAAGCCATTGCAAATTTTATTTCAGATTTTGCCCCATCCCCGTTCAAAAACTCTAAAAGAAAAAGTTACCAAAAATTTATTTTTACCAAATTCCAATTTTCATAGAAAAAGCTTCTAAAAATTATTTAAGAGCGAGTTTTTCAGCAGTGTGTAACAGGTCATATCGAGGTGCTCCGATTTGGATGAAACTTTTAGCATTTGTTTGTCTATACATGAGATGAACTCATGCCAAATATGCGCCCTCTACGACAAAGGGAAGTGGGGTAAAACGGGCATTGAAGTTTGAGGTCCAAAAAAACATGAAAAATCATAACATTGCTCCCATTTGCGTAAAACTTGATCAATTCCAACTCTCTTAGATGCATTCGAAAGGTCTTTTCAAGCACTTTAAAATGTGCTATATACATCTAAGATTTTTTTTTTAAATTAAATATGTCTTTATTGAACTTTCTTATAATAATTAGATTTATTTTACATGCTAAGTGGTATGGCCTAATGCTCTTCATCTTTGTTGTATTTTTCGTTTTATTATTAACTGATCACATTTATTTTATTTACATCAAATTGTTTTACATTATTGCATTGAATCGAATACATTTGGGTAAAAAAGAAAAAAAATCACTCTAACAACTAATAATAACTTAAAACTAAGTAACTAAATTCATTGAAATATTCAAAATCACTAGAACGAGTAAAATACGAACTGTATTTTAAGATAAATCCTCCAAGTGTTCTTACTTGTTCCGCACGAGTTTTGCAACCACGCAGTGTTGTCATCTCGATGAAAATGTTCAAAAGTTCTTGTGGTGAAAACAGGTCACTACTGCCTTCACCCGTTGATGTTGGTTGGTTTTCCTTCGGTTGCTGACTGAAGCCTGAAGGTGTTGTATTCTCTGCAACTCTTTGCCGCTGATTCAACGGCAATGGCTGCAGATTTGGAACCACTCGAACAGATCCCGCTCCTGGTGACGCCAAAGCAGGAAAATCCACGTCCGTGAAAGTTGGTGGTGTTTTGCGACGATTTGGTTGGTGCCTCGACGTCGCTTGCTGCCGAATTTTTACAAACTCAGCTCGTTTTGGGCAGCTACGATTCTTGGTAGAATGGTCGCCGCCGCAATTGAAGCATTTGGCTTCGATGTTCTCGTTGATTGTGTTGCAAGCTTGCGTTTTGTGCTCACCTCCGCAGGTTGCACAACGACTCTTGATGAAACAGTTCCTTCCACCATGTCCAAACTGCAAACAGTTCGAACACTGTGTCACGTCACGGTGCACTGGGCGATAACGTTCCCAAGTCACGATGATGTTGAAAATTGCCCGAACTGCCTTCAGCTCAGACGGCGTTGTCGATCCTTTCTCGAGATGAACCAGGTACAGTTGATCACGATACTTGATGTCCTTGTTGTGTCTCGTCATCTTGAAGACTTCGATCACGTTCAACTTAAGAGTTTTGAGCTCTTCTTTCAGCACACTCACATCCATGTCGTACAGGCCACGGAGGACCTGTTTCATGGGGCGTTTACCTGGATCGTCATGGCTGTAGTATTCAATCTTGGTGTTGTTCAGAAAATCCCGAACGTAGTTGTAATCCTTTCTGCTAGGTAGCAGAATTTTGAGTCCATCAGCACACAAGCGAATGGAAGCTCGTAAAGCACCAGATTTGATAAACCCGGTCAGCCACTTTCACACCGAATCCGATGACGATGTTTTCACAAAAACTAACTTAATCCACCTATGTGGTTGATGCCTTCCTCACTTTTTACCAACAATGGGTAACAGCAATGAGTGGTTTGGACACATATTTCAGCTATTTTTTTAGGTCCAGAAAAATAAGTACACAGATATAACTTAAGTTGTTATTACTCGAGACAGGGTTGCCAGATTTTCAATTATGTGGACTCATTGGAAAGGCCTCTTGATTACCTAACCAACGATGGGTCGGATGATGGTTCCGGACATCGTTTACATACATTTAAGTGAGATCCGGCTTCAAAAAAGTGCATAAATATCACTTAAGTGGTCATAACTCGAGACAGGGTTGCCAGATCTTCGATGTTGTGGACTCGTTGGAAAGGTCTTTTGATTACCTAACCAACGATGGGTCGGATGATGGATCCGGACATCGTTTACATACATTTAAGTGAGATCCGGCTTCAAAAAAGTACATAAATATCACTTAAGTGGTCATAACTCGAGACAGGGTTGCCAGATTTTCAATTATGTGGACTCGTTGAAAAGGTCTCTTGAGCGTCCTTGCCCAAACTGCCTGGCTTTGCAGGTAGCGCTTCGGCATTCTTTAGCTTCTTCAAATCTGCCAATCCTGCTGGTGAGGACCGCCTCTTTTTCTTGCCGTGAGGCATTTTTGCACTTTTTAAGCGCTTTTCAGGAGCTAATATCCAGGAGTAACTCACTGGTTGGTGGTCCACAAAGGAAACTTCATCTAAGATTGGTTTGACTTTTCACAAAGCTTTTGCAAGTTTCTGTTAAAAATTGATTTTTTTAAAACATTGATATCTTTTTGCAACAGCCTCCGACACCCATACTCATGGGTCAAATGATAGGTAATTTTATGGACTATAGCCTATTAACTATTAACTTTTTGGCCAATCGCAGTTTTTCTCTTAGATTTACGATTTTTCTAAAACAAACTTTTTACGACGTTAACTTTTGCCCTGTAGCCCAAGAGAACGGCACGCAACCCATACCCTGGTCAACATTCTCAGTGAGCATATTTACTCTTTTAAGAGATCTGCCGAGCCAGACAGGAATCGAACCCATCACTTTCCACTTACAAGGTGAAATCCATAACCTCACGGCTCACGGCGAATTTCCGAAATCTGATTAACAGTTCTTTTTATTTTTCTTAACTATGTAACGCTGCCTTTTCTAATTTCTCAAAATATATTTTTGAGGTGTTTATAAATGTTTGCAAAAATTTAAAATTTGTGGTTTGATAATGATTTAATTTTATCTTAATCTTTTTTTTCAGAAGTTTCAAAAAATGTGCAAATTCCCCACGAAAACAGCATGATTCGAAAAAAGGTCTCCGATCGAGCTCAACATTTTCCTGGGGGTTCCTTGGCCGAAATAATTAGACCCGCATTTTTTTGTTTGGTCATTAGGGTGACCTACGCCGTATTAGGGTGGTCCGAAAAATGGCAATTTTCGTCGATGTTCGCAAAAACTTTTTTCAAAAAATCATATCTCCGCGCCATTTCATCCGATTTTAGTTGTCTTAGGCACAAAAGAAAGGTGATTAGTTTGGCTATTTGTGAAAAATAGTAAGAAGTTCCAAAAATCTAGCTTAACATTTGAAAAGGTCGTATGAAAACTTAAAATGCAGTTTTGAAGGTCTCGTGACCAAAGAGCCTATGTCTGAAAATATTGTTATCAGATTCCTCGGAAAATTTTACAAAACATATAAAAAAATTGTGAAGTTATGTTTTCAATACTCTGGGATAAGATTTTTTTGAAAATAAAAACGGGGGTTTCGACGCGCCACGCGTAAAAATGGGAAAAATGACGAAAACGGGAAAAAGGGCTTTTTTCACTTAAACTACGTAACTTCAAAATTTCAGCGATGACCTATACAAGTAAGGATACCAAAAGTTGCATATTTCAATTACCCTAATGGCCAAATGAAAAAATAAGGGTCTAATTATTTCGGCCAAAGAACCCCCAGAAAAGCTTTGAGCTCGATCGGAGAACATTTTATCGAATCATGCGGTTTTCGTGGGGAATTTCTGTATTGAAATAACAAGCCATGATTTCAGAATTTGCATGGAAAAAGTGTTTTAAAATGCATTTTACACTAGTTCAGTTGATTTGCAATCAACACAAAAAAACCTAAACATCGAAAATTTAAATAAAAATTCAAAAGATTTTTAATTCAACTCTAACATGCTACAAGTGATTCTAAATGCAGGGAAACGCATTATAAACTGATTCCAGCTAATTGTACTTATAATTTGTATCAGCCTTATGACAGCTATGATTGTTAAAAAGATTCAAAATTATGTTGGGAAATGTTGACGAACCTGACGAAGTTATTTGTATTGGCCTACACAAAACAATTACATCGATGATTTTTGTCTATTGATTTCACTTATTCCTTATATCCGGAACATCACCCAATATTCAAAAAAATAAACAGAATAAAACAATTACCGCAATGATTCGCTTTAAATTTCATTTTTGTTTTGATCTTTCGATTGATGTATCGACTGACTGCAAATTTTGACATTTTATTTCAAGTTTTTGAAAAATAACATTTACTCTTGAGATCCGCAAATTCTGAACACTTTTTTTCTTACAGAGTTTTGATTCTCGCCAGGAGTGCTTATTTTTTTAAACAAAAATTTGACTCCAATTGCTGACACCAATCAAATACAAGCTTAGTTTTGTTTTTATGAAAACAGTCCAGACTCGATAAGACAAGGTTTATATGGGAGCAAAAAAAAATGTATTTTTTTTATTTTCTTACTTTTAACATCAAATTCGAGTTCTGTGACCCCATTTTAGTCAAATTTGAATGGTTGATTGCCTGATTATTAAAAAAATGATTTTCTTTTAATATTTTATCATCGCCATCTTGGCATCCACCTTGGATTTAAAAATTTTATATTAGGGCAACATAAAAAATTGTTTTTTTTTTTGTGATTAGATAATCCAGAGTTTTAATAATCCGAAGTGTATTTTTGTCAAGGTTTTTGGGCAATCGAGTCTGGACTGTAGTATGATGCGAAATTATCACTGATAATTTAGCAAAAAAAATATATGGTACAATTTGTAAAAGCATAACTAAGCTTATTTATCAGTTTAATTAAGGTGTTCCACAATTGTGGGAGGTGCAATAAAAAAAACCCCTAATCATAAAACAGACCATTTGGTGGTAGCGTTTTGCTGCTCTTCATAAAATAGTCTTGAAATGCAGTACTTTGTTTAAAGAAAGAACTGCCTTTACAGGTGAAAAAGCATGAGAATTGCGTCTTATTTAAAAATTATCACAAAAGTGATCCAGATATCTGGGTGTACCGAATATGCAAGATGAAAGTATCATTTTTTGAAGCTAGAATTACTTTTTTTGCTTTTTAATTTTATAAACATCAAGTTAATTTGATTTTATTCATTGATAAATTTGTGTTAAAAACAGATTCAAAAGCTTAAACACAACTTTTAATATAAAATAACAAAAAAACCCCGGGTCTTTTGTGGTATCTGTTGCAAGTTTCCCATTTTTCTCTGTTGGTCTCTGTCTGCTCATTTCTAGGCGTCAGAAGGTTATGGTGTGGTGAGTCACCCAAAACCTCTTTTACGCAAATGGACCGACATTTCACTTCCCCATCCGTTAGAAGGCCATGAGGATATGGCGGAAATCGAACCCGCGCCCCATAGCAACTTAGGGATCGGCAGCCGAAGCCGCAAACCACCGCAGATTCCCTGTAGTGTAAAATCTTTAAATATTCTTTTCATGCAATAGAGCAGTTCTCTAGGATTTCGGTCATTCGATTTTTTTTTTTTTAATCCGACTGAAACTTTTTGGTGTCTTCGGTATGCCCAAAGAAGCCATTTTGCATCATTAGTTTGTCCATATAATTTTCCATACAAATTTCGCAGCTGTCCTTACAAAAATGATGTATGAAAATTCAAAAATCTGTATCTTTTGAAGGAATTTTTTGATCGATTTGGTGTCTTTGGCAAAGTTGTAAGTATGGATACGGACTACACTGGAAAAAATGATACACGGTAAAAAATAATTGATGATTTTTTTATTTAACTTTTTATCACTAAAATTTGATTTGAAAAAAAAAAATACTATTTTTAATTTTTTTATTTTTTGATATGTTTTAGGGGACATAAAATGCCAACTTTTCAGAAATTTCCAGGTTGTGCAAAAAATCATTGACCGAGTTATGAATTTTTTAATCAATACTGATTTTTTTTTTAAATCGAAACATTGGTCGCAAAATTTTTTCAACTTCATATTTCGATGTAAAATCAAATTTGCAATCAAAAAGTACTTCAGTAAAATTTTGATAAAGTGCACCGTTTTCAAGTTAAATCCATATTTAGGTGACTTTTTACAAAATAGTCGCAGTTTTTCATTTTTTTAAATTTGTGCACATGTTTGCACACTTTTGGAACAAAATATTTTTGAAAATCTGAGAAAATTCTCAATTTTTTTTTTTCAATTTGTGTTTTTATTAGAATTTAGCAGTTCTGTTTCAGGATGTTACATTTGCAATTCAGAGATTTGGAGAACCTTTCAACTGAGATCAATTCATAAGCCTTTGCAGGGAGAGTACATATTTCTACGTTTAGATTTTGCTAGCTGAGTGCTCTTTTAGGGAAAGAAAATTCTCTATATTTTGCTTCTTCAGACTTTGTTGATACAACCTTTAGTTGCTGAGATAGTGCAATGCAAAGGTTTAAAAACAGGAAAATTGATGTTTTCTAAGTCTCACCCAAACAGCCAACCATTTTTTAATGTCGATATCTCAACAACTTATGGTTCGATTTTCAATGTTAATATATAAAACATTTGTGAAATTTTCCGATCTTTTCGAAAACATTATTTTCAAAGTTTTCAAATCAAGACTAACATTTCAAAAGGGCCAAAAATTTCATATTACGCCCTTTTACAATGTTAGTCTTGATTTGAAAATTTTGAAAATAATGTTTTCGAAATGATCGGAAAATTTCACAAATGTTTCATATATTAACATTGAAAATCGGACCATTGGTTGCTGAGATATCGACAATAAAAAATGGTTGGCTGTTTGGGTGAGACTTAGAAAACATCAATTTTCCTGTTTTTAAACCTTTGCATTGCACTATCTCAGCAACTAAAGGTTGTATCAACAAAGTCTGAAGAAGCAAAATATAGAGAATTTTCTTTCCCTAAAAGAGCACTCAGCTAGCAAAATCTAGACGTAGAAATATGTACTCTCCCTGCAAAGGCTTATGAATTGATCTCAGTTGAAAGGTTCTCCAAATCTCTGAATTGCAAATGTAACATCCTGAAACAGAACTGCTAAATTCTAATAAAAACACAAATTGAAAAAAAAAATTGAGAATTTTCTCAGCTTGTCAAAAATATTTGTCCCAATGTGTGCAAACATGTTCACTAATTTAAAAAAATGAAAAACTGCGACTATTTTCAAAAAAGTCACCTAAATATGGATTTAACTTGAAAACGGTGCACTTTATCAAAATTTTACTGAAGTACTTTTTGATTGCAAATTTGATTTTACATCGAAATATGAAGTTGAAAAAATTTTGCGACCAATATTTCGATTTTTTTTTAAATCAGTATTGATTAAAAAATTCATAACTCGGTCAATGATTTTTTGCACAACCTGGAAATTTCTGAAAAGTTGGCATTTTATGTCCTCTAAAACATATCAAAAAATAAAAAAAATAAAAATATTGTTTTTTTGCAAATCAAATTTTAGTGATAAAAAGTTAAATAAAAAAATCACCAATTTTTTTTTACCGTGTATCATTTTTTTCCAGGGTAGTCCGTATCCATACCTACAACTTTGCAGAAGACACCAAATGGATCAAAAAATTCCTTCAAAAGATGCAGATTTTTGAATTTTCATACATCATTTTTGTATGGACAGCTGCCAAATTTGTATGGAAAATTATATGGACAAACTAATGATGCAAAATGGTTTTTTTGGGCATACCGAAGGCACCAAAAAAGTTTCAGTCGGATTAAAAAATACAAAAATTAAAATTGAACAAAAAAGACCGATTTCGTAAAGAATTGCTCAATAGTGAGATAGAGAAACCATTATTGGTAATATTGTTATCAATTGTATTTAATTTTAGTCTATATCTTTCAAAGAAATTTTTAATGACCTGATAGTTGGCTTGGTTATAGCTATTTTGAAACTTTTTAGTGAGCCGCACAAAACATTTGTTTTTCTTCTTTCTGAATAGTCAAAAAATCTTGTTTGGAAAAAATTTAGTTTAGTTTTCAATTCCAATTTTTAAGATGAGCATAAAACCAGTTAAAAACATATTTCCTAAAATTGTTTAACTTGTCTTTCAGCAGTTTCAACATACCATTGTTGCGGGCAAAGAATATGTCCACATTGCCCCCTCCCATCCCTAGAGCTACAATATCTTTCATCGAAATGGTGTCGTTGCCATTCCTGTTTAATTTCAGTTACACTGGAACCCCTCGTTTATTTTGAGGGTCGTTAAATTTATTTTTGGCGACATCTTTACGACTGTCGTCTTTCTTCGGGACCTTCTCTTGGGGGGTGTGACAACCTTAGCACCCCCTCGTAGAAGGTCGTTCTCCCATCAAATTTATAATTGAATCGAATCTGTTCGAATAACAGCAACAAAAATGCGGAAAAGAAAAACTACCGAGGGCTGGTCCAGCTAAAAATAGCCCCCAAAAATAGCTCCCCACCAGTGGGGTGCAAAAGCTCGGGGACATATATTTCAATGATTTTCCAACAAAACCAGCTCCACCTTGAGCCCAAAAGAATATCCAGAAGATCTG
Organism: Culex quinquefasciatus; assembly: GCF_015732765.1. Taxonomy (NCBI): domain Eukaryota; kingdom Metazoa; phylum Arthropoda; class Insecta; order Diptera; family Culicidae; genus Culex; species Culex quinquefasciatus. Next base: position 55,622,956 of record NC_051862.1, on the reverse strand, counting down.
TTTCGAGGGAGAGAGTGGACACCTTCACATTTTCTAAGCTTCTGCTGGGTGCCAACTCTATACAATCGATAAGCAATCCGATTAGGATAATGGAAGCCATACGGTGTGGAAAAAGCTGCCTCCAAAGCACGGGCTCGGAAAAGCTGCGCGGTAAAAACGAGAGCGCGAACGTGCTCGGAATGGGGGATTTAAAAAATTTTGAAAAAGGGGTTGAAATTTTAGACGGGGGAAAGGCGAAAGAATTTGCCGAGGGGTGGTGCGCCAGACTGATTTAGAGAGGTAAAGCTGGGAGCGGAATTTTTGATGATAATTAAACTGTTTGAATGGGAGCAATGATCGTTATCATGAATGTTAATTGCAGGGGACAAAAAAAAACCTCAATTATGAACGGTTTGTAATTGGGCCCTAAAATTAAATTCAGAGTTCAAGAAATCAACAGTTTCGGATTTTTTTTCAATTAATGACTCCCGATATTTTATAGTTTTTTTGTTTTATCTTTTGGAGATTCTTGCATTTGAAATCGACCAGAATATACCAAATTAATATTCTGGTGGTGACCCATCATGTCACCCACTGTTTGTAAAGAGGGAGGAAGGCACTAACAACGTAGGTGAATTAAGTTAGTTTTTTTATTTAATAAACCTACATAAATTCATAAAAAAACTATGTTTAAAATAGAACTTTCATTTATTCGCAACGGATCATCATTCTGGTATAAGAAAGTATAAACTCTTCATTTGTAAAGGGATGCCATGTCCCTCCATCTGGATAATTCAGGTTGCTGTAAAATAATCTCTTACTTAGATGTTATTTTTTGAGATCTATAACCTTTCTTACCAGAGAAAACATTTCTTAAACCACCATCCTCCAAATCTCTGCGCACATTTAATATCACCAGGATCGTTATTATCATCAAAGGTTGAGAACTTCATGCCGTTATGGTGGCTGAGCATGTCTCCAGCCCTTTCCGAGTCCGAGTAGCCGCCAACCGTGAGTCTGTACTTGTCGTCTTCTCCTGCCACTCCAAACTGAGAATATCGTGCATATTGATAGCGCCCTGATCCATCCTTCATTTCGACAGCCAGCTCACACGATCCTCTGCTCGTGATCTGATGGACGGCCTCGAGGCTGAGCCAGAAACTGCCGTTCTTGTCAACCGTTCCGAATCCATCTCGGTATTCGGCCCAGCTTCTGTTAAAATCGAGGGCACGATCAACTCGTTGCTGAATCACCAGCCAGCCACCGTTGAAAGAATCCATCTCGCAAAATACTTGCGCGTTTGGATTATGCATCCGGAACACACCGGATGTAGAGGGTACTTTGCAGGAAGTTATGATCGGTCCATGTTGATTAGAGTTGTTGCAAACCGTCGATGCATCAGAAATAATCCCCTTGTTCAGTGATTCTTGACTCATCGTCAAGGTTTCAATGAGCTTTTTTAGCTTGGCAATTCGTTCTGAAAGCCTAGTGGAAGATGGATCAATTTAATAACAGAACTTGTGTGAACATTCCACATTCAAACTTACCTGGAAATATCTACATTCACATCATGAAATTGATTGTTATAATGTTTCTGATTCTTAAAGAACGTTGCTTCCAATTTTTGAATGAATCCGATAATTTGTGTTTGATGAGGACATATTTTAAAAACATCATTTATCTTATAAAAATACTTACGCAGTAAAATTGCTTGCAATGCTCTCTGCTAAATTAGCAAATCTGTAATAGGAATGCAAAGTTTACAGAGCAAGTTATTAATTTTCCCTACCTTACTTTAAAGTTACCTTTCTTCAAAATTTCCCAGCCGATCGCAACCAACATTTTTCACTTTTTCCACCTGTTGTTGGGTTGAGCTTTCAGCCAAAACTATCAGCAAACAATTCACGAGTAAAATCAAAGCGATTGTTCTCATGATGACTTCAGGACTTATTGGTTTTAAATTAAAAGACTACTACCATGTGAAGACCAAACTGTGAGACGTTTTATACTTGCTGAATTTGTTTTGCACTGATAAGGTAATTGTGCACAATCAGAATCAATCTAGAGTGGGTTACGGAAGTTTCTGTTTCATGATAAGAAATCGTTATCTACTTCAACCACAGGTCACACTTTAGGAAACACCGATTTACACTTTAATCTGATTGCACTTCTAGAAAATCTTCTCTTTCACAATAACAGACAAAAACTGTCCCCCCACCTGGTGGTCCAGCTTTGCCAGTAACATTCCAATGAATAGCACCGACCCCTCGACCTGTGAGACAGAGAGTCACAGCTGGTGTGACCCCGTTGAACTCGTTGTTTGCGAAGGGTTGGCGCGGAGGTTAGAAATCTCGTAAAACATTTCAATCAACATGTCTAAGCCGGGGAATATTAAATTCCTAAGAGGTAAAAATTCCAACAATTTGACCCCACCCCCCAAAAGGTTACAGAGGAGACTCCTTACTGTGTGAGCGTCTGTCACTTGCTCTGTGTTTGCGACGTCACAGTAATGGCACGAACATAAAGCACAGATGACATGGATGCAAATTTTCCAATTGCATACATGTGAAGCACACGGTGATGGAGACTTGCAATCGCACACCAAAAGCACGTGAGTTACTGGATTACTTGCTTTGTGAAAATAGGGTGATCTTTACATTTAGTTCTTTATCTTTACTCTTGTTTGTCTTTTGACTAGAAGATTTTTTCTGTTAATAAATTTAATTCTAATATAAGAGCGAGTTTTTCACCGATGTGAAACAGGTCGTATCGAGATGCTCCGATTTGGATGAAACTTTCAGGGTTTGTTTGTCTATACATGAGATGAACTCATGCTAAATATGAGCTCTCTACGATAAAGGGAAGTGGGGTAAAACGGGCATTGAATTTTGAGGTCCAAAAAACATGAAAAATCTTAAAATTGCTCGCATTTCCGCAAAACTTCATCAATTCCAACTCTCTTAAATGCATTCGAATGGTCTTTCGAAGCCCTTCAAAATGTGCTTTAGACATCCAGGATTGGTTTAACTTTTTCTCATAGCTTTTGCAAATTACTGATAAAAATTGATTTTTTTAAAACCTTAATAACTTTTGGCAACAGCCTCCAACACCCATACTTCCATAGGTCAAAAGTTAGGAAATTTCATGGACCATAAGCCTACGGTATTAACTTTTTGGCCAATCGCAGTTTTTCTCATATTTTTTCGAGTTTTCTACAACAAACATTTTACAACGTTAGTTTTTGCCCTGTAGGCCTCCATAGCGGCACTTTTTGGTCTCAATTTTGTCATATTTGGAATCCTCGGAAAATTTCACGTTAGTTAGAAGTATTGGAGTTGTAAATTTGAGTGGAAAAATTGCCATTTAGAATGAATTAAAATATTTTTTAACAATTTGTTGGATTACGGGTAAAACAGATTTTCGTCTACTTGATACAGCATTTGACGTATTAATCATAGGGTAAATCAGATCTTTTTCTTTTTTCAAAAATGTTTAATTTACTTATTTTTTAAATTAAAATTACAACTCCAATACTTCTAACTTACGTGAAATTGTCCGAGGATTCCGAATATGACAAAATTGAGACCAAAAAGTGCCGTCTTCTCGGCCTACAGGGCAAAAACTAACGTTGCAAAATTTTTGTTCTAGAAAAATCGAAAAACTATGAGAAAAACTGCGATTGGCCAAAAAGTTAATAACGTAGGCTTATGGTCCATGAAATTTCCTAACTTTTGACCTATGGGAGTATGGGTGTTTGAGGCTGTTGCAAAAAGATATTAAGGTTTTAAAAGAATCAATTTTTGACAGTAATTTGCAAAAGCTAAGAGAAAAAGTCGAACCATCCCTGAATGTCTATGGCTCACTTTAAAGTGCTTCAAAAGACCTTTCGAATACATCTAAGAGAGTTGGAATTGATGAAGTTTTACGGAAATGCGAGCAATTTTAAGATTTTTTATGTTTTTTGACCTCAAACTTCAAAGCCCGTTTTACCCCACTTCCCTTTGTCGTAGAGGCCTCATATTTGGCATGAGTTCATCTCATGTATAGACAAACAAACGCTGAAAGTTTCATCCAAATCGGAGCACCTCGATACGACCTCCAGAACAAACCGAGCAATATTTACAAATACTGCCTCTTAAGTAAAAAGAAAAAATTAACAATCACAAAAAAGACAAAAACCATTTTGGTATGAAAAAGAAACATTGGTTAAAATAGAATAGAAACAAATCAAAATAGATAAAGCCAAAAAAAATGCAGAAAGGCATGGAAATGCATTTGGCAGCAGTATAGTCAGTTTGCAGTCATCAGTTTTCAAAAAAAAACTAAGTTTCGACGATTTTTTTTGCGGAAAAAAAACTTCTTGCGATACTAAACATTGTAAATTCACTAGAATTTTAATTATCTTAAATTGAGGTCAAACATGCTAAAGTTAACATGATAATTTTTGGAAAGAATATTTGTATTGACCCTCAGATTTTAATTATTCTTGAAGGGAGGAGACAAAAACATTGGTAATATTTGCAACAGCTTAAGTTAAAATGATTAAATAACATTATCAGACTGTCATAAAAAATCAAAACATTCTTTAAATATTTTTTGGAAGTAAATGTTGATTTTTATACCGCAATTTTCCAATATTTAGAGGTAATTTTATGATTTCTTCAAAATTTAGGATTTAGGAAATATTTCATGAAACTTTTGTTACCATCAAGCACCCGCAAACTTTGTTTTCAACATTGAATTAATTAGCTGTTTAAAGGTAGTCCACACATCTGCTTAGGATAGTAACTTAACACACGTAATCATTAAACAACGAAATAAATTAAATGAATCTTTTCGCTTACGAAAACCTTCCATTTGCACTTTAACTATTTAAACTCTTTCTACATATTTTTATAAGTTATTGTTTTCTTTATCTTCTTTCTTATGTAAATCCTCTGAAGTTTCATATAAAAAATCTTCGAAATTTTCATTAAAGATTTTTCATTTTTTTTTCAATTGATTGAATCTTTGCGGGTCGTCCTTTCATCTATGATATAGAAGAGAATATAAATTTTCAGTTGGTTTTTGCGAACATCAAATAAAATAAAATTTTAAAAAACCCTAAGTTTATGGTGTCTTTGGAAAAGATGTTAAACATTTATTGAAGGTCCAACATCTGAGAATTGATAAAGATTGAACGACTAATGTAACAGTTGCTTTTCTACATACATTTTGACGATTTTTCCCATACAAAATTCAAGCAATTAGAAAGAGGGATTCCCGTGGTCAGAATGAGCACATATTTGGAATTTAGCCTTTGATTTCAGGGGGTATCCCCGAGATATCCCAGATTTGGAACACCCTAATGAGGATCCAATAGAAATCCAATGCCTTTAATATATAAATACATCACACTGTCTTTTCAGACTGAATTTACTAACTAAACGGGACAAACACAGAACACCCAGAGGAGATGGGTGGTAATCGAACCCAGGCCCCTTAGCACACATAAGGGATCGGCAGCTGAAGCCGCTAACCATCGCGCCACGGGGTCCTCGCCTAAACGCCTGTGCTAAAAAAAATCCCATATCTGAAACTTTCTTTAATAAATATCGAACTGGGAAGGATACATAAATACTGAAAATGTTATTTTTTGGATATTTTTAATCTTACAAAAGGGACTAAGTGAAGTGAATTTTTTTGCAGTATTTATATCGCATTTTAAAAAGTAGATTCTATTCAATGTTTTTTTTTTCATTTTTAGTTTTTTCAATATTTATTCATTTTTTTTCACCATATATTATTGATTTAAACACGAAACCCTTGGATTTTCAAGGAGCAGTGGTTGTAATCAAATTTATTAGTTTTAAAGAATTTAAATATTTTTAAACTTGAACAGCAAAACATTTATCCGTATTTTTAAATGTGTTCGGTTAACATTCAATATTAATTCCAGTACAATTTTGTTCAATTTTTATGAATAAAAAAATGGTTTTTCATTTAATAAAACCATGAGCATTAAAATTCAAGCAGGAACAGTTCATTTCATTTTATTGTTCTATTTATTTCACAAATTAAAAATTAACGTTTCATTTTTTTTTTTTGCTTTTTCATGATAACTTGAATTTCAAGAAAAACATTAAGTCTAAGATAATGATATTTGTTTTTTTTTCCTAATTCAAGGGTGGAATGTAGGTCTTGAAATTAGTCAAGAAACGATAAATTTTGAAAACCACTACTTTTAAAAGTAGAAAAACTCCAAATTTTAACAACTTAACATGTTTGCTAAATTTGAAGAGATTTATTGTGAAAAAAAGTTTCTTCTGAACAATTGAATTTGATGGTAAGTAAAAATCATGCATTTTATTTACAGGAAATCGTATAAAAACTGTTTTCTAAAATAAAAGAAAGCAATAAATAAAAAGATCATTTGAAGATACTAAGTTTAGTCCTAATAATAGGAAGATGTGTTATCAATTTATTGATCTTAAAAGAGTATCATAAAAAAAAATCAAAGGTAAAATCGTAAACTTAACTGTTTTATTTTTTTGTTAGAACGCTTAGTACTTTTTTTTATCTATTCTTCATCAACTGTTATTAGTAAAGACAACCATCAACTTTTCTCGTTGATAGGAATTTTTTTTTTCAGATAAAATACATTGATTATCGTATAAATATAGCATATGTAGTTTTTTTTCTAAAACAAACTCATTTTCATTATTGCACAGTGGTCCAGATCGCAAAATTAAGTGTACACTGAATTATGGAAAAACTGTGAAGTTTTGGAGCTTTGGTGTCTTCAGGAGAGTTTAGGCTCAATTCTGAGGGTAGATTCAGATTCAGTGAGCAAAATTAGGGTGGTCTCATACTTTTTTTCCTTTAAAGTTAGACATTTTCAAACGAAAATATCTCGAGTTTCAAGAAAAACACTCCTAAGATTTTTTCATCGTTTGTAGTGTAGAATTTGACCTGCGCTATTAAGAACTTTTTAAGTTTTAAATTTGCATCATTTTTGCCTTCCTCACCTTACTGAGGAAAGACTATAAAATCACTCGAAAACTGAACTTCTCAATTAGACCTCCTAGAAGATTGTAAAAAGGGTGTTTTTTGGAAGAAACCCCGTCATGTTATACATTTTTAAAAAGGCATTTCAATGACCTTTCAAACGCGACCAATACATTGAAGATCTGACAACCCTATCAAAAGTTATTAGCACTTAAGTGTTATTTATGCACTTTTTGAAAGCCGGATCTTAGATATCATGATGACGTTGTCCGGATCTATCATGCAACCCGTTGTTAAACAGATAATTAAAAGACCTTTCCAACGCGTCCAAAACATTGAAGATCTGACAACTCTATCAAAAGTTATATGCACTTAAGTGTTATTTATACACTTTTTGGAGGCAAGATCTCAGATATTTTGATGAAAACGTTGTCCAAATATATCATGCGACCTGTCTTTGGATAGGTAATTAAAAGACGACCTTCCCACGAGCGTGTTTGGATAGCATTACCCTTTAAATGAGAGGAAGGCACCAACCACCTAAGGGTGGATTAAGTAACGTTTTACCTTAAAATTTATGTAACTTTAGACCCTTAAGTCCAAAATGACTTGTCAGAGAATAAAAATGTTTGTTTCTTAGAGTTTAAAAAGTGCCTCAAACATCACTTTTCTCGATAACCTAACCCTGAATCAGGGCTCAGGTGATTTTTTCGAAATATGGTCGCATAAGGCGTAGATTGCGAGATAGAATGTTAATGTCTTCGACAAAGTTGCTTGGGTTGGCAAGCTCAACAACTTTAAGAAAACAAAAAAAAACCCAAAAATAATCCTGAAAAGCAAGATTTTCAAAATCACCCTAATCAAGAACCACCTTTATTTTCAACCAAACCAAAAATTGCCCCTTTCCATTTGCAAAAACTCTTTTCAAGACACAAAAACTCTTAACTTTCACAATTTTTCGGAAATTTATTTTTCCGCCTTGTTTTGCGATCTGGACCACTGTGCATTGTTTTAAAGTTGAGAGCATTCGAAAGACGCATTATTACGCCCATTTTTTAAATATTTTTTTCTTTCCATTTTGTAATTTATAAATTTTTTGAAAATTTTCATCGCTCAACGTCATTTAATTAAAATAATATCACTCTACCGCACATTTCCACAATGCAATGTCAAACCTCGTCAACACCACGTGCTTTCTACTACCCCGGCTGAGCTTTCATCGAATGCTTCTTAGTGCTCGTGCCACACGGCATCTCAAACTGTCGAGCGAGCAATTCCAGACACCCCGTAGTGTGAGAGGAAACCTCCTGCACCAGCGTACCGGAAGTAGTACGCTTCGGTATGATTCCGGTTTCGCTAGAAATGCTAGATGATTTTCCTCCCTTTTCAGAGGTGATGTTCTTCCACCGCTGCCCCTTCTGTTATGTAATCACATGTAACAGTCAGTGATTTTTCACTTTGTGATCCGAGGGAAAACATCGCGATGAGAGATATTTCGGGATTAAAGTGACAGGTGCGAATAGCTGGAAAGTGGATTATTGTGATAGGCAGGAAAAATATAATTATCTGCATAAAATTATCAAAATTCCGAAACCATAAGAATACCCTTACATTTTCAACTCAAGTACTTTGCAATTTTTTTCACCGGAAGAGAATTGGAAAAGTTTTCCAATGAATAATTCTTTCAAAATTATCCTTTTCTCACATTGACAGTGTGCGGTTGAAGGCGATACTTTGCGGTATTATGCTAACGATGAAAATTTCATCTCCTCACCGCGCAACCAGCCAAATTAGAAAGTTTGCTTCCGAAACATGGCAGGAATAATGACAGAACAAACAATTTGCCACATCAAAAGTACATTTTGTTCTCGGGGGAGGAAAAAAAATCCATCCCCTAAAGAACAATCCCCGATGGAAAAAGCACCGTCCATTATGAATCGCTGATGGTATCGGAATTATTCCGCTCGTTTTCCATTTTCAATTTTGTTATTTCTTAAATTCCACCGTTTTTCCACAATCCGCCTCCCCATCACCCCTTGAAGTGGTCGTTTTTTTCCAGTTGAGCAAGGACTCATTTGCGAATTTTCCCACCCTTGATGGGGAGAGTGAAATTTTCCCACGGACAACGTCAGCCGTCGTGCCATTTTTAGAGCTTTCGTGCCTGCAGCGTGTTTTTTGTGGGACTGCGTTTCAAGTTCCGTTTCATTTATCTTTTTTTTTCTTTTTTTTTTGACGTCGAGGACACCTTGCCTTGGTGCGCTTATTATCATTGGCTAGCAATTTCACGCCGGTGACGGCGGCGGATCCTTTTGGAACGGTTTTCCTGTCTTTATAGCGGTTGAGCTCTTTTTTTTTGCGTTGTTGGTTGTTCGTCCCAGGAATGCGTTGATTCGCTCAGTCTAGCAATTACAAACCGTTTCGTTTTAATTTGAGTTGAGAAGACCTCATTTAACTTTGATGAAGTCGACGAAGTTTAGTTCAAACAATTTAAAAAAAATAAGCAGTAAAACTGTACAACATTGAATCTATCCTCATTTTTCCACGTCACAGGACCAACCCACCCACGGTGGTGTGCTGCTCCAGCAGCACTTCAGGAAGATTAAAAGTCGAATTAACACAAAGCACCTCCGCTTATCTTTTTTTTTCATATAACCAAGAAAGAAAAAAAAAACTAAATTTTCTGGAGCGAAACATTGCACACAAAGTTGGTCGTCGAGCTGCGTTGGCCCCCCCTCAAGGGGGGAGTCGTGGGTGGCTATTCCCGACCACCGGAGTCTCATCCGGTGATGATGACGATGACAGTCTCAGTGGGTGCACCGTTTCCCACCAGGTGGAAAAGTGTGTCGAAAGGAAGAGAGAGAGGACGAACATCATAATGATAACGTGCGACGATTGTTTTAGGTGCTATTTTTGAATCCTTTGGAAAAGCTCCTCCCTCGCAGTTAGAAGCTCTTCAGGAGCTGTGGGAGGGTGAGTGAGTAATTTGAGAATCACCATTTGAGTGAGGGGTGCGGGGAAGCGGGGCAGTCGTTTGACTTTCGAAGAAGCGAGCTTAGGTGGGTAAAAAGATTAAACTAATTAGTTTTCGTAACGGGATAATCTTGGCGACGAGTTAACGAACTGTGCACGGTGGTGACGTTGGAAAACAGAGAGGGAGTGGAAAAATCGATAGTTTTTCTCAGGGTTGGAAGCTCGGGTTTATCAACACAGGCTTCCTTCCATGGGGACAATAGAAAAGGGATTAGAACGGACAAAGCCCCCGCGACAAATCAGCTTTTGCAGAAGGTGATGGAACGGATCAAGTGCGGGATGAAGTGGCGTTGCTAGCATATTCAAAGTATTTGAGTTGAAGTTTGAAAAATTTCAATATTTTTTTATTGCAATGTTAAAAATATTCAGATGACACTTTGAATCATTATGTAATTATTAATTGTAATGAAGGTTTTTTATTTTTATTTTCCGGCCGTTGAAAATATTTACAATGTTTATTTTTTGGCAGAACTTACAAATTTCAACAAATTTTCAACGATTTTAGATAATTATTGTGCATGAATAATATCAATAAAACTATCCTTTTCACTCAGAAATTTCCATTTTATTAATTTTAGCAGTTGCAAATTGTAACAATTCGATTGATTTTCCATTCCAAAATTTAAATTGATTTTTGAATTGATTGTGCATTATGGCATAATTTGTAGTGGGTCTAGATCATTTCCCCGAATGACATTTCCCCGAATGCCATTTACCCGAAAATCATTTCCCCTAATTGGCCACATCCCCGAATACCACTTCCCCTAATCAGCCACATCTCCGAATGCAATTTCCCCGAATATCATTTCCCCTAATCGGCTATATCCCCGAATGCCATTTCCCCGAAGTGACACTTACGCCAATTGCCGTTTATTTAAATTTAAATTTTCATATCCCCTAATCATCATTTTCGGTAAAGCCTTTTTCCATGACTAACAGTTATTTTCTTTCTCAATTTTACCGAACAAACAGTTTTTTCGGGTATGCTGTTGATTAAATGTTGTAAATTGGGTAGTAAAGCCCTTTGTCAATTTTTATGAACAACGGTAAGAAACATGATTAAAAACCATTTCTGATAACGTTTTTTTCCATTTTTATGCAAATAAAAACTTATTGACAAGACAACATTTTTTCGATGGATCAACTATGGTCCCCTTGGAATGAGCTGTCAAGTAGAAGCTTTTCTGCCAAGAAGGGCCGTGAAGTGATTTTTTTTTAAATTGAATTAAAAATCCATTTTAAATCCTTTGCGGTCGTTCAAAGGGTCATTGTACTTAGAAAAATAAGCCTTATAGTTGTGAACAATAATATCACAAATTGAAGCTAATTTTAGGACCCAATTACAGTCCAGACTCGATTATCTGAAGCCTCGATTATCCGAAGTTCGATTATCCGAAGTTCGATTATCCGAAGGTTTGTATGGGACTTCGAATAATCGAATCAAGAACAATTCAATTAGGGTTTATTAGTAAATAATCAATTTACAATTTCGTGTATCTTTTAGCCTAATAGAGTTTTGGAGTTCCTTTCAACTATGGTTTATACTATAATTTATTTAGATGTAATTGGATATTCTAACAATGGATTTGGCAAGAGAAGGAAAAATAAAAAAAACCTTCGAGATAGAACAAAATTTTGTTTTCGTTTTTTTTTTTCTTTTTCTTGTTTTAAACATCAAATTTGAGTACCGCAACCCCATTTCAGTTAAATTTTAATAGTTGATTGTCTATTAAATAATAAAAGTTTTTTTTACAATATTCCAACACCGCCATATTGGCCTTGGATTTAAAAGTTCTAAATCACTTTAACGTAGTTTAGGGGACATACGCTCGATAACAAAAAATTAGGCATCAAAAAAAAATTTTTTTTTTCTTGATTCGATTATCCGAAGTGAAATTTTTCCGAAGCCTTCAGATAATCAAGTCTGGACTGTACTAGATTTGCTTTCTTCAATTTACATTTGTATTCAACCGCATAATTAGATGTTGTTTTTGAGAAATTTGCAAGGAAATTTGTCTTTTTTTTTGAATTTTGTCAACGAACCCAAAAATCGGACATATAGGTACATAAGGCTGGTACAAATTTTATTTAAAGTTTTTGTTGATTATACTTTTCACCAAATCCCAAACCAGCAATGTGAATAAAATGATCAGTGTGTACGGGGTTCTGTACTACGAAAATCGCAGGGTATGTTTTTTGAATCATAAAAAATAACAAAACTTCTGTTTTGAGAATATATGTATAAAAAAAACTGTAACAATATTCATTGCATTTGAATTTGAATTGAATCCCCCCCTAAAATTCTACGTCTGTTCTGAATGAAGCCAAAAAGAAAGTTGATCATTCAAGGCGAACCTTTAAATATGTTGTTTGGTGTGATAAAAATTGTCATCAATTTTTTTCTCTTAAAATGCTATTTCATTTTTGCTTGACCGCGTTCGGGGAAATGGCATTCAGGGAAATGACTATTCAGGGATATGACTAATCGGGTAAGTGGCATTCGGGATTGTGGCCCATTCGGGAAAATGGAAATCGGGGATGTGGACGATTAGGGGAAATGGGAAATTCGGGTAAATGGAATTCGGGGAAATGACTATTAGGGGAAGTGTCTTTTCGGGGAAGTGGCATTTGGGGAAATGTCCCTTCGGTAATACGGGTTTCGGGGAAATGTCATAGATTCTTTGTAGTACCTCCCGGTTACGCAGTGTTTCCCTCATTGACCGCTGGGAGCGCTAGTAGGTTGACAGTACAGACTCTCATGTTTGTTATTGTTATTTTCTGTGATCTAGATTTAAGATTTCTTGTATTGTAAAATTGTGATAATAAATTCTTCTTTGTTGAACCTCCGAGGAGGACGGAGAAAAATGAGTTCCTAAAATCGTGAACAAGCGATCATGAAAATGGGAACCACGAACAAAGTATTCAAAGCCCATGGTACGATTTCCAAAAACGTACCATGGGATTTGAACACTTTGTTCGTGGTTCCCATTTTCATGAACGCTTGTTCACGATTTTGGGAACTTTTTTTTCTCCGTGTACTGTCTTCGGGAGAGTTGTTTAGGACATTCAGGGCTATACTTCTGCGGTGTTAGTTTCGTGAAATAATAACACATGAATTTTGTAAATCAAAAACTGTGAAATGCAAGTTTCGCCATAGTAATTTCCATACAAATTTCATTTGCTTTGCCCCAATCGCGGGCTTAACCAATCGCACTCAAATTTTGGGAGGTTGTTTGGGACCCTAAAAGGGACCCAAAAAATGTGTTGCTGAAAAAAACAATTTTCGATTCCACCCTATTAAAACAATTTCAATTAACAACAATAAAGTGATTGGAAACCAGGGATGCCAGATACACAGATTTGTCTGTGTTTCACAGACATTTGAGCTTGTGTCAGACATTTTTTGAGGTGCACAGACTTTTTGAAAACTTCATTAAATTAAAATTTTGTAAAAATATCAATCTAAACTTATTTCGTTAGTCTTCAAATGCTTAAAAACACAATTTTTAATGGATTTCTATGACTGTAAATTGATATATTTAAATTTTAGACATTTGCACAGACATACACAGATTTTTTTACAGACATTTTAAAAAATCATGTGGCATCCCTGTTGGAAACATTAAAATAATTCAACGCTTTAAATTTCATAAACAGTAAATTTGTGCTCAATTTTGGAACATATTTTTGAAAAAATGTTATAACAAGTAGCTATCAGAGTGAAGCATGCATTTTAACAAAATCACTATAAAATTTGGAATTTATGCACGGAGATTTTGTTTTCCAAAATCGCGAACAACCGTTTATGACATTGGGAACCACGAAAAAATAGCGCGCAATTTGAACTTATTGTTCATGGTACAGGGTTGTTCAAAATTTTTGTAACTGATTTTTCTCCGTGTTATATTCTACACAGATGGATTGTTTTGAAATATATGGTTTGATTTAATAATTGAAAATATAAGTATTTTTTTAAATTTAAAAATTATTAATTTTTTTCTAATTTTTTTTGACAATAAGACCGTTTGTTGCCGAGCAAGTGACATTTGAAAAATGACGGTTTATTGGAAAACAATTGAATTTTTTTTCTCATGCTGATATTTTTTTTTTTTTTTGCATTGTTATATTTGAGCAACTATTTGTCCGATTTTCATAGTCCAAAATGAAAATTTAGAGAACATTATATGCTACCTGATTTTTATTGAAATTGGACTTACATGGTGTAATTAATAATCATAAGTAAAGTTTATCCAAGCTCAGAAGCGGCCGTGGCTGACAGGTTACGGCGTTCGCTTTGCAAGTGAATGGTTGTGGGTTCGATTGCCATTTCAGAAGTATTGGAATTACAACTCCAGATTGGAAAAATTGCCATTTAGAATGAATTAAAATATTTTTTAACAATTTGTTGGATTAGGGGTAAAACAGGTTTTCGCCTACTTGATACAGCATTTGACGTATTGATCATAGGATAAATAAGATCTATTTCTTTTTTCAAAAATATTTTATTTAAATATTTTTTAAATCTAAATTACAACTCCAATATTTCTAACTTACGTGAAATTGTCCGAGGATTCCGAATATGACAAAATAGAGACCAAAAAGTGCCGCTATGGCGGCCTACAGGGCAAAAACTAACGTTGTGAAATGTTTGTTCTAGAAAAATTGAAAAACTATGAGAAAAACTGCGATTTGCCAAAAAGTTATTACCGTAGGCTTATAGTGCATGAAATTACCTATCTTTTGACCTATGGGAGTATGGGTGTTGGAGGCTGTTGGAAAAAGATATTAAGGTTTTAAAAAAATCCATTTTAACAGTAATTTGCAAAATCTATGAGAAAAAGTCAAACCAATCCTGGATGTCTATGGCACATTTTGAAGTGCTTCAAAAGACCTTTCGAATGCACCTAAGAGAGTTGGAATTGATGAAATTTAACGGAAATGCGAGCAATTTTAAGATTTTTCATGTTTTTTCGACCTCAGACTTCGAAGCCCGTTTTACCCCACTTCCCTTTGTCGTAGAGGGCTCATATTTGGCATGAGTTCATCTCATGTATAGACAAACAAACTCTGAAAGTTTTATCCAAATCGGAGCACCTCGATACGACCTGTTACACATTGGTGAAAAACTCGCTCTTAAGAGTACACAGCAACCAAGGAAGTTGTTGTTTTTTTATTCCAAAATTTATGAACTTTCGGACCCAATCCTGAAATAACGTGATTATAAAAATTGTCAAATTTTGTTGTAAATGGTCATGGAAATAGTAACTTAGGGGATGAATAAAAAATTGTACCGATAGTTTTTGTAGTTTGAAGATACACTCAAAAAAATGAGTTCGCGTAAACGTGAACAGAGTTCATGCCAACGGGAATCAGGAAGAAAGCTGTTCAACTTTTATAGTGCATTGCACCATGAAAGTGAACAGTTTTCTTCCTGGTTCCCGTTGACATGAACTCTGTTCACATTTACGCGAACTCATTTTTTTGAGTGTACTAAAATGAAAATGTGCCTTTGAATTGCTAAATTTTATTTTCAAATCGTCTTTCCTTATGCTTCTATTCACTCATCCTTTGCTCTACAATGAAAGATCCTTATTAAGAGTCAAACAATATGAAATTTCAACATCGAACGCCTTGATGAGATAATTTTCCTCGATTATAACCCGTTATCGCAGATAACCTTCTTCACTGTGGAAGGCAAACTTTAGCAAATTGCATGACTGTTCATTATGATAATCTCTCCAAAGCTAATCTTTCGTTCACACACACACACACACACACACACGCACACTCGCCCTGAAGCAGATCAAATTCTAACCCTTTTTCCCGGGAAAACTCGTTAATCCAAAAACTGGTTTTGTGTGTGAGTGTGTAATAGAGAAAGCAATTTGCGTTCGAAACTTCGCTCAATCCCTTTGAACACAATCACCTTCATCTCATAACAATTTAATTTTCCTCAACATTGTTGCCACCACTACTCCTCACAAAAGAAAAAAAAAGGAAAATATTTCAGAAATTGTGTACATGTAGCTTTTCCCAAATTGTCGAAAGTGAAATCTCGTTAGGAGGTTCGCCTTTAACGACCCCCCTTTGATATTTAAATATAAAGGCAACAACTCGATAACAAACCCCCGCTCGATTCCGCAAAGCCCGATTCGATCAGAACTTGACTCGAGACTTGACTTGGTGAAGGTCGCTGGGAGCATGTTTTTGCGCGATGGTGTTTGGCTTGTTGAATTTTACACCGACTTTTCCCAGAACTCTTCTGTTTGCAGCAAAATTGAGCTGAACTTTGATCTTTGGTGTCGTGTTCTTTTTTTGTCTTCAATTTTGTTGTTATCTTGACGGTGAACGGTGAAGCTTGGAATGATTACAATTTGAACAGTTTGATTCAAAGTATATGTACTTTACCATAATTTCTCTGCCGGCTAACGGTTATTGGATAAGTTCATTATAGTTTGTTTCAAACGAACTGAAATTTGCAAAATTAAGAATGCCAGATTTTCAGTACAATCAAGCTCCCGTCCAAGCGCAAACACCGGGAGGAAGAACCAATCGAATTTTCCGTCGAAATTGGAAACTAATTTATCAACTTTGCAGATCTCGTTAACAATTTGATCCCATCAGCATCATCATCATCTCCGTTCTCGTTTCATGCCTCCGAGTCTCACCATGACTTTGTTTTCTTCCCCTTCTCTCAAAATGCAGATTTCCAACCTGGTCCAGCACCGGTCCGAGGCGCACCAGCACACGTCGGAGCGGACGCTGCGGGCCATCGGGCGGGTCGGGCAGGCGGTGAACCTGGCCGTTGAGCGGTTCGTGACGGTGGGCGAGACAATCGCAGATGACAATCCAGAAATCAAGCAGGACATGTACGATGCCTGCAAGGAGGCACGAGCAGCTGGTGAGTTGATCGAGAGGAACTTGGAGCTTTTTCACAGAAGGGACTTGAAAGGGTTGAAGGGATTTTTGTAATTCCGGATTACTTCAAATACTCTTAAATTAAGTATTGATTATTCCTACAATTTCATGTGAAACTTCAAGATTCATGCAATAGCTTCTGGTCTATCATTTGGTGTCTACCTTTTGAAAATTTCACAAACTTCTAATACAACCACACGATACGTGCACAACATGGTCACGTAACACACTAATAGTAATCACAGCTTTCTGCCGAAGAGCGTCACGAAATCCACTTTCCATTGGGGACAATGTAAAACTTACCCATTATGCACCATCAGTGAATACATTGTCACGCGTTGATGCAGTTATGGGCACTGTGAAAAAGTCAGAGTCAGATTCTTGGTCGAACTGTGACTCTGACTCCTGACTCCTGACTCCTGACTCCTGACTCCTGACTCCTGACTCCTGACTCCTGATCCTGACTCCTGACTCCTGACTCCTGACTCCTGACTCCTGACTCCTGACTCCTGACTCCTGACTCCTGACTCCTGACTCCTGACTCCTGACTCCTGACTCCTGACTCCTGACTCCTGTCTCCAGACTCTGAGTTAAATTGAACTGAACCTGAACCTGAACCTGAACCTGAACCTGAACCTGAACCTGAACCTGAACCTGAACCTGAACCTGAACCTGAACCTGAACCTGAACCTGAACCTGAACCTGAACCTGAACCTGTACCTGAACCTGAACCTGAACCTGAACCTGAACCTGAACCTGAACCTGAACCTGAACCTGAACCTGAACCTGAACCTGAACCTGAACCTGAACCTGAACCTGAACCTGAACCTGAACCTGAACCTGAACCTGAACCTGAACCTGAACCTGAACCTGAACCTGAACCTGAACCTGAACCTGAACCTGAACCTGAACCTGAACCTGAACCTGAACCTGAACCTGAACCTGAACCTGAACCTGAACCTGAACCTGAACCTGAACCTGAACCTGAACCTGAACCTGAACCTGAACCTGAACCTGAACCTGAACCTGAACCTGAACCTGAACCTGAACCTGAACCTGAACCTGAACCTGAACCTGAACCTGAACCTGAACCTGAACCTGAACCTGAACCTGAACCTGAACCTGAACCTGAACCTGAACCTGAACCTGAACCTGAACCTGAACCTGAACCTGAACCTGAACCTGAACCTGAACCTGAACCTGAACCTGAACCTGAACCTGAACCTGAACCTGAACCTGAACCTGAACCTGAACCTGAACCTGAACCTGAACCTGAACCTGAACCTGAACCTGAACCTGAACCTGAACCTGAACCTGAACCTGAACCTGAACCTGAACCTGAACCTGAACCTGAACCTGAACCTGAACCTGAACCTGAACCTGAACCTGAACCTGAACCTGAACCTGAACCTGAACCTGAACCTGAACCTGAACCTGAACCTGAACCTGAACCTGAACCTGAACCTGAACCTGAACCTGAACCTGAACCTGAACCTGAACCTGAACCTGAACCTGAACCTGAACCTGAACCTGAACCTGAACCTGAACCTGAACCTGAACCTGAACCTGAACCTGAACCTGAACCTGAACCTGAACCTGAACCTGAACCTGAACCTGAACCTGAACCTGAACCTGAACCTGAACCTGAACCTGAACCTGAACCTGAACCTGAACCTGAACCTGAACCTGAACCTGAACCTGAACCTGAACCTGAACCTGAACCTGAACCTGAACCTGAACCTGAACCTGAACCTAAACCTGAACCTGAACCTGAACTCAACTCAAATCAACTTTTCCACTGTGCATTTTCCAAATCCTTTCCTAGACAACGACAACACACTACAGGTGGCGTGCCTGTCCCCAAACGGTACCCATTCGTGCCGTACCGGCACCAGCTTTACACGGACTCTCATTAATCATGATTACGATTGCCGGAGAACAGCAACGTGTGGTGCCATTAGGCAAAACCAACCGTTGACGCGTCACATAAACGGACCACCGTGGACAGACATGGTGAGACCGCACATACGACGATTGTCTCTGGGGCGTCCTCCCACCACCACCCACCCTATAGGACAAAAGCGATTTGGACAAGGGATTTAATTTGGCCATGGTTTGCCTTCGGTGGGTTTTGGGAACGGGATTTTTCGGAGCCGGGACGTCGACTGGCGCTGACAGCTCAGGGGTAATTAATATGCACATGAGCGGTTGGCTCATTTCGGGATATCGTGTGGAGAATCGTGGTAGATAAGGTTGATTGAGTTATTGTACTTTCAAAATTAAATTAAATTTGAATACCCTTTTTCGAACGAACAAAAATCCTATTAAAAATATTGCGTAGTCTGAATCTGTGGAGTTGGTTTTTTTGAGAACCTAAAAATCAAAGCAATTCTCAAAAACGATAAGACAAAACAGAGGAGATCGAAGCAACCAAAGGTACTGACTATATCGCAAAGTCATTCTCCTCAACTATTTCACTTAAAACACATCCAATTATCAAACCCTCTCGAAATAATGCGCGGCTGGGGTCTTCGCGGAATGATTCAAAATCCACTGGTAAGATCATCATAACCTGCAATCTTCAATAAGCTCCTGCGGCAACATCACAAATCCCCATTCCAGCTGTGGCCAATCTACGCCCTGTGCGCGGCGGACATGGCCTGGCTGTCGTTCCACGTCGTGCGCACCTCCCTGTACAACCCGGACGTCGTGTGGAACCACAACAGCAACCCGGAACCGTGGAACGATCACCGGGAGAAGCGTTATCGGGTAGGATTTTGAAAAAAATGACCTTTTTCGGTTGTTTTGTGAAATTCTACAATTGTGTTGTTCTAGCTCTGGGCGGGAACCTACGACTACTCGAAGCGTCCCTGTTTGGCTCCAATTTTCAAGGACGGTGATGTCATTCCTGTTGCGCAACCGGATGAAGAATAGGAGAATTTGGTTTCCTTTTTGGCGCAAATCAAAGAAATCAAAAGCTATTTGCATTTTCACTGAACTAAACTTGAAATAAAATGTTGTAGAATGATTTTTGTTTTCTGGGTAGCATCACTATTTTTTGACAGTTTTTTCATTCCTTGATTATTTTTTTTTTGTAATAATATTGTGAGTTATCCCATTTTTTTTTAACATGAGCAGATCTTTGAGCATGAGCATTAGCATGAGCATGAGCGTGGTTGACTGCCAATGAGCTGCTACTCCGTTATTGACGGATCAGCTGAAGTTACACCACGGGGTTGGGCACATGGTTGATCCGTAGCGCATTGGATTTACTTCCGTAAATATTTCGTAAATATCGTAAATACAGGCGTAAATATTATTTATCTGCACGATATTCGGAACAAACTTTTGTTCAGTGTGGATAGTGACAGTTCAGGACTGTCACTTGTTTGTTTCCTTCATTTACAAACTGTCACCGCTCCAATCCAGCTTGAGGTATATTTTTCCACCTTCAGGATTTCCGGTGCCCTACGAAGATTGGGACAGCGGGACCAGAAACGTCAGCACTTCTACTAAAGAAGCAAATGCGGGTGATGACGGCAGGACCGTTGATGAAGCGGTCCCTGCCGGCCGAACTTCCACCACCCTCACAATCCGACCGCAGCCGTTACCGCAAGCCCAACCGGACCCGGGCATGCTGGAGCTGCATACCAGCTCGGAGAACCATGCCCGCGTGTTGGAAGCCCAAGCCGTCGCAGTCAGACAGCCGGCAGCGTTGCACACCCCCGCAGAACCAACGACGACGCAAGTGTGCTGGGGCAAAATAACGACCAAAAAGCACAAAACGTGGGAGGGCGACGGAACGTTGACCATCGTGGGCGGGAAGAGCGTCACGTTGGGCGACGAGGACGGCAAGGTGATTGGGAGCTCCGGGTTGGTGAAGGGAGAGGAGCTGGAGGAGGGTTCGCGGTTGAGGAAGGAGGTTGAACTGGTGGAGCGGATTGATGGGGAGGTGGCCAAGGAGAATGATGTGCCGGTGAAGAGGGTTCGATTCGAGGCGAGAGGAGTGTTTTTATTCCGCCGGTGGAGTCGATGTGCGCTGGGAGTCCGATTGTGGTGTCGACACGGGTGTCGAGCAGGTTGGGACGGTGGGGAGGAAGCGATTACGGAGGACTTTGTTCCGTTGACGATGCGGGAGCCTTCGTTCGATCAGTGGAAGTATAACAAAGAGTTGCGTTCCGTACTGCGTGGCTAAGCATTTGCGGCCTCACCAGCGGGAAGGGGTAAGCTTTCTGTACGAATAAGTATTGGGAATGAAACGCGAAGACTCGGAACAGTTTGGAGCGATTTTGGCCGACGAGATGGGACTGGGGAAGACGTTGGCGTTGATCTACACCTTGAAGAATCAGGGACCTTACGGGCAGCCGATTGTGAAGCGGGTTCTGATCGTGACTCCGAGCAGTTTGGTGGACAACTGGGATCGAGAGATAACAAAGTGGTTGAAGCAGGAACGGATCTTTACGTTCATCGTGGGGCCGAATAGCAAGTTGAAAAAGTACGCGCACCTGTTCGCAACCCAACGAGTTGTCGCATGGGGGGAGAAGGGAGAGGAGGGGGCGGTCAATATCGTTTTTTTCACAATATCTAACAATACAAAAAAAGCTGATTTCACAAATAAAAAGAAATTAAACCAACGGCGACTTTTCCTTGGCCAGATCGGACGCGTCCCAAACGAGCTTGGCACCGTCTCCGATGAACATCTGCACCAGCTACTGGCCGGCCAGCTTCAGGTAGGTCGACTTCGGTGGATGAATTCTCAGGTTCTTGAACTTGTCCTTGTGCGTCGTCGGCAGCACGACGGCCTCAATCAATTTCTGGATTTGCCTGTCCAACCCGCCAATGTCCAAATACTGCTCGGTCGGCCGGAAGTGTCTCCAGGA
The DNA here is from genome assembly GCF_015732765.1 of Culex quinquefasciatus. Taxonomy (NCBI): domain Eukaryota; kingdom Metazoa; phylum Arthropoda; class Insecta; order Diptera; family Culicidae; genus Culex; species Culex quinquefasciatus. The sequence goes on along the minus strand of NC_051862.1, from coordinate 55,601,162 downwards.
TGAGGTACGAGTCCTTGTTTACGCCCACCAAATCGCCCGGCTTGAGTTTCTCTGGATCAACCAGGCCAAACACGGGCAAAAAGTACGTCTGCCGTGTTAAAGTCTTGATTACGGTGCGCTTGCCCTTCCGCTAGGAGTCCAGCACCACCACCGCCCCGTCGTCCTCCGTGAGGGTCCACGTCCAGCAGCTCGATCGACTTGTCCTCCTGGGTTGCCTCCCATCTCGATTGCTGGTGCCTTACTGAGTCCGGAAGACGCACTAAATTCAACACAAAACAATGGAAAATCCGGATTTACTACGACGAAGCTGCTGGCCCATGAAATTGCCGGATGATAATAGAGCGCCAGCGAATCACCCGGCCGGGAAATGTAATAGAGACAGATTGATTTTTTTTTTTGTTGTTAGTAAACAGTGCGCGCGTTTGCGATGACAGCTGTGAAAAACACTGAAATAAAATTCATAGAGGAATAGTGTATGCACGTAAATATGGATGCACATACGGATTAACTTATGAAATAAATGCAATATATTTGGAGTGACCACCTCGTGAGTTACACAATGAACCAACAGATGAGTAGTGGGAGCTAATCATCCTCACTGTATAACCCCTGAAGATCTCTGCTTTAAGTCAATACCGGCGCCCTGGTACTTTTGTACCCGACCCTCTCCGATTTTAATGAAACTTTTTAGACATTTTTGTGTATTTGGAGCCAATTGTACTCAAAAATGACATTTGTGAAGGGCGTTAGTTATTTAAATATTTTTGTATTTTGTAATTTAAAAATTACTGTCTTTCGAAGTCGTTGCATCGTATCAAAAAGTGATCAAAGACAAACACCCAAAACTGGCAGCGCTAGTCCGAGAGAATGATGGTCTCGAGTCGAGAGAATAGTGGTACCATTCACGGACGCAGAGAACACAGCTCGAGATGGGCGATAGAACTATTCTCTCGAGGTTCATTTGCAAAAAAAGTTCATCCGTCAAACAAAAAACCAAAAGTGTCGACAACGGGAATCGAACCAGAGACCTTTGACAAACCAATCCAATGACTTAGCTGCCTCGGCCACTACAGCTTGGTGACCATGGAGAAGTCACAAGTCGATGTATGACACTTATTGGAGATTTATTGATTCAACTAACGAATGAACTCATTTGTTATGATGGTGTGAGTTGGTACCATTATTCTATCGATTTTGGCACTGCGCCCTCAATAAATTTTGAGAGAACGATTATCTCGATTCTGAATTTTGGGTGTAGGAAATTTGATGGGCTATATACACAATACACTGAAAGAAAAATACACGCCAATTTTATGAAAATTTTAAATTTTTAAGTTTAAAAGTTAAATTTTAAGGTGATGTCAAGATTTTTTTTTCGTTCAAAATTTTTGTGAAAATAGCCTAAAAGGTGACAAAAAGACTCATGAAAAATGCAGGATGGTAAGTCTCTCCTAAAAAAAAATACAAAAATCATTGACTAAAACTGTTTTTGCCTTCCTCACTTTACTGAGGAAAGGCTATAAAATCACTCGAAAAACGAACTTTTTGGTTAGACCTCCTAGACCTACCTTCATTTGTACATATCGACTCAGAATCACCAGCTGAGCAAATGTCTGTGTGTTTGGCTGTATGTAGACATGTGTACCAAATCAATGTCACTGGAATATCTTGTCACAGGCTCAACCGATTTTGGTCGGAATGGTTTTAATAGATCCGTCTTAACGTCCCCTAAGTTGCTGTTTAAATTCATGCAGTTTTATCATGTATTTAACAAGTTATGTTAAAAAACTGTTTCATATTAAATTAAAATTATAGTAAAAAGGGTGGTTTTTTCATGAAACCCTCACATGTTATATATTTTTAGAAAGCATATGAGAAGACCTTTCTTGTGGATTAAGATTTTTTAAGATCTGACTTACTTATCTAAAATTACAAGCAATTTAAAAAATGGTCTGAATTTACATAACCTCAAATGGTCTCGTCTGATCGCCACGAAAAAAGCCTTGTAGAGGGATGCCATTTTCCTGAAAGGCGGTGTCTGTATAATCTTGACAAAAAGTCTGTAGGAAGTCTATTTTTTTACTCGTCACCTATTTTTATTAGGACCTCTTATGGCCTATCTACAATCACTTAGCTTAGAATAGTTAAGTAAAGTAAAACTTAGAAAATGTACACAACTTACGGCCGTCATCCACAATCAACTTAGAAAATTTGCTGGGCTGATATACGTTGCTATGCAGTTGTTTGTTTACCTTTGATATGGAAACGTCAACTTACCGTAGATTTTGAAATTTTCCAAACCATACGTCAAGTTTCTAATTTTATTCCTTTTCATTGTAGAAGATCAGATTCATTTCCATTGATTCAAACTCCTAAGCTAAGTGAAATTTTCTAAGTTAAGTGATTGTAGATAGGCCATTAGGTGCTGCGATCACGTAAGGAGAGATCCATAAACCATGTGGACACTTTAGGGGATTGTAATCACTCTCCAAACCTTGTGACGTAAATTTTTTGTATTTGTCTGCTCTACAACTTTGTAGAACATTATCACACTCTAAAAAATAACCCTGCAAAGTTAGAAAAAAATACGAAATTTTAAAATGAAAAATTGTGTTCTAAATGAAAAAATGACCCTTCTGGGTCAATATAGATTCGAAAAGTACATTAAATTCCCCATTAAATGACATGTTCCAAATTTTTCTACAGTCGAGTAACGGAAAATGGTTTTTCTAAACTTTTTTAGTGTTTTTTTCGATGAAAAATACTTTTTTTTCGGATATCTGAGTACGCCATCAAATCGGGCGTCTAATTTTACATAAAAGTCCCTTTGACACCAAATTTCTATCTCAACACCATTTCAAGCTGCAAATTATTGAAAAACACCTCTTTTTTTGCATGCTCAAAAATGAAAAGGGTCGTACCGTCCCTCCGTCACGAGATATCAATAAATGGACCTCGGACTCGTGATCAGGGACAAAAGTTAACCCTTAGGACAAAGTTTCACGCAAATTGAAGAGGGGTCGGGGCAACTGCAGTGTGAGTTGGCGGAGAATTGACAGAATATGACCCATATGACAGACATGATTTTTCAGTCTCGTAAATATTTTTACTGAAAAGTTTTTCCAATTTCCCATAAGTTTGCCTTTGACAGCGTACAAAAATATTTTTAAGAGATTTTATATTATTTACAAATAAATAATTCTTGATGGTTGTAATAATTTAATGAGATTTTTAATTCTTTCAAACATGATCCAGGCCTTCTTCAAGAAAGGCCAATGTAAGTTTTTTTAAACTTTTTTTTTGAAACAACCCGTTCTTGATAGCCGTTACATTTTTTGACAAAAACTTTCGACCTTTTGAGATTTCGACGTTTTATCCTTTCGACTTTTTGTCCACCTTTGAACATTTGTCTATTCAACCTTTTGTCCATTCGACCTTCTGTCTTTCGATCTTTTTGTCATTTGTTAACAACGAGTTCCTTAAAAAAAACATTTCCGAAAAACCCCCTCACATGGCATTTTTAACTCAATTTGACCCAAAATATACGTGCGACAAATAAGCTCAACAGCGACAACATGCAAATAATCTTTAGACCAGGAGAAAAAAACACATTATGTGCAATTTTTCAAATTGGTCAATTTGAACGAATTTTGTAAAACAAAAGTTTGATTTGTGAACATTGGAAATCGAATCAATCGTTTATCCACAAATTCATAAACAGAAAATTGTAGTTTTTTTTCAAGTTTCCAATATTTATTCTTATTGTTTCAGAAAAAAAACAATAATAACATTTGAACAACAAAAAATCAAAATCTTCATAGTTCAAAAACCTTCAAACTTCACGAATAATTTCCCACGCGCTTGATTTGCGCATCGCCTTGACCGTAATTAATCAAACATTCGCCAAGGGTGATGACATTACCAAGTCACCACCAAGATTTCCCCCCTTGTGGCGCAACTTTTCCACCCAGATACCATGTTTTGTCACCATAAAATAAAAATATAGAAACAATTCTGTGACTTTATGCAGGGGATTGAGGTGGGACGAGAGGCAAAAACTTTCCCAGTGTTCACTTAAAAATTCAAATTCCTTCCCCACCAATTGCAAAACAACGACAGTCACGAAAGCACTATACGGGTGGATTTTCATGGATTTTTCGATGACCGACATCGAAAGCGGCTTTCGATGCTCGTGGACAAATTTGGTCGAAAACTCATATTTTTCGACCAAGTTAAGTGGTAAAATAGTTTAGATTGATTGTTCATGGCAGTACGAACAATAAAAACAAATACTAATTGCCGGAAAGCCCCGAAAATGTGATTTTCCGACTTTTGATTTTCGATGCACGAGCATCGTAAGATGACCGACATCGAAAGCATAGTCACTACCATGCTTTGCTAAAATGTCAGTGCATCGTAGTTCGATGCCTGTCCTGTCAGCCATATTGCTGCCGCGACACCATGGACACAAACCAAATAACGCTGTGAAATATTTCCGTGAATATTTCAAGCAGGCAAGCGTTTCAAGCGTTTTGTGGCAAACACATGAGATTTTTCCGATGCCAAAATGGCAACAATGGAATCGGCTGATGTTGATGTCGACAAAGTTTTGAAAAGAGGCGATAGGCTACCTCAAATTATTTTAAAGTGGGTTTTACGTTTTCAAATAACAAGAAAGAATTTTGATTTTATTTCACAGCATGAAATGTATGTCATTCAAGGAAAATGTTGATTGCCACCTATGATACGAGTGTTTCCCATAAACATAGAACATTTTTAAACAGTACGCTAGATCAAAGTGTGTACGGTTTACCATGCACGGAAAGTTGAAAACATGGAAAAAAATAGATTTTTTCATATTTATTTTTATGGAATAAATATTTGATAATTGCATCATAGTTCTGGCTGAAGGTTAGAAGAGTGGGAGAAATTAAGAAGAAAAGCAAGTAAAGAAAAAAAAAATTAAGAAATAAAGGAATAAAGTAATAAAGAAGTAAAGAAATAAAGAAATAAAGAAATAAAGAAATAAAGAAATAAAGAAATAAAGAAATAAAGAAATAAAGAAATAAAGAAATAAAGAAATAAAGAAATAAAGAAATAAAGAAATAAAGAAATAAAGAAATAAAGAAATAAAGAAATAAAAAATAAAGAAATAAAGAAATAAAGAAATAAAGAAATAAAGAAATAAAGAAATAAAGAAATAAAGAAATAAAGAAATAAAGAAATAAAGAAATAAAGAAATAAAGAAATAAAGAAATAAAGAAATAAAGAAATAAAGAAATAAAGAAATAAAGAAATAAAGAAATAAAGAAATAAAGAAATAAAGAAATAAAGAAATAAAGAAATAAAGAAATAAAGAAATAAAGAAATAAAGAAATAAAGAAATAAAGAAATAAAGAAATAAAGAAATAAAGAAATAAAGAAATAAAGAAATAAAGAAATAAAGAAATAAAGAAATAAAGAAATAAAGAAATAAAGAAATAAAGAAATAAAGAAATAAAGAAATAAAGAAATAAAGAAATAAAGAAATAAAGAAATAAAGAAATAAAGAAATAAAGAAATAAAGAAATAAAGAAATAAAGAAATAAAGAAATAAAGAAATAAAGAAATAAAGAAAAAAAGAAATAAAGAAATAAAGATATAAAGAAATACAGAAATAAAGAAATAAAAAAATAAAGAAATAAAGAAATAAAGAAATAAAGAAATAAAGAAATAAAGAAATAAAGAAATAAAGAAATAAAGAAATTAAGAAATTAAGAAATTAAGAAATTAAGAAATTAAGAAATTAAGAAATTAAGAAATAAAGAAATAAAAAAATTAAGAAATTAAGAAATTAAGAAATTAAGAAATTAAGAAATTAAGAAATTAAGAAATTAAGAAATTCAGAAATTCCGAAATTCAGAAATTCAGAAATTCAGAAATTCAGAAATTCAGAAATTCAGAAATTCAGAAATTCAGAAATTCAGAAATTCAGAAATTCAGAAATTCAGAAATTCAGAAATTCAGAAATTCAGAAATTCAGAAATTCAGAAATTAAGAAATTCCGAAATTAAGAAAGAATTTCAGAATTTCTCAATTTCTAAATTTCTTAATTTCATATTTTCAGAATTTCTTAATTTCATAATTTAAGAAATTCAGAATTTCATAATTTAAGAAATTCAGAATTTCAGAATCAGTATTTCTGAATTTCTGAATTTCTGAATTTCTGAATTTCTGAATTTCTGAATTTCTGAATTTCTGAATTTCTGAATTTCTGAATTTCTGAATTTCTGAATTTCTGAATTTCTGAATTTCTGAATTTCTGAATTTCTGAATTTCTGAATTTCTGAATTTCAGAATTTTAGAATTTCTGAATTTCTGAATTTCTGAATTTCCGAATTTCCGAATTTCCGAATTTCCGAATTTCCGAATTTCCGAATTTCCGAATTTCCGAATTTCCGAATTTCCGAATTTCCGAATTTCCGAATTTCCGAATTTCTGAATTTCTGAATTTCTGAATTTCTGAATTTCTGAATTTCTGAATTTCTGAATTTCTGAATTTCTGAATTTCTGAATTTCTGAATTTCTGAATTTCTGAATTTCTGAATTTCTGAATTTTTTTGTTGTGCTCTTCTAAATGCTGCCAAACATTGTTAATATTAATATTATTTTGTTCTATCCGGAAATAAATTTTGAATGGTTCTAAATTAAAAGTTCCCCTGCATTTGTCTAAAATTTTTATCTTTGGTTTTTCCGTGCACATGTTGCTTTGTGTTGACGTTTCCCAAGCGTTTCTCTCCCATTTTCTACCGTTCCTTCTTGAAACGCTTGCGGGAAAAATGGCGGTCTGCCCGTTATTTAGGTTTGAGTCATAGCTAAGTCATAACGCCATCCAAGAGCATCGTAAAAATTTCGATGCTCGTGCTTACGATGTCGTTGCATGATCCATGAAAATCCAGCCTACCTGGTGTGCCAATGGCGAGTGTCAATGCACCTTAACGAGCTAGGGGGGGGGACACTTTGCATGTTTTTCGGGGAAAAAGTTTTTCCTTGGCATAGAACCCGGAGGTGGTGGCACTGATTATAAATCTAAAATTTAATTAAAACAAACTTAGTTTCAATTTCAGTTTGGCTCCGGTGTACATTCTACGCGCTCTAGTGTGAGTGTGTGCCTTATTGTTGGATGTGTAATGCTGTTAAGGGGCTCAGCTGCACTCGCTGATGGGCTGACTGTGGAACGGGGGCTTAAGGGCTTTCCCCCACTCCCCTTGTTACAGAAGGAAGGAAGCCTTATTGTTTTGCCCAGGAAATGCCATTGAGAAACTATTTTTCTCCGTCTCAGTGTAGTTGGTGGGAGCGTACTGTTCTGCATTTTCCAACTATTTTCAACAAAGTCAGTGAAAGGGGAGGGCTGGGTGGAAAGCTGCGGATGGAAAGCACTTTATGCTCCACGAATAGTTTTCCGGGGTGTTGGACGAGAAAAGCCAACAACTGGCACGAACAGTAAGTAGTATACTCTGGGCAGGCTTTGTGCTGCACGTTCCGTGGAAAGTGTTGTTTTGGGCGATGGATTAAAAAGTGTATTTTTTGGGTGTAATAGGGTTGAAAAAATGATTTTGAAAGTATTCCTCGTCAGTGTAATTACAAATAAATATCAAAAATTTAGCAACATTAGATTTTTCGAGCAAAATATTTCCGGAAATGTCTGGAAACCCTATTTCACAAACAACTACTCTCCTTAACTTTCCTGCTCAACAATGCACCATGATTGCGCCTCTGCCGACAACTCTGGAAAAAGCTCCTACTGCCCAGCCACTTGTAGTTTTGGGTTCTGACCAACGACAAGCCCAACCAAAAGCTATCAAAGGCTGTCCCTAAATTTGGCTTCGCGTCTGCAGTGCCTGGCCTCGTGCCCATGGAAATGCCATGTTTTCGCCTTCAATTAGCTTGGCGTGCATAAATTTAGTGCAACAAATGCCCATTATAAGGAATCGTCCGAAAAACCCACCATTTTTCCTCCGAGCTTGTTTTTAGCCCTGGATAACAGGCACAAAAATGAATCGGAAATGTGCATGTTGAACATCCGTTCCGTGGCAGGTGGTGGCAACCAGCAGTAAAAAGGACGACAAAATTTTCAACAATCCTGATGGACACGAGTAAAAACATGATTTTGTGGTTTGCTATTTTTGCGGGATCTTTTTTAAACAACTTGAACAAGTTTTTCTTCTTTCTTTTCAAAAGACTAGCTGCTGTCTTCAGCACAACACCAACATAAAGGAAAATCTCTGCAGGCAATTTCGCTCCACCCACGCGTAATATCGTTCCTTAATTTATTATCCCTTACCCGTTCTCACCACCGATGAAATTCCCCTCTCCAGAAAGCAAACATCCAAAAGGTGCCAAAATCATAAAACCCTTGCCTTTGGGGAAGGCTGGCTGTTTACATTTTATTTTATCGCCAAACCACAAAACTTTGGCCCAACCCAACTTTACTACTAACAGGCAAGGTACTAAGTCGAGAAAGATTTTCCCAGCCCAGCAACTGCAGCAGCAGCTCGGTATTGTTGTAGACTGGATTTATGATCGGTACATCGTATTTTGAAACGGATCTTTGGAAGCTGTGCCAGTGATTGGTCGTAAATTTGATGCAGTTGTTTAGAAATGAAGGGATTTTCTGACATCGACTTTTCTTCAAACAAAAGAATTTACACACTCAACATTTGCTATGCAAGCCATTTAATACAATCCAACAATTGGAAAATTGAAAATAATTAGTGCGCAGCGGCAAGAAAATAGCTTCCGGCTGATTTTTACCCCCTCGTAAATATATTTCTTTTTATTCCCCTCAAACAATTCCCGCCTGAATTGAAAGGGAAACTTTTCCGCAAAACCAACGGAGGAAAATTTGAGCGCTGCATCAGCCCCCGGAACAATGCACTTTGAAATGCCATACGATGCACAAACCCACACACGCGCGCACAAAGTTTGTTTAATGAAAATTTGCTTTTTTTATTTTTCAATCTATTCTTGCGGATGAATTTATCTCGGTGCACTGTTCTCTGCCCACCGAACAATACAACTATTTCAATTGCATTGCAGCCCCGCTCACTCATTCTCACTTTCGTCACGGGTAGAAAGGTTCACAGACAAGCGGAGAATACCTACTTGTAATTGGGGCCTTGGTTTTTTCTGTCATGTAAATTAACATTCCAACGCCCAAGGCTCCAAAAAAGTTGGAACGGTAACTTCAACTCGCTGGTTCTCTGGCATAACTCACCCTTGATTGGGTTCTATTTTCCAGTGATTTGTTCGGTTGTCTAGATAATCCTAGAACTTTTCAGAAAAATATTCGTCAAAAAATCCGCGAAGGCAGTTGTTTTAACCCTCTACTGCACAATTTTTTTTCGAAAATATTCATTTTTCCCGTGTTCAGGAGGTCATTTTGAGCAATTTTTCTTCTACGAAAAACTTTACTTCTCTTGTTTTATGTTTTCTTGTTTTATTTTTAGTATTTTAATTTGCATTTATCTTGTTCAGTTTATGTTTGTTTTTGGTAGTATTTGGCCTATTCTACCACCTAATATAATTAAATTTTGCCTATCTATTTTTTTCACGTTTTTACAGTTACTTTTTCATTTTTTTTCATGTTTTTCACATTTTCTCCTATAAAATGGCACCATCATCATTTAAATTGCAAAAAAATGCGTAGAGGCATAGTCTGGGGCACTACAAAAATTACTGCATACTTCTTTTTACTGAATATATAGAACATGTTAGTAAAAAACACAGCCAAAGTGGAACAATTTTTTCGGTCACAGAAATTGTAGGTTTTTTCAAATCAAGTTTTTCTTAATTTAAGGTTATGCCCGAGAACCCGCGAGTTGAAGTTACCGGTCCAACTTTTTTGGAAGGCTTGGGCGTCCGTGTAATTTGGACATGCGTTGGGCGTTCCAGTGCTAAACTGTATCAATTAATGTGATTTAGCTTGTAATTTGTTGATTATTATGCTTGTGTTTCAACTGGTTATTAAAATCTTCATTTCCAAACCCCCAACCACCACCTTATTCAAAAACTCCTATTCAAAATTTCAACATTTTAGAAACAAATTTTGTAATCATTGCGCATATTTTCACTGAAACATTTTTTTTCTTGCCGTCACTATAACCAAATTCTGAAGAATATATCAAAAAAAATGCCCATTGACATAAGAAACATCCCTTCTAAAATATATTGTCGCTCTGGCACTAAACCGAATCGAGCGTTTTCCACTCTCGCCGCACTTTTTCTCTCCGCCTTTTTCTGCCAAGCTTTATTTGGTATTACCCGATCAGAGTGTAGCCAAGTTTGTTATGATTCCTCCATGTTGTTTTGATTGGCGAAATTTTTTGTCGAGGGATGAAACATTTTTTTTGTTTATTTAATAAAAAAACAAATAAAATATGTACTATTTTTATCTTCAAAACTGCCCATCATTATCATCCAAAACATCCGACGGCAACACGCAAGCACTGATGCTATTTATTTTGCAAAAAAAATGCGGAGAGAAAAAGTGCGGCGAGAGTTGAAATCGCTCGTTTCGATTTGGTGCCAGAGCGACAAAATGTTCTCAGTGACGTTTCAGCACAACATATCGTAACACTCAGAAATGAAGTTGATAAGTTTGCGAAGCGTAGTGTCGGAGAAGTCGCCGCAAAAATTCGATTTATTTCCGAAACCACAATATAACTCTCTTATCTTCTCAAGTCTTGACGAATACATTTAATATTACATTTCATTTTATATTATATTTTAAATTTGATTTAACATTTAATTTTACATTTTTTTAACCTTTTATTTTGCATTTTATTTAACCTTTTATTTTGCATTTAATTTTACATTTAATTTTTGTTTTTAATTTTACATTTAATTTTACATTTAATTTTACATTTAATTTTACATTTAATTTAACATTTAATTTAACATTTAATTTAACATTTAATTTTATATTTAATTTAACATTTAATTTTACATTTAATTTTAAATTTAATATACTTTCACATTTGATTTGACATAAAATTTAACTTTTAATTTTAAATTAAATATTACATTCTATTTGACATGTTATATCATTGAATACATGTTACATTTCTCGTTACATTTATTTTTACATTCAGTTTTACTGTTGTTGGTAATCATGAATTCACCCTCAAACCCAGGGTTACCAGGTCAAAATTTTGAAAATCTGGCAAAGTTTCGAGTAAAAATCTTGAAAAATCTGACAATGAAAATTTCACTTTTCTGAATGGTGAAAGGGGGAGGAAGATATGAATTGATTAAAAAAATGTAGAATTCAGATGGTTTAACTGATTTTATTTTTTATTTGATTTTCACTTAAAAACGTTATATTTAATCAAAAAGTTGTTCAAATGGGCATAAACTGAAAAATCTGGCAAAATCTGTTATTATCTGGCACAGCAAAAGGTGAATCTTTATTCTGGATGACACTTGAAAAATCTGGCATCCCCAGATTTATCTGGGGAACCCTGCTAAGACGTAATGATAGTACATAAAAAATTAAATTTTTTTTTTCTCTTCCTTACTTGTACTTTTGCTTTCCTTACTGAGGTATTTCTAGGAATTTAATTTGTAATTTCACTTGTTTTTTAATATGTAGTTTTACTTGTAAATTTAATCAATATTTTAATTTTTATTAGTTTCGCTTGTAATTTGGCATGTTATTTTAATTGTAATTTGTGTGTAATAAAATTTATTTATTACTAATAATACTTAGTTTAAAAAAAACATTGTAAGAATATCCAATTACATCAACATCAACATGCAAATCATAGTTGAAAAAACTAAAAGGCTGTGTTACGTTATCAGAAAAAAACGTAATTGTGAATTGATGATTTACTCATAAAAATAATGGAAAAAAAGAAAAACTTGCAATGTCCCTTGTAATTCATATGTAATTCTAAAAAAAATGTTCCGTTTTATTTCAATAGGCAAAAACATTGTTGGGTTCTTTTTTTTACCATAGAAGTTAGTTAGTAACACCAATCGATTCCCCGGATTTTTTTTAACATTATAAACAGTATTATTCATACCAGGGAACCAGCCGCGTTCAATTAAGTCCGATTTTGGGTTCCATTTCGCCCACTGTGCAATGGATTTGTCTGCCTGTGTGGATCAATCGGACCGCGCACTGGACTCACAATCCAGAGGTCGCCGGTTCGAATCCCGAGGCGGACGCTAAAAATTCTAAGTGTAAATATAGGTTTTCGGTGCCCTCTCCCCGTGCCATACCTTCACACTTAGGAGACCCGGGAGGCGGAGTCTTGTCGCAAAAAGAACGATACACGCCTGTGGATCCGTTGACGAAACCGCAAGGTTTAAGAGGGCCACATTATAAGGTGTTACGTCGATTCCGTTCCGCAATGGATTTGGTAAGTAAGTATTATTAGTAATAAATAAGGCTACCAACTGTACGGATTTTTTCCTTACCATACGGATTTTCGAACCTCTTCGCGGATTTTTAACAGGCCGGAATTTTTGTAGGGAATTTTACGCATAATACGGATTTGTACGGAATTTAAAAAAAAAAACCATTTAATCATTGAATTGCTTTTTTGATTTGGTCGAAGCTTTTGTTAACTAGAAATTTTTGGTTTCTGTGAGTTTGATTAAAAAAGGGAGAGTTTCCGGGGTTTTGTTCAATTCAAACTTGATTATCAATAATTCTAGAGTTTTTAAACTATTGTCTTGCTTATGTTGATAGGACCTTTAAAAAAACTCTAGAATTGTTCTTTTAGAAATTCCTTACTAAATATATTCCATTTCTAAAAGCTTTCTAAAACTTGTGAAAACATTTGAACATTTAACAAATCTAGAGTTTTTTTAAAGGTCCTATAAACTGTTGTGTTTCACATGCTATAGGACCTTTTCAATAAAAAAAACTCTGGAAAAGTGTTCGTGAAAACACTAAGAGCGATATTATTCGTAAAAACAATCTTGACATTTCGTAAACTTTCAAACGTTTAACAAAACAAAATTGAAGAACATAATTATTTGATTCAAATCACGGTTTATTTTATGAATACTTTTAAACGTGCAAGTTATAAGCACTCTGATAGCATTTTGTGAAATTTGTTAGCTGTAAAAACGACACAGTTTTATATTTTTAATTCTAAGATTAATTAAATTTAATTTATCTAAATAATTCAATGACAGTTTTTGTTATACCATGGTGGCATATCGGCAAAGTGTACGGATTTTTGCTCAGCAAGAGTTGGTAGCCTTAGTAATAAATAAATTTTACACAGATAAAAAATGATGGTATTATTCATCAGGAAATGGTAACAGATTTGGTGTCAAAAAAAAATATTAATGCTACCTCAAAAAATGATGAATTTTCATCAGTTTTTGATGAATATTCATCAGGTTTACATTTCTAAACATTTTTTTATGTAAAATTACCCAAAAAAGAGGTACTATTCAACCTTCCAAATTTTCAACATTCCAAAATTGAACTTTTTTCTGTGTAGCTTTGATAGAAGCCATTCAGTATCATTCGATTGTCCATTGTGGTGCCCAGAATATGGGACTTTTTTCAAAAGCTTTCTCCACAAGCTGAATAATGTTTCTTGAGCTGTTTAAGGACTCAGGGCCAAATATGAGAAAAATAGGTCAACATTTATCCATTGATACTTGAAGGTGAAGTTTGTGTGGGAAAAATTGGAAAAAATAATGAAAAATCTAATTTTCTTACTGTTTGGTCTTCACAGTGCGCTACAAAAATATTTACAAAAGTTATTTTCTTATTCGAAATTTTATTCTCTAGAACTTTGTAGAACTTTTCAAAGCAATAAAATTAAATCCTGAAAAAATATTAGCGATTTAAAAAAGCAATTTTTGTATGGAAAACAATTTTTCCACCAACTTCAGGTTCGGGTATCAATGGGTAGATCTCAACCTGTTTCGCTCAAATTTGACAAAAATATAAAAAACTTTAAATAAAATCTGTACAAGCCTTATCAATAATTCAAGAATGCAAGTTATTTTATCGATTTTATTTTGGCACCGTTTCTTGTTACTGTCAATTTCTTCATTTTTATTTTTTCATCACATTTTTGTATTTACTTCATATTCGACAAATTAATTCGGATTTTATTCTACCCTTGAATTTATTTTAAATATTTTCGATTCTTTTATCATTATCCTTGGATTTCAAAATGCTTAAATTTGATAGGATGGGATTATCGTCATTTGAGTAATAACACTTATATACCCAAGTAACAATTTTAGTTTTGTTGTAGTTTTGAAGAGGTTGTACAGAATACTTCGGAAAATGTATGAGAGATGCTTTTTAGTCCCACATGCTGAGTTAAATACGAGTTAAATAAGCAATAAAGCCAAAATGGACTATTTTAGGAGGTTGGCCAGAGCAAAAATGAAGAGTTTCATGAGACGGAATAATTTTATTGTATGCTTTGTTGATGCTTTAAAGAGCTCTACAAGATACGAATAATGCTGTCTAGCTGGGAAATAAGTTTTGTTGTAGCCTGAAAGAATTCTTAAATTCTTAAAACAGAACTAAATGCATTTTCAATTACTCTGCAAGGAAACCAAAAGCCTGTATCGTAGACTGAAAAGCATGCATAATTATTTTTTCGAAGGCAATGATTCTTCTTCTAAATGGAATCAGAAAATACTTTTGGTCGACAATAATTCACAAGTCAATAATATTAAAGCCATAAATATCAGTGATCATATCTCTCATGTACTGCACTGTAACGGTAATGCCGAAAAAAATCATCGAACATTTTTATGAGATAGTTCGAAAAAATGGTACGCGCCTTCTCAAATCATTTGAAAAAGTTTGTTATTTTACCTAAAAAAATAATTTAGGCAAAGTCATTGCTCAAGAATTCAACATGGCTACGCTTTTCAGTAGCATTATTTTTTAGGCAATATGGCGAAATTTATTAAATATACTTATTCTTGTTTGAAACTGTTTTAAATTCATTTCTTCTTTAAATGCTCTTTCTCAAAACTGACTAGGAATGACTTGTTTTAAGAGTGATTTATTAAGGTTTCAGTCAGGATAATGTAGCTTTCTACTGGTTTTATTCAAGATTCAATCGCCTAAGCTGAGACCGTAGCGCTTGCCTGTCATTGATTACTGCAAAACGATCCGAATAGAGAAATCGCCAAAATTTCACAACAATTCAATAAAAAACAACAGCGTTTGTTCGTTTTAATGGTGTTTTTATTACATAATATACACTAACCAAGCCACTTTATATACAATTCATTGTAAACACTATTACCATCACAGGTTGATAAGCGCTGCACTGTCCTGAAGAATAGCTTATTTTCACCTTTTCATGTTGTAGTTGATTATACCTTTGATACCACCTATACAACATACACTGGACAAATAATATTACTTTTTAAACGTTTAAATGATTTGTGAAACAAAAATCTTAACTGAAATTAAAAAAAACTCAGCTTAACTCACTCAAACAGCACCAGCAAATTGCAAATGACAGCGCGTAGCAATACATGGCATAAAATCTGGATGATTTTGTATAAGAAAACTTTCAGAATTCAAAGTTTTATCAATTTCTTTTTGAAAACCATTAGCACTTTAAACTGTTCTGATCAAGACTTGAAGGTTTTCATTAAAAAGTCTACGAAACACTCTAAAAAACAAAATGTGTAAAACGCCATGTTACGATATTATAAATTGCGAAAAAAAAACATAATTATGCAACTAACAGGATATCGATGCCAAATAAAATTACTATTAATTTCATAAAAATAATAATAAGCAACAACTGCACAGGCGCCATTTCTGCAATAAACGAATTGTTCACAATAAAAAATTCTGGAAATAAATCGGCAATTCGGTAAATCGGTAATCATTTCGTAGAAAAAAAAAACACAACCAAAACCACCAATTTTTTTTTTATTATTCTCAGCACACTTTTTTAAACTTTTCGTTAAGAGATCACTTGTAACTGCACTTAAAAGCTGGATCAAAACAATTCGTCTCCTAGCACTGTGTTTCTCGTTCAACAACTGAATAAATTGAAGTGACAGTTCAAATCCAACAAGATTGGTCAAATTCCTTATGAAGACGAAAAAGGTTTATGGCAAACTTCGTCAAGATATTCAAGCTTCGCCATGTATTCTTCAGGAAATCTCGAAGTGTAACTAGAAAACTGAATTAAAACTTCTAAGTAGAATTCCTAGTCAAGTCTGGAAGAAACCTTGAAAGTATGTTGAAGGTTACGCTAGATGAAAACCTGTTGGCTTTGATAAATGTTTTTATAAAACATTGTTGCATCCAATAAAACTGTTTTAAAACCATATAAGAATATACAGCATTTGAATTGTTACTTGGGTATTTATCACCCAAAGCTGAGATATGAATTACTTAATGGATTAGAAGAGGACCTTGTAGAAGCCCCAAAACCTAGCAATAAATTGATTAATTTCCACCTTTACGATTCTTTTAATCTGTGCAGTTCCACATCGGGGTTTTCACAGCAATTTTCCTCCCTGTTCAAAGCACGGCACACTTTCCCATATATAGATATATAGCATATATCGCAGAATGAGCCATTGTGTGTTGCAGCCTCCGGGACGACGGCCGTTGGGCTCTTGCAAACCAAAACTAAATAGAACTATTGAGTGCAGACACTGACCTGATTCGTTTTTTTGCTTTTTTGCTCTCTCTAGGGACAAAAATGGATCCTGTACCTCCTCCAACTTTCCCCTCCCTTCCATTCAGTCTGGAGCTGGGAAAGTTTTCACGCGCATTTGCACTTTTGCTGGTTGTATGTGCCTATATTTTCACTAGACACACTCGATTTGAATGCAGAAAACCTCCTTGTTTGGGGGGCAGGATTTTCGAACCGGCGAGGGGTTGAATGGGAAGCTCGACTCAATGAAGATGAATTCGTTTCCAGGGTGAGAGGTAGAATTGTGCAAAAGCAGTCACACGGAAAGATAAGGAAGTTTTGTAAGATGAATTAGGTTTAATCTTTTTGAGAGTTTTTGCAGGAAAATAAATTAAAATGAAAAATGTTGCAATTAAATGTGAAACTTTCAACAAAAAAAAAATAGATTTTTTTCCGTGCCAACCAAGTGAGCAACTGTTCCCTGCCATTTCATCGGTATAAAATAAAAGTGAATTCATTTTCGTGTACAGCACCTAGAGACCGACTGGAAGGTGCAAATGAAAAGCCTTTTCCCACTTTCATTCAACAAAGCAAAGAAGCAAAAAAGATGCTCTCAAATCTAACCAGGTAAAACCCAGTGTGGATTTCGGAATTTGACTCATATATGAGGGCCCTCGAAGGCAAAATCTACCAACATTTGAAAGGTGGAAAATGGTGTGCGAACGAGTTGAGAGGCCAAAGCCAGATGGATGCTGTTAATGGGGCAGCTGCCAATGTACTGACTGCTGCTGCTTCGTATAGAAAAAGCTCTCTGGTTGGAAAAGTACTGGGGTTGTGTTCAATTTTTTTCAATGGGATTATGGTGGAAGCTTTTGAGGATTTGGCGGTGGAAACGAGTTTTCGGTGAAGGATTTTGTTAAGGTAACAGCAAATGGATTCGGTGGAAATCTGTAAGCTGGAATTTATCACTTCGATTGCAAATGAGTAACTTAGAAGGAGATTTTGATGTATATAAAATCATGGACGATGAGGATATTACTGTAGAATATTTCATTTTTATTCAGTATTATTTTAACACTAATAACAACCATTATTCTACACATAACTGATTATTTTGCAGTTATTCTAAGAAAAAATCTTGATAATCTATATATTTATATAATCAGCTATTGAAACCGATAAAAAAACAATTGAAAAGGTTTGAGGTTTTTTTTAATAAAAACTTGCATTTCATTGTACAAAGCTCTTGTCAGTTTTCCCTAGAATCGATTCCAAACTATTCAGCATGCATTGTATAACGCTTATTTTTGCATTCCCAATCACCATGAGCAATTTATTCAAAAGTTTAGATTTTTGAGACGGAAGATAATGTATTCAAGTAAAACCTAAGGAAAACAAATCTTACCATTAATTTAATGAAATTTTGCCAACCTTGGTTTATCAAACAAATTACAATAATCATCTGAGCATATTTATTCTTAATGATTATGTTATACTGAGATTTCTAAATTTAGTTTAGCCAAAGGACATATAAAGTTTGTTATAGCATACCTTCTGCATTCTGTTTTATTCTGTTTAATTTTGTTTAACTTTTTTTATTTTGTCGTGTTTACTTGTATCAGATCTTTCAGTTCATCTTGCTTATAATTTTCCTATGCAATTTTTTGTATGACATTTTTTTGACATTTAATTTTGTTTGATAAATTATGTATTATTTTGCTGATAACAATGGTTTATTAAAAAAACATGCTTTAATTCATATTTATTCATATGAAATGTTCTTTTCCTTGCTGTTATTGAATTTTTTGATGATTTTCATTTCAGTATTTCTTGTTACACAGCATAAAAAATAGTAATCCAGCTGCGTGTAAAAGGCCTTTATATAAAATAAATTTTGCATTATTCTATGAAATTCTATTACACCCTAAAATATGTAGCCATCAGTATGGGAAACCTACTTGACCGAAATGTCAAGCTCATATATGCGTTTATCCTTTCCATTCTTCATCGGTCTGATGGCCGAGCGGGCTAAGGCGCCAGTCCTTACAGATGGTGCTGGGTTTGAATCCCGTCGGTTGCAACTATTTTTTTTGTGTTTACAAAAATTGTACATGCAGTGTGTAATATTAAGTGTCTTTTTTGATCGCTTTTGCATGCGATTTTACCATCGGATTTTTTGCTGTGTAGTTTTGAATTATTATGGTTTGAACTTGTTCTATATATTCTATATTCTATATATTCTATATATTCTATATTTTATAAAAAGGGAAATAACTTAAAATGAAAAAAAAATCTAAACAGTTCAAATGAATTCCAAAAAATATTTGAAAGTGATGCAAATAGTTGCATGCAACATGCGGGAGTAGCTAACAACACTAATTCTACATACAAACTTTGCAGAAAAACGATTTGTTCATGTGGAACACTCCATAAACAACCATGAAGACACTTTTTTTTTTGATATCTCAGACCCCCTCTTGAACAATTTTGATACATTTTTTTGTATGGAGCGTGGGCAATCGCTGAACCCCCCCCTCCCCCCTTTAAGGTGTCCACGTGGATTATGGATGGCCCATGTCTTATTTTTGTTTGAAAAATTTAAGGTGCACGTGAGGACCCAAATTTTTTTTGTGCCAGATTACTTCCTGATTAATATTTATTTTATTACAGTTAATTATACGATTTAGTTAAAATAATCCATAATTAACAATAAAATAAATTACAAATTGATTAGAAATTCATTATTGTATTACAACTTATACTGAAAAATATATGTTTCTCCAAAGCTTGGATTTTTCTGTGTTGAGTTTTCCCAGATCCTCAAAAAAATATTGGATCGTAAGATAAAACAATAACGTATATCAAAATGAAAAAAATCAATTGTTGTGCACAAATAATTTTTTTTACAAGAGAATAATTCTCTACAAAATCGGTATTTTTTCTTCAATTTTAATTTTTGTATTTTTTAATCCAACTGAAACTTTTTTGGTGCCTTCGGTATGCCCAAAGAAGCCATTTTGCATCATTAGTTTGTCCATATAATTTTCCACACAAATTTGGCAGCTGTCCATTCAAAAATGATGTATGAAAATTCAAAAATCTGTATCTTTTGAAGGAATTTTTTGATCGATTTGGTGTCTTCGGCAAAGTTGTAGGTATGGATACGGACTACACTGGAAAAAAATTATGCACGGTAAAAAAAAATTGGTGATTTTTTATTTAACTTTTTATCACTAAAACTTGATTTGCAAAAAAACACTATTTTTATTTTTTTATTTTTTGATATGTTTTAGAGGACATAAAATGCCAACTTTTCAAAAATTTCCAGGTTGTGCAAAAAATCATTGAGCGAGTTATGAATTTTTGAATCAATACTGATTTTTTTCAAAAAATCGAAATATTGGTCGCAACAATTTTTCAACTTTATTTTTAGATGTAAAATCAAATTTGCAATCAAAAAGTACTTTAGTGAAATTTTGATAAAGTGCACCGTTTTCAAGTTAAATCCATATTCAGGTGACTTTTAAAAAAAAAGCCGCAGTTTTTCATTTTTTTAAATTATTGCACATGTTTGCACATTTTTGAAAAAAATATTTTTGAAGAGCTGAGAAAATTCTCTATATTTTACTTCTTCGGACTTTGTTGATACGACTTTTAGTTGCTGAGATATTGCAATGCAAAGATTTAAAAACAGGAAAATTGATCTTTTCTAAGTCTAAGTCCGATTTTCAATGTTAAAATATGAAACATTTGTTAAATTTTCCGGTCTTTTCGAAAACATTATTTTCAAAATTTTAAAATCAAGACTAACATTTTAAAAGGGCGTAATATTGAATGTTACATAATAAATTATAAAGCGAGTGAAGTCAAAATCGAACCAAGATCGAACCAAGTTTTTGGCGCGTTGCTTTCGAAAATGTCGTATGCGCATCGAATATAAATAACAAAAATAACAAAAATAAAAACTTTTTGAAGTTTAATATATATTTTTTTTATATTTAATCTTAGGGAACAACTAGGGTAACTGCATTTAATTTCGTCAAGCACCTAATGTTGGCATATCATCACTGTGGTGTTAAGTGACAGCTAGTTTAAAGTTTTTTTGACTGAAATTTAATAAGTATTTCATTCATTTTTAACCAACGGTTAGGAAGAATCAAACTAATTTAATATTATTTCAAGGTAACTGAAGATATCAAGATTTTTAGTTTAGTTTAGTGTGTTTGGTTGAATTGTATCGTCAAGTAGAACTTTGTTTTATTGATCTAATAATTATAAAATGTGGAAACATTATCGTGATAATTGAAATTATCTCGCAAATATATGCAAAAGATTAAAAAAAACCGGCAAAAAATAATTTGGGAACAAAATTTATGTATTTATTTCACACGACCTTTTCAAAAACCACGCGTAAACAATATGGACAGCGCCTCTGGCGGGGACTTCAGGAAACTGCATGCGTGTCAGATTCTTGAATATCTCATCACTGCCATTTTGGCTGTCATCTTGGATTTAAACATTCTAAATCACTTTAGAGTAGTTTGGGGGTCATACTTAAGTTCGATAATCAAAAATAAGACAACGAAAAAAATATTTTTTTGTGATTCGAATATCCGAAGTAAAATTTTGCCAGGCCTTTGGATAATCGAGTCTGGACTGTAGTAATGAAATTGGCTTCTTTTAACAAAAGGAATCGATATAAAAGTTTTATCCAAATAAAAAAAAACATCGAAAAGTTGACCTTCAAAAAGTAGAACATTGATCCATTAAAAGAAATGGTATTCACAATCTTCAAAATTGACTTTTCAGATATAAAAAAGTAAGATTGGACTAAATGTAGTACTTTTGACATTGCAATAAGGTGACAGCTCTATGCAGTTTTATCTAACTTTTTTGATTTACTTTAGTTGGCATCGCAAAAAGACTCCCAACTCGCAAAATAACCATCCCAATCAAATTAAACTCACTTCACCTTCTTGCGATAAAACAAAACACCGCCCATTAATGAGAAGGGTACACACAACCTAATCATCCCCTGCAGTGCACCGCCAGTTAACCGCACCTTAAATGAGCAACATCCAATTTGTGCTTCACAGCACTAATTTACCCCACCCTCAACCTCCTTTCTAGAAGCAAATCCATCACAGACAAGAAGCTACACGCCCCTGCCAATCGTGGTTGTAACGCCTTCAAACGATGATGGTGTCTTACATGCAAATAACTCGCCTTCTTCAAAGGAAGTTGGTACTGTCGGTAAGCAGTTTGTTGGAGTGCTTTTTGAACAAGTTGTAAAAGGAAATTTTCATGCAAATTTGAGAAAACTTGTGATTTATGCTACAACTAAAAGAAACAAAATACTTATTTTTCCCATCATAAAACATGTTAAACTACTTGAAAACACATTCCAGCGCAACAAACACTGAAACAAGCCAAGTCGTCACTCTTCAAGACAAACTTTCCTGCCAGCTGTGCGATGTAGTCACCCCCCCTTGGGGATAGTAGTAGCTCTTTATATCCTTCAGATCCCCCTTCCAGTTTACTGCTGATGGCTGCGTGGCGGAAAGTTAGATTAGATAAAATTGTAGCAACAAGCGGCGACTAGTGCTGCATCATACTGTGAGTTGGGAGTTTTCTACCATGCACGCTGTGACGGGGAAAAGTTCACCCCCTGTTGCTGCCGAGAGTGTACATCCTCCTCTTTTAAGTGTGTGGGAACCGGAACTAGTTGGCACGTTAAGCGTGGGAACTTGCTGGAGTTTGGACAGCTTGGGGGGTGTCGTATCAGTATTGTTTTTGATTTTTTTTTTCGGCTTAATTGTTCAATGGTTCAAATGTTCAAATGTTCAAATGTTCAAATGTTCAAATGTTCAAATGTTCAAATGTTCAAATGTTCAAATGTTCAAATGTTCAAATGTTCAAATGTTCAAATGTTCAAATGTTCAAATGTTCAAATGTTCAAATGTTCAAATGTTCAAATGTTCAAATGTTCAAATGTTCAAATGTTCAAATGTTCAAATGTTCAAATGTTCAAATGTTCAAATGTTCAAATGTTCAAATGTTCAAATGTTCAAATGTTCAAATGTTCAAATGTTCAAATGTTCAAATGTTCAAATGTTCAAATGTTCAAATGTTCAAATGTTCAAATGTTCAAATGTTCAAATGTTCAAATGTTCAAATGTTCAAATGTTCAAATGTTCAAATGTTCAAATGCTCAAATGTTCAAATGTTCAAATGTTCAAATGTTCAAATGTTAAATGTTCAAATGTTCAAATGTTCAAATGTTCAAATGTTCAAATGTTCAAATGTTCAAATGTTCAAATGTTCAAATGTTCAAATGTTCAAATGTTCAAATGTTCAAATGTTCAAATGTTCAAATGTTCAAATGTTCAAATGTTCAAATGTTCAAATGTTCAAATGTTCAAATGTTCAAATGTTTAAATGTTCAGCTGTGCAGTTGTTCAGTTGTTCAGTCGCTTAATTTCACAATTTTAGAGATGTATGCATCTAAAACTCGATTCCAACACCTCATCCAACGCAAACTACTAAAGCCAAAGTGATAAACTTGCAGATCAGCTCTTGCAGCTTTCAAAGCATTACCAAGACCTTGGCTTGCTGGTGTGGCATGTTTGCACAATTTTCGCTCATAGAAGGAAACTCATCATCTCACGTGGACACCATCCAAGAGTGATAATTTATGAGTGCATGTGGATGGGTGGGCTTGATGTTTGCTCCGACATCAAAGAAGTTTGCTAATAAAGCTGGTGCCACCGGAGTGCTTCAAGTGCTTTTGATCTCCAGATTTCCGGCATAGAAACTGGCTTTTTGTTAAATTCAAGTAATTATTTTTGCTCGACCGAATCTCAAGGTCGGAAAATGTTTCTGAATGAATATCTTCGCTTGGGTGAATCCACTTGAGATAAAAATAAACAAGTCGGGAAAAACTTTTTCCCAGCACGCTCGCCAAACTCTTCAAACTGCCATAAATTCCACCATCGTTAAGACCGTCAAAAGTGCTCGAGTAGTCGTCAGCAAAGTGGAGGAAAAAAGTCTTCAGTTGGAAATCAGTTTCAAGAGAACTGTTATTTACGCGATTCGTGCCTTAATCCCGGCGTCTTTCTCGTGAATCAAATAAAGCCTTGAGCTGTCGTAGAAAAAAATCCCGCTCCAAGTCTGTCAATGTTCCATCAATCATGCAGAGATTTATTGGACAGCGTGATTTAAACTTTGCGAGTTTTGCAAACAGAAGTTGATAATGGTAAAACTTTTTGCTTGAGAAAATTTCAAATGAATTTGAGAAAAACATCGCATTTTGCAGTCGTTTAGGCATGACTGACTGCGACATGACTGTGACATGACTGTGAAATGACTGCGACATGACTGCTTCATGATTGTGATATTACTGCGACACGACTGTGACATAATTGGGTCATGACTGTGACATGACTGCGACATGACTGCGACATGACTGCGACTAGACTGCGACATGACTGCGACATGACTGTGACATGATTGTGACATGACTGCGTCAAGACTTTGACATGACAGTGACATGAATATCAAATGACAGTAATTTCAACCAAAATCTGTAAAATAAGGTATCCTTCACAAATCACTAACTTGAATACCTCCAAAACATCCAGCAACATGCTAATTCCAACAGATTGACGTCAATGACGAACTGCTTCCGGCGGAAGCTGTCATAAAGTTTAACACACATCCGGCGTCACTACTCCACTGTCACTGATGTAAATTACTGAGCAAAACATCAATAAGCCGAACTTTATGGCACCATAAATCACCCCGGAAACGAGAGCGCGGGGTTCTTACTTTTTTGCCAGACGCCGCCGCGGCATTATCCTGCTTCGAAGCAAGATTTAGTACCCTAACCTAAGCGTTTACGGAGACCACCACCGCCAGCACTACCCGGAGTCGTCACCGCTGACAACCAATACCGTATAAATCAGCTACTTCCATCCCATTCCAATCATAAAAATTGCAAATAAAATAAATAAAATTATGCTTGCGACTTTCGCCGTGTCGTCCACAGACGACAACTTTTGCTGGATGATTCTGGAAAACTTCGTTGGAAGAGGGAACGGGAATGATACTTTCTATCCGGCAAAATGTTTCTTTTTCCATCATCGCCCAAAGCTGATGCTTTCCTGTTTAAATTTTGATAAGGCACGGAGGGAAGATTGCGGGAGAGTTTTGAAGGAATTCACCTTTCAGGTGACTGTGACACGAATGTGACTTGGCTGTGACTTAACTGTGACATGACTGCAACACAGCTGCAACATGACTGTGACATCACTGCAACATGACTGTGACGTGACTTGACATGATTCAAAATACTCAATGTCCCTTTTTTTAAAATAACCTAAAATGATGTTCCAATTCTCGAGGTCGACGACGACGAGCGCACGAACACCCACTTCTTCCAGGGAACACGTTGATGTAATAAAAACCGAATTACGAATTCGATTTCGAGCCGAAATCGCTAGATTGGATACTTGGCAACCACCGGTCTGGCTGGCAAAAATTATTCACCATCATGCCTGTTGGGCTGAAATTGGAACTTTCTTTTTTGGGATGATCAGATGGAAAGTGAATTAAATTGATTGGAATTGTGTCGCGCGATGATCCTAAAGTAAAATGTCTCCTCTTTTTCAACTTTCTTTTTCGCAGGCTCATCGATAGAGCGTTTATGTGATATTGCGGCAACGGATCCGGTGGTCGGGTACGCGCCCCGGCCCAATCCGATTGACGACAGGGGACCGATGATACGGGCCGCCCGGACCCTGCTGAGCTCGGTGACGCGGGTGCTCCTGCTGGCCGATATCGTGGTCGTTAAACAGTTATTATTAGCCAAAGACAGGGTAAGTTTGGAGTTGTTTACAAACTCTAGAACTGTCAACTTCAATCGTTGAGAGGAGTGCGTGAGTAAGTGAGTCTGAGTTTCTTATGAGTGAGCGAGTGAGTGGTTGATTAGGGTAGAGTAGTCATCAATGAGACACGGGGAACAATGATAAAATGGCTCTCACAAGGTGTAGTTTCAACCAATCAGGCTCATATTTGAGGAAAAGGTGTGTCTACTAGATACACGTCTGCCATAATAGTGGCTTTGGTTATGGACGCTCCCTTGAAAAGTTATTCATAAATGTTTGATTCTGGGGTGTAAAAGTAAATTATGGACAAAAATTACATTTTCGCTCATAGGCTGCCAATAATACAAAAACTAATATTTCTCCAAATTTCTTTCGTCATTTCATAGGGCATAAGTTGGGCTACAATGTCCCTTCATTAGGTTTGACCAACATTAAGAATAAACCCAGAATCCAGGGCTGTCTCATTGTTCCCCACACCTTTCAGCCCATGGGTAACAATGAGACACTTTGATTTTTCTTCATTGAACTTTTCAAAATCTATGGAAATCTTTCAAAACATGAATTAAAAGTGATTTTTGGCATATTTATTGAGTTTTAACTCCACTTAACCAAAAATACAAAGTTATTTGGTATAAATATATGGATTTTACTAAATTTAAATACGTTTTAGTAGAACTTCAGTTAATTAAAGTTTTATGTTGGCAAAATTGCTCTAAAATGTTCAAGGCATGTCACCTGCAATGGAACAATACAAAAACATGATGTTTTACTAGAAAAATATTGATTTTCGTAGAGTGTCTCATTGTTCCCCAGCTGTCTCATTGTTCCTGCCAAGTGCGTCTACAATGAGACAGTTGAATGACTCTAGCTGTAGATGTCGGATCGATCTCATATTTTGGTCAATGTTAGAACACATTAAAAGAAAGAAAATGCAACAAAAAGCTTATTAAAACATGCTGATGAAAAAAATACAAAAATCGTTTAAAGTTAAAAACCAAAAGTGTCTCATTGATGACTACCCTACCCTAAGTGTAAGAGTGAGTAAGTGAGAAAGAATTAGTGAGTGATTGAAAGATTAATGAGTGAATGAGTAAAATAATAAGGGAATGCAAGAGCTCGTGCTTAAACCATGTGGCCTTCAAATGTCAAATTTTCGTAGTTTTTTCATCGTACAAAATTTCAACTTTTTGAATGGAGCATGATTTTTCGCCAGACAACCCCCCTCCACTCTTAAAAAGCCACGTGGTTTATGCATGAGCCCTAAGCGAATAAGTGAGAAAGCGATTGAATGAGCAAGCGAATGAGTGAGTAAGCGAACAGAGGAGAAAATCAACTAATGATAAAATGTTGAGGCTAGAATTTATATGGTGATCCTGTAATATTCACCTCCTATTCACTCCCTCTGAAAAGTTTGGACAGTATAGAGGAGAAAAGCAAATCGCGACAATAATTTGAGGCTAGGAATTTTGACAGGTAGATTTTCATAAAGTATTCGCCTCCTTTTCTCTCCAACAGAAAACAGGGGACAATGTAGCTGTCAAACTTCGCCAAAATTTTAAAGTCACTCACAAAATGAACTTTGAGTGATTTGAGTTCACTTCTGACGTCACGATTTTCTCCTCTATATAGAAGAAAATCGTGACGTCAGAAATGAACTCAAATCACCCAACGTTCACTTTGTGAGCGACTTTAACATTTTTGCCAAGTTTGACAGCTACATGAGTCGAACACTTTATGACAATCATACCTGTCTAAATTCCTAGCCTCAAAACTTTGTCGCGAGTTGCTTTTCTCCTCTATAGCTGTCAATCGGTGATTTTAGTTCATGAGTGAGTGAGCGAATGAGTGAGTAAGCAAATGAGTGAGAAAGCAAATGAGTAAGAAAGTAATGAGTGAGTAGACGAATGAGTGAGTAAGTACATGCGTGAGTTAGCGAAAGAGTGAGTTAAGGAATAAGTGAGTGAGTGATGGATTGAATGATTAATGAGTGAGTGAATGTAATAATAAGCGAATGAGTGAGCAAGCAAGTGAGTGAGTAAGCGAATGAATGTTTTAGCTAATGAGTGAGTTAACGGATAAGTACGTGAGTGATGGATTGAATGATTAATGAGTGAGTGAATGAAATAATAAGCGAATGAGTGAGCAAGCGAATGAGTGAGAGAGCGAATGAGTGAGCAAGCGAATGAGTGAGCAAGCGAATGAATGTTTTAGTTAATGAATGAGTTAACGGATAAGTGAGTAAGAGAATAAGTTAGTAAGCAAAGTAGTGAATAAACGAATGAGTGAACAAGCGAATGATTGAGTAAGCGCATGAGTGAGCAAGCGAAAGAGTGAGTAAGCGAATGAGTGAGTAAGCGAATGAGTGAGTAAGAGAATAAGTGAGTAAGCAATTTAGTGCATAAACAAATGAGCGAACAAGCGAATGAGTGAGTAAGCGAATGAGTGAGTAAGCAAATGAATGGGTAAGCGAATGAAAGAGTAATGAAATGAGTGCGTAAATGATTGAATGAGTGAGTGAGTGAATGAGTGAATTCATTAGCGAATGAGTAAGAAATCGAATGAGAGAACACGCAAATGAGTGAGTACGTGAATGATTAAGTATGTAAGTAAGTATGTAAGCAAGCAAATAAGTGAGTAAACGAATGAGTTAGTGAACGAATGAAAGAGTAAGCAATTAATTGAGTAAGCGAATTAGTGAGTGAACGTATAACTTAGAAATGGAATTAGTTTGTAAGCAAATAAATGAGTAAGCGAATAAGTGAGCAATCCAATGAGTGAGTAGGTGAATAAGCAAATTAATGAGCAAGTATTTACAAGGTTATGGGGTGAGTGAGTAAGTTTTTGAGTTGAATGAGAAAGTGAGTGAACAAATAAGTCAGTAAGTGAATAGCTGAGTGAATGAGCGAGTGTGAATGTGAGAGAGATTTGGAAAATAAATAGAGAGTAAGTGAATGTATTAATTGTTAATTGTGAGTTAGTTTGCGAGTGAATTAGTGAGTGAGTGGGCGATTTAGCGAGTGTGTAACTGAAACAGTCTAGGAATGAGTAGGTGAGTGAGTCTGTGAGAGTCTAAGTAACTTCTGCTTCTAAATTTTCCTTAAAATGTCGTTTTGTTACTAATCATTGTTTCCCTCTTGATCTCGCCCCCAACAGGTAGCTAGAACTTTAGGTAGATTAGAATCAGTGGCCAATTTTACAGAATTCGTGAAAGCCTTCTCAGTATTCGGCGCTGAGATGGTGGAGTTAGCGCATGTGACAGGTGAGTTTCAATTTTACTATCTTTTTCAATGAATAAAATAAGAGTTGTGCCTGCTATTTCGTTGGTGGTGTGCCAAAACGACGACTTTCACAGCTTTTCAGGGTAGTAATAATCGATGTTTTTTTATGGCGAATGTGGTTTCGCACGTTCACGCATCAGTTGTGAAAATTTCGCAAAATATCGCCTCCATCCGGAAGCGAGCTCAATTTTTAGCACTTATTTTTCCACTCGATTTAATTCACGCATCTACCCCAACTTTATGGTTGGGAAAACCCGATGGCAAGCGGAAATTATTTACTTTTCCAACTATTAACTACATCTCGCCAGTTTTTGCCGGGTACGAGCTTTTCCCAATATTGGTCCCGAGCAAATGAATGTTTACCTCGTTGATCACGATTCCGATGTGTGTGAGTGAGAAGGGGGGTTTTCCCACCTCTTAACGTAAAAGGGATGGTTTTCCCGCATCAGTGAGCAAACCATCACGTGAGTGTGATAATTTTTCCACATCACCGCCACGTTTCAACTAGTTTTCGTTACACTGCAAAAAAAAGTTTGACAAATTTAATCAGATTGGAGTTTCACAAATAAAATCAGTTTTTTAGGTGTACCCATTCTGACTGACTCACGATATTGTGAAAATCGTGTCACTGAAATTCACTGATGCGAAAAAAAACTCTCGATTCCTCAAAAGTGAATTATCCGGAAAAACGAAGCTTGTTGATTTGGAAGGATTTCCGGGAAGCACGTGAGTCAATGGAAAGCCACGTCCCGGGAGTTTCCAGCTGGTTGAGCTGCCTAATAGCTGCTTCAACTAAAGTTTACCGAGAGTAAACATTCGTGGGAAGGCGAGATTGCCTTGCAAACTGCCATATCACGGGTCAATATTGAAACAGAAATGTGATGACAGAACCATCAGTTTAGTTGGAAGAAGGCACTCTAGTTATAAGGGGTTGGGGGAACTACTTACCGAGATAATGCTTCATTGTGAGAGGAGAGAAAGCTTGATTAGTTTGAGTTTGGTGTGATTGCTGTTGACCCAAGACGAAGTTGACTCATGCATTGAAATGTGATCACAATGTGATACCGGGAGCGACTTGAAGAGAGATAATTTATTTTCAGACAACCAATAAGTTTAAAAACTTGATGAAAAAACAAACAAAAAAACAAAAAACAAGAAACAAGAAACAAGAAACAAGAAACAAGAAACAAGAAACAAGAAACAAGAAACAAGAAACAAGAAACAAGAAACAAGAAACAAGAAACAAGAAACAAGAAACAAGAAACAAGAAACAAGAAACAAGAAACAAGAAACAAGAAACAAGAAACAAGAAACAAGAAACAAGAAACAAGAAACAAGAAACAAGAAACAAGAAACAAGAAACAAGAAACAAGAAACAAGAAACAAGAAACAAGAAACAAGAAACAAGAAACAAGAAACAAGAAACAAGAAACAAGAAACAAGAAACAAGAAACAAGAAACAAGAAACAAGAAACAAGAAACAAGAAACAAGAAACAAGAAACAAGAAACAAGAAACAAGAAACAAGAAACAAGAAACAAGAAACAAGAAACAAGAAACAAGAAACAAGAAACAAGAAACAAGAAACAAGAAACAAGAAACAAGAAACAAGAAACAAGAAACAAGAAACAAGAAACAAGAAACAAGAAACAAGAAACAAGAAACAAGAAACAAGAAACAAGAAACAAGAAACAAGAAACAAGAAACAAGAAACAAGAAACAAGAAACAAGAAACAAGAAACAAGAAACAAGAAACAAGAAACAAGAAACAAGAAACAAGAAACAAGAAACAAGAAACAAGAAACAAGAAAGAAGAAGCTCATAAATTCTGAGATATTGCTAAATTATTTTATTTTTTATCGCTAGATTATTTTATGTTTTCTCATACAAATGTATATCATATCAAAATAGGTCATTGAAGCATTCATTACTTTACAACACAAATAACAACTCACTCTTTTTAATATTCAAAACCTCTCAGACATATTTTAACGGCCCCAGATAATGTCATAATACAAGCTCTCCCCCATTTAATAATTCAAAAGCGGAAAGGACCGTCAACGATACGCCACCGTTAAACGACTTTATAACCACGCGGGGTCATAAATGTTTGCGGCACGAGATTTCCCAATTTTTCGGGCATTCCGAAGGACGCTGGTGAAAATTAAAAGCCATTTGGACGGAGTCAGTTGCCTTCATGTAAGGCGCTTCAGTGAGGAAGGATAACCTCCGAGAGAAAAAAAATCGTTATTTGGGACCGTGAGGGCACGCGTAAACTGTCGTAAAAGTTTGGTGGAAATTTGCGTCTCCCGATATGACGTGATAAGTCGCGGCCCCTAAAAGTCTGTGCGATCGCAGCGTCGTGTCTGCGATGAAATGTTTTATGACATGGGAGAAGGCGAGATTGGTTCATAAATTTGGAAAAGTTAAATTTTGTTGGCAACTTTTTGAAGGAATCCTTCCTTGTCGACAGGCAGAAAATTGATTGAATTAAACTATTTCGCCTTGACTCATGCAATTCATTCGTTTATTAAAATTTGCAACTTCGAAACGAGTCCCCAGAAAACCTGACAACTGTAAAATTGATCCAATTGCCGCTGCCGAGACGAAAATCGAATTTCGTGCCGGAAATCGGGAAATTGAGCATTCAGCGATATTTATACAACACATAAATTATTTCCAATTTCATGGCTCTTTTCACCAAACAATTGACACCGGTGGCGTGGCCGGGAAAAAGAGAGAAGAGAGAGAGAAAAGGTTAACCATTCGGTCAGTTTCGCGGGGGAGGGAAAAAGCGTGTTCAACCAACCACAGGCAGAATCCTCACCCAGCACAGAACGGAACCGATTGAAATGCAAATGAAGGCGCATTTTGTGCGCCAAGGAGAGCTGAAAGTGGAAGCGTGGTAGATTCAAGGATGCTTAAAAAGGAGATGGAAATTTTAAATCATAAAAATAAACAGCCTTTATTTATTAAAGAATTTAATATTTTATTTCAAAGCATAGTAGAAGTTCAACTGGATATGATTTGTGTGAATTTATCATTGTGTTTTAATTGGGTAAATAACATTAAATATTAGATTTATATTTATACACAGAATTTCTTTATTTAAAATATGCATTTATCAAAACATATTTAACATTATATTTCGACCTTGCTTAAGACCACCCTTCGTTTTTTTTTTTTGCTTTTTTTAGAATTATTTTCGTTAAATTTCGTAATATGTTTTATTATCCTAAAAAATCTAAAAAAAATATGTCTTCAATTCTTAAACTGTAATGCTTAATTTTTTTAATTTTTGAAATTTTCATTCTTATTTTGAGCAACTTTTGTAGTATCGGACTAACATTCCCATCCACTTTCCCGTGACCCTACCACTGGTCGTGGCCGGCGCCGGTATTGATCAGCATGATAGGGGCATTTGAGAAGTTGCGAAGCTAGGAACGATAGCACCCACTCATCTTCCACGGCTCGTGGATGTAACTTCTGGAGGTCCTGGTCAATAACGGAGTAGCAACTGCGGGTGGGCACCTATGCTTATGCTATGTTTCTAAAATAATTTGATGTATTATTATTTGCATAACAAGATAGTTTTAGTTTTTGATTGATGATTTCAGGACAATTTTATAACATTAATACATTAATTTTAGTCTATCTGCTATTTTTCAAAATTTTCAATTATTTTTTGGATATTTGAGAGTATATTTTAGATATACCTAAACTAAACCATAAGTTTTACAACAACAAAAATCTGAACAAGGTGTGTCAAAGTATAATCTGGGAAAAAACTATAGTTACAAAAAATATCTAACACAAGATTTTTTGGTGCAAATTTTATTGAAAGTTTTTGACATTATGTTCGAGGTCAAAATAGGAGAATACATATTTTAAGCGATTCTTCACAAAATGTTACACCCACACAGCAATTGCCCCAACCCCTCTTTGATTTCCATGAAGCTGAGTAAGCAGTGGTCTTCAGCCAGCAGAACATCTATTTTGCCATTTTGGTTTCGTTTAAAAAATCGGGTTTTCGACGCGCCACGCGCTAAAATGGGAAAATGACGAAAACGGGAATAATTCGACTTTTTTCACTAAAACAGCGATAACTTAAAAATTTCAGCGATGACCTCTACATGTTAGGTTACCAAAATTTTCCGAATTGAAATACGCAACTTTTGGTACAGTCATCCCACATATTCGGAACGGTTTCCAGATCGGCCAATGTTCAAAAAATCATAGCAAATCGATAATTGAACTTAATGATTCGCTTTTACCTTCATTTGAAAGCTTTTCTTGCGATCTTTCGTATGCTGTTTCGAACATCTGCAAATTTTAACTTTTATATGAAGATTTTGAAGAATTACTTTTACCCTTGAAATCCACAAATTCGGAACACTTTTTTCTTACGAATGTAAACAAACTTTAGATCTCTCCAGGAGTACATATTTATTACCAAATAATGACTTCACACACTGAAACCAATAAAATTCAAGCTTAGTGATGTTTTATACATGGTTTGATAACATTTTTGTGAAAATATCAGTTAAATTCAGGTGTTCCACAATTGTGGGAGGCACAATAACATCCCACAATTATGAAACAGGCCATTTGGAGGCAGTGTTTTGCTGCTCTGGACAAAATAGTCATGGAATGAAGTTTTTTGTTCAAAAAGTACTACTTTTACTAGTGAAATAGCAAGATAATGTCCAAATAAAGGTTCTAAAAATAGTAAGTTCGGCAGAAAAGCTACTTTTGGCATGCTATTGACAAATTATCATAAAAGTGTTCCGAATTTGTGGGTGTTCCGAATATGTGGGATGACTGTACCCTTACATGTTTAGGCCATCGATGAAATTTTCAAGTTATCGCAGTTTCAGTGAAAAAAGTCGATTTGTTCCCGTTTTCGTCATTTTCCCGTTTTTACGCGTGGCGCGTCGAAAACCCCAGTTTTCATTTTCAAAAAATCGTTTCTCAGAGTATTAAAAGCATCACTTCACCATTTTTTGTATGTTATGTGAAATTTTCCTAGGAATCCGATAAAAATATTGTCAGACACATGCTCTTTGGTCCCGAGACCTTCAAAACAGCATTTTAAGTTTTCATACGACCTTTTCAAATGTTAAGCTAGATTTTTGAAACTTCTTACTATTTTTCCCAAATAGCCAAACTAATCACCTTTCTTTTGCGTCTAGGAAAGCTTAAATCGGATGAAATGGCGCGGAGATATGATTAAAAAAAAAGTGGTTTTTGCGAAAAATTACGAAAATTGTCATTTTTTGGACCACCCTAACGCGGCGTAGGTCACCCTAATGGGCATACAAAAAAAATACAGGTCTAATTATTTCAGCCAAGGAACCCCCAGAAAAATTTTGAACCCGACCGATTTTTTGAATCATGCTGTTTTCGTGAGGAATTGCTGTATAAACGCGAATATATTCCTTCGTGGTTTTCACATTCGTGAATTTAATTCACGATTTTGAGTTTTGATTTTTTTTCTGTGTATGTAAAAAATCACAAAAATCTAGGATCTTTTGACAACATGTTCCACATCACAAATTTATTCATCTTTATTATTATTTTTTTAATTTAATTAAAAAATTACATCCATTTGAACATTATTCAAATTTTAAAATGTTTCTGAATGTAGTTTTAAAAACCTTTCAGGATTGAACTTTTTATTTTGCTTGACACATTTTGGTAGTATTTTCAAAATTTCATTCATTTTGCTTGATAATATAGTTTAGACCTTTGCAAATATTTTTCAGAGTTTTTGTCGCTCCTCCCTTCTAAATTGGTTCGAAAAATTAGGGGGCAAACACATATTTTTTTTCAAAAAAACTTGAAATTTCAATAGAAAAAGAAGTCTAATCAACTGAAACCAATCTAAAGTGACCTATTCTGCATTTAGCATGTTGGCCTTCTGAGGCAATTCTGAGGTATTAAGAAAAAAAATGTTCAATTTAAACAAGTTTAAAGTATTTTGATTCTGTTTCAAGTTTAAAGTATTTTCATTATGAACTGGCTGGAAAAAACATGTCCAGATTTTGTTTGAAATGGTCCTATTAACCATTTTTTTTTATTTTTTGCTTTTTGGGTGTTTTTGAATACTCCTGACTCAAAAATTAAAAATTTGGTTTATAGGACCTTTTCAAAAAAAAAAAACTCCAGATGTTTAAAAGTAGATGAATATGATTAAAATCGTTCAAAATATTAAATAACTAAATTTAAAAACTATAACTACTACTTTTTACAATTATTATTTTTCATTTATTCGTATCTACCCTAGTAACATTTTAGGTTTTAAGTAGGCCATAAATGCCTATTTATGGCCTATCTACAATCACTTAGCTTAGAATAGTTAAGTAAAGTAAAACTTAGAAAATGTACACAACTTACGGCCGTCATCCACAATCAACTTAGAAAATTTGCTGGGCTGATATACGTTGCTATGCAGTTGTTTGTTTACCTTTGATATGGAAACGTCAACTTATCGTAGATTTAGAAATTTTCCAAACCATACGTCAAGTTTCTAATTTTATTCCTTTTCATTGTAGAAGATCAGATTCATTTCCATTGATCAAACTCCTAAGCTAAGTGAAATTTTCTAAGTTAAGTGATTGTAGTATGGGTGATAAAAATTATATGTTTTTTGGCATAGATAAGAATTCATGAAACACAAAAATTTAAATAAAATACACCTCAATTATCAAAAACACTTATTTCTTTAATTTTATTTTTTCGACAGTATTTTTGCGTTACAACACAATTTTATCATAGCTCAACTCAATATTTTTTTTTTCATAAAATTATTTTTATTAGGTCCTTTTCGGTACTGGGACCTGGTTAGGACCGAGTCGGCTTTTGTAATTACAAAAAACTTAATAATTACAGAGGATCTTGTGTGTAAATGTTAGTGGGAGGGGAGCCGATTACCCGCGGCCTACTCGGGGTTAGTAGGGAAGGGATTGATGTTAAAGACAAGGCATGGGATGGGAAGGGGGATTGTGTAGGGGTCTTGGTTGGCTCTGCTGGCCTTTGCGTTTTGTCCTCAGCCGCAACTCGGTGTCCAGCTGCTGGGGCGTTCTTGCTTTGCTTCCGGTGCAATCCAGAAACGACGGCTTTGTGTGAAGGCGAGTTATACTAACTGAAGGAAAACTAACTGAAGGAAAACTAACTGAAGGAAAACTAACTGGAAGAAAACTAAATGGATATTTTGGAATCTACGAGGAACTGATAGATCGGATAGAGAACATCAAGGTCTAGTTGAGATAACGCGTCTCGCATCGGGATTTCTGGTGGTCTTCCTCGGGCCCTGAGGGTATCTTTCAACTTAATTCTGTGAGCCTGGTGATCTGGACACGCCCATACGAGATGGTCGATGTCCTGATAACCCTGCCCACAGTCGCATAAGTTTGTATCACTCATGTTGATACGGTAAAGATGAGCCTTGGACGAGTAATGGTTCGACATAAGGCGGGACATCGTTCTGATGAATCCACGCGTCAAGTCCAATCCCTTGAACCAGGCTTTTCTTTGCACCTTAGGTCGTATGGAATACATCCAACGTCCCTTGGTGTCGTCGTCCCATTGTTTTTGCCAATCCCGGAGCGCACGCTGCCTCGGCAAACCGTAGCATTCTTGTAGGCTAATTGGCCTTTCAAAAATATCTCCACTCTCAGCACCCTTCTTGGCGAGCAAGTCCGCTTTCTCATTACCCGGAATCGAGCAATGAGCGCGGACCCACACCACCGTGATGCTGAAGGACTGAGCCGCCAGGTTGTTTAAAGTCTTGCGTATTTCCGTGAGGAAAAACGCAGACTCCCTGGTCGGCTTCAGAGACCGGATAGCCTCAACAGAGCTAAAGCTATCGGTGAAGATGAAGTAGTGGTCAGGTGGCATGGTCTCGATGATTCGCAGTGCGCAGTAAACCGCGGCTAACTCTGCGACGTAAACCGAACTCGGGTCCTTCAGCTTAAAGAACAGCTGATAAGATTCATGATAAACACCGAAGCCCGTACAGCCGTCGAGCTTGGAGCCATCGGTGAAGAATCTGTTGTTTGGAGGAACATGGTTGTACTTTGATGCGAAGATCGACGGTACAACTCCCCGCAGAAGATGGTTTGGGATACCGCGAGTATCGGCTTTCATGGACGTGTCGAAGCCAATCAGGGTGCTGCTGGTTAACGGAGGCGTGCGCTGTACCGTTGTGCTCGGGCTCCACTCCCACGATGACATAAAGTCATAGTATAGAAGCATGCGCCGAGACTCAACGTGAAGGTTCAGCAACGTTTCAAAGTTGTCAATTACCAGTTTATTCCTGTAATCACACCGGATCAGGAACCGGTAAGACAGTTCGTAGTAACGAGTTCGCAGAGGCAATACTCCCGCCAAGACCTCGAGGGTCATGTTGTGAGTTGAGTGCATGCATCCCAAGACAATGCGAAGACTTCGGTACTGTATCCGCTGGAGAACCAACAAGCGTGATTTCGCAGCTGACTGGAAGCAGAAACTGCCATATTCCAGCACCGAGAGTATCGTTGTCTTGTACAGTCGAAGCAGGTCAGAAGGATGAGCACCCCACCGGTTGCCAGAGACACTGCGCAGAAAATTAGTTCGTTGCAGGCACTTTTGCTTCAGGTAGTTAATGTGCTTCCCCCATGTTCCCTTCTGATCGAAGATGGTACCCATGTACATGAAGTGGTCCGACTGCTCGATAGTCTTTCCCGAGAGAGAAAGATTGAGCTGTGCCGGTTCATGCTTCCCTGTAAAAACGACCAGTTCCGTCTTCGCCGGAGAGAATTCAATACCCTTTTCAACTGCCCAATGGGCCAAGTTGTTCAGGGTATCTTGCAAGGGTTCTAGCAGATCGACTTCCTTCTTGGCAGCGATTGAAACCACTGCGTCATCTGCGTACTGTATAAGGGTGCAGTCTCCGGTCAAACAATCATCGATGTCGCTGACGTAGAAGTTATACATGGATGGGCTAAGGCGTGAGCCTTGTGCCAAACCCATGTAACTTATCCGGGTGATTGCCAGATCACCTTGCACAAAGTGCATGTGTTTTTCTGACAACAGGTTGATGAGGAAGTTGCACATCGTCGGATTGAGACCGCTCCGCCGCAGCTTTACTCCCAACACATCGATGGAGACTGAATCGAATGCACCCTTGATGTCTAGAAAGACAGAAGCCATTTGCTGTTTCTTACCACGGGCTATGTCGATCCCTGTGGCCAGCAAGGCTAGACAGTCGCTTGTTCCCTTGCCTCTCCGGAAGCCATACTGCGTGTCAGACAGCAAGTGCTCTCGTTCCATCCATGGTTCGAGGCGGTCGAGGATCATCTTCTCCAGCAACTTGCGTAGACACGACAGCAAGCTGATTGGACGATACGAGTTGTGGTCGGACGCCGGCTTACCGGGCTTTTGAATGGCAACCACCCGGACCTGTCGCCATTCGTGTGGAATTACGTTCTGCTCCACGAACGTGTTGAACAGATTCAACAGACGCTGCTTGGCGACGTCCGGAAGATTCTTCAGCAAGCTGAACTTGATCTTGTCCGGACCAGGAGCAGTATTGTTGCCCGTCAATAGTGCTATGGAGAGCTCTACCATCGAGAAGGGAGGATTAGCATCGCTCCCATCAACAACGTCGAATGATGGTTGTGTCGGCACCGAGTCCGGGCACACCTTCTTGGCGAAATCCAATATCCACTTGTCCGATTTTTCCACACTCTCGTTCGGAACGGAACCTCTACGCATGGCCCTCGCAACGCGCCACAGAGTGCTCATGGACGTATCTGCTGGTAGTCCTTCAACGAACTCCCGCCAGTACATTCGCTTCTTCCGCTTCAGAGTATTACTGTACCTGCGATCAAGAGCTCTGTACTTTTGGAAGTTCGCTCGGATTCCACACTTGCAGAAGTCCACATAAGCTTCAGACCTGGCCGCCGAGAGATCCGTACACTCCTTGTCCCACCAGGGGAGTGGAGGGCGCGTTCGGATGTATGGTCCCGGGACGGGTTTCGTCTGAGCTTGTATAGCACTGTCATAGATCAAATTAGCCAGATACGCATATTCTTCAAGCGGTGCCAACCCAGCTCAACTCAATATATCCATGATTTTTTTATATAGCTTGATCATTTTGTACAACAAATAAATCACACAAATGAATTCATCTTGGATCTATTAGAAAAATTGAAAAAATCACTATTGAGTTTTGTTTTTTGTTTTTATGACATGAATGATTTATGACCTTTATGATTTTGAATTATTTAAGACAGGCCTGCCCAACCTTTTTGTCTCAATTTTCCCATTTTTGATTGTCAAGATTACAATTTTTCTTTTTTTCATGGTATATTTGATGGAATCGGTTGGGACCATCCATAAACCACGTGGACACTTTAGGGGGGGGGTATGGCGATTGTCAATTGTCCACGTAAGGGGGGGGGGGGGTAAAAGATTTCCAAAAAGTGTCCGCGTGGTTTATGGATGGTCCCGTTCTCAGATGACCAGTGAACATAACTTTTCCAAATGTTTGAAAAAATATTTATACAAGTTGGGTATTTAACTACTTTTTACGTCAAAAATCAATACGGCCCGCGGCCCGGACCAATTTTCACTAAAAACTTACATAATATAAATATTTATAATTATTTTTTTGTTGTAATTCCTACCGTTTATTGGATTAAAAATATTTCATTTCATATGATTAGTTTTATGAATATACATTCCTAAACCCTATACAACCCCCCTGCCTTTAGACGGGCTTCGATCTAAAAATTCACCGAAAATCAATTTCCAACCAATTTTTGATGTTCGAAAAGCATTGGAAAGAAGAACTCTTAAAATTTTGGAAAATTTCAGGGTTGGATGTTTGACTTGTTTCATGCGACTTCGCCAATGTTTTTGAAAATAATTTTTTTTTGGCTGTGTTTTTTACTAACATTTCCTATATTTCAAGTAAAAATAAATAAGCAGTACTTTTTTTAGTGTCTCAGATCATGCCTCTACGCATTTTTTACAATTCAAATGATAATTGTGCCATTCTTGAGCATAAAATATGAAAAGCAAGCAAAACATTGAAAAAGTGACTATGAAACATGAAAATGTAAGAAGGGCGAAATGTAAAGATAGGAAATGGTACAATTTGCCAAATACTACCAAAAACAATCATAAACTAAACAAAATAAATGCAAATTAAAGACTAAAAATAAAACAAGAGAAACATAAAACAAGAGAAGTCAAGTTTTTTCGTAGAACACGTAAAAAATAAAAAAATATGAAAAAATATGCAGTAGAGGGTTTACAACGAAGCTCTTATTTGGACTAGATATGATTATTTGATTTGAAATTATTATTTTTTAAATAAGCCGAGAGATCCTGATGTTAACTGTAAGATTTTTTGCAATATTATGTTTGGTTTCATATTTTTTATTTTTTCAAAAATAAAATAAAATAAATAAAAACGTGCCTAATTTGGTGACCACTGTTCTAAAAGGTAATACTGTTTCCTGATTTCAAATTCGAGGTCTATTTTTCGATATCTAAAAAACGCAATCCACTTTAACACTTTAACGTCCGAAGGTTATGTGTGGTGAGTCACCCAAAACCTCTTTTACTCAAATGGACCGACGTTTTACTTCCCCATCCAATAGAAGGCCAGGAGGATAAGGCGGGAATCGAACCCGCGCCCCATAGCAGGGATCGGCAGCCGAAGCCGCTGATTATGGGAATAAGACGTTTTTTGCAATAATTTGAAGAGTGCAAATGGCGCTGATTTGAAAACCAGGTACCCCTTTTAGCAAAGTTTTAAAGGAAATTGAAGCGAGGCAGAGGCAACTTTTTCCTATTTCGTGTGAGTTGGCAAATCTACTTTTATATATTTTTTAACAGTTGGGTCGTTGCACATATTTTTCAAAGTTATATCGCCTTCTATAGGCTTTTACAATCGTATTTTTTAATAAGACTTGATTTGTTTTGCAAATCTCAAAAACCATAATTATAATAAGCTATCAGTTGAAACTGTGTACCCGGAAAAGATCACATCAACTTTGACCAACATTGTTAACCACACCAACCTCAATCTCTTCAAACCGGTAAAAGTGAAGTATCTTTTCCGTCGTGCCACCAAACCCTGTATAAAGAGACCACCCGTCCATTTTCCCTCATTTCCTTGGTCTGGTAATAAAATTATGATTATTATACGTCCGTCTCACTCTCGCACACTGCTCCGCAACGCATCATAAAGTTCCACTTAGTTGCATCTCGTCGTCCTGGACGTAGCCAAGAAGTTGCGGAGAGCATTGCACACAATCTCCATTAACCCTCGTACGCCCCGTGAGGGAGAGGTTGGTCCTTGGTCAACCGTGGTTTGTCCGGGGGCCAGTAGACATGGCAATTTAATGGTGGTGAAAGTGCACACTAAAACTCCCAAGGGGAATCCCGGTGGGATCTGTGTATTACCC
Organism: Culex quinquefasciatus; assembly: GCF_015732765.1. Taxonomy (NCBI): domain Eukaryota; kingdom Metazoa; phylum Arthropoda; class Insecta; order Diptera; family Culicidae; genus Culex; species Culex quinquefasciatus. The sequence goes on along the minus strand of NC_051862.1, from coordinate 55,559,893 downwards.
TCTCTAAATAGCTCTATAATCATCTCTGAGCTGCTTCGCAGCAATGAGGGGATTTATGATTGCTGACGTAATAATACTTTTCTCATCAAGAGATACTAGAAATTTTCCTTTTTTAGGGAAATTGCTTTGCTGAAGTCAAATCGGTTTCCGGTCTTCGACAAATATAAAAATAATTTTGCAAAAAAGAGAATTTGATTCACTCTAACCGTCCAGTGACAACAGCCCTGACAATGATAACGAGGAGCACGATCTCCCAGCTAGCTGGGGTGGAGTATTTTATGGATGCTCCCCCTTCTCTCTCGCATGCCAGCAGTACATGACGCCACCCTTCAGGGGCAGTAAATTTTTCCCCCGGGAGGAAAAAGAATGTCACATTAGCCCAGCTGACGAGATTATAATTGCACGCCATAAATTCACTCAGATGTGAAAGATTTAATGGGATTAATTAAATTGATCGGTCGCCGTTGACGTCGTCGTTTGGTCACACCACCTCCCTCTCTCTCTCTAGGGTGGTAGTTGGGGCACCCATTTCCCCGAAGGGTCGTTAACATTTTTGTCGCAGTGCTAATTCATGGGGCTCTCTTTGCTCTTGTGCTAACCTTCTCTCCATTTACAGGAAATCGACAAAATGATCTGAAAGATGAACGAAGAAGGGCGCAGATGTCGTCCGCCCGCCAAGTTCTGGAACGTTCCACGATGATGCTGCTGACGTCGTCCAAGGTAAGAGGTCCTGTGGGGTAGAGCAATTGATTTGTGAGCAGTGGTTCTCTACTTGAAATTGGTTGACACTGATGAAGTTAATGTAATCCTCAGTATAAGTAAGTAATACGCCCAAAAAACTGCCGAATTTTTAAAATTTTAATCGTCAGATTACCTTTGCCTACCTAAACCTTTGTGACTAAAACAGCCATTTTGCGTTGGTTCGAAGGTTGTAAACGATAAAATTATCGAGGGTTGATTACGATAACTATAGTTCTATCGTTACCGTAATAACTCATTATTAAAATCCTTCTAAACAGACTTAATTCATCCATATCATGTGAAATTTTCCGAGGAATTAATGCTTTAACTAAGATTTTTTTTATCTAAGAGGTTTGAAACCTAAATATGTACTCAAAATTGTTCACAAAATACCGTATTTTTCCGTAAGTACTTCATGGTTTGCTATATGGGTATCAAACGAAATAAAATTTTGTTTGCTTGTTAACATTAAAAGATTTTTTTTTGGAAAAAACCAAAATTTTCACAAAATACCATATTTTTTTATTTTAATTTAAAATTTTTAATGATTTACAATGTGGTACCAAACGAAGTGATATTTTGTTCGCTTTTTCACATTAAAAATGATTTTTTTGGAAAATTTCACAAAATACCGTATTTTTGTAAAATATTAAAGATTTCACAAAATACCGCATTTTTGTAAAATACTAAACGAAGCGATTTATTACAGTATTTTTCGAAAATGATTTTTTTTTATTTTCTTTTCGGGTATCAAACGACGCAAAATTTTATGGGAAGCATACACAATTCGAACAAATACCTTATTTTTTGAAAATACTCAAATTTTCATAATTTGCAATTTTTTTTTTAAATACTCAAATTTTTATAATTTGCAATATGGGCGAAGCGAATTTTTGTATGCTCATTTTTTATGGGAAGCATACACAATTCGAACAAATACCTTATTTTTTGAAAATACTCAAATTTTCATAATTTGCAATATTTTTTGAAAATACTCAAATTTTCATAATTTGCAATATGGACGAAGCGAATTTTTGTATGCTTTTTTACTTGATATGCCTTTTTTGAAAAATATATTTGTTTTTAACAAAATACCATATTTTTTCTTAAATACTCTGGGTAGTAAACAAAGCGATTTTTTTGCTTTATCACTTTATCAGAGTTTTTTTTTTGCAATATGCTAAAATTATCACAAAAACCGGCTCCGTGGCTTAATGGTTGCGGCTTCTGCCTCGAAAGCAGAAGGTTCAGGGATCAAATCCCGGTCGGTTCACTTGAAATTTGAAATCAAGAATTGAACTTTGAATATGAACAAAAAACCTTTAAGAATCAGGTGGGATTCGAACTCACACCTTTGGATTGGTGGTCTGGGACGCTAACCAGTCGGCCATCATGGAGTTAATGCTCTAGAACTGAATTGATCCGTAGTGGTGAAATAATGTCACAAGGTATAACATATCAAAACCATTATATAACTACTAACACCGTCTCAAAACAGCCCAGGGCCATCTCATATACTCATGAACTGGACGAGGGAGTCGTGGATTGCCTGGCCCGAGTCATCTGCATTACCGATCTAATGTCTGTACAATTTCACAAGAAATCGTTAGCCAGAGAAAGGTATTCGCTTCAAAGGTTCTTGAGATATATGGTGGTTACTAACCGAACCGTCTCAGTTGAAATATACTGTGGTCATGGCCAAGTCCTGCCAAGACGGGGGTTCAAATACATACATACATACATACATACATATGCTAAAATTATCACAAAATACCGTTTTTTTGATGATAATACTTTAAAAAAAAAAATTGCAATATGGGTATCAAACGACGCAAAATTTTATAAAAATCATACACAATTTAATGGCTGCATATAGCATGCAAAATTTCGCTACGTTTGATACCCATATTCCACATTTTGATTGTTTTTTGTATTTTGGAAAAAGTACGATATTTTGTAAAATTTTTAGCATTAAAAAAAAACTCAAAAAATAGCAAACAAAATTTTGCTTCGTTTTATACCCATATTGCAAATTATGAATTTTTTTGTATCTTTGCAAAACAATCGGCATTTTGTGATAATTTTAGTATTTTCAATTTTTCGGTCAATTTTGCGTATTTTTATATTGTTGTTTTTTATTGTTTGGCTCAAACTTTTGCCCTCCCTATGACATGCCCAATTTAATAAAAAATAATTGTTGGATATCCTTTAAAAAACAGATTTGTTTCATTTGTTAATTTTGAAATTTTGACCATTTTTTGCTGTGATTCAAGCATTTTAAAGATGAGAGGTTTTTTGTGAGACTTTGCTAACATAACTTTTTTTTTATCAATTGTATCTCTGCAACCAGAGATCCAAAAACAAATGTATTGGTAATTTTCTGAACTTCAAAATAATATTATCAGAAATTGATACTCATTAAAGCCATTTTCAAAATGGAATAATAAAAAAAAATTGCCGAAATTAAACTTGTAGTGACGTGTCTTAAAAACAGTGCACTTTGGAAATTTCTGTGAAAACTTTTGACTCTCTAATTTGATGTCAAATAATATTTTGGAATAAATTCATTTTTTTTCTCTTAAAAACTTAATTTAAAATTTTTCAGAACTTTGCGGCATTTTTTGTGAGTTGATAAAGTTTCATCCAAAGTAAAAAAAAAAAAACACAAAATTTTAAACAGAAAAGAATTAAAAATGTACTTGCCTGCGTTTAAAAGCACATTAGCATGATTGCACGCAGAAAATTACAGCATACAGCATAAATTTCTTATTGTTTCAAAAATCTATTAAAAATTTTTATTACTTCAGTTAGTACAAATATTATCCAACAATTACACTTTCTCCATAATTATTTTATTTTTCATTTACAAATTTGATGTTTTCAACAGCAAAAATGACAACCCCTGCTCAAAACCAAACCTAACCTCAAACGCACATGGTGCCTTCGTCTCAAATTGATCGATGGGCGTGTTTCGAAATTTATAGCCTGCGATTAGCGCCACACAGAACGATCTGGCCCGCTGTTAATTAGTGCGTTCTAACCTTCCCCTGTCCCCCCATTTCAAATTCAATTTTGCAGACGTGCATGCGGCACCCGGAGTGTGCCCACTCCAAGGAGAACCGCGACACCGTCTTCTGCCAGATGCGGCGCGCGATGGACCTCATCCACTACGTCGTCAAGGACGGCATCCTCGAGACGGCCTCCGAGCGGAACGCCCTGCGACAGGTGAGTTTCGACTTTTTTGGTTTTCAATTTGATTTCTAATGCCTTTAACATTTGCATGATAGGTCCCCGAGTGGGACTCGGAACGAGCGACGGCCTTCACCTGCCTGCGGCACTTTTCGCGCCTCATCGAGATGTCCCGGCCGGAGTACGTGGAGGCACGGCGCAGTAAACAGCAAGGTGGTGGCGGCGGAGGTAACGGTGGCCCCGGTGTGGGGCCCTCGAGCGGGGTAGGACCACCCGGTGGCGTGGGGAAGGACACGTGCATCTCACCGACCGGGCTCCGCGACAAGGAAACGGGCATCGAGTACGACCGAGCGCGGCGGGAGCTGACGAGGCGGAACAGCGAACGCGACCGGGACCGAAATTCCATTGGCCATTCCAGAGAGTATAGTACTAGGGAACGGGAGTTCCCCAAATATGACAATAAAGCTGATGTGAGTGTTTGGTGATGAATTTGGGGTGACAGCAGCAGTAACTCATTTCTCTTATAGTTAGGGATCTCAATATTCTCGTCGGACACCCGGGAGCAGCTGTTGGCGGCGCTGGACAAGGTGTGCGAGAAGACTCAGGACTTTACGGACTCGGCGTACACGAGCCACGACCACCGGGAGAACATCCTGCTGCTGTGCGACCGGGCCAAGCTGGAGCTGAACCAGCTGATGCGGATCGCGGTCAGCATGGAGCAGTATCCGAACGCGTCGTACGACGTGGAGGGCGCGATCGAGGCCGTACTGACGGCGGCCCACGACCTCACGACGCAGCTCACGATGTCGGCCCAGGAGCAGTCAGCGGAGCTGACCCACATCATCAAGTCCGGCATCGACATTGCCAACTCGCTCAGGAACATTGCCTTAAACCAGGAGATCGATCGATTGCAGGAGTGTGCCGACCGGTTTCACGAGCACATCGATCATGTGCTGGAGGTAAGTTCTTCCCCCCGACTAACCCTGCAGATCTTCAAACGATCCCACTTGTCATTGCCCAGGTTTGCAAGCTGCTGCGGCAGATCGCGCTGACGGAGACGCTCCAGGTGCAGGCCAAGTTCACCGAGATCAACGTGCGGATCTACGGGCCGCAGGTCATCACGGCGGCCCGCGCCCTCACGTCCCACCCGCAGAGCAAGATCGCCAAGGAGAACCTGGAGGTGTTTGTCGACATGTGGCAGTGGCTGTCGACGGACGTCACCACCATCACCAAGGAGGTCATCGACCTGGCCCAGGCGACGACGAAGGCCGACAAAACCACCGAGTATCTAAGTCTTCCGAGACCGGGGGTAAAATTCATGACCATTTCAACCTTTATTTCTCTAATTCTCTAACTCGATTGAAATTCTTTTCCTCTTCTAAAGAAACATGGAACCACATCGAAACCCCTGAAGCCAACGCGCCTCGACTCGGAGGAGCAGGAAAAGATTGCCAAAACCGGACTCGAGATGAAGATGGTCACGAACGAGATGGACGCCGAGACGGACAAGTGGAACGGGGCGTCCGAGGAGAACAACGACATCGTCAAGAGGTGAGCGATGAAATATGCGTATTCAAACTCAATTCAGAGTTTATTATACCGAAACTCTTAATTTTAAGAGCAAGTTTTTCGCCAATGTGGAACGGGTCGTATCGAGGTGCTCCGATCTGAATGAAACTTTCAGCTTTTGTTTGATATATAAGAGAAGAAAATCGTGACGTCAGAAATGAACTCAAATCACTCAAAGTTCATTTTGTGAGTGACTTTAACATTTTGGCCTAGTTTGACAGCTACCTCGTTCCCAGGTTTTCTGTGGGAGAGAAAAGGAGGCGAATACTTTATGAAAATCATGTCTGTCAAAATTCCTAGCCTCAAAATTTTGTCGCGAGTTGCTTTTCTCCTCTATACATTAGATGAACTCATGCCATTAAAACACTGTTACCAATACAGAAAGGCTTAGATTCAATATGGCTAAGGTATTGGGATCGGTTTCTGATGGGTAAACTTTTTTTGTTTAAATGAACCTTTCAGAACAACGCTCTTGGTCATCTCGTAAACAGTACCTTTCTCAAACAAGTCTGCGACTCTAAATTTTATGAGCGATTTTTTCGCCAATGTGGAACGGGTCGTATCGAGGTTCTCCGATTTGGATGAAACTTTCAGCATTTGTTCGCCTATACATGAGATGAACTCATGCCAAATATGACCCCTCTAAGACAAAGGGAAGTGGGGGTCAAACGGGCATTGAAGTTTGAGGACCAAAAAACATAAAAAAAATCTTAAAATTGCTCGCATTTCCTTAAAACTTGATCATTTCCTACTCTCTTAGATGCATTCGAAAGGTCTTTTGAAGCCCTTCAAAATGTGCTATAAACATCCTTGTTCATTAAAACACTGTTACCAATACAGAAAGGCTTAGATTCAATATGGCGAATCTATGACATTTCCCCGAAACCCATATTACCGAAGGGACATTTCCCCGAATGCCACTTTCCCGAAAAGACACTTCCCCTAATAGTCATTTCCCCGAATTCCATTTACCCGAATTTCCCATTTCCCCTAATCGTCCACATCCCCGAAAGTCATTTTCCCGAATAGGTCACAATCCCGAATGCCACTTACCCGATTAGTCATATCCCTGAATAGTCATTTCCCTGAATGTCATTTCCCTGAATGCCATTTCCCCGAACGCGGTCAAGCGGAAATGCCCGGTGCCCAGGAGCGCGCGCATTTTATAAGAAAAAAAATGATGGCAATTTTTGTCACATCAAACCACATATAATATTTCTTGAAAGGTTCGTATTGGCCTTCACGGAACAAAATCCGGCCGGCGGATCCGAAAAAATAATGTGATGAAATCGGAAACATTGATTGTTTGCGAAATCATCGAAAATGTTTTCGATATTGAGAAAAATGCTTCCGCATTTGAAACAAAATGCTTCCGATATCGAAAACATCATGTTGCCGGCGCTCTTCTCTGTCTTGCCCGCCGCAGCCAGTGCGTTACGCAAGCTGTCAGAATCAGCTGCTTGCGCAAATCCCGCAAATTTTGAAGTAAACAAACAAAACAAGTCATCGCTTGATCCCAGCCGGCCCGGAACGGCTGTGAAGAGGACTATCAACTGGACCATGAATTACCGTCACCACCGGCCAAGGCCACCGTCGATTCCCCGCAGGGCTACTTTTAGTGTAAAAGTGCGGGATGATTTGCAGCGGATTCTTGCACAACCACAAATATTCACATCAAAGAACCGACAATCGTAAGTATCGAAGAACCCAAAGTGCTCAAAACAAAAACAAATGTGCCAAAAAAATTAAAGTTATCCTTTTCCAGCTCAATCAAATTCCATTATCAGAATCGCCGAACGCGCAGTCGATATCGTTGACCGAGGTCAAGGAACGGAACAAGTAGAATTGGAGTGTCCGGGAGGATTTGGTCCATTTTAAGGTAGCGTTTTCCAAAATGATTCGTTTGCGGTGGTGGTCAGGGTAGTGAATTTCGTGGCTGTGGCTTTGGGACCGGATCTGCGCAAGAGTAGCCTGCTGGTCATGTGACGATGACATCGACGATTCCAGGGACACCAACAGGAGCATCGGTATTGACGGCCAGAGTCAAATTCCATCATCAGAATCGCCGAACGCGCTGTCGGTTGCGTTGACCGAGGTCAAGGAACGGAACAAGTAGAATTGGAGTGTCCGGGAGGATTTGGTCCAGTTTAAGGTAGCGTTAACCAACAGGAGCATCGGTATTGGCGGCCAGAGGAACTAGTTCTTTCGTCTAATGTTTGGTTTCAAATCCCCCGGATAAAACATATGGGTAATTCTCTACCAACTCACACGAAATCGGGAAAAGTTGCCCCGACCCCTCTTCGATTTGCGTGAAACTTTGTCCTAAGGGGTAACTTTTGTCCCTGATCACGAATTCGAGGTCCGTTTTTTGATATCTCGTGACGGAGGGGCGGTACGACCCCTTCCATTTTTGAACATGCGAAAAAAGAGGTGTTTTTCAATAATTTGCAACCTGAAACGGTGATGAGATAGAAATTTGGTGTCAAAGGGACTTTTATGTAAAATTAGACGCCCGATTTGATGGCGTACTCAGAATTCCGAAAAACGTATTTTCATCGAAAAACATTAAAAAGTTTTAAAAATTCTCCCATTTTCCGTTACTCGACTGTAAAAATTTTGGAACATGTCATTTTATGGGAAATTTAATGTACTTTTCGAATCTACATTGTCCCAGAAGGGTCATTTTTCATTTAGAACAAATTTTTATTTTAAAATTTCGTGTTTTTCTAACTTTGCAGGGTTGTTTTTTAGAGTGTAACAATGTTGTACAAAGTTGTAGAGCAGACAATTACAAAAATTTTGATATATAGACATAAGGGGTTTGCTTATAAACATCACAAGTTATCGCGATTTTACGAAAAAAAGTTTTGAAAAAGTTACTTTTTGCGTTTCTCTTTGTTTCGTCGTCCGTGTCTGTCGCGGGTGACCATGAACGGCCATGATCGATGACGACCAACTTTTTTAAAACTTTTTTTCGTAAAATCGTGATAACTTGTGATGTTTATAAGCAAACCCCTTATGTATATATATCAAAAATTTTGTAATTGTCTGCTCTACAACTTTGTAGAACATTGTTACACTCTAAAAAATAACCCTGCAAAGTTAGAAAAAACACGAAATTTTAAAATGAAAAATTTTGTTCTAAATGAAAAAATGACCCTTCTGGGACAATGTAGATTCGAAAAGTACATTAAATTTCTTATAAAATGACATGTTCCAAAATTTTTTACAGTCGAGTAACGGAAAATGGGAGAATTTTTAAAACTTTTTTAGTGTTTTTTTCGATGAAAAATACGTTTTTCGGAATTCTGAGTACGCCATCAAATCGGGCGTCTAATTTTACATAAAAGTTCCTTTGACACCAAATTTCTATCTCATCACCGTTTCAGGCTGCAAATTATTGAAAAACACCTCTTTTTTCGCATGTTCAAAAATGGAAGGGGTCGTACCGCCCCTCCGTCACGAGATATCAAAAAACGGACCTCAGATTCGTGATCAGGGACAAAAGTTACCCCTTAGGACAAAGTTTCACGCAAATCGAAGAGGGGTCGGGGCAACTGCTGTGTGAGTTGGCGGAGAATTACCCATATAACAGCATGGCAATGTTAATAATCTTTGAATAGCTTTTTTAACCAACTTATGAAATTGGGTACTACCGTCATCAGGGGTGACATTGGGTCTGGGGGTGAGACTGGGTCATACAAAATTCTGCATTTTTGTATGACCCAATCTCACCCCCAGATCCAATGTCGTCCCTGATGACGGTACTTGACTTTACCAAACTTTGTCTATAAGTTGATAAAAAGTCAATGAAATATTCTGATAAAATATAACCCTTCTTTCTGATGAAAAATCACAAAAGCACCTTAGCACCTATTTTCACGAGTTAATCAAATTTTCCCATAGTTACAAGCCCAGTAGCATTAGTAGTATTTATTTTAAAACACCAGAAAAGCAATAATAAAAAATAACAGTGTGTCCTGCTCGTTCCCAATACAAACATTTCGTCTTTGGCCTTTGTCTCGCTTAAAATGTTAAAAACTCAAAAATAAAGTTTGAAGTTTGAAAATTTGCAAAATTTGGGGTTATGTGATGAAGAGTTAATTGAAGTTTGGCCATATCTATTTGATGAACCAAGATTAAAATGGAAAAACATAAAATTACAAAATTTACTTGGACAAAACTGAAGGCCTTCGCAAATAAAATGAATGTCTTTTAGGTTTTACTTTTTATCAATGTCAATAGAGGGAGCGTAAAATTATTTTAAAATAATCCCAAAGCAAATTAAAAGTTAAACATATCATAATAAAAAAAATAAACTAGTATGAGGTTTTAGTAAAAAATCTAAAATTTTATAATTCTAAAATTTTAAAATTCTATAATTTTAAAACTCTAAAATTTTAAAATTCTTAAATTTTAAAATTCTTAAATTTTAGAGAATTGCAAAACTTTCAAAATTCAAAAATTCCAAAATACCAAAATTCCAAAACTCCAAAATTACAAAATTCCAAAATTAAAAAAATCCACAATTCCACAATTCCAAAATTCCAAAATTCCAAACTTCCAAAATTCCAAAATTCCAAAATTCCAAAATTCCAAAATTCCAAAATTCCTAAATTCCAAAATTCCTAAATTCCTAAATTCCTAAATTCCTCAATTCCTAAATTCCTAAATTCCTAAATTCTAAAATTCTAAAATTCTAAAATTCTAAAATTCTAAAATTCTAAAATTCTAAAATTCTAAAATTCTAAAATTCTAAAATTCTAAAATTCTAAAATTCTAAAATTCTAAAATTCTAAAATTCTAAAATTCTAAAATTCTAAAATTCTAAAATTCTAAAATTCTAAAATTCTAAAATTCTAAAATTCTAAAATTCTAAAATTCTAAAATTCTAAAATTCTAAAATTCTAAAATTCTAAAATTCTAAAATTCTAAAATTCTAAAATTCTAAAATCCTAAAATTCTAAAATTCTAAAATTCTAAAATTCTAAAATTCTAAAATTCTAAAATTCTAAAATTCTAAAATTCTAAAATTCTAAAAGTCTAAAAGTCTAAAAGTCTAAAAGTCTAAAAGTCTAAAAGTCTAAAAGTCTAAAAGTCTAAAAGTCTAAAAGTCTAAAAGTCTAAAAGTCTAAAAGTCTAAAAGTCTAAAAGTCTAAAAGTCTAAAAGTCTAAAAGTCTAAAAGTCTAAAAGTCTAAAAGTCTAAAAGTCTAAAAGTCTAAAAGTCTAAAAGTCTAAAAGTCTAAAAGTCTAAAAGTCTAAAAGTCTAAAAGTCTAAAAGTCTAAAAATCTAAAAGTCTAAAAGTCTAAAAGTCTAAAAGTCTAAAAGTCTAAAAGTCTAAAATTCTAAAAGTCTAAAAGTCTAAAAGTCTAAAAGTCTAAAAGTCTAAAAGTCTAAAAGTCTAAAAGTCTAAAAGTCTAAAGGTCTTAAAGTCTTAAAGACTTAAATTCTTGAATTTTTAAAGTCTTAAAGTCTTAATGTCTTAAAGTCTAAAAGTCTAAAAGTCGTTAAGTCGCAAAATCGTAAAGTAGTTTTAATATCGTTAAGCCGTAAAATCTTACAGTCTAAAATTCTATTGATATTTTTTTTATTATTTTTTTTTGTTTTAGAGTTCGTAAATTCTTTAATTTTGAATTTATAAAACTCCAGAATTCACAATTCAAAAATCAAATCAAATTATTCGCTCTACAGCATTGCCTTGGAGCGTTCTCGATTACGAGATTCCTACTCGAAACTAGGTGCCCGTGGCCCCGGGATTCGAACTGACGAATGTGAGTCCAACTACCTACCAGCGACTCCACCGGGACAGGACCCAGGGAGACGACTCCTACACCTGGACTGAGCTAACGACCTAACCTTTTTTTAGGTTAGTCCGGGGCCAACATTTACTTTCTGTCCGACGGAAGGCGTGATCAGACAAATCTCGTTTCGAAAAAATGCCACCGGGACCATCTGGGATCGAACCCAGGCCGACTGGGTGAGAAGCAGCCACGCTTATCCCTACATCATTATTGAACCTTTAAATTTATTTTAATTTTCTTTTATAATATTTTAAAATTATTTTATTTTTGTGTTATATTTTCCAGTATACGCATCGCGATTACAGAGTGTGTTCGGCAATCGCTTTGACAGAAGTGGTCCGACTGCTGTCGGAGATTGTGTCCCGCCAGCCGGGCGTCCGGATCGGGGGGCCTCGTTCCAGGCGGACGATCTTCTAACGAGGAGCCGATCTTCGAAGTGAAAATAAGGATTTGGAACCGCAATCGTGGCTTAGGCGCTTTCGTGTCAACTCCCTGCGCGGTGCCATCGAACTGAGTCTAAATCCGGCACCGGATCGACGGACCGAGCACGTTGCACGCTTCTCCTCCTCCAACTGCAACCTCCGGAACTCACGTCACGGGGAGCACCATGCCAACGGAATCGACGGCGCCCAGCAGTATCCAGCTGCAGCACGGACATCAAGGCAGATTTGTCCTGCCAGATAAGACAATTCGACTTATTCGAAGTAGTATGCCGTAGTTAACAATCACCGCAATTTCCTAATTTATTATCGAAATATGAATAAATAAATAAAAAGTAAAACTTCTTCTTCTTCTTATTTCCATCCAAATTTCGAATAGCAACGGTCAATTCAAAAACGTAAACATTGAAATGGCTGCGTGCTGCGTGCTTTTGGCGGGTAGGCGTTACTGCGTTACGTTTGCGATATCGAAAATCACCGTTTGCGATATTGGAAGCAATGCTTCCTGCTGACGGGTGCAAACCGAGATTTGCGATTTTTAGAGCGAATCGGAAGCAAAGTTTGCGATTCCGCAAACCGGATTTTGTTCCGTGTTGAATGATCAACTTTCTTTTTGGATTCACTCAGAACAGACGTAGCATTTTAGGGGGGAAAGAGTGTTGAAAGGATTGGTACTATTCATTCATATACAATGAATATTGTTACAGACTTTTTGTTATATATTCTCAAACCAAATACTTTTTACTTATAGACATGCAGCGCCGTACCTAGGGGTTGGCGCAGTTGGCAACCGCCAAGGGCGCCAGCCCTTGGGGGGCACCGAAAACGATGTATAAATTTGTCATGATATTATAAAATCCTAGAAAGGTATTCAGAACAAAAGGGGCGCCAAATTTTAAAGTAGGACTACAAAATAACTCGATAATCTTGGTCGGAATATTACAAATATTACTTATAACAATTGGGGCGCCAAAATCAACTATTTCAATAATTGTACCAGAATTAAATTTAAAATTAAATTCTCTCAATTCATTTATCAAAGGGGGCGCTCAAGTGGCAAAAATTTCAGGGTTTTATAACAATTCTTTGAAATAGCTAGAGATTTTATATTTCAACTACAGTATATAAAATTCAATTTAAATTTCACCATTTTTTCCAGCATCAGGAACCATCAAGCTTTTTTGTGTTTTGAAGTATTTTTTTATATAATCAGCTATTTAATTGAAATTTACACATTTCTATTGAAAATCTGAAATAAAAAGAATAAGATATTTCAAGTTTAAAGAAAATGTCATTTGAGATATTTTTATCGTTTTAAATGCAAACTTGTGCGTTGAGATTGGCCTACGTTTTCGAAATACTGAAGTGTTTAAATTGAATATTTCTAACACAAAAAATGCTTTGACTTTTGTTAAATTTCTAGCAAAATATTTTTTTTTCAACATAAAAATGTTGGTTTTTAAGAGCACATAAATTGCTCTAAATATATTATATTCTGCTGCTTGTATTCAATTGCTTGTAGCAAGAGTGAAAAAGTAAAATTTGGGTGTCTTCGACAAAGTTGCATAGATTGGCATGCCCACCAACTTTTCAGTCGTTAAAGTAAAATATTATACAATTTCTTTTATAATTTTGATTTGCAGAAACACCATTATCGCGGACCCATTAGAATTTAAACCAAAGCAAAATTCCAACTCCAAAAACAGCAATATTTTTTGGGAAAACACAAAGTTCCACTTAATTTTGCTTCTAGGGTCAATAATTTGAAGAATGTTAGTAACATTTTCCTTGATTTTTTTTGTTTTGTTATGTTTTAATGGAATGGATAAAGTTGCTTATCTTTCACATACATTTTTTTTTATTTCATGGATTCCATGTGTTGGGCTTTTCAGTGTAATTTCGCCTAAATTTTCACATTTACACAAACGGATCTAAAAGCTTTGTGTGTAGAGGGTGACTATTCTCGAGATTTTCAATTTCCCGGGAATCGAGAGTTGAATTTGGAAATTTCCCGGGAATTCCCGGGACCTGGTAGTGTTTATAACTATGCCAATAGTGCCAGTAATGTATAAAGAAAAGTTATAATTGTGTTTCTTTTCAATGAATTCAGTTACGATTTATTCATGCTTATTTAATGAAACTTTAATTAGTAGCCTCATTATTTTTGGGAACTATGATCTACCTCTTGATTTTTTTCTGAATCTGCAATACAACTTGTTGTATGAACTTGTTATTAGATTTTTGTGAAATAACAAAATAGCTAATATATAATTTCCCAGTATCGGGATTTTTACAATATAATAAATAGCGACTCAAAACAACAATTTTAATATTTTTTTTTTCTTTTTTAACACTGTAAATATGCATTGAAGAAATAGTGATCCGGAAACCCGAATGTTCACATTCGGCGGACTTTACAAAGATTTCCAGAGTTTTTTTTTCTAAGATATAATTTAATATTGAGGTTTAAGCAAAACACAAAATTACTCCATGACATCAAAAAAGGAAATTACCTTGATACAGCGAAATTAAAATAATAAGAATAAAAAAAAATGGATTATAAGAATTGCTATGCTTGAGGATATGAAAATTATACTCTTAGAAATAATAAACAAAAATATAAAAAAAATTAGACTTTCTTCTTGTGGCTAACTGCTAAGTATGCTTTAAGGTTAATGTTGGGGTCCACTTTATTTTAAGTTTTCCCAATTATAGTTATTGGAATTTTTAATAAGTTAAAATTTACACTTTCTGAATTAGAAGATAAGAGAAGCATTGGTTTATTCGAACTTGAACATCTTACATTGAACACCCAATGTTCTGAACAATTTCGAATTTTCAATTTTTTTTTATTTGTTTATATAATTTTGCTTCGACCAAATTTCCCGGGAATCGAGAGGTCCAAAAATGATCGATTTCCCGGGAATTCCCGCTCGTCACCCTCTATTTGAGTGTAATGGTTTTTATACAAAATTTTAAGAAACTTTAGATGTCGAAAAATAAACACAAAAAATTTCAATGTGTTAAAAAGGTAAAAACTAATTGCCTTTGTTTGAAGCTATGAATTTTCAAAAAACAAATTTTAGGAATTTTATATCAATCAAAAAACACAGTCACAGAGAAGAGAAATATTGTTTTCAAAAATAAATTGAAAAAAATAGTTTCAAAAGGAATCCATCCAAAAACAAGTTTGAAAAGGAGTCCATTTTCTAATCAGTTAAACTATTTTTTCAGGAATGCAGGAAAATGCTGATACAATGAAATTTAAGCTAGGTCAGATTTAATTCTGTTTAAAGCGATAAAACAACACTCTACTATTTTCAGTCAACATTAATCCTAAAGCACCTTTTCGTTACAACCTATTTGTATTGGAAAGATATAAATCGATTGAAATGGTTTAAAAATAATAAAACATTAATTTGAATATTCTTCAAAGAATTAAATTGTGGTTGGATTTTTTAGTTGTTATATTTATTCAATCAATTACCATTATATTATTAAAACTGTTTGAAGCAATCGCTGAAAATTTAAGTAAACATATCAAAATGATGAAAGATTTGGAGGGGCGCCAAATTGATGCTTCGCCAAGGGCGCCGTGGACCCTAGGTACGGCTCTGTAGACATGATAATAATAATGCAATAGAAGTTTTGTTATTTTTTATGATTCAGAAAACATACCGTGCTATTTTCGTAGTACAGAACCTCGTTCACACTGATTATTTTATTCACATTGCTTGTTTTGGATTTGGCGAAAAGTATAATCAACAAAAACTTTAAATAAAATTTGTACCAGCCTGAACCTATTTGTTCGATTTTTGGGTTCTTGAACACACAACAACTCGATTATCCGAAGGCCTCGGAAAAATTTCACTTAAGATAATCGAACTTCGGATAATCGAAACTTCGGATAATCGAGGCTTCGGATAATCGAGTCTGGACTGTAATTGGGTCCTAAAATTAAGCTGATATTAGTGTTCACAATGATAAAGCTTATTTTTAAAGTACAATGACCCTTTTAACGACCGCAAAGGATTTAACATGGATTTTTAATTCAATTTTTAAAAATTCACTTCCCGGCCCTTCTTGGCAGAAAAGCTCCTACTTGACAGATCGTTCCAAGGGGACCATAGTTGATCCATCGAAAAAATGTTGTCTTGTTAATAACTTTTTTTTGCATAAATAAAAAAAAACGTCATCAGAAATGGTATTTAATCGTGTTTCTTACCGTTGTTCAAAAAAAATTGACAAAGGGCTTTACTACCCAATTTACAACATTTAATCAACAGAATACCCGAAAAAGCTGTTTGTTCGGTAAAATTGAAAGAGAAAATAACTGTTAGTCATGGAAAAAGGCTTTAGCGAAAATAAAGATTAGGGAATATGAAAATTTGGGAAAATTTAAATTTAAATAAACGGCAATTAGCGTAAGTGTAACATCGGGGAAATGGCATTCGGGGAAATGGCCGATTAGGGGAAATGGCATTCGGGGATGTGGCCAATTAGGGGAAATGATTTTCGAGGAAATGGCATTCGGGGAAATGTCATTCGGGAAAATGAGCTAGACCCCAATATGGCATAGGTATTGGGCTCGGTTTCCGATGGGTGAACTTTTTTTAAAAATGAACCTTTCGGAACAACGCTCTTGGTCATCTCGTAAACAGTACCTTTTTCAAACAAGTCTGTGCTCTTTTTCCTCTCAGATAGCTCTGCCTTGATGTGGTAGTTTTACATTGAAATAATAATAAAATCCTTAAAAAACCAAACTATTGGCATAAAAGTGATGTAAAGTCATGTCAAAAATACAGTATTTTATAATTTTTCCATGTTCTCATTAATCCATTTGATTTGATTTTCAAAGCTAAATTTTAAGAACAAACTATTTTCATCGCAGTACATTATGCCTCCAAGTAGAACAAACTGTTGAACTCCATTTCTTCGGGAATGGAATCCAACAAGAGATCTTCCATTGTAAGAAGAAATGTTTCCCAGACAAACAACATTTGCACTGTCCGTTGAAACAACGAGATGCCCAATCTGGTAATAAAATTCACATTCTGTTTTACACTCAGCTGGACTCAGGCTTGAAATCGTTATTTTTTCCTAGATTGGTGATGTTTTAAAAGTGTAGATCATCAATTGGTCGGAGGTAGCAGTTTCCAGGTCATCCACCGTTGGCAGACAAATCGGTTGTACTTGATCTGAAAGGTACAAATTGGTATTTACTTGATCAATTGGCATGACTCAACCGTCAAACCATTAAAAACTATGTCTTGTTCCACGCGAAGCAGACCAATTCTTTTTTGGGAAGCTGGATAAATTTGGTAAGAAACGACGTCTCGATAGTATATTCGGGAGAACTCTTCTATTAAAAAGTAGGGTGAATCTTTTAGTGCAACTCGGAACCTAAAATTGACTTTTTATTAGAAGCAATAGGCATAGTATTTGTATGGCGTCAGCATACATATATTTACGTGCGTTGAACTTGCACCCAGTGGCTAGGACATAACGTTGGTTGATGACTACACCTATACAAAACCACAACCAAAGAAATTCATTGTATGTGTAATATGTATATTCGTAGATCGTCAATGCCATGGTTGAAGTTGGATGTTGCAATCCACATTGCTTGTGTAAATTTCTCAACATTGCGTCTGGAAGTTGAAGTTTATATCATTTTATATCTTGCCATTGTGTCGATTATACCTTTGGTAATTTTCTCGATCCACCATAGATAACTGTAAATATTTGTGTATACAGCGTATCCATCTTCCTTGCAACTATAGTCGAATGTTCCACGGGCAGCCGTGAAGGACACGATCCCTGCCAGCTGTATGGTCCCATTTCGCGGTAAGACAAACCCTCCACCACTGTCACCGTTGCAGACAGCTCGTCCATCCGTATGACCCGCACAAAATTGTCTCTCGTCTATCAGATGAACAAACTCATTGTGTCTGCGCAGACAGGTCACAGGGTTCATGACCGGCATTTTAAGCACTCTAAGTGTTCTGGAGATTGTTTTGTTTTCCGTTGATCCAAATCCAACTACCGTTCCGGTTTCATTGACGGCCACATCTTGATTCACCAAACACGCTGGTAGAATGTACTCCGTGAACTGGACCGTTGTATTCAACTCAATCAGCGCAATGTCATTCCGAAAGTTGTCCAACTGCTTCCCCGCTAATGTGTGGATCGCTGACACCGAGTACTTTTGCGAGTGCAAAGTGTCATCGTCCAGCTCCTGTAAGCCCAGCATCACTAAAAGCTCTCCAAGCGGAACTTGACGTCCAACTCCGTTATCCAAAGTGCAGTGGCGTGCCGTGACGACCAAAAGTTGATTGATCAAGGTTCCTCCACAGTTGTACTCCCAACCCGATCCAGACCAGTGGAACAACGCCGAATGCCACGGATGTTCCTTGGCATCAGCAGTTTTACCACCGACAATCAAACCGATTATCTCTTTCCTTGGAACTCCGCACGGAGGCGCCTTATCTGGTTGACACTGTAGCGACTTTGCTAAAACACCCAGCGCTGAGAGGAAGATGATTGCTCTAATCATTGCAACGAGCAGTACGTTACTGAATGGCGCGGCACAGACTAGAAGCTACACAAATCGCCTTTGGTATGCTCTCTTATCACAATCACAGAGAAATAAGAACCACATGTTTTTAAACTGGTTCTAATACACCAAAAGACGATGTTCATGGCAAAATGTACCACTATCAGTGGCTTTCGCAGAATCGTTGGCTGCTTCAGGAATTCCCGAAAACAAAAACAAAAACCTTACCTGATCCACCTTTAGGTGGTTGGTGCCTTCCTCGCATATTTTTATCAAAATATCTGAGATCCGACATCAAAAGAGTGCATTAAAACACTAAAGCACTTATATATTTTGATAGGGTTGTAAAATCTTCAATCTTTTGGGCTCGTGGAGAGAGGATTACCTATCCAACGATTGGTCGCATGATAGATCCGAACAACATTTTCATCAAAATATTTGAGATCCGGCCTCAAAAAGGTGTATAAATAACAATTAAGTGCTTATAACTTTTGATGGGGTTGTAAGATCTTCAATCTTTTGAACGCGTTGGAAAGGTCAAACAACTTACGAAGTTTAGCTGAAATCTTTTTTTTAGCATAACCTTTGAAGTACTTTTCTAAACTTCATAATATTAACTAGGGTTTTGTGGGAGCCCAAGACGGATCGAATGAGACCAAAACGGTCCAAATCGGTTCGGCCAGTCTGGAGATAATCGTGTGCATATTTTTCGGTGCACGGACTCACATTCAGACACACGCACAGACATTTGTTCAGAATTTAATTCTGAATCGATAGGTATACGTGAAGGTGGGTCTACGAGGTCGAATTAAGAAGTTCATTTTTCGGGTGATTTTATATCCTTTCCTCATTAAGGTTATTTATGCACACAAAGTCATTCAAATTTAAGATTGAAAAACTTGTAGTATTCTTTTGGTGCTGGAACGTTTCTTGTACCGAACTAGCACAAACTTAACAAAAACTATCATTTTAATAAAAAAAACAACAGCTTTACAATGTTTGTGAATTTTAATAATTTAATTTTTCTGCCCAAAATTATTTTAAATTGTTTCTGACCTTGTTCTTGCATGGTCTTGTTGCTCGATTGGAACCCCGATTTGACAGTTCGATTGGAACTTTGAGAGTAAAATTTCGCCTCTCCATATAGGCTCTCTACGCTAAAGAATCTATTTTAAGCTTCATCAAAATGTTGAAAACTGGGATCCCAGATAGGATGTTTTCGAGGATTTGGAGTAGGAGTCGTCAAATTCTAAGAAACCGAGATCGACGTTAGAGTCACTAAATCATCAGCAGATGGAGTCGGAGTCGAAGTTGGCTAGTTTTGAACAACTTTGAATGGGAGTTGTTGATGGGTCGAGTCCATATGGAAAGTTGTTGGAAGCCGGAGTCGGAGCGGCTGTAATTTCAGTACACAGAAAAAAATCAATTCTTGAAACCGTGAAGTCAGTTCACGATTATGAGAACCACGAAGGAATATATTCACGTTTATGGTGCAAATGCACCATACTCATGAATAAATTCCTTCGTGGATCTCACATTCGTGAACTTAATTCACGATTACGGGAATTGCTTTTTTCTGAGTACCCGGAGTCGTAGCCGGAGTCAGAGTTGATTTTTTATAGGTTTCAGAATATGTTGGGCTTGCTTGTCCAACTTGATTTATGTGAGTAAAAATTTCCAGAACTTGAACCATCATTTCAAAAAAGAATTCACTTTTTACCTTCATTTGGATGCTTTTCTTTTGGCCTTTCAAATGATGTATCGACCGTCTACATTTTAGTAGCTGAAGAAAAACTTCTATGATTTTTTTTTTATAAGATTGAAATAAAATTAGATTCTCGCCAACATTGCATTTTTATTTTATTTATTTTTTTCCGAGCTAATAAGGCCGATGCAAATATTTAAAAAAGTTTTTGTCCCTCGGCCCTGGCCGAGGTCAAGGGGGAGGCAAAAAAATAAAAAAATATAAAAATTTAAATAACAAGCCATAATCTTCACATTTAAATGAAAAAGTGTTTTAAAATGCATTTTACACTAGTTCAGCTGTTTTGCAATCATTAGTTTTCAAAAAAATCTAAGATCTGACAAAAACAAAAATTGTATCGAAAAAAAAGATTTTGCATCGAAAATTTTCAAAAAATCTTAAGATTTTTAAATAAACCCAAACATGCTAAAAATGATTTTAAACGCAGGAGAATGTATTTTAATTTGATTTCAGCTAGTTGCCCTTGAATTTTCATTGAAATTTTGAAGTTTATTGTACAAATATTTTTTTTGCCCCCTGATTTTTCGGGCCAATTTTGAAGGGTGGGGGGGGGGAGGGGGTGACAAAAACTTTTAAAAATATTTGTACCAGCCTAAGGCCAATGAAACTCCCTCTGAATTTTGAGCACGCCATCAAATTAGGCGTCCAATTTTACATAAAAGTCCCTTTGAGACCAAATTTACATCTCATTTCAGGTTGCAAATTATAAAAAACAGGTATTTTTTCGAATGTTCAAAAATAGAATAGGTCGTTCTGCCCCTCTGAAACGAGATATCGAAAAATCAAGATTGGATTCGTGATCAGGAACCAAAATTAATTATCAGGAAAAAAAATCACGCAAATCGAAGAGGGGTCGGGGCAACTGCTGTGTGAGTTGGCGAAGAATAAAAATTCGGCATGTTTGGGCTCTTAAAATGTTTAGAAAACTGAAGGTCATAAACAAAATAGAGTCGGAAAAAAGTTACATTGTGTATGATATTTGAATAAATTACCACATGTGGGATCCAAGTTTGTGGGCGTACCAAATATGACTGTAAATGTTATAAAACTTTTCAAAATTAAAATATTTAATAGACAACAAATTTTCGTTACTAAAAGCTCGTTCGCTCCACAGCCCAGAATTCACTGACACACGATGCACTCTTTCTGCGCCATAAAGTAGCTTTATAACGGCACTAAAGTTGAACGGATTTTCATCGGCGTCGGCATCACCGTTCAGATGGCAATCTGGCCACCGTATTTATGCTACTCAATTTGTATATTTTACGAGCTCCGATCGGTGTACGCCAGAAAGTGTCCTTCAAAGTAGTTCCACATTTTACGAACCCGTCTTCATCGACTCAATCTTGGGTGAAATTAACTAAAAAAAAATCCCCTCTCCCAACTTTCCACCAGGGCGAAAAACATGTCCGCGATGGCGTTCTCGATGTACCAGTTCACCAAGGGCGAGGGCACCCTCCGCACCACCCAGGACCTGTTCACCCAGGCGGAGTACTTTGCCGAGGAGGCGAACCGCCTGTACAAAGTGGTCCGGCAGTTCTCGTACCAGGTGCCGGCCGGTGCCCCCAAGAAGGAACTTCTCGAGCATCTGGACAAAGTGCCAACGTACGTGCAGACGCTGCAGTTCACCGTGAAGGATCCGACCGTCGGGAAGGCGGCCACCTTCGTCAAGGTGGACCACGTCATCAACGAAACCAAGAACCTGATGAATGTGATATCGAAGGTGGTGTCCACGTGCTTCGAGTGTGCGAGCAAGGTAAGCGCGTCGAGTCTGGGTGGGGGGGAGGGGCATCTTGGGACACAGTGAGAATTTGAAGGGTTCGGGAAAAACAAACCTAGAAATATCGGCTCAAACTGAACTACTCAAGTTTTGACTGTGCCACTTCTATCGATGACAATATAGGGGGACGGGAAAGATCTTTCCCTGAAAAGGGATCAAATCTCAGCTCTTCATTTGCATAATTCAATTTTCGTTCATATCGTTTGATGAAGGTGCGTTGCAGGGACTCGCTACGGTTACGAAGGTGGATTGGTTTGGTTGACACGTGTGGGGCAGTGATTTTGTATTTTTTTTTTTTTATTCTATATTTATGGGAAAATTATCCTGTCGATAGATTGCTCAGAATTGATGTTCTGTTTCAGAAATTCAGAATGATTCGTGTTTTTGTTGAAAAAAAAAATCTTAAAAAAAGTTGCAATAAATCTGGTATGGAATTAGATTAAAGAATATTTAAACAACAGAAAAAATCACAATTTTAGACATATATTCTGTCTTGGTTTGCCTTATTTTGTGCTACTTTGTCAATGTCTTGAAAGATGTCAATTTCTTAGCTTTTACTTTCACTGCGTTTGATG
This sequence comes from Culex quinquefasciatus, assembly GCF_015732765.1. NCBI lineage: Eukaryota > Metazoa > Arthropoda > Insecta > Diptera > Culicidae > Culex > Culex quinquefasciatus. The sequence goes on along the minus strand of NC_051862.1, from coordinate 55,537,475 downwards.
CGTGTTTAAGCTAAATATGTAGAAATTTTTTAATTTTTAGTGCAATTCATTGCAAATTGAAATTTAATATTGAAAAAAAAAAAAACTGGAAAATAATCAGAAAACCAGAATGTACAGATGCATCATCTGGAGTGAATTGAGGAACATGGGTTGAATCCTGACAGTTTTACGGTATGAGCGGTGACTCAAAACCATTTATAACAAGAAAGTAATAAAAAATAACGTTTGCTAACAATTGTAGCAGGACGAAAAGGAACAAAAAACAAAAATCTGGAGTAAAATGTGGGCAAACGATTAAACTTTGAACATAGTAAAAGACTAAATTAGTGATTTATCAAAACATTAAAAAAACAAAAAAAAACGCAAATTGAAAAGAGTACAAAAAAGGAAAATGCTGATTACCAATTTAAATCAGTCAATTTTAAATCATTATGTAATACATTATGATACATACTATTTGAATATGATGTATTAAAATCTACTTTAGTTTGTTACGGAAATTCTGATTTCAATTACTAATTTTCTAATTTGAAGCATAGTTTTCAATCAAATTGTTGATGTAAAAAGTATCACAATATCATGATTATATCATGATACAAATTTATTGACGTGAATTTATCACTTTATTTTAGTAGTTTAATCATCAATTTTTGAAATTATGAGAGCATTCGCCGTTTTTTTTTTTAAATTCCAAAAGCTTTGCAAGCTTTTTGATGGTTGAATATGAATTCTTTGTCGATGTTATTTTACATCAATTAAAGTGGAATGCACATGAAAAATTGTTAATATTCTCATTTTTTGTTGTGTTGTGCTTTATATCACATGTTTTCCGACAAATAAGCTGTCAAACTTAATATAGCTTTGAAATTTTTTAATGACATTTTTGGAGAGTTCGAAATATTTTGTTTCTTTAAAAAAAATGAAGTTCTCAAATTGTTTAACCCTCTAACGCCCATGGTTGCACCATAGCACTACTAATTTTTCATTTCAAATTGAAATTTCTCGAAAAATAATGAATGAAATGATCTCATTCTTCCTGAACATTATTATTTAAGATGTTTACTGCCTCCAAATCAAATTCCATCCAATTTGGTCAATTCTGTAAAAAATGGCAAGGAAAACCGTAAAAAATCTCGATTTTGCTCTGGGCAGGAAGGGGTAAATGACAGATAACCAAATTTACCTCTTTTTCAATATTACATTTTTTGAAAGGGAAATTACATTTTTGGACCAGTAGGAAAGTCATTTATTTTTTACCGCTAAATTTTATCATTTTTCACAAAATTATCAGGGAACAAAAAATCAATGTTATTATTTAACTTTTTATCACTCAAAGTTAAACTCCCAAAATACGTTTTTTTCTGTTTTTGAAATTCTTTGATATTCTTTAAAGTACTCTAAAAATATCTTCTGTGCCACAGTGCTTGTTAAACATGTGGTTTAGGAGTTATGATTTTATGAAAATAAAACGTATTATTTTTTTGAAAATAATTCTGGACAAACAAATTATTAAAAATCTTAGCAAAATCAACTTTCAATCGAAAAGTATTTTACATTTTGTTTTTTGATAAAATGTATCGTTTGAAAGTTCAAGCTTTTTTTGGTACAGTCCAGACTTTTTGTATTCAATTTCGTATTTTTTTATTTTCTAATTTCAAACATTAAATTCGAATTCTGTGACCCCATTTCAGTCAAATCAAAGTTGTTGGTTGCTTTTAGCATACGAACAATTCTGAGGAAATTGATTTTATTTGTATTTTTTGATTTGGCTCAAACTTCCATAAAATTTTGGCTTCTGTCCATACAAAAATGGTACGAAAATATTCAATCAGCTATAACTTTTGAGTGAATTTTCTGATCAATTTGGTGTCTTCGGCAAAGTTGTAGGTATTATTGAGGACTATTGAGAAAAAATTGGTACATGAAAATAAAATGGCCGACTATTTAACTAACTTTTAACTTTTTTAACTTTTTTTTTTTTTAACTTTTAACAGAAACTCAATATCCCAAAATACGTATTTTTTTAACTTTCGAATTTTTTTATATGTTTTAGAGGACAAAAATCCGCATCTTTTGAGCCATGGAGAAAATATGGTCAAAAAATCTGTCGTCGAATTATGAATTTTTGAAAAAATAATGATTTTTTGAAAAAAAAAAAACGAAATTTCATGCAAAAACAAATTTTAATTTTATTAGGTCGATGCAAATATTTAAAAAAGTTTTTGTCCCTCGGTCCTAGCCGAGGTCAAGGGGGCAAAAAAATAAAAAAATATAAAAATTTAAATAACAAGCTATAGTCTTTACATTTAAATGAAAAAAGTGTTTTAAAATACATTTTACACTAGTTCAGTTGTAATGATTGCAAAACAACTGAACTAGTGTAAATAGTAGTTTATGCAACAAGTTGCAAAAAGAGGATTTTTTCAGCACGAGTCGTACATTTATCCAACGAGGTTCACCAAGTTGGATAAATACGACGAGTGCTGAAAAAATCAAGTTTTGCAACGAGTTCCATACAACATTTTTTGCAATTCTGAAAAACACCCATTGAGTGAAATTGTAAGTCAAATTTTCATGTATTTGTCAATAAATCGTTTAAATCAAAACAATGTTGAAAAGTATTACTTTTCGAAACAAGTGCTGAAAAGTTCAACTTTTCAGCACCCATTTCAGTGCTGAAAAGTAGAACTTTTCAGCATTTATTTTGAAAAGTGTTGCTATTCGGTTCTGTTATTTTTGGTACAGAAATATAGGCTATTTCGTCGTTCAAGAATGACAGGAAAAGAAAGTAGTTTCACGACGGAATTGCAAAAATGTATTTTAAAACACTTTTTTCATTTAAATGTAAAGACTATAGCTAAAAAATCTAAGATCTGACAAAAACAAAAATTATATCGAAAAAAAAGATTTTGCATCGAAAATTTTCAAAAAATCTTAAGATTTTTTAATAAACCCAAACATGCTAAAAATGATTTTAAACGCAGAAGAATGTATTTTAATTAGATTTCAGATGGTTGCACTTGAATTTTCATTGAAATTTTGAAGTTTATTGTAAACATTTTTTTTTGCCCCCTGATTTTTCGGGCCAATTTTGAAGGGGGGGGGGGGGGGGGTGACAAAAACTATTAAAAATATTTGTACCAGCCTTATGTAAAATAAAATCTGTAATCGAAAAGTTCTTTACAGATTTTTTGATAAAGAGCTCCGTTTTCAAGATAAAACCAAAAAAAGTTTGATTTTAGCGAAAAATTACTATTTTTTCAAAAATCAATTACTCGGTGGCGGATTTTTTTGAACATTCTTCTCTATGATTCAAAAGTTGACGGTTTTTGTTCTCTTAAATATAGAGCAATTCTCTGAGATTTCGGTCATTCGATTTTTTTTTTGTATTTTTTAATCCAGCTGAAATTTTTTTGGTGCCTTCGGTATGCCCAAAGAAGTTTGTCCATATAATTTTCCATACAAATTTGGCAGCTGTCCATACAAAAATGATATGTGAAAATCAAAAAATCTGTATCTTTTGAAGGAATTTTTTGATCGATTTGGTGTCTTCAGCAAAGTTGTAGGTATGGATATGGACTACACTGAAAAAAAAATGATACACGATAAAAAAATTGGTGATTTTAAATTTAATTTTTTGTCACTTAAACTTGATTTGCAAAAAACACTATTTTCATTTTTTTTATATGTTTTTGAGGACATAAAATGCCAGCTTTCCAGAAATTTCCAGAGTGGCCAAAAAATCTTTGACCGAGCTATGATTTTTTGAATCAATACAGATTTTTTCAAAAGATCGAAATATTGGTCGTAAACATTTTTCAACTTCATTTTTCGATGTATAATCGAATTTGCAATCAAAAAGTTCTTAAGTGAATTTTTGGTAAAGTGCACCGTTTTCAAGTTATAACCATTTTATGGTAACTTTTTTGAAAATAGTCGCATTTTTTCATTTTTTTAAATTAGTGCTCACTCTCGAAATTTTTTTTTTTTGAAAAGCTGAGAAAATTCTCTATATTTTGCTTCTTTAAACTTTGTTGAAACGACCCATAGTTGCTGAGATATTGCCATGCAAAGGTTAAAAAACAGGAAAATAGATGTTTTATTAGTCTCACCCAAACAACCCACCATTTTCTAATGTCGATATCTCAGCAACTAATGGACCGATTTACAATGTTAAAACTTGAAACATTCGTGCAATTTTCCGATCTTTTCGAAAAAAATATTTTCAAAATTTAAAATTAAGACTAACATTTCAAAGGGCCGTAATATTGAATGCATGACCCATTTGAAATGTTAGTCTTGATTTTAATTTTTTGAAAATATTTTTTTCGAAAAGATCGGAAAATTTCACGAATGTTTCATGTTTAATCATTGTAAATCGGACCTATAGTTGCTGAGATATCGACATTAGAAAATGGTGGGTTGTTTGGGTGAGACTTAGAAAACATCAATTTTCCTGTTTTTAACCTTTGCATGGCAATATCTCAGCAACTATAGGTCGTATCAACAAAGTTCAAGGAAGCAAAATATAGAGAATTTTCTCAGCTTTTCAAAAAAAAAAATTTCGAGAGTGAGCACTAATTTAAAAAAATGAAAAAATGCGACTATTTTCAAAAAAGTTACCATAAAATGGTTATAACTTGAAAACGGTGCACTTTACCAAAAATTCACTTGAGAACTTTTTGATTGCAAATTCGATTTTACATAGAAAAATGAAGTTGAATAATTTTTGCGACCAATATTTCGATTTTTTGAAAAAATCTGTATTGATTCAAAAAATCATAACTAAGTCAAAGATTTATTGCCCATTCTGGAAATTTCTGAAAAGTTGGCATTTTATGTCCTTTAAAACATATCAAAAAATGAAAAAAAAATAGTGTTTTTTTGCAAATCAAGTTTTGGTGACAATAAGTTAAATTAAAAATCACCAATTTTTTTTTTACCGTTTATATTTTTTTTTTCAGTGTAGTCCATATCCATACCTAAAACTTTGCCGAAGACACCAAATCGATCAAAAAATTCCTTCAAAAGTTACAGATTTTTGAATTTTCACAAATCATTTTTGTATGGACAGCTGCCAAATTTGAATGGAAAATTATATGGACAAACTAATGATGCAAAATGGCTTCTTTGGGCATACCAAAGGCACCAAAAAAGTTTCAGCCGGATTAAAAAAATACAAAAATTAAAATTAAAGAAAAAAGACCGATTCCGTAGAGAACTGCTCTATATTAAAAAATCTCGAAAATAAACAAAAATGGGAAATTGAGTTTTTGTCGAAAAAAATTAACTAAAAAATCGGCAATTTTTTTCCGTGTACCCATTTCTTAAAAGTCCTCAACAATACCTACAACTTTGCCGAAGACACCAAATTGATCAGAAAATTCACTCAAAAATCCATTGATCATAGGGAAGGCCCCCAAAAAGTTAAGGCCAAAAAAAAATTAAATTGGCCGAATTCATCCGAAGTGAAATTATTCCAAACCTTTCGGATAACCAATTTTGGACTGTATAGATCTTCAATTTTAAAATTTCAAAATACTTTTTTAAAGAAAAGCTGATTTTTTTTAAATCAGAAAATTTTGTACAAATTTCGCACCGAGACTTTGAAAAAGTGGATTATCAGTTTCTAAAATATACCCGCACACAGATTTCGAATCGACTAAAAAACAGTTTTTCAAGGGTGTCTAAACTAGCCTTTAGCCATTGACGGTATCTCGGAAACTATTGATCTGATTTCCAATGTAAAAAAACGAAACTTTTGCGAAATTTGGTGATCTTTAAAACACGATTTTTTCTGAAATTAATTATTCCTAACCCAGATTTTTTACCGTTGTTTTTTAACCCCTAAAACATATCAGAAAATGTCAAAAATACGTATTTTGGGATTTTTTTTTCGTGTGAATAAACCAAAGTTAGAGCACGCAATGTAAACAACAACATACATGATTTATTTGGCTGACCATTCGTGCATTGTCCCGAAGTTTGATTGAAGTTGGTTGCTGGAGTCCCGAGTTATAATTACAAATGTTTACGGTAGTCTAACTTGTACGTAGGGGAAATATACCCATTCCAATCGAAGGCTGAAGAAAACCAAGCGAGAAGCGAAGGCAAATAAAGAACAAAGCGTGGCCACCAACACCACCAGCAGCGCCTGTTGGAGTGAGTCAGTGATGCCAGGAAATTTTCTCTATAAATGCTTCTTTTCGTGAGTGTTCGCTTAAAATTTCATCAACCTAAAAGAGCGCTGGAAGAAAAAAAAGAACTTAGCTGAAAATAAGAAAATGAGCGTAGCTCAATGCATGAAAAAGTCACAAAAATGGAGTTTGGTCGGTTTTTATTGAATATCTCAGGATTGAAACTGAATTTTGGGAATTTGTTTAGGTCACAAGGTGAGGCTTTGTAAGCTTTACAAAATGGCGTTCTTAACTCAATTTGACAAAAAAGGCACGTGCGACCAGATAGCACGGCAGCGACAAAAATAGTAGTAATTCATGTATGTTTTGACAGTGCGAAAACAAAACAATTGTTTATTTATTTATTGAAAACAAATATATATTCAATTTCCGATACTGCCAATACGATCAACCATTCAATCCACCAAGTAACCGTATCTTCTCCTGCATCGATAACGTTAATTTAATTTTGTGCTGTGATTTTCATTTTCATTTTCATTTCAATTATGTTCATCGTGGTATTCCTCTATCTCTATATATTTGTTGTATACCTTAACAACTCTTAGTACCTCATAGCACAGTGCTCCGCAAATATTTCCACCTCGGTTTTGTGTCGCATACGCGGATAAAGGTCACTTCCACGTGTTGTGTGCATTTCCACCCACGAATCCCGGTGATGCCCACGGTGGGTTGTAATTTACGCATCCACTCCCCTTAACTCCTTTTCCACCCAGTTGTCATCGTTTTTGATCGCCAGGAGTGTAATTAATTTTGCTACGTCAGCAGCATCCGAGATCTGCGCGAGTGTGACTGTGTGCGTTTGTGTGATTGAGAGCGAGAGAGAGTCAGAGGTTGGTCATGAAATCATTAATTAAACTTTTTAATTATTCATGGAACGAGTGATTCGGTTCGGTTATTGTTGAACAATCGTCGTCGTCTGCGTCATCGATTTCCCTGGGACATGAAATACTGCCGCTAGGACGGGAATGAAAATGTCAATTTGAATTTCATGGCACCAGGCTAAGGGATCGTGCTCGTTGTTCTGTTGTGATGTCTTGTTTGGAATTTTAAAACGAAACTTTGTTGAATATTTATCAGGTTTGTTCGGGCAATTCTCTATGAAAGCAGAATAAAAATGGTTCATAAATCAACGATTCAATGATTCAAGATTTCGTAGAGAATTTCCAAGGATAGTCCTTTTATCGAACGGGAAACTATCAAAGTCATTTGGAATTCATCGAGTGCTACAACAATACACTTAACAATACTGAAAAATGGTTCTTCCTCCACCCACATCTCGCAAACTCCAACCAACCACAGATCTTCGAGCTCACGGGGATGCCCTTCGACAACCGGCTGATCAGCGTCCCCACCGTGGTGAGCCCCCTCGAGCCCACGCTGAGCAGAAAGTCGTCCAAAGATAAGGTAACCACGGCGGGCAGCCCCGGCAGCGGTGGCAGCTCCGGCAGTTCGCCATCTGGGGCAGCACCACGCGATAGACGAAGACTGCTACTTGCCAAGTATCGCTAGGCCTCGATCGATTCACCCAACACTCTATCTACTACTAGCAGCTGCCTTCTTTTCTCAAAACCACCACCGTGTCTGTGTGTTGCTGCAGTAGTAGAGTACGAAACAAAACAAAAAAAATCAGGAGATAAAATTGAACGACATACGAACTCAGAAACTATTTTCATGATCATCTCTAAAGGTTCACCGCCGTGTAGACGAAACAGTTCCAGAAACCAGATTCTAAATAAAAGTGTGCCAAAATCAGCAACAAACCAAACGCGCCATCAGCCATTTCCTGCCAATATCTACTTTAGTTTTATTACTCAGTATGTACTAGTAACTACCTTGTAGAGAGATATAGGAGCTGCGACAAACATCCACCCACCCACGTGTCATTTTACATTTAGTGTGTAGCAAAAGGTTTTATTCTTTTATTCTTGAAACGAAACGAAATGAAACGAAGAAAAAACATGTGCTGAATACCTCCGTGTGTTGACTGTGTCTCTGTTTTTTTCGTGTAACTCGAAATCACCTTTGAAAGCGGGTTCTTGGGGATTCTGCAAGCGGTTGAACGAGAGTTTGAGAGTTGGGATGTACGGAAGCTAGGGTGGTTCAAATGGAAATTTTGCATTCACATTGAGAGTTTTTTGTCACCAAATTATCAATATTTTTTACTGAAGATATCTTTGTATTTAAGTCAAATTTGTATGGTATACTGCATATTAAATTACCAAAAACATTTTTTCAATATTTCAATACCATAATTTTGACCGCAATTTTTGATTTCTAAATTCTAAATCACTTTAGGGTAGTTTAGGTGTCATAACCCTGTACAAACACAATGAAACGAAAAAAAAGTCGTGATGCAATTATTCAAAGTGAAAAGGCCTAAGAATGATTGAGTCTGGACTGTAACTGATAGTTTGATTCAATGTATAAAATATAAACCCTTCGAAATGTTGTTCAATAACACCATTTAAAAAATTTAAAAACTTTAGTCTTACATACATGTATAACTTCATCATCCCGGTACGAGAATCGAACTCACGACCTCTGGATCGGAAATCCAGCACGCCGTTAGTCGAAACCCATCCCCTACCGGTCAGTATTCCCAGTGAGCAGATTTACTCTTTGAAGGGATCTGACTTTGCCGAGCCAGACAGGAATCGAACCCATCACCTTCCGCTTACAAGGCGAAACCCGTATAAAAAAGATACATTTCACATTTCAAACAAATCACTCGTATATACAATCAAATCCTTTCAAACCAAATAAATTTTCTCATTAAAATTTATCTGTTGAATACAAACTATTTTTTTCTTACTTTTTACTGCTTTTAAAAGACTTATTAAAGTTCGGTTTTTAGGTTTAACAGCAGTTAAAAGATTCAAAAATATTTTTCATATCAATTGAATTATTGTAACAGTTTTTTTATTAAAATTTAAATAACCGAATAATGTTTCAAGTAAGAATTATTCAAGTTTAACTATTATGTTGAAGATCATGTTCACGCTCCATGTAAAAAAGTTTTTTTTTGTATGGACAATTGGTTTGGGATTTCCAAAAAAATGTCCACGTAGTTTGTGGATGGTCCCTCAGTTGAAGTAACTATTTCACATGCAGTTATCCAAACAAATTCTTGCAAGGCTTTGAAAGCTATTGCTCATTTTTTATTTCATTAAATACAGTATTTTTGCAATATAGGTGATAACAAATATAAAACGATGCGAAATTTTGTGAAGTTTTCACTACACTAGAGATCGTTGTCTACAAAAATTCAATCTCACTAAATTTTTTCACAATGTTTTTTTGACTCTCAAATTTTCATGTTTTATAATATAGGTATCAAACTATTAGTTGCTTAAAGCAAAATTTAAAATACAATTTTGCTTTTTAGTTTTTTTAGTTCCATATAATAAATTTTTAATAATTCTCAGAATTTCTTAAACTGCAAAACAAGTATTAATCGACGCAACATTCTGTATGGATTCTCAAAACATCACAGTTTTAAATGTATAATTTTCTGATTTTTTTTTCAAATTATCGTAATCCCGTCAGTGGGGTTGACATTGGGTCTGGGGGGTGAGATTGGGTCAAAGTGATTTTTGACGGATTTTACAATTTCTCATGTTCTTCTCAATGAAAATGAATTCTGTTGAAAGGGTTGTGTAGGGAACATCTTAAGATGACTTCGCTGAAAAAATCTCGTTCCTAGAACAAATCCTGTTATTTTGGCAGCTGTCTAAAGTTGGGGTACGTTTTTGGCCAAAAATGACCTCTCGAAAAATCATTTTTCTAATATTTTTGTAAGAATTGCTCGAAAAATGTTTGAAAATCTCCACATCAAACATTGTAGCGTGTCAATACGATTCCCTCGAACAAGAAACACTGTTGCATGCCTTGATTTTACCATATCGTTGTATTTGAGCATCATTTTAGTTTCATTTGACCCAATGTCACCCCATCTAAGGGGTGAGATTGGGTCAATTTTCAAACAATAGGCATTTAAGGTAGTGTTCATCAAAATCAACCATATTTTGGGAAAATGTTAGTAAACTATCTTAGAACAAATCTACGTTGAAAGATTTTCGATGTTATTTCAATTGTTTTTGTTATTAAGAAAATACGAGAGGTGTATCGTTTTTTGACCCATAGTCACCCCCACAGACGGTCCTTAAGAAACGAAATTTTTATTTTTTTAGGTATTTGTTATTAAACATTAAAATTTGATATAAAACATTAAAAGTGCACAGCAACCAAGGACGTTGTTGTCTTCTTATTCCAAAGTTGTCAAACTTACGGATCCAATCCAGCATAAATCTGATTGTTAAAATAGTCAAACTTTGATGTAAATTATTTTGTTGACAATAGTTTAGGGGATGAATGAAAAATTATATCGAAAGTTCCCGTAGTTTTTACGATACCAAAACATTTGTAACAAAAATCTAGGTGCAAAAGGCTTGGTTGATGTGCACCGTTAAAGCATTCAAATTCCGTGAAAATGCGTACAGGATTTTGCGTCATTTCATACAAATAATTAAAATATGAGTATTTTCGAAGAATACGGTATGATGCAAAAATATCAGTATTTCAAAAAAAAACTTATATGGAGCAAACCTACGCTGAATTTAAATTCGTTCGATAAAGGTAGTGCAAAATATGTTTTTTTTTTTGCAGGATAACGGTATTTCCAGAATAAAATGTCAAACTTAAATCTTTAGTAAAGAAAAAAAACACAATTTATAATACCTATTATGCTAATAATGTTAATATACGTATAAGTCCAATTCGGTGTTTTGCTATTATATTTTAATTTTCTACCAAAAATAAAAAAAATAAATAAAAAATAATGATTTCTAAAAACTATGGTAAAAGAAACTTCTAAGTTAGTCGTTTTCGTACAAAATCTCGTTGCGTTTGATTTTTATATTGCAAATAATGAAAATTTGCGTATTTTCATAAAATCTCGGCACTTATTTTAATTTAAATAAGAACACAAAACAAAAAATTGCAAAAGGGCAAAAATCTAACAACATGATGCGTCGTTTGATAGTTATATATTGAAATAATGAAAACCAATTTTTTCTAGGTATTCAGTATATTGTGCAATTTTGATAACATTAAAACCTGTTTACTTCATCATCAAAAAATTGTTTAAAAAAAATCTTAAAGTCTGAACTTGGTTAAGTTTAATAAGTATTGTTTCCGCTAAAATTGTCTTATTACGATAAAGACGATGACAAACTTATTAAAATATTATTGTCGATAACTCTATAGTTAAACAACGTTGGTTTTGTGATAAAAACCGAGGGGTAAAATGTGAATATGAAAAATCGTACGAATGTTGGAAGAATAATGTACAGTTAAAAAAAATCTAAAATCATTAAATGACTCTGAAAAAGCTCGAAAGTTAAATCAAAAAAAAGAAAGAAAATTTGCAGAAAAAAATATTTTTTTTTAAATTTCTTGAGATGTATTTTCTGACTAACTGTTTTTATTTATTTATGCATAATATTTATGATTATATAGCAAAACATGCTTATTTATTTATTTATTTATTTATTTATTTTTAATTCTAGTTGCTTCTTGAATCAAGATTTGTCATAAGTCAAATTAAAAATAAATTTAAAACTAACAATTCGTTGCTTGTGTACTACTTGTAAGAACGTTCATTTAGTACTTTTTGAGAAAATCACCTTTTAACACCTTCAAAACTCAATCCACATTTAGGTGGTTAGTGTCTTCGTCTCATGTATAGAGTTATTTATTCCCTAAGAGATTCTAATTAAAAATAAGCTTTATCAATATAAAAATCACATTTACAGACTTTTCGTCAAGAATATACAAAGACCGCCTTTGAAGAAAAAAAGCATCCTTCTACACGGCTTTTCCGTCGGGATCAGACCCGGCCATTCGAGGTTATGTTGAAAATCACGCATCTAAACAGTTTTTTTATCATCACTTCTAAACGACTAAATGAAACTACACAATTTTCAATACCGAGCTCCAGGACCTGAAAGTGAACCAAGTGGTCCACATCCCGGACAAAATTCGTCCAGCCAAAGCCGAGAAAATCAAGTGAATATTTTTGATTAACATCTCCACATAAGCACAGACTCAGAATCTAGTCGATAAGTATAAATGAAGGTGGGTCTAGGAGGTCAAATTAAAAAGTTCATTTTCCCAGTGATTTTATAGCCTCTCCTCAGTGCAATGAGGAAGGCAAAATGTACTAATTGTCAGCTGTTGTCTGTGCACAGAATTGAAGTTTTGGTTTAATACTGGCCTGAAATGAACGATAATGTGAAGAAATAATCTGTGTGCGATGTAACAATGTTAATCAATACTTTTCAAACAAATATTTTAGTCCTTGTGTTAAGTTTCGAAACATGAAACCAAATTTTTAAGCATATTTTTTAAAGTAAAAGAACAATATTTTTTTCAATTTTTGTTTAATAACTAAAAAATGCTGCATAAATTGCTTTAAAGTTTCATCTTCTACGAACCACCCTACTGCGTACATCAATCTTCTCACCATAAAAAGTAACTTGACTCGTTTCGAGAATCTTGTCTTCCTGTCTACCTCGTTTTGCCTGCGCATCAAATTTACACAATTTGAAATGGGTTTCCCACCCCCCTTTTTTCTGCCTCGCCCTGTTTAACACCCGTTTGAAAAGCAGAAAAAGTTTGATTTCCCACGCTTATCACCCACAAGTTAACAATGTGTGCTGGCGCGTTCTGACACTACCACCTCCACGCCAAAAACTCAGCTGAAAAGTGAAAAATAATACTGAAAGCAATTTTCTTCGGTAAACTTTCAACTCAACATCCGGTGGGAAAAGTTTGATGAGGGGGAAAACCCGGAAAAGAAGGAGTCTTCCATTTCACACCCTGCAATCAAAAGAAGAAACTGTTTCTGTTGGATGCATGCGATTGTGAGTGTGAATCAAAAAGTAATGTTACTCAAAAGAAGTGTGAGCTTTTTCGGGTAGACAAAGTTTGTGCACCACCTTTTGTACTAAACTTTTCCTCCAACTTCATTTTTCCCCCTTGACACGTGTTACGGATGCAAATGCAAGGCGTAACAAAGTTGAAAACTTGTTAACAAAACTCATCACGAGTTGATTCAACAGTTTGCGCTCATTTCCGCCTAACCCAGATATAATGACCGATAATTTTTGTTTGATTTTCTTTCCATAAAACCAACGAAACCATCAACATTTTCCCATTTCCTCAAAATCTGGCACCTTCCCACCTTCTAACACAACAAAACCTGGGGTGTGGTTTAACGTGTGTGTTGTTTCTGCTTGTTTGGCATCGAATCGTGCTGCCTGAAATCAACCCATGAAAAACGAAACCAACCCCACTAGAACGCCCTGTCGATGCCTCAACAAGTGGCATACAAATTAAAATAGTCACGCAATAAATCAATACCACTTATCGGCAAAAGGAAGGAAAAAAAGAGGTGTGACGTTACGACGACGACGATGGTGGGGAAAGAGGTGAAAAGCGATTTTCCGGGAAAATTCCAGCTAAAACGTGGTGCAACGTACGCACAGCAGCAAAAAAACAGAGAAACTACCAGAACAAACACTGCCAAGAGAGAGCAAACAGGGTGGAAATGCGACTGGAGAGAGGAAAACTATTTCCATGGAAGTTCAAGTCTGGACGAAAGGACGAAACCGGCCGAAACAGTGTTGTTGTGTAAGCAATTTTTCTTTTCCTTGTTGCAACCTGAAACCTGACTACTAACTGCTGGCTGGGGCTTCCGGAATGGCATGTGGATTTCTGCAACAGTCGGTGCACACAATCTTACTGAAGCCTTTGGAAAGCGCGTGCGAAAAATGTTTGGCTTGCAGCGGTGTTTGCGATGTGCACGTGTTTCAAACAATATGAACAAAAAAACAGGAAGAATGATGAAAAAACAGTGTTGCCAGTGCAAAGAATAAATTTATGAATTTTCTAAAAAGAACCTGACTCAGAAATCAACCGATTTTCTATTCTGTTTTTGTATGTCTTTAGAAGCCATTTTGTCTCATCATTTTGTCAAAATATCGAAAAGTTCATGCAAAAGATATGTTTATCCACTTTCCTTTAATGTGTATTTGATATATAATTGTAAAATCAATCTTGATATCTTCATTTGTCTGTATTTGAATGTTAAATACAGTTTAATAAGAACAACAAAATTATTTTTTAATTAACTAAAAATAGCCTTAAGTTTGTTGTTAAGTACTCAACACGAATTCAGTTTAATTTAATTAAAAATTTAAAAATGTTATAAAATTAAACAAAAAGAAAAAAAAATCTCGGGACTTGGGATTCCATACATTTTCCAACTTTTTAACAAAAACATATTATATTATTTCCGACTGTTTTCCGATTTTTTTGCGGATCCCAGTCTTTTTCCCTACTTTTCGATTTCCTGACTTAAGTAACCAAGTGACAGCTGTCCATATAAAAACGATATGTGATTATTCAAAAATCTGTTTCTAATGATGGATTTTTTTGTTCGATATGGTGTCTCCGACAAAGTTGTAGGCATGGATGTGGATTACTTAATAAAAATGATACACGGAAAAAATGCAAATTTTTTAAATCACTGCTATTCACTCAAAATATAACGTTCATAAAAACGCTATTATTTGATTATATTTCAAGGGACATAAAATGTCATCTTTCCAGAAAATTCCAGAAATGTTAAAAATTCATCAACTTTATATAAAAAAAAATCTCAGTTTTTTAATGTTTTTATGAGTGATTATGATTGCCTGATATCTTTGAAACTAATGGCCCGATTTTCATTTCTCTTTTTTTATTTTCTGCTATATTCAAACAACAAATGAAAAAAAAATGTTTTAAGTCTTATCAAAAAAATATTCTATTTGCAATTCCTTCGTGAAACTACTTTCTTTTACTGCAATTTTTGAACGATGAAAAAGCCTTCTTTTCTGTACCAAAAATAACAAAATCGAATAATTACACTTTCTTAAATAAATGCTGAAAAGTAGAACTTTGCAGCACTTTTTTAAAAATTAATACTTTTCAACATTTTTTTTCAATAATTTGAACGATTAATTGACAAAATACATAAACATTTGACCTGTAATTCCACTCAAAGGGTGTTTTTCGAAATTGCAAATAATGTTCTATGGAACTTGTTTTTTTCAACACTCGTCGTTTTTATCCAACTCGGTGAACCTCGTTTGATAAATGTACGACTCGCTGATAAAATCTTTTTTTTTGTAACTTGTTGCTTAAACTACTATTATTAAATTATTCCAAAATAAAATTTATTTTTAAAGTTCAGAAAATTTTACAAAATTTTCATTTTTGGCATTGAATTTAGTTTTCAAAATCTCACCACTAAAGGCCGTATGTAATAAGTTCAAAAAAGAAAATGTGGGTACAATTTTTTCATCTTTTAGAAAATATTTTTCGAAAAATTGAGATATTATGGGCATTTTTTTTTAAATTACAAAAAGAAATCCCAAAAATTGCATTAATTTGAAAATTCTTTTAAAAAAATTCACTCAAAAACTTTATCTAATGCAAATTTGATTTTTCATTTTAAAATGACTTCATAAATTTTTAACCCGTTTTTTTATTTTTAGAAAATACACAATTTTTTCGGAAATTCATAAATTCTTCAAACATGTTTAACCCTTTCTGGAATTTTCTGAAAAGATGGCATTTTATGTTTAAAGACACCAAATAGTCAAAAAATCCTTCAAATGCACTTTGTTCTGATTTTCTCAAACCATTTTTGTATATTTGTGAAATATTTGTACAAGGTGCATTTTTTGTTGATTTTAGCGTAACGTACTTTTTGGATTAAGCTTTATCAGAATTTAACGAAAAAGTTAATTTTAAAGTTATGATTCTGGCCATTTTCAACCAGTTTAAAATAATCAAAAATAATCATAAAATGTTTCAATCTTGAACAGATTTATGCTGCTGTATTTTTTTTCTAAATTATGATAAAATCCACATATTTTTCACTGAAAATAAAGTTTAACGGTCCTAAAATTAGTGCTTTTAAAATTTTGAATTGATTTGAAAAGGCGAAACAAACGTCGAAGAATGTATTCTGAATAGTTAATCATCGACGTTTTTTAAAATGAATATTTTTGTCCACCTTTTTTTTGCAATTATAGAAAATTTCTTATATAATCTGGTTTTTTTCCGTGGTCTGATAATTTTTTTCGAGGTATTGAAAAAATAAATCAAAAAAATCTAATTTGGTTTTATTCCTCAATATACTTAAATGATATATTAAA
Source organism: Culex quinquefasciatus (assembly GCF_015732765.1). Lineage (NCBI taxonomy): Eukaryota > Metazoa > Arthropoda > Insecta > Diptera > Culicidae > Culex > Culex quinquefasciatus. The sequence goes on along the minus strand of NC_051862.1, from coordinate 55,521,010 downwards.
ATAAATTTCCTTTTGATGAAATATAAAAAGAAGCAGAAATTATCTCTCTGTGTTGAATAAATTGTATGAAATGCTAAAGATTTAAATTTGCATAACTTAAGCCAGTGGTCTTCAGACAAGCCAAATCGTAGAAGGTTGGTGTAGCACTCATTTTGACTTGAGTTTAGAGTTTTCTAATTTTGGGAAATAATTTCCAATTACAACCAAACGGTGGTCGCTCATGTTGCTTCAAATATGCATGAAAGTGCTGCAAAATCTGTTATAAAAGTTTAAATTTTGTATAGAAAATACACTTTGGAAAACAGGGATGGAATAATCATCATCAAAAGAAAAAAAATCTTTGGATGTTCATCAAATCCGAAACGAGCATGGCTCTCTTCTCTCGCGCACGAAATATTGTTAAAAGGAATCTAAAAAAATCATATTGAATATTCGGCGGAACATCTTTTTCCACTACTACACTTGCAAGTGTAACGTCACAAGTCGAAAAATGACCTGCCACTTTTTGTAGATAGGCAATGCATGTAAAAAAACCAAATAAATAATTTTAAGTGGTGCTAACAAGGCAATTTACAAAAAATCATCATCAATGATTTTCTTTGAAGTTTGTGAGCGATTTTCTTTCGCGTGATTTGCCTTCTCTCTCTTTCGCGTGTGAAGAAGGTTCGCAAGCGAAAAAAAAAAATTTTTGCGATCATTCCATCCCTGATGACAATTTTAATGATTTTTTGTGGGTGTAGTTCATGACATACTGAATTTTGAATAATAAAGTTTAATAATTACCTGGTATCAAAGAGTGGCTTTATTTGGACGATTCCTGCTTATTTAGATGATTTCTGGAGTTTTTTTGAAAAGGTCCAATAAACCAAATTTTCATTTTTTGCTTTTTGGGTGTCTTTAGAACCGCCTTGAGTCAGGGGTATTCAAAAACACCCAAAAGGCAAAAAATGAAAATTTGGTTTATAGGACCTTTTAAAAAAAACTCCAGATATAAAAAGCTCTTCCAAATTTTAGCCTGATAGACAGAACAAAAAAATGTGATTTCGAATTCTGGCAACACTGCATTTTTTTTAATTCTCAAGCAAAAGTATTGCTCTTTCAGTTCCAGGTTCCAGGACCACCTCCGTGCGCATCGCAAACATGATAATCGCATAAATAACCCGGAAAGCAACCATTAAAAACGACTAGTGAGAAACACTAGCACTGCTGCTGCTACTGGAAATGGTTTCGAATGCGATAGTGGTGCTGTATGGGACCACATAAGTGGATCGCTTTACGGAAGCAGAAGCTTACCGTCAGACTTCTAACTACTTGAAACTTTCCTTCTGCAAACTCTAACAATTGCAACTTTGTCTCAAGTCCGTGTGAGAGTGTCTTGTTTGTTCTAACCCAAGTTCTAACTCCACTTGTATCAAATAATGGGTTTAGTCTGTAAGACAATTTCAGCTGTTGGAATCTCAACAAAAAGAAACTCATCTCCATTGTAAGTTCACCGCCATTTTGTCACGATCGATTGGAAGAAACGCTAGAATTCCTTCGGAAACTGTATGTTTGCTAGATTTTGTTCTCAAAACTCTGTTCGTTCAAGCTAGGCTCCTCCCACCGATTGATCCAATGTACTAACTTTGTCAACTTTGTCCCCGCCCCACCGTATCTCACTCACACTCTGAACCCACAACCAACACCACCACAACCGAAATCACACGCACACCACCACCAACAATCTCGATAGCCGATCAAGAAACAGTTGACCAGTGAGTATAAACGGGTAAGACGAACCGCTCTAATCACGTTCTCATCTAAAAGGGCCCTGAGTCGTTCGAGCGAGCGAGACAACCAAACCTAGTAAAGAGAGCGAGCGAGCGAGAGAGCGAATGGAGAGCGCGAGCGAAAGAGAGAGTAAGAATGAGAGAGCGAAATCAACGTCACAACTCCACAAGCATTCATCCGTTTTGCGAGTTTTCACGAGACAGAGAGTCAGAGGCCAGTGCTTAGGCCAGATGAGAGTGAGCATTTTTGTTTGTGAGAGCAACTGCTACGCCGACACGTATGCGACAATTGCACACTAATACTATCCTTAAACCAATAAAAACAATGGGCGCGCTCACTGCTAATTCAATCGACCGGCCCGAATCTCTATAGGTACGCAAGTACAGAACTCACAAACACAAACAAATCATTGGTTGCAATTGTTTTTTCAACGTTGGCTAGAAATCGATGTTGTTCTGTTCAGTCCATTGATTGGATTATAAAAGCTCTGCTTCGGATTCTGTTCAACCAATCCCGAAATGGAAAAATAACACCCCATTGTTGAGGTATAAGCAATCCATTTTCTCATTAGGAATCATTCATTAGATCTCGTGTAGATTCTTCTACGACCAGGTGAACATCGTGTCGAACAAGTGTAATAGAACCCTTTCAATGGATTGGACTATTGGAGCAACTTTTTAAGTTTTCGCATTTTTTTGAAAATTTAAATAAATTTATGTTACATTTGGATTTATTCCCTATATCAAAAGAAGCACTTTTGCATCGTGAGTTTTTCCATACAAGTCTCCATAAAACTATAAGGATGGTCTGAGACGCTAACCAGTCGGCCATCGTGGAGTTAATGCTCTAGGACTGAATTGATCCGTAGTGGCGAAATAATGTCACCATGTATAATATATCAAACCATTATATAAATACTAACACCGTCTTAAAATAGCCCAGAGCCATCTCATACACTCATGAACTGGACGTGGGAGTTGTGGATTGCCTGGCCCGAGTCATCTGCATTACCGATCTATGTCTGTACAATTTCAGAAGAAATCTTAAGCCAGAGAAAGGTATTCGCTGCAATAGATCTAGAGACATATGGTGGTTACTAACCGAACCGTCTCTCAGTTGAAATATACTGTGGTCATGGCCAAGTCCTGCCAAGACGGGGGTTCAAATACATACATACATACATACATACATACGTACGTACAAGTCTTCACACAACTATAAAATCTTGACATGCAAATAGGGTTTTCACAATACGGAACCTTGTATGTTGATTATTAAATATTTGTTTTATTTTTGTAAAGCATGACCCTTAAACTATTCTAAAATTATTAAGAATTTTTAAATCTAAAATGGCGATGATGAAATATTGAAAAAATGCAATCAACTATTCAGTTGCAGAACTCTAATTTGATGTTTGAAGTAAGGAAATGAAAACGAAAACGATTTTTTTTTATCTGAAGTCTCATACAAACCTTTGGATAATCGAACTTCAGATAATCGAAACTTCGGATAATCGAGTCTGGACTGTATATTTTGGGGAAAGAAAAGAAGCTTCTTTTGCGCTAAAAAACTTTTATTTCAATATCAAGTGTGAAATGTAAAAGAAAACCTTCGAAAATGTACTATAGCTATAACTATAACTATAGCCAAGATTAATAACTTTTACAAAAGACTCTGTGGCTAAAAAAAGTTTTCATTTTTAGCTGATGAAGTCTTGGCAATTTTTAATCCAATTCCCAATATAATTAAACTTTTTGAAACTTATTTTTGAATCGGATCTATTTAATTTAAGCTATCAACAAATATTACAGTTCAAGCTTTACATTTATTAAATTCAGAATATTTGAAGTAAACCATTTTTGAAATGAGGCTTGATTTTAAGATTTCATAAATATTTCAATTGAGTTCTTGTCATAAGCATAAGCATAAGCATAAGCATTAGGGTGTTTCAGCCAAACAAAAAAGTTCTCAGATTACGGCAAACCGAGGTTCCCCTTGTAGAGGGTACCCATAGGGACTCTCATGCCAAATATCAGCCCATTTGGTTGAGAATTGGCCTGTCCCCAGCGGTTTCAAGTTTACATGGAAATTACTATGGGATTTTTGTGCTTTTCGTTCAATCGAACCTACAGGCCAGGGGACAACATGGATTCACTCGGAATAAAGACAGGTGAGTAGGGGATGGTCCAATGAACACATTCCAGAAGGAAAAAGGGTTGTCCGTTCTGTCCCCAAGGTGCGCATTGGATCGACGTCCGGTGTCTCAAAAACTACGAATGCCGACGCCAATTGAGCTTTTATTTTCAATGGTTACTACGTAGTTGTGATGTGTTTTGAATGGTAAACATGAAACAAATGTCAGAACGTCTCAATGGAAGCAGAAAGCTTTAGTTTGCGGTCCTGGAACCAGGCTTTCCTGGTGGGAAATCTGGAGGGAAATCTGCCCCTGCATCGCACCCCGACGAACAGAGAGCTTTTAAGCGCTCTTTTGCACCGGAATCGATACGACAAGCTTTCGATCAAGAATGCCGCCTTGGAAATCTCCCGGTTGGCGGAAAGTGCTTTAAAGGTACCACGAAGAAAGATCAATGCCCATTTGCAAGATTTGTACGACACTTGGAGAGGTATAAATTTTAACAATATGGTTTTATCAGAATGGTTTGTTCCAGTTTGCTAAATTAAAGTAATTTTAGGACTTTACAAGCAAAAATCCCAAACCACTTCGAAATCGGAGGAGGATAGAACTCATTTCAGGACGGAACTATCCCTGCCATGTGATTTATCGTGGAATGTATGCATAAATGATATGTTCCTGTTACACTCTTATTTGACTCTTCAATCTGTAGCCAATCGGACAAGAGGAAGCTGCAGTTGGAACGACTGAACAAACGGCTGAAACGTTGGTTAACTGTTTGGATAGTTTAACAGCCTCAGCAGATCGACGACTTGAAGATGATCAGCACCTTGATCAGGGCCATGACCTAGCTGGTGACAACAACAGCAACGAGGACAGTGAAAGTAAAGAAACAACAAGTCCGATCTCGCCAGCTCGTCATCCCGTCCGATCTCTCCTGCTCGCCAACCAGCGTGGTCCTGTCCAAGTCAACGTCCAGCAACAAGTCCGATCTCGCCAGCCCGTCATCCCATCCGATCTCGCCAGCTCGTCATCCCGACCGATCTCGCCAGCCCGTCATCCCGACCGATCCCTCCTGCTCGCCACCCAGCGTGGTCCTGTCCAAGTCAACGTCCAGCAACAAGTCCGATCTCGCCAGCTCGTCATCCCGTCCGATCTCGCCAGCCCGTCATCCCATCCGATCTCGCCTGCTCGTCATCCCGTTCGATCTCGCAAGCCCGTCATCCCGACCGATCTCTCCTGCTCGCCACCCAGCGTGGTCCTGTCCAAGTCAACGTCCAGCAACAAGTCCGATCTCGCCAGCGCGTCATCGAGCGTGGTCCTGATTCTTCGAAATCGTCATCCGACTTGGTCCTGTCCAGCGCGACCTCAAATATAAAATTTTATTTACTTATTGTTGTTTTTCTGTTTTCAATTCACATTACAAATACATAAGAAGATTAACATTTTTTTACATTAACCGTATATTAAAACATTATTTTATTGAATATCATTACTTTTAAAACACAGAATTTAAAAAATAATGTCTTCAAATCAATTTCTTTTCAGTGCATTCAATTTCAACATCAATTTTCATTAAAAAAAGAAATTTCAAGCAAGAGAATAACATTTAATTGAAAAATTCTTGGAAAATTCATTGTACATAAGTGCAGTTGAATAGCAATCATTAATTTGGTCAAGGGGGTTGAGGGGTGGTCTTAGAAAATTGATGAACCCACTATGATAAACATGGAAATGTGACTTAAATAGTTAAGAGCAGATTGCTCTCGAATTTTTATAAGGTACAATATTGATGGGAGGCAGTGGTTGTTCGCCTATTGAAGACTTTTGGTCATCCGCTGCCTGATTTTGAAGAGAGAGGGCGGGAAGGCTAGTTGAAGAAAATATTTGCTCTTTGTTATAGTCTAACGGAGCCAGCAAGTATCCTGCATATCGGTCAGTAAAAACTGCTACAACAACCAACACTAGTCTTAAACCGTTGGTAACACTTAATTATTCCAAGCACCCAGATGCAAAAAAACAAAAGCACAATACATCTGCCAGGACTTTTCCACATGAACTCGCTTTTCGATGTAGTTTTCCCACCAGGAAAGCCTGGTTCCACGACCGCAAACTAAAGCTTTCTGCTTCCATTGAGACGTTCTGACATTTGTTTCATGTTTACCATTCAAAACACATCACAACTACGTAGTAACCATTGAAAATAAAAGCTCAATTGGCGTCGGCATTCGTAGTTTTTGAGACACCGGACGTCGATCCAATGCGCACCTTGGGGACAGAACGGACAACCCTTTTTCCTTCTGGAATGTGTTCATTGGACCATCCCCTACTCACCTGTCTTTATTCCGAGTGAATCCATGTTGTCCCCTGGCCTGTAGGTTCGATTGAACGAAAAGCACAAAAATCCCATAGTAATTTCCATGTAAACTTGAAACCGCTGGGGACAGGCCAATTCTCAACCAAATGGGCTGATATTTGGCATGAGAGTCCCTATGGGTACCCTCTACAAGGGGAACCTCGGTTTGCCGTAATCTGAGAACTTTTTTGTTTGGCTGAAACACCCTAATAAGCATAAGCATAGGTGCCCACCCGCAGTTGCTACTCCGTTATTGACCAGGACCTCCAGAAGTTACATCCACGAGCCGTGGAAGATGAGTGGGTGCTATCTTTCCTCGCTTCGCAACTTCTCAAAGGCCCCTATCATGCTGATCAATACCGGCGCTGGCCACGACCAGTGGTAGAGTCACGGGGAAGTGGATGGGAATGTTAGTCCGATACTTGAGTGATAGAGACCGCCCAATCGACTGCTTCTCCGACAAAGTATCACATGAGTTTTGAGGGGGTTAGTAGATGGGTATGAGGTCAGGATTCACGAATGGCAGTGATGTGACCATGAGCATTTTGTTTATCGGTTGATTTTTTTAAATCTTAGGCAGCCGGCAGCGGAAAGATAAATTAGTGATGATTAAGAAAGTTTTTTTAATCGAACGCGTGCCAACCGAGCATAAGTGCTATGGGCTGGACTTATCAGTATATTTTTACTGTTTCTACAATTTAGATAACGCGAGCAAATTTCAAATCTCCTCGCAGCACACAATACACGACAAAAATGTAACGAAAGGCTCACAAAAAAAAATCACTTTTCACTCCGAATATTTTTACGACCATGCGCTCCCTTTGTCAATTATGCACTCATTTCAATTGAGTTCTTTTCATAGACTATAAATTCGGAAAATTGATTTTGTGGCTTCTCAAAATTGAGTTCTTTGGGTTTTCATATGGATCAACCATTTGCCTGATGTACAAAGCAAAAAATATGATGAAACAAATTTTCGCAGCATTCTGTCTGATTCTTGAAAGGATGCTTGTTGTTTCATAAGTATTTAAAAATTTAACTTTTAATTAATAAAAAGTGGAATATTCGTAATGTACATTTTTTAATCGAATTAAATTTCTGATATGATTTTTTTTTATTTCTGATATGATTTTGATTCAGAATATGAACGTAATTCGACGGCATTTAAATGTTTTTGACACAAGATTATTTTTAATCGGTTTTAAATGATATCAAAGCTTTAGTTCTATTTTTTAATCATGCATAAGATTTTATGAAAGCAAAAAAATACTTATTTCCTGGGCAGGTGGTCTAAAACTATGGAAAAATTTGGTCCAGTTTTAACAAGGACATTATTTTATCAATGAAATGTGTTTTTTGTACCAAAAATTATACAAAAAATGATTTTTTTTAATTATCGCTTTTCGCCACATGATATACCAAATTTTTTTGTCGGGATTTTTTTCTCTGTTTTCGGAATTAATTGCAATAATTGTTGATAACAGAATCAATTATTTTACGAATAAATCTCTGTTATTATTTTGTGTTAATATAACAACTAATGTGGATGTTTATTAACAAGTCCTGACTTCTTGACAATAATAGAACCCGAGATATCGTCAATTGATAATGAGATCTAATTTGTTGATACTATATTTTTAAAAACCAGTCTATAAAATAAAAATAAGTGAAATGTTATCATTTTTTTGAATGTAGTTTTTGTGGCAGCCTTTTCTTATTTATGATAAAATGCACTAGAAAAATTGAAAGAAAATGCTAAAAAACATTTTTGTCGTTTTTAGATGCAAATTCGATATTGCTTCTTAAATAAATTTTCAATTTTTCAATTCATTTTATTTTATTAGTAAATATTGCAATTTCGTATTCCTTACAACGTAGTAGAGTTTTGGGGTTCATTTCAACTGTGATTTGTACTATAATGAATGTTGATGTAATGTTATCAAAAATAAAAATTAAAAAAAATGGGTATTCGTACAATGGATTTGAATTTTTTAGTTAAAATAACGTTTGAGAAAAAATAAATTTTATAAATAGGCAAAAAAAATACAAGCTGGTTTGTAGCCTAAACATATTTAGAAATGTCAAAAATTTCAAAATACCTATTTTGTTTAACTTTCCTACGGTATTTAGGACCTCAATAATTCGGTCTTTTTTAAATTTAAATTTGCCATAACTTGCTTTATACATGCTAGAGGCTTGAAATTTTCTGACATTAAATTTATAGTATAAATACACATTCCACAAAACAAATAAACCTGGGACGACCCCTACGGGAACGGTCCATAAAAAAAGTTACTTTAAAGGTAATTGGGGTCCGGTTTTCCAGGTCGGTTTCGGAAAGGGGACATCCTATGCTTTCATTTGTGACCAAAAGAACTAGAATCGGTTGAAAACTGGATTTTTGACGATTTTTCAAAGTTAAGGGTCGAAAAGGACCCCAATACCTTATGTGTGATTTTTTTAGGTTTTTCTAAAAAGCACCTATAATAAGTTCAATTTTGTCCACGATCGAAAACGATCCTATTATTTTTTTAATATGGAATATCGAATATTAACATGGCATTTTGTATGCCCAGTCCGCAATGCTATTTGAAGACTTGTATAAAAAAAAGAATGAAGCAAAAAGGTTTCTTTTAACATGCACTCCCAGACAAAGTTTCATATAAATCAAAAAATACAATGGAAAGTCTTTTTTGTCATAAAATAAAAGTCTACTAGTGGCAATGAAAGGGTTCTCCACTTATCTCACTCTCATTTTCGATTTCTCACCTCTTGCCCAATTTCCCCATCGTCGTTCATCCCAGCATCGACGTTGTCCGAGTCTTGCTGGCCACGGTCATGGTTCTCGTAGCTCTTCGCCACTATTTTGGCTCGGTTTTCCACTCATCATCGGAGATTTTTCCACCACCTTATCTACAACCTACTACCCTAAACAATATACTATAATTTGTCGTTTAACCACTCACCGCCACCGCCACCATCGCCACAAACCAGACATTTTATGAGGACCAAAATGGATTTTCCATTTAGAAATCGAGGCCCCACTGCCAAACACATACAATGTAGTCTCATCAGGGCGTAGAAACAAATGTTCGTCCATTTATTGCCAAAACAAAGCGCTTAATAGATTGTTCCTTGTCCCGAAAATTGGTGGCCGTCAATTTAGTGGAAATTAACCCGCGCTGCATTCCAATCTCCCAGGACTACCCAATTACTTTCCGCCGCCAGTCGTGGGACTTTGAGGGCATCCGTCACATTTTGAAGCTTCCCTTTGACTGTACACCTTAAGGTTCGCGCGTTTAGCTTGTTTGCTGGGAAATGGATTGTTTTACTTTTTATTAGTCGTTAATTTTTTCCAACGGAACAAATCGTTAAATCGCACAACACATTTTTGCGGCTTCGCCATCAAAATAAAACTGCTCGACGATTGTGGGTTCCTTTTTTTTCTCTAGCGAGTTTTTCCTTTTTCAATTTTTCCAGATATCGTACCGTTGGAGCACAATCTGCTTCCCCTAATGGTGGAGCTTCCTAATTGCATCACCCCCCTTGGCGGGAATTTCTGCAAATGTCGGCCACTTTTTTTTGTTGTTGTTGTCCAGCGAGACCTTCGCGAGGCCCACTTTTTTCCCCCCTCGGCCCCCTGCCACCTGTGACGTCGCTAAATGGTGTAGAAATCTTGCAATGGCACGCGGTGTTTCGATGGGGGAGTTTTATCAGTCATTAGACTACGAGATGACGTTAGTGTGTCACCCGCCATGTTTTTACGCACGATATTCATATTATTTTACTCTAGCTGCTACGTCTGTTGTCTGTGTTTTTACTGATTGCTAAAGTTAGGAAAAAATAAAAGTTTTTTTTTTATTTTGAACAGAATTGATTTAAAATTGCTTGTAAGATTTATCAATATTTTATCAGTTTATAATAAAGATATTAATACTTTAATACATCATTTATACTTTTATTTCAATATTTTTCAGGCAGAAAGAAATGATCACCGACTGTTTTCATAAATAAACTAATGAAATTACTAAAATGTTCAGTTATACTGTTTCTCGTGCTGAATCACCTTTTGCAAAAAAAAATGTTCTAAATAGTATTATAATAATCTAAAAAAAACAAGCTAGATGACATTTTGATGAATTTAAACTTGTTCATTTTGGTAGGTAGAAGTATGTTGTCTCTTCTAAAAATATTTATTTCATGTAAACCTTAAAAAAAATGTAACGGACTAGACTAAATAGCCACATGTATATGGGATAATGTGGCGTCTCATAATTTGTAAATTGTAGTTGTTATAAGTTATATTTTGTAAGGTTTTGAGACCTATATATTTATAAATACTGCAAAGACATTCCAAAAAATATATCAATTCAATGATATTTCTTCTAGGATAAAGGAAAAAAAATATAAAACATGAAAGACTAAAATTTTATATTTTTTTAACTTGCGCAATTACATTATGCAAAAAAAAAGTTTTTCAGACTTGGTAATAATCGAATCTGTGCTTAACTTCTAATTAATTTTTAATCATGAAATTATTTGTTTTATTTATTTTTAGCCTCATTTTGTCACCAAGTTCGTTTAAAGCATAAATTGAATAATAATTCCATTTTGTGTGACAAAGTTTCATTTTCACTTTCGTATTTTCACCTATTTGAAAATAAAACTGAAATAAATAAATACGTTTTTAAATGAATAACAAGAGGAAAACAACATAATATGAAGACATTTTATCGCAAACATGAGCAAATTTGTAAAGGCATTGAAGAGATATCGTGGCACTTTTTTTCTTAACCTTTAATATTTAAATTGCCACAACTCAGTCGAATGTATATTTTTATGCCTTAAGGGTCCACAAACGCGAACATTTTTTGCTTAGACTATTTTTCGGAAATTGTCATAACTCTGAATAGAAAACAGTTAGAGTCCCACTTTTTGTATTAGGTTCTGAAGAAAATAGCTATTTTTGCAGGTGACAATTTCCATTAATTTAAATTATATTCAAAATTTAGTTCATGCAATAACTTCAAGATTTGAAATATCTGAAATGCTAATATATTAATTGTAATTCAAAGATTTAAAAAAAATGTCCAAAAAACATACAAAGTATCAACAAACTGTAACAAAAAAAGACAATAGAAAAAAACTTGTCAGAAATAAAACCTTCAATAACTTCATAAAATATCTCTTTAAATCAATCTTAACACTGGAACGCCCAACGCATGTCCAACTTACACGGACGCCCAAGCCTCCCAAAAAAGGTGGAACGGTAACTTCAACTCGCTGGTTCTCGGGCATTACTCAACCAATCTGAACGATTCTTGTTTCCAGTGATTTGTAGGAATGTCTAGATGATCCTAAAATTTTGCAGAACTTGATTTGAACAAATCTGTAATTTCTGCTACTGAAAACATCGTTCCACCTTTTTTGAAAACAACTGCCTCCGCGGAATTTTTGGCGAATTTTTTTTTACACGTGAAAAAAAAAGTTTGAACGATGTTTTTAATTGCAAAAATTACAGATTTGATCAAATTAAGTTCTTTAAATTTCTAGAATCATCTAGACATCCTAACAAATCACTGGAAAGAAGAATCATCTTGATTGGTTGAGTTATGCCCGAGAACCAGCGAGTTGAAGTTACCGTTCCAACTTTTTTGGAGCCTTGGGCGTTGGAATGTTAAAAGAATGTTGTTAATTCTACAACACAAAGCGTTTAATTTTCCTCTCCGGTTTTTTTCCTAATTGTTCCAAGTCAAATAATGCAATTACGTATTCATTCATTCTAATCCTTCTTTAAAAGCAATGTTTGAACATTGGAAATAACAAAAAAAAAATTGTTGAAAGGTGACAAATCCTATTATGTTCTATGTTTGAATGCTTTGAGCTGGCTGTATTTTCCAACAAAACTCGAAATTTCAATATTGAAAATATCAATTAAAATGTTTTGGGTCAGGTTAAGTCTATCAAGATATTTTGTTTGAAAAAGGGTCACACTTTTTCAGATTACTGAAACAAAATTATGATTCAATGACTTGTAATTTTTCAAATTGTTGTCCAAAATGTACAAAATAAGTAACATGAGCAATTCTCTACCAAAACCAGAAATGGATTTTATTTTTATTTTTTGATTTGGCTCAAACTTTGTGGGGGCCTTCCCTATGACCAAATATGCTATTTTGTGTCATTGGTTCACCCATACAAGTCTCCATACAATTTTGGCAGCTGTCCAAACAAAAATGGTATGTAAATATTCAAACAGCTGTAACTTTTGAGTGAAATTTTTGATCAATTTGGTGTCTTCGGCAAAGTTGTAGGTATTGTTGAGGACTTTTGAGAAAAAAATAGGTACACGGAAAAAAAATTGCAGATTTTTTAATCAACTTTTTTAGCATTAAAACTCAATTGCTGAAATACTGCGGCTTAAAGAAAAAGAAACACGAAAATTGAAGTTTTCTAAGTATCACCCAATCAGCCCACCATTTTCTAATGACGATATCTCAGCAATTAATGGTCCGATTTTCAATGTTATTTCATGAAACATTCGTGAAATTTTCCGATCCTTTCGAAAAAAATATTTTGAAATTTTTTAAATCAAGACTAGCATTTTAAATGGGCGTTACATTCAATATTTGGCCCTTTTAAAATGTTAGTCTTGATTTAAAAAAATTCAAAATATTTTTTTCGAAAAGATCGGAAAATTTCACGAATGTTTCATATATTAACATTGAAATCGGACCATTAATGGCTGAGATATCGTCATTAGAAAAAGGTGGGTTGTTTTGGTGAGATTTAGAAAACTTCAATTTTCGTGTTTCTTTTTCTTAAAGCGGCTCTATCTCAGCAACCCGAGGTCCAATCTTCAATGTCGCTTAGACAATTTTTTTAGCAAATTTTCTGAACTTTTCAAAAAAAAATATTTTTAGAAATGGTCACTCATGGTCACTATTTTTAAAAATTAAAAAACTGCAAATATTTCGCTAAAATCAAACTTTCGGTGGCTATATCTTGATAACGGAGCCCTTTATCAAAAAATCTGTAAAGTACTTTTCGATTGCAAATTCAATTTTGCATTGAAAAGTAATGTCAAACTTGTTTTTGCATGAAACTACAATGTTTTCCAAAAATCACAATTTGTTCAAAAATTCATAACTCGGCGGCAGATTTTTTGACTATGTTTCTCTATGGCTCAAAAGTTGTGGTTTTTATCCCCTAAAACATATCAAAAAATCTCGGAAATCAAAAAATACGTATTTTGGGAAATTGAGTTTTAGTGAAAAAAAAAGCTGATTAAAAAATCTGCAATTTTTTTCCGTGTACCTATTTTTTCTCAAAAGTCCTCAGCAATACCTACAACTTTGCCGAAGACACCAAATTGATCAGAAAATTCACTCAAAAGTTACAGCTCTTTGAATATTTACATACCATTTTTGTATGGACAGCAGCCAAAATTTATTGGAGACTTGTATGGGTGAACCAATGACGCAAAATAGCTTATTTGGTCATAGGGAAGGCCCCCACAAAATTTGAGTCAAATAAAAAAATACAAAAAATAAAAATGGTCGAAATCGGCCGATTTCGTAGAGAGTTGCTCACATAAATTACTTAGAAGCCAGAAGCAATAGTATAAAATTTGCATCATTTTAATGCAAAAACGACAGTTGTGTCTAGAAAATATTTAGTTTTGAAAAGCAGTTGTGAAGTATTTCTTGAAATCACATATGTAAGCTTTTGAAAATTCTTAATTTTAAAACGGTAATGGCAAATGATAAGTTAAAACAAGTTTTTTTTCTTTTCTCAGATTCAACCATAAACCACATGAACACTTTAGAGGGGGAGGGTGTTTTGAGATTGTCTACGCTCCATACAAAATTGCTTTTTTTGTGTTAACAATTGCCCACGTAGGGGATTCTGAGATTTCCAAAAAACTGCCCACGTGGTTTATGCATGGTCCCTTACATGGAAAATTGAATGCTCTTAAGCCAATCTTTGAAAATAGCCTTAATGTAATTCTGAAAATATTGAAAGTCTCTTTTTTTTTAATATACAGAAAAAAATTATCACCAAACTTGCATAAGGCTAGTGGATTTTGCTTTTTGAAAAAAAAAAAATTCGCTGCGTTATTTTTTTTTGTTACATTATAATCTGCAGATTAAATTTGTCCCGATTTTGATATGGGATAAAGTTACATACGGAAAGACATGTCATGTTAAATCCAACAATCGATAAATTAAATTTTATTCTTACACTGTGCAAAACAAAAAAATAAATAAAATAAAACCTTAAGAATAAGTCAAAAATCTCCCCATCGAAACGCCGTGCTCACCTTCTACGTTCAGGTCGATTTTCGCTAATGACACCCTCTCTTCCTTCGCCTTACTTCTCTACCAAAGTTGCGAAACCGAAGTAATTTTTCCGATTGCGTTCCTTTTTAGTTAAGTTTTTTGTTAACTCGAAGCACAAAGTTGAAACGTTTTTTTTTGTGTTGTTCCGTCCTGTGCAGTATATTTTTGATGATTGCTAAAATTTGTATTTGTTTTTTTTTTTCGTTTTCTTTCTTGTTTTGTTTTAGGAAGTTAATGGGTTCTTTTTTGTGGTGGTGTTTTATGTCCCCGAATCGTTTTTTTGTCTATATGTGCATTACTTTTTTGTGTGTCTTGCTTACCTAACACTTTTTTGAGGTTAGTTTGTTTTCGTTGTTCGTTTCTTTTTTTACACTTTTTTGTTTGGTTTTTACGGTAACTTTACTAATAAACTTACCCAAAAGACCGATTGGTGTTACTGTTTGATGTCTAATTAACGCTTTTTTTCCTGTTCTTCTCTTTCTTGGGGTGGTTTTTTCCCGGGGGTTTTCTTCTTTCTCTTTTTCTTCTCCCACACAGTATAAGCTAGACTTTAGCGGACTGGCTGGACGGGCGGCCAGCGGCGGAGCACGGGACGAGGACGGAAGTTCGGGCCTGCAGGAGGGCAAGGGCACCACGAGTAGCACCGAAGCGAGCATGTGACAGTACGGGATGGCCCGCCGGGGCGTTAAAGGTGACGCCCGGCGGACCAGAGTGTCCTTCCTCCTGTTTTAGAATAAGCATTAAACATTGCATATGACCGTATTTATCGAATTTATATTCCAAGTTGTGTATGTTTGATGATTCTCGTGTAGCGCCAGAAATTAAACAAGAAAAAAACTAAGAAAAAATACAAAAGAACCAGAACCAAGACAACAACAACTATTTGTAAAAGAAGAAGACCCCGAAGACAAAACCAGAACAAACCAAGTTCGAGTCTCTTTCAGAAACGATACCAACAACCTTCTCTCCCACCCATGGAGCAGAATGACAACAACAACAACAACAAAACCAGTACAATTCTAGAGCGACCATCAAACCAACCGCATACACAAAAGCCACATACAAGACACACACACATGAAGCAGTACCAAGTTCCACATTACGGAGAAAACGTGTTTGTTAAACTATGTGTAATATGAAATCATAAATATTGAAATATGAATGTTTAGTGATCCCGGAGAAAAAAAAAACAACAAAAAAACAACCCTTGTATCCCCCCAGAAACCCCAACCCTTAAACAAAAACAAACTTTAAATTTTGAGGAGAACCCCTGCGCTAGATAAACAAAAAAAAAACGGCATCTAAAATTTCCGTCTCTCCTTTGATAGGCACTTTAGACAAACAAACAAGCGTAAACAAATGAAAATTCTGCTTCACTCACACTAACACGCGCTTTCTCTCTCTTTCTCTCTCTTTGAAAATCTCCTAGCATGCTTTCTCTTTGACACTACACGCAGACACACAAGCAAACAAAGGCCTACTTACAAATGTAGCTAAAATTACAACAGCAGTGACAGTCGTAGAAATAGGCACTCTTTTCTCTAACACACACACACACACGCTCACACACACTGACACACACACGCAAAACGAACAAACAAACAATAACACAATTTGCAATCGCTCTAAAACTTACTACTTTTTCAGCTCGCTCTCTCTCACGCACGCACGCACACACGCATGCAAACATCAACGCAAAAGCGCTCTCACTTCAATCTGAGAGAACTGTGGCACCGCTACACAGAGCTTAAGCTGTTTGTGTTGACATGATGACGTGTTCTTATTTATTTTATTTTTTTCTGAATATTTAAAACTCAAGATTGGAACCAATACAAAATACTTATTTTTATGAAAAGTATTTTTTCTAAAGAAAACAAGTAATGTCACAAAAATATCTTTAAAAAATTGCATTTTATTCTTTCATTGACTTGAAGCATTTTTTTCAACATTTGGACAGGGCTGAAAAAAATCAGCATCAGTTTTTCAAGGGTTGACTATAGAGCAATTCTAGCTCAAATATCCGATATCCGAAATCTCCGATTTGAACGAAACTTTTTAGACATGTTATCCTTGGCCTAAATAAGTCATTTTTGTGTATATGGAGCCAATTGTACTCAAAAATGACATTTGAAAAGGGCGTAAGTTATTTAAATATATTTGAAATTGTAATTTTAAAATTTCTGTATCTCGAAGCCGTTGCATCGTGTCAAAATGTGATCAAAAACAAACTTGTAGGAAAATGGATGCGCTTTCTGAAAAAAAATACACTGAAAAAAATGAGCACCTTTTCTAAGAGATTTTTATTTTCTTTAGTTTATTAGTTAAATTTTAAGGTGATGTCACGCCTTTTTTTTCGTTCAAAATTTTTGAGAAAATAGTCCAAGATGTTACAAAAAGGCTCAAGAAAATGACAGACTTGATTTTTTAGTCTCTAAAATATTTTTAGCGAAAAGCTCGTACGATTTCCTACAGGTTTGCATTTGAATGGTTTTTAATTTGACTCGTTTTAATATTTACGTAAGCTTATTTACTATCAAGGTTTCTACCACACTGAAAAAAATATTATATTTTCAGTTACGAGCAATGTAATCAAGCCCATACATTCAATTGAAAAGAAGTCAATGGCAAACTTATGGGAAACTGGACGAGCTTGGTTGTTAATTCAACTAAAACAAAAATGCATAAATAACTGAAGAATTTCATAATCAATTTTGGTAAAAATAAATAACAAATTTGATGAAAATCGCAAATCAAACATGCAAAGATGAATGAAAAATAAATTAAATAATGTAGTAACAAATTGAATGGGAAATAAAATTAAATTCATTTAAATATAATAGAAAGAAATTAAACTATTTTAGGAAAAAAAAACTCAAACAATTTAATCAATTGAATTATAAACTGAAATGAAAACATTTCAAATCAATTGTTTTTTTTTTAGAAAAACCACGAAAATAACGAACAATATGTGAAATTATGTTAAAAAAATCACAAATAACAAACTCAAATCAGAGAAAAAATGAAATTTTAATATAAACTTACTAAAAATCAAACAAGAAAAAAATCTTTCATTTAAATTCATAAAAAGTTTTAACTAAGTCGAAGCTATTTAAAAAATCTCATGCAGATTTTATATTTTTTTAAATCTAGTTAGTTTCAAAATATGAATATGTACCCCAAATTTTCCACAAAATACCGAATTTTTCAAAAATACCCAATTTTTTTATAATTTGCGATGTGGGTATTAAATGAAGCGAAATTTTGTATGTTAATTTTTCACTTTACTTTCACTTTAATGCTTTAATTTTTTGAAAATACTTAAATTTTCACGAATTACCGTATTTTTTCGAACATACTTTAAAATACTTTCGATGAAAATCGCAAATCTAATCTGGATTCTAAATGAAGCGAAAAGTTTTACGCTTTTTTATTTCATTTAAAAAAAATATTGTTAAATATAAACAAATCGCAAAATGTAATTTTTTCCGAAAATACAGTCATGCCTCGGTTTTGCACGCCTCGGTTTTGCACTGCCCCGGTTTTGCACCGTTCAGCTGCCTCGGTTAAGCACGGCCCAGTGCTTAACTGAAGCACAGAGCTTATGGGATTTTGGCTATATGGGAGACATTGGCTATAATTCTATGAATATTCATGCAAACATCAAAAATTATAGTGTTTTGGAATCGGGATGATATCAGCTATCCATTAAAATTATAATTTCATGAAAATTTTTACAAAAATACGTATTTTTCCTGTATTTTGAAAATGCATATTTTTTCTCTAAAGAAACCAAAAATATATTGATATTGCAATATGGGTATCAAATGATCAGGTTTTTTTTCATACATTTTGGATGTATTTTCGAAAAAAATACTCAAAATTTCAATTTTTACAATATGGGTATCAAACGATCGAGATTTTTTCATACATTTCGAATGTAATAGCAACATTTTTAGAAAATACTGAAAATTATCACAAAACTACGTATTTTCGAAAAAATACTCAAAATTTTAATTTTTACAATATGGGTATCAAACGATCGGGATTTTTTCATACATTTAGAATGTAATAACAACATTTTTAGAAAATACTCAAAATTTTCACAAAACTACGTATTTTCAAAAAAAAATACTAAAGATATCCGGTTTTCACAAGAGGTATCAAATGTTCGGGATTTTTTTATACATTTCAAAAGTTTTAACACAAATTTGTGAAAATATCCAAATTTTCACAAAACTACGTTTTTAAAAAAAAATACCCCAAATTTCTTTTTTTACAATATGAGTATAACATGGTTGAGATTTTTTCATTTATTGTTTCTTTGTATCGTCAACGGAAATTTTAAGTATTTTTTCAAAAATACGTAGTTTTGTGAAATTTTTTAGTATTTTCTAAAAATGTTGTTATTACATTCGAAATGTATGAAAAAAATCCCGATTGTTTGATACCCACATTGTAAAACCGGAAATTTTGAGTACTTTTTTTCAAAAATTCGTAGTTTTGTGAAAATTTTGAGTATTTTCTAAAAATGTTGTTATTACATTCGAAACGTATGAAAAAATCCCGATCGTTTGATACCCATTATTGCAAACATCGAAATTTTGAGTATTTTTTTCGAAAATACGTAGTTTTGTGAAAATTTTGAGTATTTTCTAAAAATGTTATTGTTACATCCAAAATGTATGAAAAAACCCTGATCATTTGATACCCATATTGCAATTACAATATATTGTTGGTTTCTTTAGGAAAAAAATATGCATTTTCGAAATACAGGAAAAATACGTATTTTTGTGAAAACTTTCATGAAATAATAATTTTAATGGATAGCTGACATCATCCCGATTCCAAAACACTATAATTTTTGATGTTTGCATGATTTTTCGTACGATTAAAGCCAATGTCTCCCATATAGCCAAAATCCCATAAGCTCTGTGCCTCGGTTATGCACGCCTCGGTTTTGCATCCCCCATATGCGGTGCTAAACCGAGGCACGTCTGTACTCAAATTTTCAAAATATGCAATATCGGTATCAAACGAATTAAAATGTTGCATGCTTCAATCATAACTTAAAATTGTGTATGTTTTCATATCATACAACATTTTTTGTCGTTTGATACCCATATTTCATATTTGAAAAAAATGAGAATTCTCGAAAAATACGGTAATTTGTGAAAATTCTCTTATTTCAAAAAAAAACTCTGTTAATGTGAAAAAGCAAACCAAATTTCGCTTCGTTTGATACCCATATGGTATATTTTAAAAAAATTACATTTTTTGTATTTTCCAACAAAACTCTAATAAAGTGAAAAAGCAAACACAATTTTGCTTCGCTTGATACTCATATTGCAAATTATGAAAATTTGAGTACCTTCGAAAAAATACGGTATTTTGTGAAAACTTTAGTATTTTCCAATTGATGTGAAAAAGCAAACCAAATTTCGCTTTGCTTGATACCCAAATTGCAAATTTTAGAAATTTAAATATTTTCGAAAAATACGAAATTTTATGAAAATTTTAGTTTTTAACAAAAAGAAACTCTAATAAAGTGAAAAAGCATACGAAATTTTGCTTCGTTTGATACCTATTGAGAATTTAATAAATTTGTTGCGGTAAAAAATGTCAAAATTGAATAAATTATTCTGAAAATGGGTACAATTTTTCCGAGTATTGATCTTCTCGGGAAACGAAAAAAAATGTTTTGAAATCAAATAATTAGTTGATAACCACTAACTTCTGGTTATTTAGACAACAATCTCAATAAGGTCAGCAGTTTTTAGCTAGAATCAAAGCATTCAAATTAAAAATTGGAAAAATGTCATAAATTAAATACCCAATCATTCAAAACTCAATAAAACACATCGAAAATATTTAAAGAGCTAGGCATTTTGCTGAATCGCCAACTAAAATTTCAAGGTCAGGTTGTCAAATTTTGCTATAATGAGCCCAATAAAAATTGAATTACTTTGAAATCCTATCGATTACTAGGTATCCAACTATTCCACATTTTACACAAACAAAACTGATAATTCATTAAGACAATGAATTTATTCAATGCTAAAATGATTTTGTTACAAACATTGTTATATTGCAGGATAGATTACTTCTTAATTTACAACAGAGAATAGCTATTACAATTCTTTAAACACTTAAATTTTAAGCATCCTTAGGTTGATTGTAATTTTTGTTTTATTATTGACAACAAAATTTTTTTTTTAGCAAACTTCCTGACACAAAATGTAATCATCTCGTCGTAACACTTCCAGTCAACACAAACAGCCTTGTCTGTAGCCGGTACCACGTGAAGAGACATCTACTTGTCGTCGACACTTCCATTTTTTCGCCGGGAGATCCACCCCCACCACGTGCCACGCCAGCTCAGCGCCATTCCACCTTCTGATCCCCTTTCCGCTGTGGATGATCCTTTCCTCTTTAGCTAGCTTAAAAATGTGTAAAAATCCTTAATAGCTTGGATCGAGACAAAAACAGTCATTTCTGGTTTTGTCACATTCCAAGTCAATACTCTTTTAAAAAAAACTCTTGCACTAATGCACTTTGCACAGGAAAAAAAGCCCGCCCTTAAAAATACTTCGCCAACTTTCTCGTTGCATCTCCTCAAAAAAATCCCTCTCCAATTTCCAAATCCCAATCCAACATCCTTAACCCCAAAAAAATCTCTCTTCCAGCATCCACAGCGGACGCTTTGATGAGGGGTTCGAGGGCGTTGGTCAACTTCCCCTTAAAATAAGGGTGGAAATTGTCCACCGAAAGCCTCCTCGAACGCATCAAAGTTGAACAAAGAAACAATAAAAAAAACTCTCTTTTAAGCTAACAATCGTGGTGGCTCCCAAATTTCGAAACAAAAACAAAAGTAACTCTAACCAACTTTACAAAAAAAAACTCCAACTCTTATGGGCAGAGAAAATGAAGCGACTTGTGCAGGATTTGAACCCGGGGACGTCGAGCGAAAAGCACGCGCGCCTCTAGCAATCGAAGAAGGACTCTTTAAACCGAATAAAAAAAATCTGTAAAAAGTAATCTTAAAAAATCCCTTAATTTCTGGTGAGTTTTTGAAGGAATCCTCTCACGAGCTCTCCCGTTTCTGTGTCTAAATTGATGTGTACCTGTACCCCCGTAGGATTTGTTCTAGTTTAGTTTTAGTCTCTCGAATGTCAAAAAAACCAAAAAAACCCAATCAACTGAAATGGAAATATATCAACTATCTTTAACAAAAAAAAAAACTACTCGAATTTGTTGCGAAAGTGCCCCGTCTTAAGTTTAGGTAGTCGTTTCGGTTCTAGTCTAAGTCCATTATGGAGAAGGGAGAAAAGAAGAAAAATACGTTAGATTCCATTTAAAGTAAACATGATAATATATACTGAGAAGGAGAAAAATCAAGAGAAAAAAAGGTTAGTAACTTAACCTAAGTTGAAGTAGCGTGTAAGAATGAGTAGTTGGAGAACGAATCAATCAATCGGCATCGAATTTTTTGTGTCGGTTAGTGTTAAGAAGAAGCATGGTAAAGATGTGTGAAGTAAATAAAGTTTCGGAAATACGTTAAGATTATAGTTGTACAATTTTTCTAGCGATATTCGAGCAAAGTTACGAGGAAAAAAATATTAGAATTAATCGTTGATTTACTTTTGTATTCCGCGGGAATGTGAGCAACTACTCAGTTGAACGTTATTTCGAGCAAGTTGGAGGAAAATATGAGATCAATGAAGAAATAAAATGATAACTGTTGAGCAAACCTGGAACGATGATGATAAATGAGAAACTTTATTTTCCTTTCGATTGAATTAAGCAAAAAAAACTGGAATCTAGATGACTTCGTGTGTGTTTTCGGATCTCTGTCGTAAATCCCGATAAAAAGGGCAGATTTGCTGGGTAAAAAGGGACAGTTATTGGGACCTTTTACTTTCCTTCCAAAAACATCATTTTAACTGTTGAATAATATAAAAATGTATGAGTTATTCCATGCCAACTGAGAACACTTATGTACTCAAACCCATTTGGACCATTCGTAACTTTATATCTATGAGATCAAAAGATTTTTTTTGATTATATTTTATAATTATTGAAAAAGATATTCGAAATAAATTATCAATACTGATTTCCCAAGTAACATTTTTTCCAGGAGTTCTACTAGAGCTCTTCAAGATAGCTACAGCATAGCAGTTTGGACCGCGGTAGGATAAAACTCTCTTCAAGTACTCTTCCAAGCTCCTGAAGAAGTTTTGAAGAGAATTTTATCCTACCGCGGTCCAAACTGCTATGCTGTAGCTATCTTGAAGAGCTCTTGTAGAACTCCTGGAAAAAATGCTACTTGGGTTGCCTCCTCATATTATTTTCTATTTTTGTTTTTTTTTAATATTAACAACATTGTTTACATACGAATCATTGAAATCCTCAAAAAACCTTACCATTACCGAGGAACAGCCCTGCAAAGAAAAAAAAAACTTTGGATTTTCTATGCAAAACCAAGCACGTGGTCTACGTTGGCGCTCCAGGCCTACTTTAAGGGGTTAGCAATTCAATGCACTGCACTGCACAGTGGGTTCAAATCGGGAAAAAAGGCGATTACGTCCACTCGCGGAACGCGGTCAGCTCCCCATGTCCTGTCAAGACTTATTCTATGTTTAACTGTCCTAGGAATCGATTGGAGGGGGTTTCATCCTGGGTGGACCACACGGAACCGAAACATGGCCGGATTTTCACTGGAACTTTTATTCTCTTTTGGCCGAATTTTTTCCTCGAAAAATTTCGCTTTTGATATGATACGATGTTTAAAGATCCCCCAATACAAGATAGTACAAAATTAACCCCAGGAACCATGTCCCGGAATCCCGGTGTAAGATTAACCAGGTCGGTCCAGTACTTTTGACGAGTTGTATTTCAATCATCATGATTTCAACAAAGTAGGCTATTCCTAGTATCCAATTTTAAAACAATCAATTCTGTCCTAATGCGACCTGTTCCAGGTGCCTCGGGAGAAAATTTAGCTTTTTGATGATATTAATTTTAGTGGAATTTTTCTAAATTATTTTTCAATTTGGAATCACTGTTTTTGGTGAAACTAGTATTTTAAGATAAATAAGAAATGATAATTTATTCAACTGGAACAATTTAGTTATATTCAGAGTTTTGTAGTGAAAATATTTGCGATATTTTACGCCGTTTAATGCTCATGTTGTAAATTTTACTAATTTTAGTATTTTTAAAAAAAAATTGTATTTTGTTAAACATATTTAACAAAATACAATTTAAAAAAAAACTAAAATTAGTAAAATTCACAACATGAGCATTAAACGGCGTAAGATATCGCAAATATTTTCACTACATAACATTGAAGTGTAAATTACTAAAAAAAATATAAAATCTAGTATTTTGCAAAAAAATCAAATATTCCTAATCAACAATAAAATGCTTTTTGAAGAGTTTCGTTACAAAAGATGTTTTATGTGTAAATTACTAAAATATTCAAAAAAGAAACACTTTTAAATGCTTTTTTTCAATGTATCATGTTAGTACTGAACGACGCTGGTTCTTGTACAAAATTTGGTAAATAAGAATATTTTGTGTGGAATACTATTTTTTTTACAAAATACAGTATATCTGGA
Organism: Culex quinquefasciatus; assembly: GCF_015732765.1. Classification (NCBI taxonomy): domain Eukaryota; kingdom Metazoa; phylum Arthropoda; class Insecta; order Diptera; family Culicidae; genus Culex; species Culex quinquefasciatus. Next base: position 55,496,791 of record NC_051862.1, on the reverse strand, counting down.
AAATATTAAAATTTCAATAATTTGCCGTATATGAACCAAGCGACTCAGAATATTTCATAATATTTTGTGACATTAAAGGTTAATTAAAAAAATCGACAATTTTTCACAACATATTATATTTTCTTTATTTTTCTAATTTGCCACATCAAACGACGCAAAATATTGTTAAGATTTTTCGAATATTTTCTTACTGTTAAGGTTCTTCTCAAGATTATTATTTTTTAAACATGTACTGGGGTATGCCACACAAGGTCCATGCACTATTTTTGAGATTTTTTTTGCAATAGTCCTCAAAATATTGTTGAGTTGAAAATTCTTATTTTTAATTCCGGGGTGACTTTGAGATTCAAAAATTTTCTTGTTTAAATTGGATTTAAGATGTTCACATTTTATTTTTTAATCAATGTTTATATTTAGTTAACTAAGTTCAAATGCTTTTTGACAAAATTTATATGAATTCTAGATAAAACTGTAAAAAGTCACAATTTTGTCTGAAATTCGTAAAAAAAATACTAGTTATGTCAATGAAATCATCAATTCATATTGTATATTAAACTGAATTTCAAGCACGAATCAAAAGCATTCACATATTATATGAAATTTGTTCTATAGAAGATGTCTATAAATTTGAAGATTTTTTAAAATTATTTTTCAAAAACACATAATTGTTATTATTTCCAAACTTATTTTACCTTTTCCTAGTGGAAAATTGTCCAAAGAAACCGAAAATGCATTCCGTTTTTTGATTCGACATCAAATTCATTGAGAAAATCATGATAATTTGAAAATGTTTGAATATTGCTATTTATCAACATTTTCTTAATTATAGTTAACTAACTATTCAAAATTTTTTGAAAACATCTTCTTGAAGTACTTTGAACAGTTCTCTACAATGTTCATTAGGATTTCGTAGCACTCCGTACGTACTTAATTTGTACTCTTCATTTTGAGGAAAAATATCAATCCTATCAAAGTAACCCCGTTTTACGGTACATGAGTTTTAAGTGACAAATACTCAAATTTTAATGAAATCTCATTTTTTTTTTCAAAATATTTAAATATTCCAAATGTGCAATATGTTTATCAACCGACTCAATCAAAACTTTTGCAAAAAAAAAAATCAATAAATTAGTGTTTTTAGTGTAAATTATTCAAAATTTCACAATTAAAACTTTTTAAGATACTTTTTGGTTAATTTGTCATGCGACATCGGTTCTTGTATAAAATTTCAGAAAATTTGAGTTTTTTTTTGTGTAAAATAGGCTTGGTTGCCTCTCACCTAGTCGGCCTGGGTTTGATCCCAGAAAGTCCCGGTGGCAGTTTTCGAGACGAGATTTGTCTGATCACGCCTTCCGTCGGACGGGGAAGTAAATGTTGGCCCCGATCTAACCTAGAGGTTAGGTCGTTAGTTCAGTCCATGTGTACGAGTCGTTTCCCTGGGCTCTGCATCGGTGCATCGGATGGAAGCTAAGGTGTAAAAAGAGTTTTGGATTTGCCTCAACAATCAAGACTTCGGACACCTAGTTTCGAGTAGGAATCTCGCTATCGAGAACTCCAAGGCAATGCTGTAGAGCGAATAATTTGATTTTTGATTGTGTAAAATAAAAAAAACTTAAAACAAAATTCATAATTTGCATAACACTTTGAGATATTTTTGATAGCATTATAAAAAAAATGATAAATTTTCACAATAAAATAAAAATAAGATTTTTAATACATAAGAAATAAATTATTTTTTTAAATTTATTACACTTGAATTTTACCAAATTCTATAATTTTTTTTATTTTTAAATGTTACCAATTTGAAATATGTTTATCAAGCAAAACATAATTTTGTAAAGATTTCCAATTTATGAGAGTTAAAAGCGTAAAAAAATCTTTACCAAAATCCCGTATTTTTTTTGAAAATAATTAAATTTTGGTAGTTTGCAGTATGAGTATAAAACGTAGGAAAAATGTAGGATTTTGTTTGTCTTTTAAAACATTCAATAGCATTTTTGTTGTTTATTTGATAAGCAAAAGAATTTGGAATTTTGTCAATAATTTAATAAGGGTTTTTTATTTTTCCCTCGTGGACAATTCTTCAAACAAACAAATCTTTTTGATAACGACTGGAAAACTCCTTTGCTACACCCAAAGGAAAAATATATCTCAAAATCTGCAACATTGGATTTGCTGCAGAAAATGTCATATTTTATAACATTTTTTGCAGCAAGCCCGTAGATCATTTTTGCCCGCGTGTAAAAATTTCAGCGATCTGCAGTTCTCACCAACACATATAAAGCTGGCCCGTCCCCGAGCAACACTCCAAAGAGAAGCATATGTTTGTGCTCTTTCACTCACTTTTCATCAAGCGTCCATGGCGCGGTGGTAGCGTGTCGGATCAATAACCAAGGAGTTGGTGGTTCAATCCTCGTTCTGCTAAGTGTTTTTTTTTTGTGAAATACAACCAAAAAGTCGTCGGTAATGTCGATAATTGTCGGTAACGGGCAAAAATGTCATACTCCTATATCGCAAAAAATGCATGAGGACAGATTTCATGCAGATTCTGATATACTTTCATGCCGCCATGCATCACAATCATGCGACTGCCAGTTGGGTGTATAAAATTGATAAAAGGCTTTCAAACGTGGCAAATTCTTACTAAGAACAGAACATTTCGGCAAAAATTGAACAGACAAAAAGCATAAATTGAAGAAATTTGACACTTAATCGTAAATAAAGTTTCTATTCTACTCAGCAATCTGCCCAAGTTCCCATTTTCAAACGTCTCTCCCCAAATTCAATAATCTCAATGTTTAGACGTATTTCTTTCGCAAATCTCTTCTCGAAACCGTAAATGGTGTTCCTTCAGCAAACACACACACACATTCATTCCACACAAGGTAACGTTAATAAAGTAACCGCGAGAACAAACAAAATCAAGTGTTGTGAACTTATAATAAAAAGAAAATTGTGAATAAAAATGTACTTTTTTACATAAGCAGTAAAGAAACAATACTGAAACGAAGCTTACTTAACTGAGATTGAGCTGAAGAAGTGAATCAGAAAAGCAGACCAGACAAGGATAGCGTTAGATGAAAAAAAAAACAGAGCTCTAGCATCAGAACCAGATTTTTCCTATAGAATCTATCTCGTGAGAATTATGATATAAAAAAAATCAACTTACATTTAAAGCTACATCCAAGCTAATAAAAGTAATTATAAAGAGAGAACAAACAAAAACAACAAAAAATCCAAAGTAAACCAAAACAGCAAAACAAAAATGTGAAAGAACAATGTGAGACCGTAGTTTATAGAGGTGGAGCCTAAAACTGAGCAGCAAACAATGGAGTCGCGAAAGAGTGTTTCTGTCGTCGTCGTCGTCGTTTGGTGTGCGTTAGGTAGAGTAGGAAAGGACCGGAAGATCAACACTCACTAACTCACGCAAACAAATCATACAAAAAAAAAACGCAAACCAATACAATAATTCAATCGCTGCACACACTTATTTACTCCTCCGCTGAAAAATCGAGAGCTATAAAAAAGAAAATGTTGAAATAAGAAGGTAAAAAAAGTATTTATGACTATATTTTCCAAAGAAGTATGAGTTTATCCATTTCTCGCACTACCAGTAAAAACTAAATCTATCATAATAGGGTCGGCGAACGGAATAAATTTAAAACGAAACATGATACCCACCAAAATGAAATTTTGTTAGTTTGACGAGAAAAGTTAAAAGATAAATTAATGGTACAGGTAGATAAAAAGAGCAAATCGTTGAGACTATTAGATGTGGATGTGCTATTTAGCGTTTATTATACTGAAGAAGATGAACAAAAAGAGTAAAAAGTTGAAATAAAGAAAAAAACCAAATAAAATAAGCAGAAGCAAATAAAGCCGGAAAAAGTAGCTGAATAGAGTGAAACAAAAGCGATGTTCAATATGGTATATGACTTTCATAAAGTTTGAATGTAACGAAGATATATTTTTTATCACTAAAGTAATGATCAAGGTAGAAGTGAAGTGGGAAGAAGGATAGGAATGAGGAGCAGCATCAGGTGCGGTTTATCAGAGTTGTTCAAATGTGTTTGCTTTAGGTTGGAAACGAAGCACACATTATTGGCTAATGGCTTTAAACATTAGGATACTTTTGATGAAGTTGATGGAGAAGGTGCATTGAGTGTGAAAATTGATTGGAAATTGATTGAAAAAGTTGCTTTTTTTGGTTCTCTTTGTTTCGTCTTTGTGTCTGTCGCGAGTGACCTTGAACGGCTATGATCAACGACGACAACATTTCCATAACTTCTTTTCGTAAAATCGCATTTATACATCAAAAACATTGTAACATACACCCAAACGGCGGTCGCATGATTGTGATGCATGGCGGCATGAAAGTATATCAGAATCTGCATGAAAACTGTCCTCATGCATTTTTTGCGATATAGGGGTATGACATTTTTGCCCGTTACCGACAATTATCGACATTACCGACGGCTTTTTGGTTGTATTTCACAAAAAAAAACCTTGACAGAATGAGGATTGAACCACCAACTTCTTGGTTATAGATCCGACACGCTACCATCGCGCCATGGACGCTTGATGATTTGAGAGTGAAAGAACACCAACATATTCTTCTCTTTGTAGTGTTGCTCGGGGACGGGCCAGCATTATATGTGTTGGTGAGAACTGCAGATCGCTGAAATAGGGACGTGGCGTTACATCGTGCTGCCACCTGGTTTTTTTAAGCGCAAGAGTGGAAAAGTGCTGAGTCATCGTCTAAAAATAGACGGCGTCCTATCTCACCCAGCAAAATGAAATCGATAAAGTAGTCGGTTTCGATGAGAAAAAGTGGAAAACGTGGTCTAAAAATAGCGACGCCATCCCCCTATGTTTACACGCGGGCAAAAATGATCTACGGGCTTGCTGCAAAAAAATGTTATAAAATGTGACAATTTCTGCAGCAAATCCACTGTTGCAGATTTTGAGATATATTTTTCCTTTGGGTGTACGTTTTTTTCGGAATTTTGAGTACGCCATCAAATTTGGCGTACAATTTTACATAAAAGTCCCTTTAACACCATATTTCTATCTCATCGCCATTTCAGGCTGCAAATTATTGAAAAACACGTCTTTTTTCGCATGTTCAAAAATGGAGGGAGTCGTACCACCCATCCATCACGAGATATCGAAAAATGGAGCTCGGATTTGTGATCAGGGACAAAACATACCTCTTAGGACAAAGTTTGTAGCAAATTGAATCTAATGACTTGAAATTGTCGGTTTATAATAGAGCAGTTCTTTTAAATTTTGCACTCATATTCCTGATAAATGCAACTTTTTTTTTGCAAATTTGAGAGCTTTTCATAGAAAAATGCTATGAAAACATTCAAAAATATGTATCGAGAAAAGATTTTCTGATCGTTTTGGTGTGCTCGGTAAAATTATTGGTTAGGATTAGGACTATTCAGAAAAAGATTAATATTCTGAAAAAAATCACTTATTTAAAAAAATATATTTTTAACCCTAATTTTTTGGACCGATTTTGAAAAGCGGGAGGGGATGCGGTTTACCTAAACTTCAAAAAATATTTGCAACGGCCTAACTAGATTTTATAAAAAAATTACACCTTTATTTTTTTTTTTCATTATTTTATATGTTTTAGTAGACAAAAGGTGCCAAAATTTGAGCTATTTGACGATCCTTTTTCATGTGTGAAGTTATGATTTTTCGGAAAAATGATATTATTTTTTCATAGCGCTTTAAAAATAAAGTATTTTTAGAAATTATCAAAAATGCCCACAAAAAAAATCAAAATTATTTTTTACATGTTTTATTGAATTCGGTCGGATCAACAGTGTTCAAAAAAGCAAATTATTGATAATGTTGCTAGATCTCAAATTTAGTTCAAAGTAAAATAGACAAATTTGTGGAATAAGTCCACTTTATCAAAATATCACAAAAAAATCATTTCGATTCAAAAAATCACTTTTGTAACAAACCTTTCAAAATATAAAAATAATTTTTTTTGTCAAAGTATTTTTCTGTAGTAAAAAGTTACTTAAAAAATGTTATTTTTCCCGATGTAAAATGGCATATTATGACATGAAAATTACAATGATAAAATTATGTTCGAAATTCTAGAGAATTTCTCTATATACTGATTGATGAACGTCGGTCTAGGATAGAAGCAAGGGAAAATTTATTTTTCCTTTTATTAAAATGTTAAAATATTAAATAACAAAAAATCGAAACAAAGAACAGCTCTCAAATAATAACTAATATTTGAAGTTGTAATAACATATTTCAAACAAAAAGTTAAATTAATTTGGAAATTAAAAAATGTAAATCATGAAGATTTTTAAATAGGAACGATTTTGGGAAAATTTTTATTGATTCAGTAATTTACATTGTTCCAATTAATCATTTTATTTTGTTTATACAGTCGACTCTCTGGCTGTCGATCTTTTCGATATCAATATTGCTCCATCTATCGATGAATTCTTCAGTCCCTTCAAACTGCATACTTCGTTTGGCTTTATTCCTCGATATTTTCTCTTGCTTGAAGGATCTCTTCCTCGACGGTCCCTTGGATTCTGTTTGCTTTAAAAATCTCTTCCGGTTGTCAATATTGTCACTATCTCATGGCTTGCATAGACATTTTTCTTTGCGAAACGAAGCTTTGAAGGGTGTTTGACATTAGTTTGTTTTTGTTTGCTGGACGTTGCCATGATTCTCTCCCATAGCTGGGTACCAAGAAAAACATATTTTCAATCGAGTCTTCATTTTGCATCGTTCTGTAAACTGATGATTCTCTTCCTCGACGGTCCCTTGGATATTGACAACCAGAGAGTTGACTGTATATATATATATATTTTTTTTTTTGAAACATTTTGAAGCCAGCATAATGTTGATTGCATGTTTCCAGTTTTACCATAACAATTTTGGATTAACTTATCAAAATCGGATAAAAATATATTTAGGGGAGAGTGGGGAGACTTGATCCCCGGGGAGACTTGATCCCAAGCCTGTATCTCGTCAGCATGTGGGTAAAACAATTAGCTTTGTTCTAGAAAGTTGTGCAAAATTGACTAAAATTCATTGTAGAAAACAAAGAAAAAAATTTAAAAAAATTTGGATTGAGTTACACACATTTTTCTAAGAAGTGCTGCAAAAAACTTCCAAAAGATCTTTTTTCTTTGTTTTGATAAGTGTAGAAAACACTCAAAAATTATTCAAAAAAATATTTTTTATACGTGAATTGTTTGATAAACATATCAACTCCAAAACCCTTACGCATTTGACGTTAATTTTATCGCCATACTATTTTTACAATCAATTGTTTAAAAAAGTGCGTTAAGGGATACTTGATCCCTGCATTTTTACAGTCACTGGAATCAGCCTCAAGATTAAATATTTTGGCTGGGTTTTCGTACATAGTTTCCTTTAGTATAGTTGTACATAACTAACTGCAGTTTGAACCATTTTTCAAAAGTTTTGTAAACAAAAATTACCAGCTTTTGTAAACATGCTCAATTTTGGTATTAAAAAGAAAATTTTAAGTTTTTAAATATTTTACATGCTAAACTTGTTATATTTACAAACGTACAGGTTTAATGTGAAATTGCTGTATCTTATAGAAAATTAAAAGTTTGGATGAATAAGAAACATTTTGCTTAAGATTTCTTCAAAATGTTGAAAGGGGGATCAAATTACCCCCAACATTTTGAAAATGCCGGTTTAAAATATTTTTTTTTAAAAAGCTTGGCATTATTCGAAGAGTTTATCTGATGAAATACCCTTATCAGCCAAACATAGTTGAATGTTTAAGCTTTCAATTCATGCAAAAAGATCATAGTTTTGTGAAAAATTGACAGAGTTATGTGCGATACAAAAAAAGGGGATCAGGTCTCCCCACTCTCCCCTACCGATAACAAAAATTTAAATTTCGGTCGCTTTTACATGAATTTATGCCCTCAATCAAATAATTAATTGATGATCTGTGGCATTGGAACTTAAAAATTACTCTTTATAGATTAAATGCTTAATTTACAAGCTGTCTTTGTATTTTTAATGGAGATTGATTCCGATAAACAAAAAATGATTGATTTAAAACTCAAAACCAAAAATTTGCCTAATCCTGTCATTGAACCTATACAAAAATAAGTTTTATTTAAAATGTTTCGTTCACTCATGTGACCAAGTTACCACAAAAAAGCTATCCAAACTACTCCAAATAGTTTAAAAAGTAAACCTCCATACAAATTTGCGAGGGTTTTTTTTTATCAGAATGAATTAAATATCCGGGAACCGTGGTGTAGGGGTAAGCGTGGTTGCCTCTCACCCAGTCGGCCTGGGTTTGATCCCAGAAGTTCCCGGTGGCATTTTTCGAGACGACATTTGTCTGATCACGCCTTCCGTCGGACGGGAAGTAAATGTTGGCCCCGGACTAACCTAAAAAGTTTAGGTCGTTAGCTCAATCCAGGTGGAGGAGTCGTCTCCCTGGGTCCTGTCCTGGTGGAGTCACTGGTAGGCAGTTGGACTAACAATCCAAAGGTCGTCAGTTCGAATCCCGGGGTGGATGGAAGCTAAGGTGTAAAAAGAGGTTTGCAATTTCCTCAACAATCAAGCCTTCGGACACTTAGTTTCGAGTAGGAATCTCGCAATCGAGAACGCCAAGGCAATGCTGTAGAGCGAATAATTTGATTTTTTTTTTGAATTAAATAAATAACATCGAAGATTATCAAGAGCATACTCTAGTGCCATTAATATTCCCTACTTTAAATTTCAGCATAATGAATTGACAAAGAACTTTGAAAAAAGTATTTTTTGTAACTGCTTTTAACTTTTTCTATCAAACGAAATAAGTACTTCTGAAATAAAATTTGCCTTTTGATTTTACAAAATGATATAAAATTAATTATAAGTTTCCATTAATAAGTCTCTGTTTTACAACAATTGTTTTATTCAATCAACATGCACACTCATTGTCTCTTGACCCTTAATCAATTTCTCAAAACAGAAAATAACTTATCAAAACAGCCCACTACGCAACATAAAATGCTGAAAACATTATGATTAAGTTCAAAAATCCTCTCACTGCAATCCACAAAATTAACATTACATCTAAATATCAGAATGCAATAATGAAGAGATCAAATTCTTGGAAAAACGACTATTACTCACTTGTAGTTTAAAACAGTTGCATCATATTGAATACCTAGAGATGATTCTATTTTCCTGACGACTAAAGCTAGTTGAGTTTGTTTAATATCTGAAATCATAGTAAAAACTATATTTACAGCATCTACACACCTACATCAAACAAGAAAAGTAATGACAGAAAGTGACAGCAAGAGAAACGGATCCAAATATTTACTCTTTAGATTTACTCTAGTCTGAAAGACAGTCCTCGTCTTCCTTCCAGCAGCAATGATGTATTCAATAACGCAGATCAATCATTGGAAAAGTGAAATTTTACCATAAAATTGGGTTATCAAATTGATCAAACTGTTGGAGGGTAGAACAAATATTTCAGATTTTGATTTTAATGCAACTCAAGAGTTTATTTTCCATTCCTACAACAAAATCGAAGATAAAAATAAACTGCAAAATCGTAGCGACCGAAACACACAGAGAAATGCTAGTGACAGCTCCTAGCATAGCGAAAACAATACAATAAATAGTTCATAGAGAGTTTTTTCCTCTTCCTGTTCCTTCTTTCTGAAGCAAAACTAAAAGTGTGTGGAAAACACATACACACACAAACCAAATGACAGCTAGTAGCAGTTTACAGGAAAACAAAACAAAACATACAAAAAAAACTAGAACCAAATCCAAACAGTGAAAAACATAGAAACTTTAAACAAAGCAAACTTAAGAAAACAAGAAAATTATTCACACTCACACTATTTTAGAGTAGTCTTGTTGGCCGAGGAGACCCGTGCGTAACGACTAAGTATTAGGCATATTTTTGTAACATCGATTCGCCAATTTTTATAAATTTAATATACGTTTGAAGTAAAAACAAAATTTATCGAAAAGAAAAAAAATGCTGAAGCAAAATGCGCTCCCCCCTCTTAATAAAGATTGTTGTGCTGTAGAAGTGAACAAAACACAATGCTGTTAAATCAACAGATTAAATCATTTGGACATAATCGCGGAAGGGCAGAACCTGTACTCAAAAAATGATATGATAAAAAATGATAAGATATTTCTTTCCGTTTTTTTTTCTAAACCCTGTGGGTAACAACTCACGTTAATCACTTATGTACATTAGAAAAAGGAAATTTTGTCGATGTGCGTTTTTTTGTTGAGAACCCAGAGTGAAAAAAAAAAGTTATTACAAGTAGTAGAACTCGTTTGTTACATTTATACGGGGAAGCTCAAAGCTCCCAAAGCAAGCAAAAAATCACGTGCTAAACGACGTTAAAAAGGAGAGCAAAAGAACGATGTAAAAAGTAATAAAAGACGGTGTAAGAAATTATTTAAACGAAATAATGAGAAAAAAAACAGAGCAAAAAAACTAGATAGACATATCATAATAACTTGAAAGGTAAAAAATTTAACAAAAAAAAAAACTAAAGAAAAATGCAGCATGACTTATAACTTCTAAATATTTATTATAGAACGAAAACCAAACAGAAACTTAGATAACGATCATGTAAACTTCTGAAGATAATGAGCAAGAAAAAACCAAAACAAATCAATACGATGTAAAAAATAAATGCAACTATTACTCTTCATACTCTCAAATAAATTCTTAAAGAATTCTACAAAATTAGTTCGACTTATCAATTTATTGCAATCTCAACTGAAAGAAAGCTTCCCATAAAACGCGACAAAGCGAATCGAGTATAAAGATTTCTTGTGTAGAATATTGCATGCAAGTTAGCCAAGACGCAATCAAAAGTTGTGTTCAATGTTTTATGTTTACGAGGTGAGTGCCCAGTGAACTGAGTGAATAAATGAATTTGAGCAGAAAATATGAGTGTTAATACACGGTGATCATTTGAAGAAAATGAATTGCTTTTATTAAATTAGTTCAGAAGTATTTCCAGAGTTTTTTTTTAAAGGACCTATAAACATATGGAACTCAATAGCTTAGAGCACCTTTTCAAAAATAACTCTAGATTTGTAATGGTTTAATCATTGTTTGGCATTTTTGTTGTTTTTGAGTACTCAAGGCGGTTTCAAAAACACCTAGAAAACAAAAATTTAATATTTTGATCACTCCAGAGTTAAATAATAAATGCTTGTTTATAATAAAGTTTCTTCATTTGTAGAGTCACTTGTAGGGAGACTTGATTCCCTTTTATATCAAGCGTGGCTCTTTTAATTTACCATAAAACATTGAATTTTTGCATGATTCGCTAGCTTAAACTTGAACTACTGACGTGCTATGAAATATTTGCCAAATTATTCAGTTAAAAAGTGAGAGACGGCCAAAATCATGGGAATATGACAAAATCTAAAAAAAAACTGATAAAAAGAAGATTTTAACAATTCACGTTGAGAAAAAAACAGGGTGGCTTGATCCCTCTTCCAAATTTGAACAAATATCAAGTATTATTCCAAATTATGGTTAACGCCAAATCAATTGAACCACGCATCTAAATTATTGATTTTCTTTAAATTTAATCAATTTCTCAAAAAACCTGTTCAGAAGTGATTAAATATAAACGAGTTTTATTAAACAATTTTTTAAAAACATCAAATATTTTTATTGAGACTAAAATTATTCATATAAATGCCGAAATGTTTCAAAACATTTCAAAAAGGTTTCATACAGCAGTAAGTTATTTTCAACTTAGAAATCTATTTACTACTTTACTACTGATATTTGCTTAAGTCTTATAGTGTTTTAACTGGAGCAAGAGTACAATTAAAATACGTAAGGAATGGTTTAGAATCATACTGACCGTGGTAGAGAAGTGTTCAAAGTACCACGAGAAGAACTTTTCATAAAATTTTGAAAAGTTTAAAAAGTTAGTTAACTATAGTTAAGAAAATGTTGATGAAAGCCATTATTTTAAACTTCTCAATGTGTCATAATTTCTCACAGAACATGATTTTGAACCGGAAAACGAAATGCATATTCGGATTCTTTGGACAATTTTCCACTAGGAGAAGGTTAAATAAGTTTGTAAATAATAAATAATAAATGTTTTTTAAACACAATTAAAAAAATCTCAAAATTTATAGGCAATATCAGTTGAACAAATTTCATGTAAAATGTGAAAACTTGTGATTCGTGCTTCGAATTCAGTATAAAATGCAATATAAATCGATAATTTTATAAACAAAACTAGTTTTAATTTTTTTTAGGTAAAGTTCGGATTTTTAAACAATTTCACCTAAAATTTATATGTTTTTTATTAAAAAGCTTATAAACTTAGTAAACTAAATATGAACATTGATTTTTTTTTTCTTAAAAACAATAACAGCTACTTTAGTGATGGTACATTTAACGTACAAATAAAGTCTTAAATACAAGAAAAACTATGACAATCAAAGTCACCCCGTAATTTAAACTAAGAATTTTTAACGTAACTATTTTTCTAAACCCTATTGCAAAAACTTTGTTTTCCAATTTAGTGCATGTACATGTTTTAAAAATAATAATCTTGAGAAAAACCTTACCTGTTGGAAAATATTACAAAAACAAATTTAAATCCAATCAAAGTCACCCCGGGTTACGGTAGTGATTTTTTTTCCTTTTTTCAAAATTTCCCCGAAAAATTAGTGTGGCAAAAATTAAAAAAAATCAATAAAAATCGATTTAAATTATTAAAATTGATTAAAATTATTCAGAGCCTTTTGTATAGCGGTTAGTTATACAATTGAAATATTTTTTTTAAATCTTTTTACAAATATTGAGTTTTTTCACCGTAGATCGGTACAAACTGTAAAAGCATAGGAAAAGAATTATCATAAACACATTGATATTTTGCAAATTGATGATAACAGCATAACTGTGATGATATGCTAAGCATGTTGTGATACTTTTTGATTCAAAATTTCGAAAATCAGACATGAAATTCTCGACCTTGACCAGAGTATAGGCACAGAAATTTAAAATAAAATTTGTACGAGCCAATTAACAAAAAATAATTGCTCGTATTTTTTTCAATTATTCATTATCATTTATATTGTTTCCAAAAGTATGATATGAAATATATACATCAGCGAAATTCAATTTATTTCTTAAATAAAATCACATTTCATATTTTGCTCCCTTCATTAAGAGCCAAAAATTTAAATTTAATATCTGCATATGTAGCACATGTGGCACAAGTTGCGAAGTTTTATTTGATGTATATTTTCAAAAAAAAATTGGTTTCAAAGAAAAAAACAACTTTTCAAGTTTGGACTGTTTAAGTAAATTAAAGATTACTTGCAAAGTTATTGAACATAAGGAATTATGCTAACTCATCAAACATGAAGTAAAAAGTATTAAAAAACTTGAGAATCAAGAAAATTTGGAGGGGAAGAGGGGTGTTGAGTTTTCCAAAAAAAAGTGTCCATGTGGTTTATAAATGGTTCAAAAAAGTTAGAATTTATAGAAATTGATTCATTATTTTCTTAATTTTATTTTTTTTCAATCTCAATATAATTAAACGATGAAGAATGTTTTACAATTATTTATCCCAAAAAAAATCACATTGTCTTCTTAATGGTGCCATAACAATTGCACATCATCTCCTTAAAACCATTCAAATGATTCACACACCGGTAATGTCGCGCAGCATTGTCAACGCCAGATAATTTTTCGAAGGCCCAGTTTTAAATTTAGACAAAAAAAATGCCGAATTTTATCTCCCTTTTCCGATCTGGCAAACGGGCATGAGTCATGCAAAATTATATTGCTCATAAGTGGAGGACCCTCTCTCTCTTGCTGTCTCTGTTTGTAGATTTATGTTACCGAACAGTACAGAAGGGTAATTGAGCGTACAGTTGAACGAGTTATATTTTTTCAGTAAAAAATGGTCTTAGATTTGTTTAATTCGTTGTTTTCATAAAAACCTCAACAAAGCTAACAAAATTCAATAATTATGATTGTTCCAAGAAAATATACTTACCTTATGTCTAGTTGTTCCCGCAATCACCCAAATAACAACTTGTCGACTAGAAATCGCTGCCAATTTTTTGCTTTCCCCGGCTCAAATTGCCTCCTAGAGCACTTGTTGCCATGTCTTGGCAAAAATGAATGAATTTTGTCCCCCAATTCATACCAAGCGCCAGCAAAAACAAAATAAATATAAAAATTTGGCCGTGTTTTTAATAAGCCAAATCGTCCACCGGAGTGCCATATAAAAAACGAGTCTAAAATTAGTCAAAGTGCATCGCGAGCATCGCCAACGGGACTTTGGTTGGGATGACAACGAAAAACGGCAAAATTGTCTGATTTCCTAAAATACGATCATTGGACATGGCATGGCGTTGCTTTTATAAGTGATAAATCACTTTTCACACCGCATGCTCTGAAACATTTCGCTCGTTTGTGGTGGTGGGATCGCAAATTGCAGAAATTAGGTCGATAGAGAAGATAAATGTGGTGTTTTTCTTACTAATTGATTTGTCACATTCAGCCAAAATCAGACGAAAATGTTTTGATGTCAGAGATGTGTTCAATTTAAAATTGATTTTAAAAATATTATTGACTTTAAAAACTAAATTTTGAAATCTATTTCAATACGTTGCTCTTGATTTTAAAATTTAGAAGTATTTTTTTAAGAAAAATGTCACAAAAGTTTCACTGTTTTTCTTTTAAAACTCAAACCAATAGTTATCAAGATATCGATAATAAAAAATCAATGTTGATTCTGCATCTTAAAGCTATTTTGGGAATAAGGTTTGACAATATTTTCGATTAAAAAACATACACACAACTTTTGAGCAATTCTCTCAGGTTACGGTCATTCGACTATTGTTGTATTTTCTAATCAGGCTGAAACATTTGTTTTATTCATTTTCTGATATGTTTTAGGGGACATCAAATGTCAATTTTTCAGAAATTTCCAGAATGGGCCACAAAATCTTCGACCAAGTTATGAATTTTGAATCTTTACTGATTTTTTTCAAAAAATCGAAATACTGGTCACACAAATTTTTCAACTTCATTTTGCCTTCCTCACTGAGGTAAGGCTATAATTCTGCTCTAAAAATGAACTTTCTATTAAAAGCTCCTAGACCCACCTTCATGTATACATATCTGTTCAGAATCGAAAACTGAACAAATGTCTGTGTGTGTGTATGTGTGTGTGTATGTGTGTGTATGTGTGTGTGTATGTATGTATGTGACCAAAATTCTCACTGAGTTTTCTCAGCGCTGGCTGAACCGATTTCGATCGAACCAGTTGCATTCGACTTGGTTTAGGGTCCCATACATCGCTATTGAATTGTTTGAAATTCCGATAAGTAGTTCAAAAGTTATGTATAAAAATGTGTTTTCACAAATACCCGGATCTCACTTAAATGTATGTAAACTATGTCTGGATCCATCATCCAACCCATCGTTGGTTAGGTAATTGAAAGGCCTTTCCAATGAGTACAAAACATTGAAGATCTGGCAACCCTGTCTCGAGTTATGACCACTTAAGTGGTATTCATGTACATTTTTGAAGCCGGATCTCACTTAAATGTATGTAAACTATGTCCGGATCCATCATCCGACCCATCGTTGGTTAGGTAATTGAAAGGCCTTTCCAATGAGTCCAAAACATTGAAGATCTGGGAACCCTGTCTCGAGTTATGACCACATAAGTTATACATTGTGTTCTTTTTTTCTGGATCTAAAAAAATGATGAAACCACTCATATACCCATTTTTTTTTTTGGTAAAAAGTGAGGTAGGCATCAACCACATAGGTGGATTAAGTTAGTTTTTTGATGTAAAATTGAATTTGCAATCAAGAGTACTATACTGCCCACCATTGAAAAAACGGCTAATATCCACTTTTGACAAAAACGAGGTATTAGCACCAGGTGATAGAGGATGTTCCAACGCATCTTCTGGAACTTGAATTTTGCTGAAAAAGTATTTGGACTTGGCTGCCGATGCGAAAAACCAAACGGCTATTATGCCACTCTTATGGGAAATTTCCTTGACGCAGATTTTGTGACAAACACTAAAACGCGTTTTTCTCGGAATACTTGATTTGGCATAATAGCCGAATTTTCAATTATGGGCAGTATAGTGAATAATTGATAAAGTAAACCGTTTTCAAGGTATTGCCATTTAAGGTAACTTTTTTAAAAATAGTCTCATCTATTTAGAGCGTCCAATTTTCCCGGGTTTTGAATATCCCGGGAAACGGGAAAAATATTTTTGGAATTTCGGGAATTCCCGCGATCCCGATAAATTTTTGAACAAGTTTTAAAATCTATGTTTTCATTATATTTGTTATTTTTTAAAGCTTACAACAATTTCAATCTTAACTAGAACGACAGTTTTTAAATAGCTTAAAATAAATTGACCGAGCCACGTAGCCCAGTGGTAACGCTTCCGCCTCGTAAGAGGTAGATCGGGGTTCAAATCCCGACTCGGACCAACACAACTGGTGATCTTTTCCTTTCTGGAATCGATTGCTTAGTAAAGGGAAAGTAGTGTATCGTCACAAACTGGGCCTTACCACGACACCTTAGGGAGGCGACCTATGGAATGTTAACATTAACCTTAACATGTTAACATTAAGTTGAGAATGAAACTGCCACTGAATCCGCTTTGTAAATGCCGGCCCCGATACTCTTCAAGGGTGTTCCCCTCAAGAACTGGGAAAGATTTACTTTTTTTACTTTTAAATAAATTAAAAATTGATCTTTTTTTGTTCTGAACTACAATTTTGTATCCAATGAGATGAACTATTTCATAAATATATTTATTATATATATATATATATATTTTTTTTAAATGACTGGAAAAGCTTGAGAAATTTCTTTAAAAACGTCAAAAAACAAGAAGCGAAAAAATATAATAATATCAGCCCATGTAAAATTTATATAATAAAATTTCTATAATAAAAATTAATATTAATATTAATAAAATATTGTCAACTGGGCAAATCGGGACTACAGTCTGAATAAGTACAGAAGATTGTAAAGCAAAAAATTTGGAAATGGGTGTAATAATTGTTTTGTTTTGTTCCTGTTTTAACCAAAGTCGTTAAAAGCATTATGCAGAAAATGCATGTATGTCTTAATTCATTATATTTGTCTTGATTTGCCCAAGGTTCTAGTGATTGATGAAAAATAATTTAGTATGATACATATATTTTTTTCAAATTTGAAATCATAAATATACGTGAATATAATACCCAGTCTTTTAAACATATAAAACAAATTGATAAAATTTAAAGCGCTAGGCATTTTGTGGATCTGTAAACTAAAATTTTAACTATCTTCCCTGATAAGCCAAATAAATTAATTGATATCTAGAGTTTTTTAAAAAAGGTTCTTTTAACAAAACTTTAAATGTGAGATTTTTGGGCGTTTTTAAAGCCGCCTTGCGTCAAGGATATTGAAAAACACCCAAAAAACTAAATTTTTAAATTTTGTTCACAGGACCTTTTAAAAAACAGGCTCAACATAAATACCGAATACAAATCTTGATAATATAAATTGCTCTTGACTTTATATTCAACTTGTCATTTATATCCACAACCAAATCTTGATTTGCAAAATAAAATAAGTTTTTTTTTTCAATTTCGGGAATTCCCGGGAAAAATTATTAATAATCCCGGGATTCGGAAATTCCCGGTTTTGGAAAAATCCCGGGAATTTTGTCCCGGGAATTCCCGGGATAGACGCACTACATCTATTCATTTTTTTTTTAAACAAGTGCACATGTTTGCCCACTTTTGTAAAACATATTTTTGAAAAGCTGAGAAAATTCTTTATATTTTGCTTTTTTGAACATTGTTGATACGACCCATAGTTGCTGAGATATTGCCATGCAAAGGATAAAAAACAAGAAAATTGATGTTTTCTAAGTCTCACCCAAACAACCCACAATTTTGTAATGTCGATATCTCAGCAGCTAATGGTCTGAATTTCAATGTTTAAATATGAAACATTCGTGAAATTTTCCGATCTTTTCGAAAACAATATTTTGTTTTTTTAAGTCAAGACAAACATTTCAAAAGGGCGTAATATTGACTAGTTGACCCTTTTGAAATGTTATTCTTGATTTGAATTTTTTGAAAATATTGTTTTCGAAAAGATCGGAAAATTTCACGAATGTTTCAAATTTTAACATTGAAATTCGGACCATTAGCTGCTGAGACATCGACATTACAAAATTGTGGGTTGTTTGGGTGAGACTTAGAAAAGATAAATTTTCTTGTTTTTTATCCTTTGCATGGCAATATCTCAGCAACTGAGGGTCGTAGCAACAAAATTCAAAAGAGCAAAATATAAAGAATTTTCTCAGCTTTTCAAAAATATTTTTTTCAAAAGTGGGCAAACATGGGCACTAATTTAAAAAAATGAATAACTGGGACTATTTTTAAAAAAGTTACCTAAAAATGACAATGACTTGAAACCGGTTCACTTTATCAAAATTTCACTAGGGTACTTTTTGATTGCAAATTCGATTTTACATAAAAAAAATTAAGTTGAAAAATTTTTGCGACCAGTATTTCGATTTTTTGAAAAAATCAGTATATATTCAAAAATTTATAACTCAGTCGAAGATTATTTGCCCATTCTGGAAATTTATGAAAAGTTGGCAGTTTAAGTCCCCTAAAACATGTCCGAAAATGAAAAAAAAATAAAAATAGTGTTTTTTTTTGCAAATCAAGTTTAAGTGACAAAAAATAAAATTAAAAATCACCAATTTTTTTTTACCGTGTATCATTTTTTTCAGTGTATTCCTTATCCATACCTACAACTTTGCCGAAGACACCAAATCGATCAAAAAATCCTTCAAAAGCTTCAGATTTTTGGATTTTCATATATCATTTTTGTATGGACAGCTGCAAATTTGTATGGAAAATTATATGGACAAACTAATGATGCAAAATGGCTTCTTTGGGCAAACCGAAGGCACCAAAAATGTTTCAGCCTGATTAAAAAAAACGAATGACAAAAATCTAGAGAAAAAATGTATAAAAAAGTAAAAAAAAAATATGAAAAAACAATTGATTCAGAGAATACATTGTAAACTTCTTTAGTCTATTGAACTTTCCACATTCTGGTTCTTAAGAAATAAGTTTCAATAACACTGATCAATTAATTTAGACTGAAATATAATTTGTAGAAGCCCTGTTGAATCTAGCATGTTTTTAAAACACTTTTCAGCCACTCAACTATAAATTTTGTTTTATTAAATCAATTAAAAGGCCTACAATTTTCAATCTTTTTCACTAACAAAATTTGTCTATGATATTTAAAAATTAGTTAAAAAAGGAAATGCTCTAGATTCAAATGAAATTGGTTTTTTAGCCATTACAAACTCAAACAAGTCCGTTTTTCTTCGAAGATTATGTTGCCCTCCCAATGCAATCTACCTTATAAATTGAGGATCAGAAAATAACATTTTTCAAAAAACTTTTTTATTTGAATGGATATAAGTGTGATCATTTGAAAACAATTTGAACTTTTTTTTGCTGAGTTTGAAATCACTTTTAGCATATTTGGGTTAGTCTCACAAATATTTGGACTTTTTTTATTTTTTTTTATTTTGATTAACAATTAAGCTTAAACAAATATCTCACTATTACATTATTCTAAGGAAAGTTTTGATAAAAGTTTTTTTATCTGTTAAAAATGATAAACTTTTTATGTTTTTTTTTTAATATTTCTTCTCCATGTGACTGCTTGAAATGCAATCCATCACGCACAGTAAATCACAGTCAGTGCCACGATGTCTAACCGGACAACGGGTCCATCCACTGGACTCGACCCTCACCGGCGATGGAAAAAGGCTGGGAAAAGTATTGCGCGATGAAAAGCTGCACCTCGAAATGCGAATTGAATTAGTAATGTGACGAACCGGTGACGAAGATGCCCCGGCGGAGAAATGCAACTCTTCCCCCCGCTGGGCATTCAACTTAACTTTCCAGAGACCGAGTGTTCGAACTCTGGAAGACAACTCGGCGACACATTTCGTGATGATGCCATCTAGGGAGGCATCTTCTCAGCCGGAGTAGATTCCCATTTTGGTGGGCCGCGCGGCAGATGTGCTCTGCGTGTTAAATAATTCCGACGGAGTTGGCTGAATCTCATGTGTGATCGATTGGTTCCTTTGATTTTGTTACAACAACCTGAAAAATTAAATTTGAAGCATTAAAATACTGTAGTTGGAAAAATATGTGAGCTTTTTTACTGCTGTATACAAACTTATTACTGAGCTTTGAAATTCTGAGAAACCGTGATCGGTCAATTCTTAACAGCGTTATAGGGTTTTTGAGAGAGTTGATATTTGAATTGGAGTCATAACTTCCCATCAGTCTTTAAACAATATGGATATTAGATCCACCAATAAAATCAAACTCATATTTATTTCCCATAATGATCGCTGACTTCAATTGTCTACAAAGTCACCTTGTGAAACCCCACTTCTCGCATTGTCAACCGGTATTGTCGACCAGACTCGCGCATCCATCAAGCGCATCCCAGTCCCGTCGTGACCCGTACGTCGGGGTATCGACTCACATCAAGTCCAGGCAGAGCAAGATCTGGCCGACATCTTCAGCAGCTCCATCCAGACTAGTATTGCCCCCCTTCTAATTCCAAATTCAGCGATCGTATCGCGCTAGGGAAAAGCTTCTTCGTTCCAATTTAAGGCAAACTCTCCCACGGTGCTTCCTGCACGTCTGGGAAGACGACGGTGTTTTGCTTGGTTTTTCCTATTGAAACTTCAACAAACGTTGCGAATCGTATCACGAAGAAAGTTTCCCCTCCCCACGAAGGGTTTTGACGAGGGCTCCTCCGAGAAAATGCCGCAAATAGTTCGCAACTTGAACACCGCCACTCGGGAAAAGCGAAGAAAAGCTGTGAAGAAGTCAGTGGTTGTCAAAAGTTTAGTTTAGACTGAAGATGAGTTTACATTAAATCATCCAAAAGAGAATCGAAATCAATAAAAAAAAAATAAATGTTTGGAGAAAAAGAAGATTGAAGACCACTGAGAAACTCCTCTAGCTCCATTGGATGCTTTCCCCAATGGTGACCGGCCCCGAGAAGATCTCCGCTGGATGAGGGTGCGTGCTTGCAATGAATCGGGGAAGAGATGACTTATACCGTTACCGTATACTGCCAGCCAGCTGGATGCTGGTTCTTGGAGGTCCGATGAGGATCTTGGTGGGATGAATTTTGCTTTCCTGCGTAGAGGTTGATAAAACTGCGAAGCTCATTTTTTTTTTCCTCATTGTAATGTTTTCTCAACATTTTTTTTTTTTTTTTTTTTCCTCATTGTACCTAGTGTTACAAAAATGATAAATCATGTACTTTTAAAGTTCAAAAAAAAAAAAAAACTGCGAAGCTAGTGGAAGGAGAAAACTTTTCTCACACATCCAGTAAAATAAGCGCATTAAATTAAAAACGCACCGAAGTCAGATCTAATGTGATTTACTGCAGGCAATTCGATTCAGTCAGATGATGCAGGTTGATCATTGACACTGAGATGAGACCGATTGCGAATAAATGAACAAATTAATTAAACCTGTTACAATTTTTAATAAAATCATTATTAAGATGAAAGTTATCTTTTAAAAATCAGTCTATAATTTTATTTTCAACTCAAATTAAAAAAAAATCATGGCCAAACAGATGTCTAATTATCTGTAACATTTGATTAATCTAACGATGAAAAATGATCCCTTTGCAATACACACTTGTTTCGTGCAGTTGAGTTCTACACTTGATTTATGTTGCACAAAAATGCTAGTATTTCAACAACACATTAGCTATTGCAAACAGTGTATTAAAATTATTTGCGAAGATAACCATGTTGTTGTTAGCCATATTACATTTTAACATTACTCTTCACAATAAAAAATCCGATGGTAAAATCGCATGCAAAAGCATGCACATCACCTTCGTCAAAATAAACACTTAATATTACACACTGCATGTAAAAAATCCGATGGTAAAATCGCATGCAAAAGCATGCACATCACCTTCGTCAAAATAAACACTTAATATTACACACTGCATGTACAATTTTTGCAAACACAAAAAAAAGTTGCAACCGACGGGATTCAAACCCAGCAACAACAGTAAGGACTGGTGCCTTAGCCCACTCGGCCATCAGACCGATGGAAAGTTGTAGGGATAAACGCATATATGAGCTTGACATTTCGGTCAAGTAGGTTTCCCATACTGATGGGCTACATATTTCAGGGTATAATAAATATAACACAGAATTTCATAAAATAATGCAAAATTTATTATATATCCAGGCCTTTAACACGCAGCCGGATTACAACTTAATTTGCTATGTTCATCATATACACAGCTAAACAAATAGTAATCCAGCTGCGTGTAAAGTGCTGGGTGTAAAATAAATATTGCATTATTTTATGCAATTTTATGTAATTTTACGCCCTGAAATATGTAGCCCATCAGTATGGAAACCCTACTTGATCAAAATGTCATGCTGATATATGCGTTTATCCTTACAGCTTTTCATCGGTCTGACGGCTGAGTGGGCTAAGGCGCCAGTCCTTACTGTTGGTGCTGGGTTTTGAATCCCGTCGGTTGTAACTTTTTTTTGTGTTTACAAAAATTGTACATGCAGTGTGTAAAATTAAGTATTTATTTTGACTAAGGTGATGTGCATGCTTTTGCATGCGATTTTACCATCGATTTTTTTATTGTGTAGGCCGTTGCTTTATTATTATTATTATTATTATTTTGCAGGTTCAACTCCAACTCTGGCCAAAGCGGCTAAAGTACAAAAAAAAACTAACTTAATCCACCTACGTGGTTGGAGCCTTCCTCACTTATTTCCAACAATGGCTGATGTGATGGAATTGTACAAACATTTAATCTATTTTTTAGATCCGAAATTAAAAAAGCACATAAATTTCACTTAAGTGGCCATACCTCGAGACAGGGTTGCCAGATCATCAATGTTTTGGACTTGTTGAACAGGTCTTTTGATAACCTAACCAACGATGGGACGGATGGTGAATCCGGACATAGTTTACATACGTTCAAATTAGATTCAACTTCCAAAAAGTACATAAATGCAGGGCTGTGGAGTCGGAGTCGGAGTCGGAGCCGGAGTCGGTGGAGTCGGGTCTTTTTGGGGACCTGGAGTCGGAGTCGGAGTCGGAGTCGTCAAAGCTCGAACAACTGGAGTCGGAGTCGGAGCCGGAGTCGGCTAAATTTTATGAGCTGGAGTCGGAGTCGGAGTCGGAGCCGAAAATTTCTGATAACCCGGAGTCGGAGTCGGAGTCGGAGTCATCTTAAATGCAAAAAAAATCTTGTTGTTCAGTATTTGCTATAAAACAGCTTAATTACAAAACTTCTTATATTTTTAACTGTCTTTTTAAGTCGTATGCACTGAATTGCCATTTTTTAAAAAGATTTATCAGATGCCATTATGTTTTTGAAGCTTTTTTTTGTGATTGGAAAACTCTTATTGTGTTATTTTACTAAATGATAACCTGTTTATTCCCTCTTACCCAAGTATTTAGTATTATAACTTTTTGCAGTCAGAAATATTTAATTGATTCTTAACTGCATCCCTTTCAATTCAAATTTGACCAAATTTCATCCAGCTATTTCTGAAAAAAGTACACACAAAGTCATCTTTTACCCTGATAGCGAATGTCTTGGAGGTTTTAAGTAAATCATTTTTCAGGGAAAAAATACGAGGTACATAAAAGATTTAAAATAATAATTGCTGTTTTTGGAAATCGGAAAAAGTCACAGGCAGTTTAACTCTTCCAACAAATATTCAATCGTTATAACAATCTATTTCTAAGAAATCAACATATGCATTTTGTTAAGTACAAAAAAATCAAAGTGTTGCATTTAAAATAATTGAAACTGACAAAAATTATCAATACAGCTGGAACTTATTTTTAAATAATCATTGAATATGTCAAATATATCGATTAACTTAGTGTTTACTATTTCTCTACTAAAATCTGAGAATGTTGATCCTTGACAAACTATTTTGATATCGTTGCAAAAAATCGTTGAGCAAATCTCAAGATTTCAGTACCAAAAAGTACACAAAATCAAAATATTATTCAACCGGTAATAATTTTCTCATATTGTATGTTCCACGCCAATATTTCGGAAGGTGATTATCATTGCAAATCAATGTACCTAAAAAAATGTTTTTTAGAAAAATTGCTTAAAGGTCCTTTTAAAATGACCAGGAAAATAGTTTACCTGTGGATTTTGGTTTTTATTCAATATTTTGATATTTCTTATATTTTGAAGGAGGCGCCCGATCATTCATAAAGCATAGTTTTAGGTGAAGATTCCAGAAATATTGCGCGCCTCCTTCTATGTATATTGAAAATTTTAAAATTAAAATAAATAAATAATTCCCAGGTAAAATATTTTCTAGGTCACGGATATTTGAAAAGGACCCCTTAATTATCTTTTCCACGAAGTCATTTTTTAGATACCTTGATTTGGGATCATAATCTTTAAATAGTATTTTATGCAACAAGTTGCAAAAAGAAGTTGTGTTAAGCACGAGTCATACATTTATCCAACGAGGTTTACCGAGTTGGACAAATACGATGAGTGCTGCAAAAAACAAGTTTTGCAACGAGTTGCTTACAACATTTTTTTTGCAATTCCGAAAACGCTTTTTGAATGGAATTTTATGTCATTATTCATGTGTTAAGTAAAATCACCGTTCAAAACAAAAAAATATTGAAAAAAAGTTGCTTTTCGATACTAGTGCTGAAAAGTTCAACTTTTCAGCACCCATTTCAAGTGGAACTTTTCAGCGCTGGTGTTGAATGGTATAAATTTTCCATTTTGTTATTTTTGGTAGGAAAAAGTAGGCCGTTTCGTTTCTTCAGAAGGACAGGAAAAGTTGACAGTTTCACAGCGGAATTGCAAAATAACAGTTTCGTTTAAAATTGTTATTTAAAAAACAAGGTGACTTTGATAGTCAATGTGCTTCTTATAAATGTCAGCTTAAAAGTGTACAAATTGAATTTATATGTTAAATCGATCATTAAGGCCAGTTTTCTTTGAATGATTCATTCAAAAAAATGCAATTTAATATTAAAATTTATAAATAAGCTTTTTATAATTTAAATGTAAATAAAACAAACAAGCTAATCTGAGGTTAAGTAAATAAAACCCAATTTAATAACAAAACTGTTCTTCTGAAAATGCCTTCAAAACTGGAGATAGTTTTTGAACTCTGTTTCAACATCGTATAAAACTTGTAACCTAGAAACTTTTTTTCCGTTCATTCTTCCTTGAGAAAACCATAGCACTTAGAGAGTATTTAAATAATCCTATTTATCAATGTTTTCAAAATAATAGTTAACAAACTTTTGAAACATTTCAAAATAGGTGGAATCAGAGTCGGAGTCGGAGCCAACAATTTGCAGAAAGCTGGAGTCGGAATAGGAGTCGGAGTTGGCTAGAGTTGGTAGGCCGGAGTTGGAGTCGGAGTTGGAGTCGGTTGGGACTGAAAGCCGGAGCCGGAGTCGGAGTTGGAGTCGTCTAATCTCAGAAAGCTGGAGTCGGAGTCGGAGTCGGAGTCGCTTGAAATATGACCCGACTCCGCAGCCCTGCATAAATGTCACTTAAGTGACCATAGCTCGAGACAGGGTTGCCAGATCTTCAATGTTTTGAACTCGTTGGGAAGGTTTTTTGATAATCTAAGCAACGATGGGTTGGATGGTGGATCCGGACTTCCAAAAAGTACATCAATATTACTTAAGTGGGCATATCTCGAGACAGGGTTGCCAGATCTTCAATGTTTTGGACTCGTTGGAAAGGTCTTTTGATAACCTAACCAACGAGGGTCTGACATTGTTTACATACATTTAAGTGAGATCCGGATATATGTGAAAACACATTTTTATACATAACTTTTGAACTACTTATCGAAACTTCAATCTGTATAAAACTCGATCTATGGATCTATGGGACCCTAAACCAAGTCGAATGCAACAGGTTCGGGTCAAATCGGTTCAGCCAGTGCCGAGAAACATGAGCTAGTTTGTTGATCACATACATACATACACACAAACATACACACAGACATTTGTTCAGTTTTCGATTCTAAGTCGATATGTATACATGAAGGTGGGTCTACGACGTTTTTATACAAAGTTCATTTTTAGAGCAGGATTATAGCCTTACCTCAGTCAGGAAGGCAATACGTGCTTTTACCCGATTTTCTGAACTGCAAAAATATATGTTTATTCCAGAATCGAATTTTAAATAATGTAAAGATTTCAGAAAATAAGCTGACAATTTGTTTTTATTATAGTTGAGTAAAAAGACAATTTGAAAAAACTTTAACCACGCATGCCAAATGATGAAACTGCAAACCATGGACGAATGGACATTACCCGACCTGTGAGAGTTTTTTTGTTTGCTGGATGACACGGAAAAAGTTAAAAATATTGTTAATGTAAAATTTGTTTTTATTTGTCTTGTATGAAATAGATAAAAAAATTAAACAGAGGTTGTTTGTGCAAATAACTAGAATCTTATGAGAAGTTCCAATAAATTTTCTCCGTGTTTGTTCCGATGAACTCCATCAACTCATCACCGTGCAGCATCGATACGAGCCGCGATGTAACTGATCTGATTGGAATAACAATTGCGAACTTCTCATCGATCCCTCACGGGCCCAGCAGAGGAGACTTGTTCCTTCAAGTGACGAAACCTGCCGCCGCCGTTAACGGTTTGCGCAAAATAAATCAAAAAGTGTGTTCCTCCTTATCAAAATCGCAAAACGTGTCGCACACAGGACCCCGCATGGACGGGGAAGAACGCATCATCAACGGTGTGATGCTGCGGCGATATGACGTTGCAAGCAGGGAGCAGTACCTGCTGATGATGTGTGGGAACGGAGTCACGTTGGGAGCTTTTAATGAGTCCCGGCAATTGAATGTAATTACGCGAGATGGGTAGTATCATGACTGGCCGGTAAGATCTGGATCAGTTTTTGAAAAGGTTTTAGTAGGTTTGAGGATTTTTTGAACTTTTTGAAGAACCATGTAATTCTGATTATTGAAATATTTTTATGTTATAACTTGAAGAAATATTTTCACAAAAGTGACTCCAGAATTCACGTTTTGAATGTGGGGCGAGAAGAAAACCTTCCCACACGTACAGAGAACTTTTGCGTTGGCATTCCGGTCAAGCTGTTGAGTATGTTCAGGTGAAATGTTTCATCGATAGATTGTGTCATGTCATGTCATGTCAAGGTAATGATTGTTTCACGCAGACAGATCATATTGCTTTTGCTATAAACGACAGTTTTGTTTTCACATGTTTTGAGTTATGTTCTTTTGCATCAATATCTCAAGAAATCTAAACCGCAAGATTCGAACCTGCGACCTCTGGACTGTGATTCCAGTGCCCGAACCAACCTAATGTTTTCAAAATCAGTTATGCTGTCACGTTAAACCTCTAAATTATCTGCATCACTATCCGTTATCTGACCGCAATCCTCTCCGGAAAGGAAGTTCTGTTCCAAATCCAACATCCGCTCAATCGACTAACCTCGCACTTCAACTTCCCACCAGCCACAACCTAGTGTCACCTTCAACGGCGACTTGAAGTGCGCAACAGTTGAGTGATATTTCCATATAACTGTTTGTTCCCCGCACCAACTCCCGGGGCACGTGCATCGGCTGTGGCCCAAAACATCCTTCCGTACTTGGAGTCCGGTAATTGTCTATTGATTCCCAATTTGAGCGAGCCGGACCGGCCGTTCCTATGCTTCATGCGATTATGCTCCAAGGTGGCGACTCACAGACAAACAGATTTTGATCGTCATTTCAAATCTGACAAGTAAGTTTTCAGAAACTGCCAACAGATGGCGATAGTGGTCAATACAACAAATTTTCTTTTTATCAAATTCTGATTCAACGTCTTATTGTCTCTGATAAAACTGCGCAAAAAAAAGAACATTTCAAATTGATAGATTCCGTTGGGCGATTAAAACCAATTTCTTTGTTTTGCGCCTCAACCACGATTCTGACGGCCAAACCCGGAAGAGAGTTGCTGGCACCACTGACGACGGACAGGGAAGGGAAGCAAGTGTTAATGGCAAAGAATAATGTGTGTAATACAGTTAAACCTCGTATAAGAGCGCCTCGTATATGCAACTTTGCATATACGAGTCATTCCACCTGATTCGGTTTTGTCGCAAGAGTTGCATATGCGAGGTACAGGGCTTATGGGATTTTGGCTATATGGGAGACATGGGCTATATTTTTATAAAAAATCAACTAAACTATACAAATTTATAGTGTTTTGGAATCGTTATGAAGTCAGCAATACAGCTACACCAAATTTACATGGTTTACGATGTTCTAGATCATCCGAAACTTCGTCAAGTTAAGGTCTATGTGTTCAACGCCGTACAAGTATGAGTTAGGCGATTTGACTGTGGTTTTGACCACAGATCATATCCGGATAGCCTCAGGGAGGTTCAGGGACTAGTCTACCGATATGTGGTGATGTTCTGGGTCTTCTGTAGAGTCCCGGGAGGTACGTCCGATGGGTCTACCGCCGTAACACGGCAGAGGTCGGTAGTTTTAGACCTCAGATCATATCCGGATAGCCTCAGAGAGGTTCAAGGACTAGTCTACCGGTATGTGGTGATGTTCTGGGTCTTCTGTGGAGTCCCGGGAGGTACGTCCGATGGGTCTACCGCCGTAACACGGCAGAGGTCGGTGTTTTTTGACCTCAGATCATATCCAGATAGCCTCAGGGAGGTTCAGAGACTAGTCTACCGATATGTGGAAATGTGCTGGGTCTTCTGTGGAGTCCCGGGAGCTACGCCTGAAGGGTCTACCGCCGTAACAAGGCAGAGGTCGATGGTTTTTGGCGTTAGATTATATCCAGATAGACTTAGGGAGGTTCAGGGACTAGTCTACCTATATGTGGAGATGTTCTGGGTCTTCTATAGAGTCCCGGGAGTTACGACCGACGGGTCTACCGCCGTAACAAAGCAGAGGTCGATGGTTTTTGACCTTAGATAATATCCAGATAGCCTCAGGGAGGTTCAGGGACTAGTCTACCGATATGTGGAAATGTTCTGGGTCTTCTGTGGAGTCCCGAGAGATACGCCTGAAGGGTCTACCGCCGTAACAAGGCAGAGGTCGATGGTTTTTGGCCTTAGATTATATCCAGATAGACTCAGGGAGGTTCAGGGACTAGTCTACCGATATGTAGAGATGTTCTGGGTCTTCTATAGAGTCCCGGGAGTTACGACCGATGGGTCTACCGCCGTAACAAAGCAGAGGTCGATGGTTTTTGACCTTAGATAATATCCAGATAGCCTCAGGGAGGTTCAGGGACTAGTCTACCGATATGTGGTGATGTTCTGGGTCTTCTGTAGAGTCCCGGGAGCTACGTCCGATGGGTCTACTGACGTAACACGGCAGAGGTCGGTGGTTTTTGACCTCAGATCATATTCGGATAGCCTCAGGGAGGTTCAGGGACTAGTCTACCGATATGTGGTGATGTTCTGGGTCTCCTGTAGAGTCCCGGGAGTTACGGCCGATGGGTCTACCACCGTAACAAGATAGAGGTTGGAGGTTTTCGACCTCAGATCACATTCAGATAACATCAGGGTGGTTCAGGGACTAGTCTACCGATGTGTGGTAATATTCTGGGTCTTCTGTAGAGTCCCGGAGGTAACGGTCAATGGGTCTACAGCCGTAACTAGTCTACCGATATGTGGTGATGTTCTGGGTGTTTTGTAAGATTTCGGGAGCTACGGCCGTTGGGTCTACCACCGTAACAAGATAGAGGTCGGAGGTTTTTGACCTCAGATCATATCCGGATAGCCTAAGGGAGGTTATAGGGCTAGTTTACCGATGTGATAGGTCTTTTGTAAGATCTTGGGAGTTACGGCCGATGGGTCTACCGCCGTAACAAGATATAGGTCGGTGGTTTTTGATCTCAGATCATATCCGAATAGCCTCAGGGCCGTTACTTCCGGGACTCTACAGGAGACCCAAAAGATCATAACACATCGGTAGACTAGTCCCTGAACCGTCCTGAGGCTATCCGGATATGATCTAAGATCAAAATCCAGTGACCTCTGCCTTATTTCGGTGGTGGACCCATTGAACGTAATCCCGGGACTCTACAGAAGACCCAGAACATCACAACACATCGGTAGACTAGTCCCTGAACCTTCCTGAGGCTATCCGGATATGATCTGAGGTCAAAATCCACCGACCTCTGCCTTGTTACGGCGGTAGACCCATTGACCGTAGCTCCCGGGACTTTAAAGAATACCCAGCACATTACCAGAAGTCGGTAGACTAGTCTCTGAACCACCCTGAGGTTATCTGGATATGATCTAAGATCAAAATCTAGTGACCTCTGCCTTATTTCGGTGGTAGACCCATTGACCGTAACTCCTGTGACTCTACAGAAGACCCAGAACATCACCACACATCGGTAGACTAGTCCCCGAACCTTCCTGAGGCTATCCGGATATGATCTGAGGTCAAAATCCACCGACCTCTGCCTTGTTACGGCGGTAGACCCATTGACCGTAGCTCCCGGGACTTTACAGAAGACCCAGCACATTACCAGAAATCGGTAGACTAGTCCCTTAACCTCCTTGAGGCTATCCGGATATGAACTGAGGTCGAAAACCTCCGACCTCTATCTTGTTGCGGTGGTAGAGCCATCGGCCGTTACTCTTGGGACTCTACAGAAGACCCAAAAAATGACCACACATCGGTAGACTAGTCCCTGAACCACCCTGAGGCTATCCGAATATGATCTGAGGTCAAAAACTTCTGACCTGTATCTTGTTACGGTGGTAGACCCATCGGCCGTTACTCCCGGGACTCTACAGGAGACCCAGAACATCACCACATACCGGTAGACTAGTCCCTGAACCTCCCTGAGGCTATCCGGATATGATCTGAGGTCAAAAACCACCGACCACTGCCGTGTTACGTCAGTAGACCCATCGGCCGTTACTCCCGGGACTCTACAGGAGACCCAGAACATCACCACATATCGGTAGACTAGTCCCTGAACCTCCCTGAGGCTATCCGGATATGATCTGAGGTCAAAAACCACCGACCACTGCCGTGTTACGTCAGTAGACCCATCGGACGTAGCTCCCGGGACTCTACAGAAGACCCAGAACATCACCACATATCGGTGGACTAGTTCCTGAACCTCCCTGAGGCTATCTGGATATTATCTAAGGTCAAAAACCATCGACCTCTGCCGTGTTACGGCGGTAGACCCTTCAGGCGTAGCTCCCGGGACTCCACAGAAGACCCAGAACATCACCACATACCGGTAGACTAGTCCCTGAACCTCCCTGAGGCTATCCGGATATGATCTGAGGTCAAAAACCACCGACCTCTGCCGTGTTACGGCGGTAGACCCATCGGACGTACCTCCCGGGACTCTACAGAAGACCCAGAACATCACCACATATCGGTAGACTAGTCCCTGAACCTCCCTGAGGCTATCCGGATATGATCTGTGGTCAAAAACCACAGTCAAATCGCCTACCTCATACTTGTACGGCGTTGAACACATAGGCCTTAACTTGACGAAGTTTCGGATGACCTAGAACATCGTAAACCATGTAAATTTGGTGTAGCTGTAAAGCTGACTTCATAACGATTCCAAAACACTATAAATTTGTATAGTTTAGTTGATTTTTTATAAAAATATAGCCCATGTCTCCCATATAGCCAAAATCCCATAAGCCCTGTACCTCGCATATGCGTGCTTCGCATAAGAAACCCCCATATGAGGTGCATATGCGAGGTTTAACTGTAATAATAAGTGCCCCCCCCGTGTGTGTGTGTGTGCGCGCTGACAATTGTCGTCAATGTTGTTTTATTTGTTGTCAACTCGGGCTAGCGATCGAATCGATCACCACCAGCCAGTGCGACCAGACTTTCAATAAGACCTCCTCAGCAAAGCCGCATTGACGACAGCGGCCAGTCCGGAAAAGGAAGTGCTGAATAAAACAAAAGTGCTTTTGCACAAAAATAGCGTTAGAAGAGCGCAATTGGTCGGAACGGGTTGGTGGTGGTGGAGGTAGAGATTGTGTAGAGGAGTGGAAAGCGGCCAACGATTTGCCTGTGACGGGAATAGGTAATGCACAAAATTTGGGATCAAATAGGGGTAGTATTGATTTTAATTGAAAATAATTTCAAAATTATTTTAATAAGTTAAGAAAGCTTTTCGCACAACTTTCAATACCTTCATTTCAACCATGATTTATTCCAAAAAACAGTACAAACTCGATTGTTGTCATTCTTCATAGCGAATAGAGTTCCAATTTGATCGTGACACACCATACTTTTCAAGCAAAACATTGTTTTGCTTTTAATATGAATTTGTAAACAAGCGGACTTTGAAGCATGTTGGCTTCTCATCGCTGTAGTAAAACCCAGTCACATTTTTCATATAAAACATTTGTAGAGTTTGTAGAATCATACACGATTGTCCAGTTCTGCTCACGAAAACGTCAAAATGGATTTATTCCCATAGTTTACAAGAACTAAAAAAAAAAAACTTTAGAAATTTTCATACCATCCTACCTAACCTTATCTCATTACTCTTGATAATCTCTCAACATTTTCAGTGTTATTATTATTTTTTTGTGTCATCTGGCGGAATTTGCGGTTTTCCCTGGACAGAAATCCCGGTATTTTTCCAAAAATGGGAATTCTCGGATCTCGGGATATTTTATATGTTATCCTGGTATCCCGTGATTGAAAAAAATAATATTTAAGGCATTATCATTTCTTATTTTCCTTGCCTTGCTCTTCAAGTATTATCAATATAATTTGAAACACAGTGAACTCTCTCTATGTCAATATTGAAGAAACCGTTGAGAGTGGGAGGTGTTGAAGGCTTTGAAGGGACTAAACAATTTATTGACAGCTGGAGTAATATTGATAACGAGAAGATCGACAGCCAGAGAGTCGACTGTATTTTTAAAAGCTTGTTCATTTTATTTACAAATATTAATGCTTATTTAGGCTGGTACAAATGTTATTTAAAGTTTTTGTCTCCCCCCTCTTCAAAGTTCGCCCGAAAAATCAGGGGGCAAACAAAATCAAAAAACTTCAAAATTTCAATGTAAATTTAAGTACAATCATCTTAAATCAATTTAAAATGCTTTCCTCTGCGTTTAGAGCCATTTTTAGCATGTTTGGGTTGATTTAAACATCTTTTGAATTTTTGAAAGTTTTCGATGTTTAAGTTTTATTTTTGCCAAAATTTTTGTTTTCGTCAAATCATTCATTTTTTGAAAATTAATGATTGCAAAACAACTGAACTAGTGAAAAATGCATTCTAAAACACTTTTTTCATGCAAATGCTGAAACAATGGCTTGTCATTTCAATATTTATATTTTATCGACAAATATTAAATAATTTTATTCTAAATTTTCAATCTTCGTGAAAATATTTGATTACTCCATTATTAATTTTACTTATAAATTTTTAAATGTAATTTTTGCTAGTTTTTTTTCACCAGGCAATTCTTTTGTCCTTAAAAAAACCTTAATTTCAATTTTCCAAAATTTCCAAATTTTCTAAATTTTAAGAGAAAGGCATCACAAAATACTTCATAGTCTGCAGTAAAAAAAATCAGACACTTTTCATTTTTCCTAAAAAAAATTTATGGTTTTCAACAGGACACCGAATTACCAAAAAGATTAAAGATGCCAGGAATAAATAAAAAAAAACAACGTTAACAACATGGTCATTAAATTAATAATTTCTAAATTTTTGTTATTTCATGCAAAAATAAACATTCCGACTTAACAATTTTTTTTAAAGTTAAGGTTTTTAGTAATAATTATGTTTTGTCCTTTGAATTTAATAAGGGGGGGAAGACACAAACCTCAAATAAAAATGATTGCTAAAAACTTTAATTATGGTAGTAACAAATGATTAAATAAATATTTGGACTTGTGAAATGTATCAACCGTTGCAAAAACATATAAATGATTATGACACAGTAGGGCAAATTATTTATTTTTGAAATTAATAAGTTATGAAAAAGAATAAAAACAATGAAACTAAAGCAATCCAAAATACATTTCCCTGCATGACGCTTTTCTAGTTTATTCGAGATCATTTTGAAATATGTTGATTATGCCGACGCAAATATTAATTTCAAAGTTTATTTCCCTTGACTCTACACAAATTTGTACATAAACAACTCAGTTTCTTTAAGCATGGTTTTCACGATTTTTTGGACTGATCATTCAGAATAGGCATGTCAATATTTGAATAAGTATTTCTTGCTCCATTCCTTAAAATGGGATTTTCTGATCGATTGGATGTCTTCGGCAAAGTTGCAAGTTAAAAAAAAAGTTAGCTCAACAGCATCATCTTGGCGTTTTCTATTGAGAAATTGTATGTTTTAATTAAGAAACATCAGAACAAAATAATGCAGGGATTAAGATCAGTCGATTTTCTGAAGAACGTAGGAAATGTCTCTTTGGTAAAATATCAGCACAATTTCTAATCTGGAGTTTTTGTTTACTTTTTGGGTGTTTTTGAAAGTGCTTTGCAAAAATGATAATTTTGTTTATTGGACCTTTTAAAAAATCCAAAACTAAAGTTTAGACTCGATTATCCGGAGTTACGATTATTCGAAGGATAATCGAATCCGAACGAAAAAAACAGCGCCCTGGAATAATAAAAATATATTGGTAAATTGAATGCAAGCAAATCAAATGCATCTTTTCAGTTCTTTATTACCGACATTTTGGCCACCATTTTGGATTTAATAATTCTTAATAATTTTAGAGTTGTATTGTGGTCATATTCAAGCTTGACGATAAAAAAAAGACTGTAAAAAAAGTTTCTGTGATTCAGATCGTTCGAAGATTTGATTTTCCGATTTTTTCTGAGACTTTAGGGTTATCGAGTCTTGACTGTACTCTCAACTGAAAATAAATGATAAAATTAAGGTTTTTTAAATAGAAAAATACAAGGAATGCTGAAGGTCGTGATGGCTGAAAGCAACTGACTACCGTAAAACGGGGTGACTTTGATAGCCGGGGTGACTTTGATAGGTTTGCGATTTTTCCACAAAATGAAGAGTACAATTAAAATACGTAAGGAATGGCTTAGAAACATACTGACCGTGGTAGAGAAGTGTTCAAACTATCTTAAGCAGAACTTTTCATAAAATTTTGACAAGTTTAAAAAGTTAGTTAACTATAGTTAAGAAAATGTTGATGAAAGTCATTATTTCAAACTTCTCAAAGTGTCATGATTTTCTCAATGAACATGATTTTTAATCGGAAAACGGAATGCATTTTCGGATTCTTTTGACAATTTTCCACTAGGAGAAGGTTAAAAAAGTTTGCAAATAATAAATAATATGTGTTTTTAAAACGCAATATAAAAAAAATCTCCAAATTTATAGACAATTTCAGTTGAACAAATTTCATGTAAAATGTGAAAACTTGTGATTCGTGCTTTGAATTCAGTATAGAATGCAATATAAATCGATAATTTTATAAACAAAACTAGTTTTAACAAATTTTAGGCAAAATTCCGACTTTTTAAGAATTTTACCTTAAATTTATATGTATTTTGCTAAAAAGATTATACACTTAGTTAACTAAATATAAACATTGATTTTTTCTTAAAAACTATATCAGCTACTTTAGTGATGGTACATTTAGCGTACAAATAAAGTTTGAACATCTTAAATATGATTTTATCAAGAAAAAACTATAACTATCAAAGTCACCCCGGAATTAAAACTAAGAATTTCTAACGTAACTATTTTTCTAAACATTATTGAAAAAACTATTTTCCGAAATAGTACATGGACTTTGTGTAGTCTACCCCAGTACATGTTTTAAAAATAATAATCTTGAGAAAAACCGTACCTGTTGGAAAATATTCTAAAAAACAAATCCTATCAAAGTCACCCCGGTTTACGGTACCATAAATAAGACAATTCGTGATAGCAATGAACTAGAATGATTGCCTTATCATTCAAGAACTTGAACCGTGATGGAATTTGTCCACGACTCACAATACCTTCAATCAAGTCAATATACAGAATCATTGCAACCAAGTTCACTTTCAGCTGCCGATTGCATCAAACCCAATCCATCTCCGTACGACCACCCTGGGTAGACAAATTGAGCTTATCACCATTATCATCATCACCGCGCCACAGCAGCCCTTTCCGGCAGCCGATCTCCAGCGTGACTTTTAGCTTCACTTCAAAGGCAACCGAGCGCGCACGCGTCCTCCTCTTAAAACGGCAAGGTTAAGGTCCATCAGATCTCCATTCACGACTACCGCGTGTCCCGATCCGGACCAGCACTCGCACTCGCATCCAAAATTTATGGCCAGCCGGACCGATTTCGGACCCCGTCGTCGCCGTCCATTGATCCGTAAACGGGCCCTAAATCCTTTATTGTTGAGTCGCGTGCTGCTGGGTTCTCTCTGAATGATCTTGATCTCCGGATTTGGCAGGTCTGGTGCTGCTGCGGCTATTCCCTAAAACACGTGATCACGGTTGATCTGACAGAGGGAAAAGAGTTTGTGGGCAGTGTGGGGTAAATTGAGGGATTCTGGAGTGGAATCGTCTTGCGAGGACGGAGTCATCATTATTGTAGCTTCAAGACAGATCTCTAACGGTCCATTTCACCCCGGCAGTCTAGCCACCTGACATCCCCGGACCAAACGCACCGTGGCGATCTTAGTTGGAGCCGGCTATTTTTAGCGATCCTCCTTAGCTGGACTATCGCGTGCCCCCGAGAGACCGGCGACACTATAATCAGTCTTAACGCCCCCCTCTCGGTTCTGTCGGCGCTGTTCCGGGCCCGCACGCTGAACGACAAATACGAATTTCTGCTAAAAATAGGCGTAACCATATAATTCTCCTTCTCTTTCGGATCGCGCAATCGCGACCTGCTGGAACAATCCGGTGTCTCCGATCGTTGTGTTGGTGTTGTTCCGAGGGGTCCAAGCACAACTGGAGTCGTCTCGCTTCGTCCCACGGGTCCCGCCACGGTCCGT
This sequence comes from Culex quinquefasciatus, assembly GCF_015732765.1. Lineage (NCBI taxonomy): Eukaryota > Metazoa > Arthropoda > Insecta > Diptera > Culicidae > Culex > Culex quinquefasciatus. The sequence goes on along the minus strand of NC_051862.1, from coordinate 55,459,628 downwards.
TTCACACGCTAGCCCGCGAGTGTGAGTGTGTCCAGCGGGTCCAAGCACCAACACGTGCGCGATCGCGCGGCCGAAGATTGCCGAAGTGCGCGCGAGCGATCGTGCCCGATCGCGACCCGAACTCGCTGGATCGGCGGAGGTTTGTATTATTTTATTTTCGTAATTTTATTATATCGACAGTGGTCAGCTGGAACCATATGTAGAATGTTCGTCTGAGCGGAGCGAAGCGAAGTGTACGCGACTCATCGGATCGAAGCCAAAACGTGAACGCCGAACGCCGTGTTTGCAAGTCGTGTCAGTCTCTGCTGTGTTGTATCGGCGCGAGCTTGTCGTGTGATTCGTGTGGAAGTCGGCGACGACAAAAAGAGTTCACAGGTTTTTTTTTGGAGAGTTGCCGGGTGACAGCCGAAATTTGAAGGACGTCGTTTGTCCACAGGGAGCGGAAAGTTGACCGAACCGGTGACGGAATCCGGTGCTGGTACGAGGAAAAAACCAGATTTGCGAAAGTGCCAACTTCCAGCAACGCTGGAGAACGAGTGAGCCGCAACAAGTGTCGAGCGTGTGCAGAACATCTGCGCTGAACAACAGCAAGTGTGCAGAGCTGAGACTGCAGCGGTCAGTCGGAATCAACGAACTAGCGGATCAACATCTGGAAGTCGTCAACGACCTGTGTACGCGGTCGTAACAAGTGGAAGTCAAGTCGACATTGTAACAGCGGAGCCGTGCGTGATTCTTCACACCCGGATAAAATAAGATCACGCGGATTCCACCCATAGCAGGAACATCAAGACAACGGAGAGTGCCGCCAACCGAGCCGATCTACGGCGACCAAATCAAAAGATAAAAATAATCTCGAAAAGGGGATCAAAACATTAGAAAGACAACACACGCCACATGCGAGCCGCGAGTCAGTCCCAAAAAAAGAAGGAGCTGTTTGCCGAGAAGTGCTGATTTACAGCGAAGACCGGGATCGCCGAGGGAACGAGATCGTCGTGGGACAACGTGGGACGCGTGCGCTGAGTGACCTGATTAATGCTGCCGTGAGTGACGCTGCCCCTGCAGAAGCCGCTACCGTGAAGTGTTCGTGTACCGTCCAGCGTTCATCCACCTGTCAAAACACACACCGTAAGAGAGTGAGTTACCGTCCTCCCGCAGATCCCAAAATACACATTGGCCCGCAGTTCACTCGGGGTCGCGGAATTTTACGGGTGCGAATTTTCCTCGTGCGGGAGGATTTTCCGGTGTTTTTGACGGTTCGCGAGTGACGTGACGTGAGTGCGTGTGTGACACGGCCCTTTCCCGGAAGACAAACAGTGAAGACAACAACAAACCCGGTGTCGGAACGCCGGCAGTGTGTGAAGTCGCGAAGAATTGCTAGAAGAGGTTTAATTTTCAAGTGTTCCGGAACGTATCAGCTGTGCTGACCGGATTAACCCGCGCCGTACCGGTGGACAACCCGCGAGCCGTGAATCTTCCTCTGGTGCCGGTCCCCAGAAAAGCCGCAAAAATTTGGGAGATAATGGATCCGAATGCAGCGCGTGACTCGCGCTACAATCTGAACTACAGCATGAGCATGATGAGCGAAACGCCGGAGATCTACGGAAATCCGAACGTTTCGCTCGCCCGCCCCCCGAGTGGCGGCCTGGTCGGCCAGGTCATGTCCCGCGGTGGTCAGCTAATGTCCGCGAACGGACCACAGTGCGGTAGTGGTGCCGGTGGTGGCGGAGGCGGCGGCGGTGGTGGACTGTCCGGCGGCCGTGGCATCAAGCGGGCCAACTCGGACTGCTACGATGACGGCCGGCAGCTGGTCGGGTCACAGTCCGGCGGTATGACCGGGCTCGAGGGCTGCCAGGTCGGCGGCTCGGACGTCGTCGATGAGAGCTACACCTCGCTGCAGCCGAAGAAGTCACCACCGAGCAACGGGAAGAAAACCAAGGGCCGTGTCAAGATCAAGATGGAGTACATTGATAACAAACTGCGACGGTACACGACCTTCTCGAAGCGCAAAACCGGAATCATGAAGAAGGTAAGAGCGCCCAACCCGGAACAATTTCCGGGGCTAACCTCAGAGTGCGTGTCTGTTTTGATTCAGCTGTCAAAATCAGCTTGTGAGTGCCGTGGGATGTTTACATCCAGCAGTGATTCAAACAATCTAAAATTCAAAGAACAACAATAACTAGTGAGCATGTCAGTCGATTGTCAGTGATCCTAGTTGAAAACCTCCAAAACATCGCCAAAAACCCCTTAAATTAACAACCTCCCGATTTCATGAATATTCGTGAAGCAGTGTTGCCACTTTTGCCCCCAGCCAATCTTAGTTCAGTGACTCACAAAGGCTTTTATCTTATCGAAACGGTTATCTTAAACGTTCTGTGACGCGTGATACGGATTGAAGAGCCATTGTTTTCCTGTTTGAGGTGTAAAAATGTACAGCTCCAACCTTGCAATAAGTGGCTCCTCATTTCGCTATCTTGAACGAGAAATTACGATTCTTCTTCTCGATTGAATGATGCAGCACTCTTCCATGCTGTTGACAATTGCAATCAACTTGTGAAATTGAATTGTTCTGTGGAAATTTCCTCTTAATTTGACGACATTTCTTACAAAACTTGAGCAAACCATTCACCAAAACCAAACTTCTCGAATGACACTCACAAAACTGTCAATCCGCACCAAAACCACCGCTTCTGGCAACCCTCCCTTCAATGTTTTTGTTCATCCACCTCTCAGCCTCGGTTTCGCTCTCTCGATTCACGCGGCGGCGATATCACGCACACCACCGCGCGCAGCTGCTCTCATTTTAATCGTGTGGCACTCACGGAGAGTGAGAGTCGCGCGAGGGGGCGCTCACTTCATGCTGATCTTTTTATTTATGCTCGAATCTGTGTTTTTCTTTGCCTCTTCTTTTGCATGCTTCTTCGCTACGCTGTTGCTTCTTCCACATCGGGTGATTTTTTGAGAGTGCAATGTTTTGAATTCTTTTGGGTTTTTTGTTGGGTTTTCGATGGGACGGCAAAATTGTCCGCTGCTGCCGGGTTTTCGTTTTTTGGTGATTTTTATCATCTGCTGCGGGCGGGCGATGGTGGTGGTTAGGTTCGCTCTCTTTTATCAGTAATTTGTCGCGGAACTGATGTGTGAGTTTGAGGACTGGGAATAAGATGTAAACTGATAACGTTATCGTTGCGAAATTTATCGGCGCAAAAGACACATTGTGGGCATTCAAGGTTTTTGCCTTCCTCACTTTACTGAGGAAAGGCTATAAAATCACTCGAAAACTGAACTTCTCAATAAGACCTCCTAGACCCACCTTCATATATACCTATCGACTCAGAATCGAATTCTGAGCAAATGTCTGTGTGTGTGTGTGTGTGTGTGTGTGTGTGTGTGTGTGTGTGTGTGTGTGTGTGTGTGTGTGTATGTGTGTGTGTGTGTGTGTGTGTGTGTGTGTGTGTGTGTGTGTGTGTGTGTGTGTGTGTGTGTGTGTGTGTGTGTGTGTGTGTGTGTGTGTGTGTGTGTGTGTGTGTGTGTGTGTGTGTGTGTGTGTGTGTGTGTGTGTGTGTGTGTGTGTGTGTGTGTGTGTGTGTGTGTGTGTGTGTGTGTGTGTGTGTGTGTGTGTGTGTGTGTGTAGGGATGTGGGTCTGTGCACCAAAAAATATGCACTCGATTATCTCAGCACTGACTTAACCGATTTGGACCGTTTTGGTCTCATTCGATTCGTCTTGGGGTCCCATAAGTCTCTATTGAAAATTATGAAGTTTAGTAAAGTACTTCAAAAGTTATGCTAAAAAAACGATTTTGACTAAAGTCCGGAAGATTGTAAAAAGGGTGTTTTTTGTAAGAAACCCCAGCATGTTATACATTATTAGAAAGGTATTTAAAAGACCTTTCCAACGCGACCAATACATTGAAGATCTGACAACCCTATCAAAAGTTATTAGCAATTAAGTGTCATTTATGCACTTTTTGGAAGCCGGATCTCAGATATCACGATGAAAACGTTGTCCGGATCTATCATGCAACCCGTCGTTGAACAGGTAATCAAAAGATCTTTCCAACGCGTCCAAAACATTGAAGATCTGACAACCCTATCAAAAGTTATAAGCACTTAAGAGTTATTTATACACTTTTTGGAGGCTAGTTCTCAGATATTTAGATGAAAACGTATTCCAAATAAATCATGCGACCTATCTTTGGATAGGTAATTTAAAGACCTTCCCACGAGCGTGTCTATTTTGGATAGCATTACCCTTTGAATGAGAGGAAGGCACCAACCACCTAAGGGTGGATTAAGTAACGTTTTTTTTAGGAAGTTGAAGATTGCAAAAAGTGATGGTATTGTGAAATAAATAGATTTTCTTTTTGAATGATTGTAATTTTAGACTACTTTTTCAAAATAACTAATTCGTCATGGGTTTCCTGTTTTCTATCAAAAAGTACTTCAGTGAAATTTTTATAAAGTGCACCGTTTTCAAGTTATAGCCATTTTCAGGTAACATTTTTGAAAATAGTCGCAGTTATTCATTTTTCAAAATTAGTGCTGATATTTGTCCACTTTTGAAAAAAAATATTTTTGAAATGCTGAAAAAATTCTCTATATTTTTGTTTTTTGAACTTTGTTGATACGACCTTTGGTTGCTGAGATATTGCCATGCTTTAAACCTTTGCAACAGGAAAATTGATGTTTTCTAAGTCTCACCCAAACAACTCACCATTTTCCAATGTCGATATCTCAGCAACTAATGGTACGATTTACAATGTTAAATTATGATTTTCGAGAACAACATTTTCAATTTAATTAAATCAAGACTCAGATTTAAAAGGCCCAAACATTCAATATTACGTCGCTTTTTTCAAAAACGTTACAATTTTATTGATTGTTGTTCGGTTTTCAATCAATAATTTACATGTTTTAGCTTTGTCAAGGGAACTGGGAATGATCTACTTTAATAAATAAAACGGATGAATCGAAAACTACTTAATTCAGCTGTATTTTTTCCTTTAACTAAATCAAACAAAGTATTAAATTAATGTGCAGTGAACATAATGTATAGAATTTTTGGGCCTCCGCCGCGGGATTCAAACCGGTGACCTTTGGATTGTAAGATCCACATGGGCGTGTTGCAAAGAGTTGTACCAGTACACTTTTGTCCCGTAGCCAAAACAAATGAAACCAAATTCCTAATAGTTTAATTTTCACAAGCATTTCCGCTAATGACCTCTTCACTTTCTACGCCTGCACGACACATAGCACAGGCACATTCTTTGAACTCTTGGTCCCGCTCCTGAAACAGCACTTCACACAATAGTTGCTCAATTAAAAGCTAATTAAAAGCCATTCCCCATCCTCACCATCATGAAGAAGCCAGTCCCAGCTAAAGTGCTTCAGCCTCAAGGGGCTGGCACACCGCCGGTGCCCTCTGGGCTCCTAAACTGCTGAAGAAGCAACATTTATTATCAAAGTTCCAAACCCCCTCGGCCTTCCCCCATTTTCCCGATCAACATCCAATCAATTAATTGAAAATAGTGTTAATTATGTGTGATAGATGCCGCGGCGCGCGAGCGCACACATGACACACACACACATTTGCGCAAAACGTGACGCCGACGGGGATCGATCCCGCGATCTGTCGGTCGTTAAACTTTTGCCGTCGCCGCCGTTGCGTCGCTTTATCGATCTTTCACAAAACTCACTCTCGTTTAACGCCTAGAGAAGGTTAATCTTCTGTTTTTTTTCGTCTTCTTCCACTTCTTAAGGGGGGCCGAGGGGTCATTGAGGGGCAAAAAGGCATAAAAAATCGATTGATGATTATCTCTTTCACGACTGTGGCCACGCGGTTATCCGTCACGTCATACGGTTGTCTCTTTGGGGTTTGAATGTGTGAGTGTGTGTGTGTGTGTGTTTGTGCGCGCGCCCATGGGCTTATCGTACAACAGATTTAGAAGAGTAGTTCAGGTGGACGGTGTGACGGGCCGGCGGTCCAGGTCTTGGGGTCTTGGTTGATGGCAATCAAAGAGCCAGGTCAGGTTTGGCCTCAGAGAGATGGGCTGACGTCGCGTGAGCCACTTGAGATTTCATGTTTTTTTTTGTGATGATTTTTAACTGCGATCCTTTCAATTGCTGCAAGCACATGTGAATTGCATTGTTGGAAGATTGGAATTTATGGGAAAATGCTTTATGTTAAAATTTTGGAACTACGAAATCATTTCTATCAGTTTATTGAGAATGTTTCAAGCTTCTTGAACATTTTGTATAATTTATTAGCACATTAATACCTTGATGCATTTTTGTCTTTTTTAGTCAGTTAGATACAGTTTTTGATGCATTGAATTTAAGATGATTGCCGTTTTTAACAACTTTTTATACCAAGAAAATTAAACAATATTTACCCTTTAAGAGCATAACAGTTTATACAATCAATTTTTCATAGAACTTTAAGGTGATGATCACTTTCCAAGTTCTTTTGTTTAAAAAAATAAAAATCCAAAAATTTTATTGGGATTATCGAATTACGAATTTTGGGTTGTTGAACTCAAATATGACCCCAAAAAAGCTCGATAATAATTTGGGATTGTTGAATTCAAGAAAATTAATTTTGTAACATACAACCAATGCAATCAATAACTCAATTTTTACCTATTTGGGGTCAGTGAACTAGGATTTGATTTCAAGATAAAAAGAAAACAAAAAATCCACAAAATTATGATGGTATAGGCTTCGGACTAGCGAGCATGGACTGTATTTTTATACCAAGTATTGCAAAAAGTATTTCAATTTTATATTTTTAAAATGAACTATTACTAAAATGAAAATTTTCTGATCGTTTTGTGTTACTTTCGTTAAATTGTTTTTGAAGGTTTAACTTCAAATTTGTTCCAAGCATGTTTGTTTTTAATTTTAATATTAGAATAAAAGCTTACCCATTTGGTTCCTAAGCAATAACTATGTTTCTAAAAATCTTATTTTTTTCAATTTATGAGGAATTTTATTACTTTTATAAAGATATAAAATATTTTGAAATCATTCTAAAGGAAAAGAGTTCATGTTTGCCAGGTTTAATTAATTTTCAATTCCAAATCAAATTTCTGAATCTCCCTTTAGAACCGAAAACTTGCAAAACTTTTGATAGGACTTTGCTTTCTCACTTTCGATTGCGCCATTTTTTGCTAGGTTTAAGTTGAAACCCCTTTTCAGAAGCTGTAACTAATTATCAAAAACAGATCTTGTTCGGTAACTGGGCTGAATGAATAATTACGAGGTGTTCATCGATGCACAATATTTTCCTGATGAAATTTATAAATAAAACTAAAATTTATATACAATGCATACTTTTTACACTTTAAAATTGTGACTTGAAATAAATAAAAGCTTGAAAAAGTTTTTTTTTTTGTTATTGCATCCAATGACCCCTCGTTTATTTCGGTTTGTTTTGGTTTTTTTCACGTTTGCGAGATTTTAAAATTACCGAACATTTACTGTAAATGTATAAGTGTAAAAAACTCTAAAATGTATTACTTTCGATTAAATTTAGTTCCCCGATTCCGGTGTGCTCTTTTGTACTAAGCTTGCTGGGATTCCTATCTAGATAGTACAAGAGAGCACACGGGTGTCGTCCTAATATTTGTATTGCTGAGAGTTACAAAATGCGGAGTTCATTTATTAGGGATTTGGAAAGTTTTAACTTTTAACTTAGTAGATACTCAATAAATCTTCAATAGTCATTTGATTAGTATTTAGTAGAGGTTTGAACCATTTTTCAAAATTATCTTTATTTTTTGAAATTCCATGAAAGCCTTCAAAAATTCCATGAACACCCTGATAAATCTGACAAAAGTGGTGCGGCCTCTACGAGGATCACTTATTTTTATCTTTATGTCAAAATATAATGTCGAATTTTATTTGCTTTTAAAATTCGCAAAGTGTAATAAATCTAATATTGAACAGTCTGGCATTAAAAAAAAAATAAAAAAGGGCGTCATCTAAAAAATCATCCAGGTTTATTACAAGTTTTACTAGTTACTACTGATTAACCACACCCAAAACTCGCAGCGCTAGTCCGAGAGAATGATGGTCTCGAGTCGAGAGAATAGTGGTACCATTCACGGACGCAGAGAACACAGCTCGAGATGGGCGATAGAACTATTCTCTCGAGGTTCATTTGCAAAAAAAGTTCATCCGTCAAACAAAAAACCAAAAGTGTCGACAACGGGAATCGAACCAGAGACCTTTGACAAACCAATCCAATGACTTAGCTGCCTCGGCCACCACAGCTTGGTGACCAAGGAGAAGTCAGAAGTCGATGTATGACACTTGTTGGAGATTTATTGATTCAACTTACGAATGAACTCATTTGTTATGATGGTGTGAGTTGGTACCATTATTCTATCGATTTTGGCACTGAGCCCTTAATAAATTTTGAGAGAACGATTATCTCGACTCTGAATTTTGGGTGCAACAGATCAAATTACTATAGAATTGTTTCATATTTTAATCTTAATCTTTAAACGAAGTAAACACATTTGTCACTCAATACATACAAATACAAATCACACAAGTTCAGTTCTGATTGCATCAACGTCAGTCAAAATTAATTAAATTACGCATCTTAAAGTTCCTGTAAAACAGCCACCTTCTGCTCCCGCCAACTATTTCGCCATATTTTGTTTCACTCGTTTATGATTTCGGGGGCCTCCGTAATTAAACAAGTGCGAAGATATAATTGGATGATTTCTCCCGCTTCAAAAACGACATCCCGCGCACAGTTCAGGATCAGTCCTGCGTGCAACTCCCAAAAATGTCATAAAAATTCCGAACAAACAAGTGTAATAAACAATTTTTGTGCTGCACTCCACACACGAAAGCTGATACGAGCCGAGGCCGCGGAAAAAAATTAATGAACACATTTTATTGGAGTTTTATTTATTTATTAATCATCGGGAGACCCCTCGACGCGTCCTGGCCGAATTCTCTCCGAGAGATCCTCGCAAAGAAGTTCTTTCGAGTAGTGGGGCGCGCTCGTAAAAAGAGAAAGACAAAAAGAGAAAGGGCGAATAATTGGTCGTTTTTACAATTACGACTCGGCCCCAAAAAGTGACGGAACGGGCGCGTGCGGAGCAAAACGAGAGGTCCTAATGTTGGCCACAAAACATAAACGTTAAAATTTTACGACCCCTTGAACGAAGACAAAAAAAATCTGAGAGAGTCGAGTGTGGAATGCCTCGTGCGTACGTCGTTAATTATCGGCTTGCGAAAAGGAGATTTGGCGAAATGAGAGAGGGGACAAAAAATCGCACCTTCACTGTGAGGGTGCCTTAAGGACCCTACGAAAGTACATTCCGAAAAAAAAAATCCCAGAAGAAATGCGACCCCTCGCGAAAGTAATTATTTTATTATCAAAAAACAAGAGCAAGTAGCCGAGCTGGGCCACGCAATGTTCGCGCTCGTGTTTTTGGGCTCGTTTTACGAGCTCGGGCTCTCTGGTTCGGCTCTCGTAAAGGTGCAAAAAGTGGTGTTTTGGCGAAATTTGCTGCTCCGAGAATTCGATCGGCGGCGCGACGACCGCGGCACTGACTGATAGCAATTGTTCATAAATGTTTTAATTACTTGCACTGGAGGAAGGACAAGTGCGAGGGTGCAAGTGTGGATCTTGTTAAAGTTGACTGCTACCTCATTTGGGGATGGATAATTGGGGCCGTTATTTAAATAAATGGAGCTTAAGTTTTTTTAAGAGGCTTTTCTGGTTTTTTTTTTTTGGGAAATCGGAGCATAATTTTGTGTTCATTTGTGACTGGCTTTTTATGAATGAAAATATTTGTTTAAGTTTTTATAGATTTTTTTTTTTTATATTTTAATTTGTGTTCCAAGCTTTTCTTCCTTTCAATTTTAAAAGTATCGTTATTACATTGAACATTGTTTAACCAATAAAGGTGAGTAATTTTTGCTAATTTTGAAACTTTGATGGCTAGTAATGGTATTTTTAACCTTTTAACTAAACATGCTGAAAATGCAATTTCATTCAACTATAAATGCCTCACCTTTTGACCTTCACAGACCCCTGAAATTCGGTATCAATCCTGAGATGATAATAAAACCTTATTTTTTACTGAAAAGGTGTAATTACACTGCAAAAGTGGTAAATTTACAATTTATTGTATTAGTAAAACTGCACACGCATAGACATTTGCTAAGATTTTGTTGCTGGATCGATACATAAACGTGAAGGTGGGTCTTGGAGGTCGAATAAAAAATGTATTTTCCGAGTGATTTTACAGCCACACCTCAGTAAGGAAGGTTAAAAATGTATGTAAAAAATTATTATACATCTAAACAGTTTTGTTGTAATCGTAAATTTTTAAAAATACTGGAAATTATTTTCTTTAAATTCGAAAATTTTTAACGTGACATGCCAAAAATAGGTTTTAATACTGAAATCTGGTATTCAAATTGTATGCAGTTTATTGAATTTCCATTTGCATTTAAACATTTAAACTTTTTACTTAAAAAAAAAATCTGTCAAATTCTTAACATATTTCTAGCAAAGCTTTGGCCACAGTCTCTTAACCCTGTAATGTCCATTTTTTCCCTTGTTCAGTAGGTCATTTTGAGCAACTCTCATTAAAGGAAAAAAATCTCTTGTTTTATGATTTTCTTGTTTTAGTTTTATTGTTTTAAACTGCCTCATCTTCAATAGTTTATGTTCATTTAATTCTAACACCTTCTATTTTTACCTTGATCCCTTTTTATATCATTACAATATTTTTTTTTCAATTTCAGGCTTGTTTTTCACATAACACAAAAATATTGCATACATATTTTTAATAGAAAAAAAATACTAAAAATACACCAACAAAGTTGATTACTGGAAATAATACATTTTATTTAAATATTGGCAAATCCACACAAACAAGTTATTCTTACAAGTTTTTCTTATGATGTTCAAAAATTAGTTAAAATATGATTTTTGGTGAATTTTAAAATCGAAGCCCATCTAGGGACCATCCATAAACCACGTGGAAACTTTTTTGGGAATTTCGTAACCCCCCCCCCCCCTTCGGGGACAATTGTCCATACAAAAAAAAAAACTTTTTTGTATGGATCGTGGACAATCGTCATACCCCCTCCCCCCCCTAAAGTGTCCACGTGGTTTATGGATGGTCCCCTAGAGGGATTGAATTTAGAATTAAGTACAATATGCTTTCTACATTGTAAAAGTAAAGACTTAGACTATGACAAACAAAAAAACAAACTCGTGATTGACGGTTTGCCAAACTCGCAAACCAAGTAAAATGTATGTAGGCTGACGTTTCTGCAAACAAACTGTCATAATGTCAAAAAGTACGAGTTTCTGCAAACAAACTGTCAAAATGTCAAAAAGTACGAGTTTTTTGTTTGTTTGTTTAATAAAGTCTGATACCAGCTTAAGGCTTCTGTAAAAATGGCAAAATATCAATAAATCAGCAATGAATCAGCACAATTCTTAAAGTACAAAAATAATTATTTTACAACGTCTTATAAATAGTAAACAATCGACAGTACAAGTTTCTCAATGAAAGTTGAAGTCTTAAGTAATTTTTCCGTTGATTTTTTTTGTTGTTTTGAAGGGATACTAGGACCTTAAATAAAACATTTTTCAAATATCTTATTTTTGAATAAGAATCTGTAGTTCTCAATTTCTACAAAGTTGTTTTTTTGTTGATGAAACTCAAAAACATAACGTTTGGAGTAATTTGATGAATTTGCAACTTTGTACCATTTTTGCAATTAAATTCATCTCCATCCCGTTAAACCCCCTTAATTCCCGGATAATGACCCGGCATTTCGGCACACGCCCAAGTCCCAAACGTCTTTCATTGACAAGATACACGCGCGGACCCTTAACGGCGCGGCGCAAGCTTTTCCCCGGAACCCGGACAGTAATACCCTTCACGTGTCGTCTCGCTGTCCTCCCCAGAAAGAAAAACACACAATGAATCGTTCCTTTAAGCCCTGCTTCTGCTGACTCCTTCCCCCGGAGGGCAGCGTAAAAAAATCGCCAAAATAAACCCCAAAATTTGGACCTCATTTGTATAGCTGCAACTTGCGCGACATTTCTCGAGTTCAAAGCCCCATTAAGCGGCGGACCCACAGTAATGAAGCGAAAGGCTGCCGTTTTGGCGCAGAGGTCCCCAAATCGTGCCACGCTGGAGTCCACGCGGATAAGCTGTGCGGCGCTTTTCGGCTCACAAACACCGAGTCGGCTTAGCCCTGACCCCGGAATTGCCGCGATCACCAAGTGGCGCACATGTTCGAGCTTTGTCCCGTTTGGCTATTGTGCGGCCGTCCGAGCGGTACGGAATTTCGGGAATTCGTTAGAATCTGGCCGAAACATGCCGACGGCTGGGGTCTCGGAGTGCAGCGATGTCGGGGAAAATGCAGCTAAAGGTTCAGGGGGAAAGCTGCGCCGGCGAGCTGTGACATTTTGCGAGTTCATGGTGGGACAGCCGAGGGGAGAAGCTTTTGGCTGTGAGGTAGCTGACGGTATTGGCAGTGCTCGTTTTGGAGCAGAAGGGTTTTGTCTAAACTGTCACAATTTGGTTATGTTCAGTTTGCAACTTGGTTATACAATCGATATTGTCTCAGATTTCTCTTGTTTTGTCCAGAGGCACACGTGCCTCACACGCCGACTCAAATTAAACTACCTCTCCATTACGTGTTCATTACGCAAGGGTGTCATCTTCAGCGACGACCCCAAAAAGACGACGACTCACATGAAGTAATCTCGGCTACCTCTTCATTAGCAGGTGACCTCGTCCAAAGCATCGCCTCCACACACCACGCCATTATCGGCCGTCCCACCACCACCAATAATCGATGATTAATCAAAGGCCCGCGTCGTAAATTCCTTCAATTAATCTCTAATTAACAACAAAAACACTGGGCACGAAGACCAGAAGGTGTGGGCCAACCTGTCTCTTCGAGGCAAATTTTGAAAAGTGGTTTTCTGCGAGCCTGTCCGAAGATCTGGAGGTCGCTCATCACCGCTTGACGGCAGGTGATCGCTGCGCGGTCTGTAATTTCTCCGCGCGCCCGCATCTTCAGCAGCGCAGCCATTCTGGCCTGATTTGGAGCCATTTTTCATAGTGTTCATTAGAGTGGCGAGGCTTCGCAAAAATCGCACGCTCTTTGACCGCGGATTGCGAAACGGAGGCGCGCGCTGCGGGTTCACCACTCCGACTAAACGGGGCTTGATTAGAGACACTTGGTTGTCTCTGAATGAGTTTGAAGCGGGAAAATAGGTCACGACGCGCCACCTTAATGCATCAAAAAGTGCGAAAACGAACCTGGGCGTCGTCGCACCACGCACGGCTATAACGAGAATTAGCGCGCCACTGTGCGAAAACTGCAACGACTAAATATAGAACTTTTAGTGCTCTGCAGTTGCCAATGCCGGCCCAGCACAGCACAGTACGCAAATCTAGACCATATGCCAAAAATCGACGCAAAGTGTGCAATCCATTTCCTCATCGTCGAGCAGTCATGAAGTCTGTTTGCGCGAAGTGACGTGAACTGCACGCAGCTTCAGAGGTAAACAGACTTTTCTTGAGAGAGTCGTGGGACAAGTGAAACCACTTGGGCATTTTAGGACATCTAGTCAGCGTTTGGGATACCTACGTTCAAAAACAGAGATTTGAGACAAATGTAACCATTTGGACAGAACAGCTTTGTTAAAGTCAGAGGTACAGATATTGCAAGAGAGGGCTGTGAGACAAATATAAACACTTGGGCATCTGAGATTGTCAAGTCAGAGTCAAATACAATCGCTTTATAACAGAGTTTTGAGACAAATGAGCCCACTTGGACATGAAAGAATGGTAAGTCACAAGTATGAGACAACACAAACCATTTGGAAAACTAAGTCTACCAAGTTGAAAACAGAGATTAACAGACGTTAATATTAGATAGTTCTGAGACAACTAAAACCTCAAGGGCAACTAAGTTAGTTACATCAGAACAAGAGATACAGACATTATTTAAAAGAGCGGTGAGACAAACAATACCACTTGGACACATAAGATAATTTTGAATGTGACTGAAATAAATAGAGGTTGTATTAGAGATCTGTGAGACAACCAAAACCACTTTGGCATCCAAGACAGCTGTTCTGCCCATGATCGCTTAAATGTCCCATTTGCATTTTCATCATTTTTGAGTTATTGATGCAGTTTGGTTCAAAATCGTGTGCTTTTTCAGAAGAGCTTATAACATCCAGTACTTTGTTCTAGAAATCAGGAGGAAATCCAGTTTTTTCGTGAAAACTTAACACGTAGCCTTATGTGTGGGACAAATTTTCCTTGCGTTTTTCTCAGCTTGCTGTTTTTGCATATGGGACATTTATGTGAACATGGGCAGTGTTGCACTACAGGGCTGTAAGAAAAATCAAACCACTTGGACAACAAAGCTTTGAGACGAATGGAACCATTTGGACATTAAGGACAGCTTTGTTAGAATCAGAAATACAGAAATTTCAATAGAGAGCTGTGAGACAAACATAACCACTTGGGCATCTAAAATATTCAAGTCAAAGTTAGAAATACAAACTCTTCGATCTTTGAAACAAATGATACCACAAACCAAAGCATTTGGACATCTAAGTCTGCTAAGTCGGAATCAGTGTAAACAGACGTTACTTTAGAGAGCCGTGAGGCAATCAAATCCAATAGGTCAGGCCAAGAGTTAGAAATACAGAAGTCGTAAAAATGAATCTTCTTGGACATTAGAAACAGCTATGTTAGAGCTGTGGGACAAATCAGACCATTTGGACAATAAAAGCAGTTAGGTCAGAATCTGAGATTGCTCAGTATTGGGACTGATTGTTTATTTACCCAACTTTGTTTTAATCACCTTAAATTGTTGATATTACGGGCTTTTTCGGTAGTTTTCGGTGAAATTAAACTCACAAATTAGAAGAAAGTAATGAAACTGATAGGTGGATAGATGACTAGTGTCTTAGAAGAAGATGGAAAAGGACGGAATCTGAGATTGACACACGTTACATAAGAGAGCTTTGAGACATCTGAAACCACTTGGACAACCATGACAGATACATCAAAGCAAGAGACACAGACATTGCTCAAGTGAGACAAATAATACCACTTGGACACTTTAGACTATTATGTGAGTGTCAGGAATGAACAGAGGTTTTATTAGAGAGCTGTGAGACAACCGATACCACTTGGGCATCTAAGACAGCTGAGTCAGAGATAACTGGACGTAGCGCTACATAGCTGTGAGACAAATCAAGCCACTTGGACATCTAAGACTGCCAAGTCACACATAGAAACAATAAACCTCAACGTTAGAAGCCAGTTTAGACAGCTGGAACCACTCGGACACCTTCAATAACTTTCCAAAGCAATTCAGCGATATCATCCCGATTCTAATTGGCTAAAAGTCGTTTAGTACCCTTTCAAGACAACAAGGTGATAAAGAGAGGGTCGAAAGAGAGACACCAATCCAGATTCGTCTTCCCTCCATGTTCGTCGGCGACGATTAGCGCAGGTTCGTGTTCGGAGCCCGCCGGCTCGAACGAGAATTGATCACCGATCGATCGGGTCAGCAGATCGATCCAGTCCGATATTCGGAATCGTTCGGCGGCGGCTTCACCCAAAGACAGAGACAATGACCAATTCTCGTGTATAATCGTTGCACGGGAAGATGATCAAATCGAAAAGTTCGAGTGAAGAAGTGGGGTTTGAGGGGTAAAACCAATAACAACAATAATCAGTGATAAAAGTCAAGGGGTGGGGGGACCAAGGTGGTTGAAGAGAGGTGCAAAGCGTCGTCAAGAAAAATGGATATTTAGTTTTAGCTTCGCGCTCGCCTGCGATAAAATCGCGCCCGAATGGGGTTTTAATTAAAAGATAAATGTTTGTACAGATTTAACGCCTCTTGGAATGCTTTTTTCCCTTTCTCGTTGGTTTCTTTGCTGAGCTTGTTGTGACTGGCGTTTTGTGTTTGCGTTGATCCACGCGATCTTCGGTGAGGCCTTTTTGTTTGCAATGTGTGCGAGTTTTGATTTTGTTTGCGTTTGTTGGGGAAGGTGACAAAATTGACACGTTTATTTTTGGATCATTTATAGTGAGACACTTCGGGAGACTTCGTTAAAACTATCGAGCACCTGTTAATAAGTCAGTAAGGTAACAGCTGGTTTTACTTGAGGATGCTTTAGAGATTTTCCCTCATCCTGTTGAAAAAGTTGAGCATGGACAATTCTCGTCCTCCAAAACCCCTTCTTAGGCCGGCAATTAACGGTTGTCAAAATCTGGTTCAGTTAGAATTGGTTCTATTCCGAATTATCAATTCCTACGCAACTTGGACTTAGATTATCATCGCATAAACATGACGAAATCCAGTATGCAATCCGCTAAAATCACCTTCTTCAAGCGAAGCGAAAAGTTATTATGCGATTCTGTAGATAAGGAGTACCGCGCAGGTTTTTGCCATTCAACCATAGGGGGATGGCGTCGCTATTTTTAGACCACGTTTTCCACTTTTTCTCATCGAAACCGACTACTTTATCGACTTCATTTTGCTGGGCGAGATAGGACGCCGTCTATTTTTAGACGATGACTCAGCACATTTACACTCTTGCGCTTAAAAAAACCAGGTGGCAGCACGATGTAACGCCACGTCCCTATTGACTTGTCTTAGTATAGACGTATCGGTAACGTAGTTCATCATAACAAGTTAGGTCACTCTCTGTGAAAAAATAAATATGATGATACATCGACGGACGCTTTCGTTGAACCTGCCCAAGACCCGCCACATCTTGGCCGTCACAACAACGATCATTTGTACATCTTTTGTACCACCATTATGCCGCGCGCTCAAATCATACCCGTAAAATCTGGATCAGCCCATTGAATGCAGAACTGCCATCTGATACCCCTCTTCACGGTCCTCTACCTCTCCAAGTCTCGCTTCAGCACGATCTGCGCGCTGCTACCTCAGAGGCCCGTCGCAAAGAACACGTCGACAACGGCGGGTGACAATTATCACGATCTCTATCTGAACATAAATCTCGAACAAACAAGCCTCGGAGATATCCGAGGGATTCGCGCCCGGCCAGGATTTTTACCTCTCATTCGCACCTCCAGCAGGTCGTCGGCGGTAATTGATCAATTGTTTGCGACTTCTTCGCCGATCTTCTCGCACGTTTGGGCCCCCTCAAATTGGAGTGGAAAATAATATATACGTGATTGCAGCGCGCGGTCGATATGTGTTCAATATGTTCAGGACACGATTGGAATACAATCGCGAAGAAGGGAAGACTACTGCCTGCGCTGGAAAGAGGAAGAATTCTTCGGTGAACACCTGCAGAATTCTCGGGATTGCTGGCAGCGAAGCGGCCAGCTGAAGCCACACACTAATGGAAAGCCACTGTTCATTACCATTATTCAATCTTCAGGAACTTAGCTTGAAATGAGTCCGCGGCTCAACTAGTTCCTCCGGACAATCATTTGTGAAATCTCCCCCCGGGAGATGTCGTATTCGTCGTAAGTTCTCCAAAGACGCACGTATAATTTTCCGCCCACCTTGGCTCGGAGAAGTGGAGGAAGGCTTTAGTAGCTGCTGCTGCCGATTGACGTTACAATAGACAACGGTTGGCGGAAAACGCAAAATAATAAAAATAAATTAAATTATTCAATCGAATCGGTTTGAGCGAGGGGGAGTAGTTCCTGGGCTGCAGGAAATCTTGAATACTAAGCCTTGTACGCGCGCGTTCGGGCTGATGTCGGTGCGTAGGTTTGATTTCATTAGAGAACTCGAAAATGTCTAATGAATGAAGCTTTTAATTTGGTTCGACGAGCTTGGGAAACCGGCTAGTTTTGAGGTGGATTTGAATGGATTATTTGCTTGCTCGGTTGGTTGCGGTTTAGCTTTCTTTATTCTCGCTGAATTTGTGTTTGGGCGTCCAAAAGTTGAAAGCTAACAACGATGGATGTGAAATTTGTTAGCCAAATGAACAATCGAGCAATTACAAGGTACTGTTGTAATATATCGTTCTAATTAAAATGAAAGATTTGGCATAACAACCCTTTCTGCGTAATTTATTTGACGCTGCTTTGTTAACTTTAGTTGCTTTTTGAAATTCCTTCAAAAGCATTTACAGCAACAAAATGGTTGGTTAGCTATTTCAAGATTTATCTAACAAATGGCACAATGTCCCAAATATTTCAGTAGATTCAATTGACTCATTTCGTCACGTTTGTCCCAAGTTTCTCACATGTCTCGGTCGTCTCAATTAGCTCAACCATATCCACTGTCTCAGCTGCCTCATTGGCTGATTTACTTTTAAATATTCAAACGATTTCAATTTGTCCATGTGTTCACATTTGTTTTACCTACTGATTAGAAGCAACTTGTCTCATCACTTGCTAAACAGGCTGTCCCAGCTATCTCAGGTGTCACAACAGCTGTTTCAAATGACACAAAGTTCCTACTTGTATCAGAAGGTTCTAATGTCTCAATTTATTACGTGTCTCAGTCGCGTCAATTTCTGCTGTTCCTCGATTATCTCAAATATTGGTGCCAATATCTTAATAATTTGGCTAAAATAATCAAAATAATTGTTTTACAATTTCAATGAATTATTCAATAAATATCATAATTTTCGAAAATTCATTTTATTTTTAAGATCGTTAATAAGTATTGAAATTCTCAATTGATCTGTATTTTCAAGAACAATTGATTTAAAATTTAATGAACAATTTATTCAACTTACAAACGTTCTTACCATATGTGTGAGAATTATTGAATAAACGTTCTTTTCAAAAATCTCCAAATCTTTGAAAATAAATTCACTAATGTTTTTGAACAAACGCATAAAAACGATTGTTTTGATGTTTTTGCATTGTATGTATTGTATTAAAAAATGGTTTGTACAGTATTAGAAATTCATTCCGTTAATTTTTTTTAAACTTAGCCAAATCAATCAATTGAATAAATCTTTTTTGGAACAGACTATTTAATAATTATTTGGTGTATATTTGTTTGAACAAGCATTTAAAGGTTTATTTTTTTACGACCATTACACGGATAGAAATCCTGTAAGCAAATCCGGTAACTCTGTGTTGTCGAATTTGACCACATTGAAATGTTTCCAAAATCGTCATAATTTTTTTTTCGATTTCGTTGCAACTCTTTTCAAAATCGTTAAAAATGTTGACGATTTTGGATACATTTCAATGTGGTCAAATTCGACAACACAGAGTTACCGGATTTGCTTACAGGATTTCTATCCGTGTAGTTGCTGAGATATTGCCATGCAGAGGTTTAAAAACAGGAAAAGGCAAAACAGGAAAGTCTCACCCAAGCAACCCACCATTTTCTAATGTCAATATCTCAGCAACTAATGGTCCGATTTTCAATGATAAAATACGAAACATTCGTGAAATTTTCCGATCTTCTCGAAAAAAAATATTTTAATTTTTTTTTAACCAAGACTACCATTTTAAAAGGACGTATTATTGAATATTTGGCCCTTTTGAAATGTCAGTCTTGATTTGAAAAAAATATAAAATATTTGTTTTCGAAAAGATCGGACAATTTCACGAATGTTTCAGATTTTATCATTGAAAATCGGACCATTATTTGCTGAGATATCGACATTAGAAAATTGTGGGTTGTTTGGGTGAGACTTGGAAAACATCAATTTTCATGTTTGTAAACCATTGCATGGCAATATCTCAGCAACTAAGGGTCGTATCAAAAAAGTTCAAAAAAGCATAATAAAAATAATTCTCTCAGCTTTTCAAAAATATGTTTTTCAAGAGTGGGCAAACATGTGCACTTATTTAAAAATATGAAAAACTGCCGCTATTTTGGAAAAAAGTCACCTAAACATGGCTATAACTTGAAAACGCTCCACTTTATTAAAATTTCACTTAAGTACTTTTTGATTGCAAATCCAATTTTACATCGAAAAATGAAGTTGAAAAGTTTTTGCGACCAATATTTCGATAGATTAAAAAAATCAGTATTGATTGAAAAATTCATAACTCGCTCAAAGATATTTTGCACAACCTGGAAATTTCTGAAAAGTTGGCGTTGGCGTGATGTCCACTAATACATATCAAAATTTGAAAACAAAATAAAAATAGTGTTTTTTTGTAAATGAAGTTTTAGCGAAAAAACGTTAAATAAAATATCACCAAAATTTTTTTACCGTTTATCTTTTTTTCCAGTGTAGTTCCTATCCATACCTATGACTTTTCCGAAGACACCAAATCGATCAAAAAATTCCATCAAAAGATACAGATTTATGAATTTTCATACATAATTTTTGTATGGACCGCTGCCGAATTCGCATGGAAAATTATATGAACAAACTAATGATGCAAAATGGCTTCTTTGTGCATACCGAAGGCACCAAAAAAGTTTCAGTCGGATTAAAAAATACAAAAAAAACGTTACTTAATCCACATTTAGGTGGTTGGCGCCTTCCTCACATTTAAAGGGTGCTATCCAAAATGCAAAAAGTGCGTAAATAACACTTAAGTGCTTATAGCTTTTGATAGGATTGTCAGATCTTCAATGTTTTGGACGCGTTGGAAAGCTATTTTGAATACCTATCCAACAATAGGTTGCATCAGAGTTCCAGACAACGTTTTTATCAGCATATCTGAGATCCGGCCTTCAAAAAGCGTATAAATAACACTTAAGTGCTTATAACTTTTGATAGATTTGTCAGATCTTCAATGTCTTGGACGTGTTGAAAAGGTCTTTTAAATACCTTTCTAAAAATGCATAGCATGACGGGTTTTCTTACGAAAACCACCCTTCTTACAATCTTCCAAACTTTTGTTAAAATCGTTTTTTAGCATAACTTTTAAAGTACTTAACTAAACTCCATAATTTTTAATAGCGACTTATGGGTCCCCAGGACGGATCGAATGAGGTCAAAACGGACAAAATCGGTTTAGCCAGTCTTGAGATAATCGAGTGACAATTTTTTGATCAACATCCCACCACACACACAGACATTTGTTCAGAATTTGATTCTGAGTCGATAGGTATACATGAAGTTGGGTCTAGGAGGTCTAATTGAGAAGTTAATTTTTCGAGTGATTTTATAGCCTTTCCTCAGTAACGTGAGTAGGGTAGGGTAGTCATCAATGAGACACTTTTGGTTTTCAACTTTCAACGATTTTTCTAATTTTTTCATTAGCATGTATTAATGAGCTTTTAGTTGCATTATCTTTCTTTTGATGTGTTCTAACATTGACCAAAATATGAGATCGATCCGACATCTACAGCCAGAGTTATTCAACTGTCTCATTGTAGACGCACTTGGCAGGAACAATGAGACAGCTGGGGAATAATGAGACACTTTACGAAAATCAACATTTTTCTAGCAAAAAATCATGTTTTTGTATTGTTCCATTGCAGGTGACTTGCCTTGAACATTTTAGAGCAATTTTGCCAACATGAAACTTTTAATAACAAAAGTTACACTAAAAAGTATTGAAATTTTGTATAATCCATATATTAATACCAAATAACTTAGTATTTTTGGTTAAATGAAGTTAAAACTCTTTAAATATGCCAAAAATCACTTTCAATTCATGTTTTGGAAGATTTCCATAGATTTTTAAAAGTTTAATGAAGAAAAATCAAAGTGTCTTATTGTTACCCATGAGCTGAAATAAGTGGGGAACAATGAGACAGTCCTGGATACTGGGTATATTCTAAATTTAGGCCATACCTAATGAAAGGACATTGTAGCCCAACTCAATCCCTATGGAACGTCGAAAGAAATTTGAAGAAATATTAGTTTTGGTGTTAATGGCAGCCTACGAGCGAAAAAGTATTTTTTGTCCATAATTTACTTTTACACCCCAGAATCAAACATTTATGAATTACTTTTCAACGGAGCGTCCATAACCAAAGCCACTAATATGGCAGACGTGTATCCAGTAGACACACCTTTCCCCCAAATATGAGCCTGATTGGTTGAAACTACGACTTGTGAGAGCCATTTTATCATTGTTCCCCGTGTCTCATTGATGACTACTCTACCCTAAGGCAAAAATCGAATGACCGAAATTTGAGAGAACTGCTCATTTTGCATTGTGCAAACTTCTAAGTTTGGACTAATTTTTAAAAGTTTTTTAAAGTTGATTTGATTTTTTGTAGACCAATGTTTTTTTTTTAATTATTTGAATTATTTTTGTAGAATGAATATCATAATATTAATGCGTTTATTTTGATTCGAAGTTTTTTTTTTCTAAAATGAATAAAAAATATCTTTTATTTTTTTTAGCCTTTAGCAACTAAAAGTTCCAATACAATCGATCCTTAACCCTCATCTCTAAAGGTGATTATTATGCAGTGTTAACTGCAAAAGAGAGCGCGCGCGCGCAGACCTTCTTTCTGAATACAAATTTCTATATGTTTCCTGCCGGGTCAGACAGCAGCTGTGGCCGGTCTCCACCATAAACTCGATTGTTTTTCCTTCCCAGTGAGCAACCTCAGCGCGATAGTTTATTCTCTGTCCGGTACAATTATCGGGATAATTTCGCGTTCCCCTGTTTATGCTGCGCGAGGACATGCAGAGGAGACCCCGGCCCGAATGTTTTATTAATGTGAAGGGGTCTGCCGACTTCTTCAAGTTGTTGTTGTTGTTGTTGTCGCCGTTGTTTGTTTGAATTTCAAAAAAAGGGACGCGGCGATGCTTTTCCGCAAAAAACGGAAAATTATGGATTGCTGGCGGTTTCGGCGTCGTGCGGGATGACTAAGTAGGTGGTAGGGTGGTTCCGACGAAGTTGTCTTCTTTTGTAAAAAAGTTTAAAAAAATGCCCGACGATGTGCCATCCAAGCAACAATGTCATCAAGTTGGCTAAATTTAATCAACTAATTTTTTTGTCAAAAATCTTCAAAATTTCCTTAGAACCACCCTACTACCTACAGAATCACGCGGGTGCAGATCGTTATCGTCTTTACACATCAATTTAACGACGCGGACCATCGCGTTTTTCGGACCGTGATAAGATAAGATTGGCCCGGCCAGCTGAGGACTTTGTCAGTGCCGATTTGCAGCAAAAAAGCCCTCCCTGATAACGATCTCCGCTTGATTGAAGTGGGGAGACCGCGTGCGCTCGCGGTTGACAATTTTATCGCCGTGTTTTCCATATGAGACACGGAGGGAAATTTTTTGTGAAATGTTTTGAATAAGGTGACGAAATACTCCGCTAAAATTGCGTATTTTTTCCCTAGTGCATTTCACGACTTTTTCGCAATGTTGCCGTAAAGATAATTTGCACATTATTTTATCTTATCGCCCCGAATCTGCGCGGCGTGGCCACACCGAAAAGATTTACATCCAACCGGTGTGGGGGGGAATTCAGTTGTTGGCAGCGATAATTTTACGACCCTGGAGGAAAGCTGCCTGGCAACTATTACACTGCGTTGACGGAATCAACCAGAGCTGACAAGTTCGGGGATCGCCCCAAGGCATCCGGCCCCGTTACTTCTTCCATTAGTCCACAATCTCCGCGCGCGAGCTATCTGGAATCTCCTAACCTCGCCAGCGCAATGCAAATCGCCCGAATGCCTCGAATATCTAACTCGCCAAGTTTCCTGGATTCCGGGCACAACAATCCACTTTCCGGTACACACATTCTAACAAAGTCGATGCATTCCGAGTCTTGCGCTCGTGTCCAAACCTTACAGGCAAACAAACAAATCCAGAAGCTCCGAACAAGTTGGCCGGGGTAGACCGCAAAATTGCGCATCGGACACGGCCAAAACATTCAATTTAGGTCCGCGACGATGGAATTTTCGATGCGGTGCGGTTTCTGCGCGCGGATATTGTCCAACTGTGCGCAGTTGGACGAGGTGTGACCTAGATGGGTTGCGCGAAATGCTAAAGGTTGAAGCAGTACGGGTGCGTTTGATTTGTAGGGTGGGAGAATTTTGAGAATTTCAGGTGTTTCATGAAAATGAAAAGATTTTAGATTCATGACTTGAAGACTTGAAGATTTGACGGATAAAGACATGAAGACATGAGGACATAAAGACATGAAGACATGAAGACATGAAGACATGAAGTTATGAAGACTTGACGACTTGACGATTTGACGACTTGACGACTTGACGACTTGACGACTTGACGACTTGACGACTTGACGACTTGACGACTTGACGAATTGACGACTTGACGACTTGACGACTTGACGACTTGACGACTTGACGACTTGACGACTTGACGACTTGACGACTTGACGACTTGACGACTTGACGACTTGACGACTTGACGACTTGACGACTTGACGACTTGACGACTTGAAGACTTGGCGACTTGACGACTTGACGACTTGAAGACTTGGCAACTTGACGACTTGAAGACTTGGCGACTTGACGACTTGACGACTTGACGACTTGACGACTTGACGACTTGAAGACTAGACGATTTGAAGATTTGTAGAATTTAAGACATGAATTCATGAAGACATGAAGGCCTGAAGACGTGAAAACTTCGAGCATTGAAGAATTGAAGACATGAAGACATTAAGACATTAAGACATTAAGACATTAAGACATTAAGACATTAAGACATTAAGACATTAAGACATTAAGACATTAAGACATTAAGACATTAAGACATTAAGACATTAAGACATTAAGACATTAAGACATGAAGACATTAAGACATTAAGACATTAAGACATTAAGACATTAAGACATTAAGACATTAAGACATTAAGACATTAAGACATTAAGACATTAAGACATTAAGACATTAAGACATTAAGACATTCAAACATTAAGACATTAAGACATGAAGATATTAAGACATTAAGACATTAAGACACAAGACTCGAAGATTCGAAGACAAAAGAAGAAGAATCAAAACATGAAGACATGAAGACATGGAGAAGAATTGAAGAATTGAAGAATTGAAGAATTGAAGAATGGAAGAATTGAAGAATTGAAGAATTGAAGAATTGAAGAATTGAAGAATTGAAGAATTGAAGAATTGAAGAATTGAAGAATTGAAGAATTGAAGAATTGAAGAATTGAAGAATTGAAGAATTGAAGAATTGAAGAATTGAAGAATTGAAGAATTGAAGAATTGAAGAATTGAAGAATTGAAGAATTGAAGAATTGAAGAATTGAAGAATTGAATAATTGAAGAATTGAAGATTTTGAAGACTTGGAGATTCAAACACCAAAAGTGTCCAATATCCAGGCTCTAAGTTGAAGTATTTCTGTAAACTTTTGCCCAAGTTTGTGCTCAACTTCCTCAAAGTGCTTTTCTCCCAACCTGAACCATTTCGCGCGCGCGCACGCTCATCCTTATTATTTATTTATTTTGCACCTCAGTCGGCTCGTTTAAATTCTCGATTTTTTGCCAGCTACCTCAAACCTCCCCCTCTTCCGCGTGGATCACCCGGGACTCCCCGAATTCAGCTTCTGTAGTGCTTGCGGCCTGATGCCGAAACGATCCACCGAAGGCTGTGTGGTGGGTTATGCTAATTTTCTGCAACATTGCGCGCGTATTTCAAAAGCCACAAAGCCATTGAATTCCTGCCATCCGGAAAGTGCATTCAATGTTAAGGTGGTGGAGGGAGACCCGTTCGGTAGCCCAGAAGGGGCAGCAGATATCATTCCTTTGAGATGGGCCGGCTGTTCAAACATGCCGAGCATTGCGGACCTCAAGTTGGGGGCTTCAAGAAGAAGAAGAAGAAGAAGGTGTGATCTCGGTGACCGAAGGTTGGAAGGTGTGAAAATGGACCCCAAGATCTGGACGTTTTTTGTAGTAGTCTTTAGAGCGGGCTCTTTTTGCTTTCGTTTGAAGATCGAAAGGAGGTCTCACCTTAAAGGTGAAGTGTAGGGATCGATGTTCTTTAGGCAGGAGGGTTAAGTGCAGATGAAAAACATATGTTCGGACATAAATTCACACTTTTGGGCTCGCGGACATTCTGGGTGGATCAAGGTCGGAAAGGAGGGATCGCGGGGGAGGTTGGGTTGGGTGCAGCGGTTGCTTACTGTTTGATCTTTGCACTGAATTACAATTATGAGTGACATGTACATTGCTTGGTCATTAGGGCGTCTAAAAAAATGAAAAGTTGTCAAATCTTTGGTGCTCACCCCTAGAATGATAGATTAGGAGTTCAGGAACAATGTTTTCATACAACAAAAAAATCCCAAAAATGCGTATAATCATACTAAAGTCATTCAAATTTGGTCGCCTTGGGCTTCAAGTTATAGTTTAATATCCCCTGAACATATTCAGACATAGTTCATAAAAACTTGTGTTTGGGCATGGTAGGTCGTTTATGGAGAAAAAAATGTATTTTTTAGCTAAAAAAAATCAAAAATCACTCCCCAAAAGGAGCCAAAAAATTTTGCAGCCAAAACTAATGCATTCAGCTTATAGGAGATGATTTTGCTTTTTTTTAACATTCAATTTACGTTCACGCAGAGCCGAGATATTTGTATTTAGTGAACAAAAAATTAACCAATTTTCAAAATTCTTATGATACCAACATTTTTAGCATAAAACATTGGCTACTATGATTACACACGGGAAAGCCCATCTTTTGGAAATTTTTATTTTGCAAGCTCAAAAACGATATTTTTTTTATAACATTTCTTGAAAAACATGAGATGATTGTTACGCACATTTCTGAAAAATACTCGAAAAATGCCCTTTTTTCATTCAAGCTCCGCGCGCGAGTTGTAAACCATTTTTGGGAAATTTTTGTTGTATGAAAACATTGTTCCTGACATCCTAATCTATCGTTCTAGGGGTGAGCACCAAAGATTTGACAACTTTTCATTTGTTTTGGGACGGCCTATTGGTCATTTTATTGATTGGTATTTTTCAATGTTTGTTTTCTTTTTTTTGTACTTTTGCAAAGCAGGGATGCATTTTACATTGATATTTTGTTAAAGGGCATGATCCTTTCTGATTTAGTTTATGGATTGGATTTACCATATAATTTCCACAAATTCATTGGAAATTATATCAAACATCATTTTATACAGTTTCTGAACAAATTTTCAGGCCATTTTGCTGAAATCCCTGGTGTCAAATTTGTATTTTTTTCTTCTTAATTGCTAAAACAAAAAACATTTGGATTCAGAATATTAAATCAGCAGTTTCTAAATATACGTTTGGCCATATTATTAATTTTATTTTCGTTTTTTGTTTGTATCTGGAAAACAGTGAAATGTGCTAGTTAACAAAAGATAAATAAATAATAAACAAAAGATAATGTTTGATTATTAACAATTCTGCGAAAAAATGCAACATTTTGATGGAGTAATACAAGCAAAACAATGTAAAAGGGCCGAAGCCAAAGTGTAAACAAAGAGTCTATCCTGCTCACGTCAGTTGATGTTTACATTAGGAACAAGCAGGATAGACTCTTTGTTTACACTTTGGCTTTGGCCCAATTACAATGTTTTGCTAGAATACTTCCAAGAATAAGCATACTTTTTTGAAATTTATTTTTTGTATTTTTTTATTTGGATGAAACTTTGTGTTTTTTACCAAAGAGGTCATTCTAGCATTAAAGGCTATTAAATTAAAATCTTTATTTTGAGATTGAATTTTTTTGCAATCTTTTAAGCTATGGTGCAAGCTGTTCAAAGTTCATTTGACAGTGTTGCCAATTTTTCGAAAATAAAAACTGAATAAAAACCTAGAAAAAAGTGGAATAGTAGTTTATGCACTCTTCGTATTTATCCAACTCGGTAAACCTCGTTGGATAAATGTACGACTCGTGCTGAAAAAATCCTCTTTTTGCAACGAGTTCCATACAACATTTTTTGCAATTCCAAAAAACACAAACTGAGTGAAATTTTATGTCAAATTTTCATGTATTTTGTAAATAAACCGTTTAAATCAAAAAAATGTTGAAAACTGTTACTTTTCGAAACAAGTGCTGAAAAGTTCAACTTTTCAGCACCCATTTGAGTGCTGAAAAGTAGAACTTTTCAGCATTTATTTTGAAAAGTGTTGCTATTCGATTCTGTTATTTTTGGTACAGAAAAGTAGGCTATTTCGTCGTTCAAGAATGACAGGAAAAGTGGGTAGTTTCACGACGGAATTGCAAAAAAACATATTTTGACTTAACTTAATAGTAGTTTATGCAACAAGTTGCAAAAAGAGGACTTTTTCAGCACGAGTCGTACATTTATCCAACGAGGTTCACCGAGTTGGATAAATACGAAGAGTGCTGAAAAAATCAAGTTTTGCAACGAGTTCCATACAACATTTTTTGCAATTCCAAAAAACACACAATGAGTGAAATTTTAAGTCAAATTTTCATGTATTTTGTCAATAAATCGTTTAAATCAAAAATATGTTGAAAAGTGTTACTTTTCGAAACAAGTGCTGAAAAGTTCAACTTTTCAGCACCCATTTGAGTGCTGAAAAGTAGAACTTTTCAGCATTTATTTTGAAAAGTGTTGCTATTCGAATCTGTTATTTTTGGTACAGAAAAGTAGGCTATTTCGTCGTTCAAGAATGACAGGAAAAGTAAGTAGTTTCACGACGGAATTGCAAAAAGATTTTTATTTAATTTGCAGTCTAAAAGTATTTTGAAAAAAAAAATTAAATAGCCGTGCATCGTTTTCTAGTTATACCCACTAAAATTGTTGTTTTGTTGATAGCTTGACTTTAACTTATCTTTAAAAGTTTTGAACAAGCTTGACCATTTCAGCATTAATTTTTTCCGAATTAATAGTCTAAGAAATAAATGTTTCAAGAAATGTTCTCATCCCTCAACACTTTAAAAGGGCCAAAAACATTTATTTCGACTGTCTCAGTACATTTTTGCAGCCATTTGAGTGTTAAAAAGTTCAACTTTTCAGTACTTGTTGCGGAAAGTGATACTTGTGTTATTGTTTTGGCAGTTAACACTTATTTTAAGCGGAAAATATAATTCAATCGGGGAAACAAATGTCCATTTTCATTCAATCATATTAAAAAGCGTTTTCCGAATCGCAGAAAAAAAAACATTGTATGCAACTCTTGGCAAAACTCGATATTTTCAGCACACGTAGTGCTAATCCAACTTGGCAGAACCTCGTTGGATACATGTACACGGAGAAAAAAGAGTTCTCAAAATCGTGAACAAGCGTTCATGAAATTGGGAACCACAAACTAAGAGTGCAAATGTCACACTTTGTTCGTGGTTCCCAAATTCATGAACGCTTGTTCACGATTTTGGGAACTCTTTTTTCTCCGTGTACGACTCGAAGAAATATTACCATTTTGCAACTTGTGTCATAAACTACTTTTTCATGTAATCTCTCGTTAATTTGTTCTTTTAGATTTTTTTTTTGTTTGAAGAAAATGCGTCATATTCACTTATTATGTTACAAATATTGCTTTAACAATACCTAATCAATTTCCATCTCCTTTTCCCCCCCTCGCAGGCATACGAACTCTCGACGCTCACCGGCACGCAGGTGATGCTCCTGGTGGCGTCCGAGACCGGTCACGTGTACACGTTCGCGACGCGCAAGCTCCAGCCGATGATCACGTCGGAGGCGGGCAAAGCGCTCATCCAGACCTGCCTGAACTCGCCCGACCCGCCCACTGGCAGCACCGGTGACCAGCGGATGTCGGCGACGGGCTTCGAGGAGACGGAACTGAGCTACAACATCGGCGACGAAGATTCGAAAGTAAGACAACTGGTGTACGGCCACGGCCACCACGGGCATGCTCATCTGGCCCACCCGCAGTCGGGGCATTACGGGCTCGACCAGCAGCTGATGCAACAACCCTATCCCGTCAGTGGGCAGGGATCGCCCCTATCGCACGCCCAATCGTACCCCCCGCACTCGGGCCATTCGCACATCCCCCACCACAGTCATCACTCCCACACGACGCACATGACGCACGCCCACGCGCAACGGTAGTCCCCCGGGGGATGTTCCGCGATCGTTGGGTCCGTCGAACGGGTGCGCGCGTGAGTCTACCTTTCCACAGGGGGGGGGGAGGAGGTCTTAAGAATTCCCTTAAGATGCCCTTCCCCTTTCGGAAAGGGTTGACGTGAGGACCAAAGTGTAGACATTTAAGGATTAGTTCTGAAGAGTCTCGTTTCACTTCTGGATTGTTTTATTTTCAGCAAAACTTTCCCTCAAATTATGAAACCCGATGTAATTTATAAACAATAATTATAAAATATTCCATCGAGATCTCACACAACACACACACTCAGTCTTCTTCCACTTAATCGCAGTCGCTTTCGCGACTTCTTGCAATAAATTTCACGACTCATATTTTGTGTGCCCAAAAGACGCCCGAGACGCTACTCATCATCGTCGCGGGGGTTTTAATTTCACTTGTGCGTCGTTCCCCCCTTAACGCGAATGATTCGTCACACTTTGCAAGAAATGCTCAAAAGCTTCAGCCTCAAATAATAACTTTTAAAGAAATGTTCAGCCTCAAAAGCAGCCCCTTCTTCTTCGTCGATTGCTTGCAATTTTCAATTGTCCTCCACCTCAAACTTACGACGCGCGAGAGATATCCGCACGAGAGATCGCAAACGTTAAAATCGTTGTAAAAGTCGCCTCGAATGAAAGTAATTTGTGGATGACATAAATATTTACGTTGCCTGGAAGCCCGAAGTTTTTCGGAAAGTTTATGACGGATTTTTGGTGTTGCTTCTTTTTTTTCGGGTATTCGATTTCGAATCACAGATTGACAGATAGGAAATTAGCTTGAAAAAGAGAGGCTTCTCTTTTGACTGATAATTCTGCCATCTGGTGGTGGGATCTGAAACTTTAAAACGTCAACTAATACAGTCGAACAAAATTTGAACTCTGAGAACTTGATATTTGCTATTTTGAGTGTTGTTTGAGAGTGCATTTGCACGTTTTTGAATACTAATTAGAGTCTCAAAAGAAATTTAAAAAATCTTCTAAAACTGACCATTTTAGTTAGGTGTGAAATTGCAAACCAATATTTTTTTTAATTTGCTGCATCGAAGTTTGCATGCTTGTTTTGCTGTTTTTTTTAATATTTTACTAGGAAATCGATGTCTTTCTGTCATAAAACCCGATCAAGTTCACAAATATATTGTTTCAGTTCATGGATTTGCTGTAAATTAGAAAAGTTTTCAAACTTTTTATCATTCAAAGCCAATATTAAGATATAAAAAGGCTGACATTGAATATTTTGAACTAAGATTCACAAATATTTTAATTTCTCTGTTGACCTGTGTAGTTTTTGGTTCATATTTTTGATTTTTTGTTAATTTTGTAAAAATTAAAACCACTTTAAAAGTCTTGAATTTGTTTTTTTTATAGTGAAAACAGGTTTATTTTGATTCGATTTTCATGGTAATTTAAGTGTTTATGTTTCTAAAATTTCATTTTTTTTAATTTCTTTCGGTTTCTTTTATTTGTCAGTTTGTTTGAAGTGTTTGCCCAAAGTACAACATATTATGCAAAATGCTTTGATAAATGAGAGATAGTCTAAGTAACATTTTTTTTCCAGGAGTTCTGCAAAAGCTCTTGAAGGTAGCTACAGCATAGCAGTTTGGACCGCGGTAGGATAAAATTCTCTTCAAATCTTCTTCAGGAGTTTGGAAGAGTACTTGAAGAGAGTTTAATCCTACCGCGGTCCAAACTGCTATGCTGTAGTTATCTTCAAGAGCTCTTGTAGAACTCCTGGAAAAATTTTTACTTGGGAGCTTTGCAAGGTGAAAATAGTCAAATATTAATTGTGATTGTAAATAAATTTCATCACTTATTTATTGAAAAAAATCTTAAAAGGTTTTAAATGGCTGAGAATAAATCAGTTCAAAAATTTGGTATTTCTTGCGAAGAAGCTTGCATGCAAGTTTTCTAAGGAAACCCGTATGTTTTACCATTTTGTTTTAATAAGAAGACAAAAAATTTTCTAATAATATCGACGGGACGATAACGATAATCTGTCGTTATTTGATAATTCTATTGACTATAATCTTATCAACGTAACGTAATCAACTTTTCAATGCATTCACTAAGAATATATTTTTTCGAAAATATGGTAAGTTTCAAAGTACAAGTGCTCAAAGTATTTCACAAAATAGAGTATATTTTGAAAATACTTAAATTTCCATAATTTGCAATGTGGAACGTAGCGTAATTTTGTATGCTTTTTCACTTTTATTAGATTTGTTTTTGTAAAATACTCTAACTTTTCCTTAACATCGTATTTTTTTCGAAAATACTAACTTTCATCATTTGCAAAATGAGTTTGATACGGAGTCAAAATTTTGTATGCACTTTCACTAAATTAGATTTTTTTATATTAAATACTCAACTTTTCAAAAATATTTTTCGGATTTTTTTTTGTTAAATACCCAAATTTTTCAAAAGCCTTTTTTCGAAAATTCTTTTATTTTCATGTTTTGCAATATGGGTTGCAATATGGGAGGCGAAGTTTTGTTTGTTTATTCAATTTATTCAAGTGTTTCTCAAATTTCAATTTGCATTAAATTTTGCATATATTTTCACTGAATTATAGTTTGTTTTTGAAAAATACCAAAACTTTCACACAAAATACGGTATTTTTCCTAAAAAACCGGATTCTTTATTTTTCGTGTTTTACAAAATATGTTTCTAATTAAAATTTCAGTATTTTACATTTAAAAAAACTGAAAGTGCATACCAAAACAAGTTTCATTAAAACATGAAAAATTGCATTTTTTCTTATTACTGCTTGAACTAATTTTGAGATTTTTGAAGCTAATTTATATTTTTTATTTTAACTTTTGCTCGTATCAAGTGCCCAATTTCTGAATTTTATGAAGTCTTGTTCTTGATGAGAAGACATTAAAAAAATCGAATTATATTAGTTATGCAATTGCCAATTTGTTTTCATGCTTTTTGTTGCTTATTTTTGCATTTGATTTTAAAGAATATTTATGAAATTAGATTCAATTTGTCGGTTTATTTAAATTTTCATATTCTTTTGATTTTCAACATTTTTTATGTTTTTATTTTATTCATAATGTCTACAAATTTTGAAAAAATAACATTAGTTTATTTTCAAATCAAAAAAAATGTGTATAATAATGTTTTAAGAATCACCAGTTTTGAGAAAATATTTTATTCTTTTGTTTTTTATAAATTTATTCAAATATTTTATAAACAATGTACTTTCACAGAATTCCGATTTCTGATATGTTTTTGTTTAATAAACCTTTTTTTAAAGTAAGAATAACAATTGTTAGTTCATTAAAAAATAATTTTGTGTATTTGTTTTTAGCTTAAATATAAATTTTTAAACATTTTAGATTTTCAACAAATTCTGTTTTGGAATAATGATGGCTATTATTAATTTCCTCAAGTCTGTTATTCTCGTCTTGAAAAAAATACTATTCACAAAATGTCTTTTGATTGAAGGACCTTTTGATAGCATGAATACAGTAAAAAATTGAAGCAATATTCTAATGGTTTAAAAAAATATTAAATTCGTCGATTTTTCATCGAACATCATGTTATTGTTTTGTTTACATGTTGGCTAAACTTTTGTAAATGTATTATTTTTTTCTTTTAAATTATGTTTCACTGTTTTTTTTCATATTTATGCGTGAAACTCGGAATTATTTTTATTTTAAAAGTTGAATTATTTATAGTCACGAATTTCAAAATTTCCAAAACTTTCCATCTGTTTATCTCTGGCCAAACTGATATTGCACAAGGATTCCTCCCGCTGACACTTTTTTTCTGCCAGCATCGATTAATGGTTCGAGACGCCACGTTAATTTACCAACCATTTTTATTTTGCACCCATCTTCACCGTTCGTCATCTTAATTACCCTTAATACGACGGATTTCACTTCGCAAAAGTTAATAAATTGAAAAAAGAAAGAAGAACGAAGAAGAAGTGTTAACCAATAATTCGCACCCCCACGCTGATTACTTTTCAACTTCTTTGTCTGCTGCAGCTGATGGTGGTGGCGACAAAAGCACTCGATGTGACACCTGATTTGGCACATTGTCAAAGTTTGAAGGCTTGTGCGTGCTTGCTAATTGGCAGGTAATTGTATTAGAGGCAGTAATGGAGCTTTTTTGCGTTGTTTTCTGAGAATTTCAAGTGAATTGATAAGGCGTCAAGTTGGTCAGTCTGTAGAGGTCGAGCGTAACCGGTGAAAAATTTGTAATTTCTCAAAATCCAGATGAGCATGCCCCGACATCAAAATTTGTAGTGTTTTCTTAGTAAATCTGTCTTTATTTGCTGTGTGTGAAAAGTTTGGAATGTATCTTTAGTTTTGTTTTCCGCTGTTTGTTTCATTTAGTAGTGTGAGCTCTTTAAACTAAATTTAATCATAAAAAAAATCCGAAATCATTCCATCAAACGAGAGCTCACCAACACACTCTTAACACATTGTGTTTTTCATGTGTGTGCGTGTACAACTTGTCCCCGTGTGCTATATTTAATTGTAACCCCCCAGATTTCTCTGTAGTTGTGTAAGTAGCCTTAAGGTCGCATCGAACAATTGTTTTCTTTCATTGTTGACAGTGTCGAGCGAACAGAAAAAAAATACAAAAACAATCAAAGAGAGCGAGCGATTTTAAACATCATTGTACGTTTGCTTCACTGCGGGCGAACCTTGTTTAAGTAGTTATTATTTTCAATTGTAGACTTGTAATCGTGTGCGTGAATGCGACTGTGTGCCTTATTAGTGGTAGTGAGTGCTCTTTTTGAAGGGCAATTAGTTTTTAAAACTTTAGTTGTGTAAGGTTTTATTAGAATCATTTCGTAATTGTTGTTTTGAGTTTTCGTTTAATTTATTAACATTCCAGTTTATGTTCAGTATTTTTGATTTGTAAACACAAATTACTTTTGTAAATATAGTTTGTAAGCACGTTTAAGAAGAAAGAAAAAAACAAAGCAATTGAGAACTTAATCCAGTTTGAGTAGTAGAGAATTTTAATTGTTAGTCTAAGTCGAAGAAACAAAAAAATGTAACAAAAAGCGATAAGTGTGGAATAAATTAACTTATTTTAACTTTAACTAATGAAAATATTTAGTTCGACAGACAAAGTCAGTATACTCTTTTGTTTTGCTATCAATAGTTTGCTCTGTAAGACGAAATCGAATCTATTTTTATTTGCGTAAGATGTAGTGAATTTTAATGACGAAGAAAACAAAACGAACTTTATTAATAAATGTTGATGAAATACACAAAAAACTGAGATTGGTTGATGTTGTGCTGCACTAACACAAATTGCTGTCGCGTGTTCAAATCTGTTGCTGAACTAATCTTGTATGATTGTTGTTGTTTTTGTGTTTTGTTTGTCAATTGTTTTGTTGAATCTTGGTAAGTACATTTTCAATTTCATATGATTCAAGTTATATCACAATTATTCAAGTTTCAAATTTCCCCCCGAAAATTAAAACTCAAATCTTGTTCGCTGTCACACAGCCTCACATGCGGATTACGTCAGCTCATTTTCTACTGTAAATGGCAAACATGGCACACCAGGCCAGCTCTTCCTCCGCACATGGCAGTAAACTAAACGCTTACACCTACGCCCTCCCCCGGTAACGTCCCACCAGCACCTTTGTCAGGGTTCTTCCGAAATGAAGGCATCAACCAGCTGCTGCTACTGCCTTCCCCTGGCTTGCCCAAACAAACGCGTCTCCCCGCAGTTTGAGTCGTGAATCTTGTTTCCCCAAAAAACGCGGTAGTTCACGCTGTTGCGGAGATTTTTGTTTATTTTTAAAAGAGACCAGTTCCATTCATAGTAAGACCATGTGTGTTTAGAGGGAGAGGGAGTGTTCACAAACGAAGTGACATTAATTTGTTAAATTTCAAATGGGAACTTGAATTTCAACGCAATCCGTAATTTTCATTTATTAAGATCTTCAGTGACAGGTATCATGAATGTCACAAAATTCAGATAACAGTGAATCGCATTTTGAAACTTTACACTATCTTACATGTTCTCTAAAAATTGGAAACTTTTTCACAACACTCAAAATGTTTAAAAACAGCAAGCCTTTTACTACCTAAAACATTGCGGATTTTATAATAAAGTTACCTATTGCCTGATAAGTAATTTTAAAAATGGTTTATGCTGAAAAATGCTTGTGCGCCTGTCCTCTAAGGCAGCTGGTTTTAACTTAAAAAATTTAAAGAAATTACACTAGCAAATAGTGTTGCAAATGAGTGATAAAAAAGCTATCATTTGTTTATCTTTGCACCAAAAACATCAGAGAGTATAAACCGTCACTATAGCTTGTGAGATCTCTTCCTGTGCCTGGTGTCCGTGATTACCAGCGATGGCATTCTCTCTCGTTCACTCCTCCCCTTTTTCTCGACTATGCGCTCTAACCGCTGAGTCTCTTAATCTCTCCGAAAATTGTAATGTAAGAACTGCGCTTGCAGAATTGGTTTTGTCACGGCTTTTGTGTTTGAACGTTGTTGCGGTGGGACGATCGTGAAAGCGGGAATAAGAGAGAAAAGGAGAATTTCAAACGCGAGTGTGTAAACACAAAAACGTGTTCGGCTGTGTTCGGCGCTGAGTGTATCAATACGGCGAGAAGAGCAGTTGAATTTGGGGCTTGAGTATTCTCGATTTCACTGAGATCTTTTTAAACACGCACTAAGCAAAATGATCATCGTTCGGTCAAAACATTCATCGTTTGTGCAAAACAAGAGAGAATTGAGACAAAAATGTCCATTTCCGGTCTCTTTTCGCTCAATTCTCTCCCGTTAGCGTCGAATTCCTTCATTTTCTTGACATTCGCGTCCCAATTTTTGCTCCCTTATTCCTGTTTGTGAGTTTTTACATGCATTGGAGTTCATCGCTCATGAAAGTGAGTTCATTGTAAGTGCTCGTTTGAAAACTTACCAATGAAATCGAGAATATTCAAGCTTGATAATTGTTGTTGCTGAGAACTGAAAGTTTGATGTTTTAATAACAATGCAAGCAAGCTGGTATACTTGAAATAAAAGCTCGTCGTCTTGATTATTTAAAAGAAAAATAAACTCGAGAACATACAAAAAAAAATAAAAATTATCAATCCATTTAAACATAAAAAAATAACTATCGAAACTGAGCAGCAGTCTTCGAGATGATCATGGGATAGTTTGCCATCGAGTTTATTTCTAAAAAAGTACATGCGTTTTAAACAAAAAAAAAAATACCAAAAAGTGTTGACTCCAGGAATTGAACCAGAGACATCTAACAGACTATCTCAATGACCTCGACCACAACAAACACAGGTGACAAAAGAGTGACCAGAAGTCGATAGATTACAATTGTTGCAGATTTATTGTTTCAATTAACGAGTTGATGATTTTGGCATTATGCTTTCAATTAAATTTCAGAGAACGATTCTCTCGTAGTAAAAAGAAGAAATCACAGAAATGAAATAAATAATATGTTTTTGAAAGGCCAGAACCTACATCAAATCAGACAAGAGAAACCCAGCTGTTACTTTTTCATGTTGAATGAAATTATTGAAACATTTCGCGAGGGATTCGGTTTTACCAATAATTTAGTTGTTAATACGGAAGTCATTTTTCCAAGTCATTTTACCAAGTTTTATTTAAAGTCAAAAGTTATTCCTCTATAAAATATGGTGTTTTTAATCATATGTCAATTTTTTAAAATAGCTCCAATAAATATATTTATGTCAAGATTTAAGTCTTTTTTCTCTACTAACTAATGCTATTCGGAAATTGTTCTTTTTTGAATCCAGATATCAAAGTTTGACCCAAATTTTGACTCGATCTATCCTTGAAGTTCAAAACTTCAATACAAAATGTATCAAAAAATGCTGCTGCAAATCAAATCAAAATATTAACGAATTTATGAAATTGTTGTTTTCGCTGAGATATCATGTCTTCTTCTGATTTTTGCTCTCAAAATTCAAAATTTGTGGTAAAATTCAAAAAGCCTTATCAGACCCGAGCATGGGTAAATAACAAGGGAAATGCGTAATAATACCTTTCTCTGGTATCAATACCAAATTTTGGTATTCCTGGACCCTTAAAAATTTGTCTTAAGGATTATGCAAGAGCAAAATGTGGTATCATACCAATTTAAGGTATTGTTTTGATATTGCAAAATTGCAGAATTTGTCAATGGTCGAACACCACATTTTGGTATTATTTTGGTATTAAAGTGTTTAATCAAATTCCTCCGAAAATATGGGAAAATTTTGACCAATTTTGACAAAATAATTAATTTTGCGCTAAAACGAGGTCTCAAAGCGAATGCTTTCATTGAAAACCGGAAATTTCAAACTTGATTTTAAACATTTTTGATATACCCCCTACAGAAATGACTTGAAATTGTGGAAAATTTTCTAAGTCAGGATGGCACATTTTGGCATTATTTTGGTATAAAGGTGTTTTATCAATTTCCTCTGAAACTATGGGATAATTTTGACCAATTTTGACAAAATAATTAATTTTGCGCTAAAATGATGTCTCAAAGCGAATGCTTTCATTGAAAACCGGAAATTTCAAACTTGATTTTAAACATTTTTGATATACCCCCTACAGAAATGACTTGACATTGTGGAAAAATTTCTAAGTCAGGATGCCACATTTTGGTATTATTTTGGTATTGAAAGGTTTCATCAATTTTCTCTGAAACTATGGATTTTTTTTTTTAATTTTTGACGAGATAATTAATTTTGCGCTAAAATGACTTGAAACCCAAAAATGTTAAAGCTGATTTTAACTTTTTTTTTTGTGATATACCCACTAATATTTTTTTCAAAAACGTTGAAATTTTTCTAAGTTGGGATAACCAACAGATTATTGAATTTTGGTGAATTTCAATCCAGTATCATTTTAATAATACTTATTTTTCAATCTTGTTATTTTTCAGAAGCTTCAAGAACTTCAAGTACAGCCGTTCATCAATGACAAATGCATTCGGTGTGGTGAAGAATATCACTAAAAACAACATGGAATCATCAGGTGAGTAGATTTGGTTGTTGCATAAGGATCATTTACGTTTTTTTCACTAACTGCAACTGCTGCACTAAAAATGGTATGAAAATAGCAAATTTTGGTATTACTTGTGCAAATACCAGCGACCAAAATGTGCTCTTGGTTGCCCAGTAATAGATGGTAAAAAACAATGAAATCAAACCAATATCATGTTTGTGGAAGACCACAGGAATACCAAAATATGATTTTCCAAGGGCGCGGGAATACCTAAAATTAAAACCATGACAATACCAAGTTTTGGTATTCAAGCAATGTTTAAAAATCCAGAAGACCTCAACTTGGTATTGAAATGATTTTATTTTGTGGTATTATTTTACCTTTGGAATAACATGGTATGGTATTGTTGTGCCCTTCCACATACAAGCTTTTGGTATGATTTCATGGTATTTTACCATCTATTACTGGGCAACCAAGGGCACATTTTGGTCGCTGTTATTTGCCCAAGTAATACCAAAATTTGGTATTTCCGTGTTATTTACCCCTGCTCGGGGATGAAAATACGACGATAAAGGTTTTGCGGTAGTACGGTTTCTACCTCCATTTTTGAATAGCATCAGAACAAGCTTTCAAAAATCAGAGCACTTTTCAAACTCTAAAAAACAAACATTTTTGTACATATTTGAAAAATGGATTTTGAACTCAAATGGGTCAAAAGTTTGACCCATTTTGAGTTCAAAATCCATTTTTCAAAAGCAGCAATTTTAAGGTAAAAAAAATGCAATTTTCAAACTCAAATATGATTTCATATAAAATAAAACTGTTAGATTTAGCGTCCAAAGCTTCATAGAAAACATATAGTAAGGTAATTTTCGAATTTCGTTAGGGTGGTTCCATAACTTTTCTCTAGAAAATTCAACATTTTCAAATGAAGTTATCTTGAATTTGAAGAAATATACCCCTTAGCTCTACAAGTGCTCAGAACATCACTTTTTTCCTTAAACTTAACTCAGAATTGCTTCGTTAAAAATAACTAGGCGGGCCGAAAATTGGAGTAAGGGTTTTTTGGCTGAAGTAATAAGACCCATATTTTTTTGTTTATCCATTAGGGGGGGACCTACGATGTGTTTGTTAGGGTGGTCGAAATAAATGTAATATTTGTAAATTTTCGCAAAAAACACATTTTTCAAAAAATCATACCTGTAAGCCATTTTTAACCAATTTTAGCTGTCTTCGACGCAAATGGAATGTGATTAGAAAATTTCAAAAATATAGATGGACATCTAGAAAGGTGGTGTAAAAATTTACCGATAAATCCGATAAAAATATTTTCAAACATAAGCTCTTTGGTCCCGAGAATTTCAAAACAGCATTTAAAGTATTCATAAATACTTTACAAATATCAGGCTTGATTTTTGAGATTTGAAATATTTTTTCCACAAAAAAACTATCTAATCACCATTTATTTCTGTCCAAGAGAGCTAAAATCAGCTAAATGGCCGGAGAAATTATTTTGAAAATTTAGTTATGACGAAAATTAACGAACATTGCATTTTTTGGACCACCTTATCACATCGCAGGTCACCTAATGGCCTAGCAATAAAAAATACGGGTCTTATAATTTCAGCCAAGGAACTTTTACTTTAATTTTGGGCCCTATCGGATATAGTTTTTTACCTACAAACACAATTTTCGTTTTTTTTTGTATTGCAGTGTGTAAAGAATTTCTCGAACGTCCCCCTTTTTAGCTTAAATCACAAAATGCTACTGTAAACATACTCTCACACACACTTGCTCAACTTTCGTTGGACCTATTTGGTCTAAATAGCGCTTGTTATGCTTCTCGGCAGCACCCAGTTCGGTGAGTTTAGAATACCCTCGTGAACACTAAATATAGACTCAAATCGTTCGCTCACACATAACAGCGTCGTCACAGAAATTTTCCCATTTTCCGGCATATGTGCGTCTCCCGACGTTCGTTTTTCACTGCCCAAATGTAGGTCACTCGGTGGAAAACTGCTTTTGGTGCGGTTGAACAAGTGTCTTCCGGGATGATGATTGAGGGTGATGACTGATTTTTGACGATTTTTTTTAAAAAAATGCCACTTTTGTAATACGTTTCAATTTCGCCTCAAGATTTTTTATCGGCTCAATTTTGTGCTTGGTCATCCCGTGAAAAAAAAAAATGTTAAGATTTTCAATTTTAGACCTTGCCTTACACCCAAGCATGTGATTTTAGTGCCCTGCCTGCGACTTCATATATTCTCTCGTTTGCTCTAATTAGCTCTGTTTTGCTCTCGGCAGTCTCAAAATTTGCCTTTTGGCGCGTGTTTTATGGCTTTCCGCGTGTATTTCCCTTATAAAAATGCTCCCGCGACGTCTAACTTGATGAAATTGGTGGTAGGCTGTGGGAGACAGGGAGGAAAACTCTGAAAATACATTTTCCGCCTTATGGCGTGTGTTGTGTGCGATTTGTGGGAAATTTGTATTGTTTGTGTCAGCTCGGGTTTTGTGAGACTTACGGATGGTTTCCGAGAATGGATGAATTTGAGGGAATGTTTACACATTTTATGGCAAGGCGAGAAGCAGCAAAAATCATTGCGTCGGACGATTTCAAGTTTATGACTCAGTTTCCTTGAGCTGTTCTGCAAATCAGCTGTAAAGGGAGTAAATTCGAAAATTGGATTTAATTTTTTGGTCTTTTCCTTTTTTGACGAAAACAAAACAAAAACAAAATTCTTTGCAGTCAAATTTTGCAATCTTTCGAAAAAGTCATGCAAACATCTTCACGTGAGCATCAAAAAAGCAAATTTCAGCCAAAAAACCTTCACCATCCACTTCACAAAACTCTATACTATACCCCGAATACTACAACCTCCCGAGCTAACCCAAAGTCTTCCATTCAAATTTATGCAAATTCACACGGGGGTGATGTAATAAAAAAAAGCTCTCCTCCAGTTCGAAACACCCACGCCTCGACTGGTCACTGGCCGCGATGGCGTCTTCTTGGCGGATTTCTTCCGACTCTTCCACCTCTTATAGTGGGTGACCCCTAAATGTGTTGGAAAGTTCACTTTAAACTTTTTAGTATCCGCACATTCGTTGTTTTGTTGAGAATTCAAAATTAGTTTGCATTGCAATTAAATAAAATAAACTGAAAAAAATCTGTATGTGATTTAAAAATGTAATAGTTTGA
The DNA here is from genome assembly GCF_015732765.1 of Culex quinquefasciatus. NCBI lineage: Eukaryota > Metazoa > Arthropoda > Insecta > Diptera > Culicidae > Culex > Culex quinquefasciatus. The sequence continues at coordinate 55,417,525 of NC_051862.1, read as the reverse complement.
ATTAGTTATTTTTTCCAATATACAGCAATTCCCCACGAAAACAGCATGATTCGAAAAAAAGTTCTCCGATCGGATTCAAAATTTTTCTGGGGGATCCTTGGCTGAAATAATTAGACCTTTATTTTTTTGTTTGGCCATTAGGGTGACCTACGCCATGTTAGGGTGTTTCGAAAAATGGCAATTTTTGTCGCAAAAACCACTTTTTTCAAAAAAATCATATCTCCGCGCCAAAAAAAATCAAACCATCCACATTAACGACCCCCGGGTCTTTTGTGGTCTCTATTGCAAGTTTCTGCTCGAACCTAGGAGTCCGAAGGCTTGAATGGGGAGAGCACCCAAACCTCTTTTTACTCCAAGGAACCTTCCACCCCAGTGTTTGAACTGACGACCTTTGGATTGCGAGTCCAACCGCCGCCAGCGATTCCACCGGAGTAGGCTTGGTTTGGTGTGTTGTTTGTACTTATGGCATGGAGACGACTCCTACACCTGGAATGACTTAACGGCCTAACAGCCAAGGCCGGGGCCGACATTTTACTTCCTCATCCGATGGAAGGTTGCAGCAGATGGGAATCGAACCCAGAATCATCCGCTTACAAAGCGGACAGCGTAACCATTCGGCCACGCACTGCCACTTCATCCGATTTTAGCTGTCCTAGACGCTAAAGAAAGGTGATTAGTTTGGCTATTTGGGAAAAATAGTAAGAAGTTTCAAAAATCTAGCTTAACATTTGAAAAGGTTGAATGAAAACATAAAATGCTGTTTTGAAGGTCTCGGGACCAAAGAGCCTTTGTCTGAAAATATTTTCATCGGATTCCTTAGAAAATTTCACATAACATATCAAAAAATGGTGAAGTTATGTTATCGATACTCTGAGATACGATTTTTTGAAAATAAAAACTAGATTTTTCGACGCGCCACGCGCAAAAATGGGAAAATGACGAAAACGGGAAAAAATCAACTTTTTTCACTAAAACTGCGATAACTTTAAAATTTCAGCGATGACCTATACATGTTAAAATACCAAAATTTTCGTAATTAAATGACGCAACTTTTGGTACCATAACATCAATAGGTCATCGCTGAAATTTTGAAATTATCGCATTTTTAGTGAAAAAAGTCGATTTTTTCCCGTTTTCGTCATTTTCCCATTTTTGCGCGTGGCGCGTCGAAAAATCCAGCTTTAATTTTCAAAAAATCGTATCTTAGAGTATCGATAACATAACTTCACCATTTTTTGATATGTTATGTGAAATTTTTCGAGGAATCCGATAAAAATACTTTCATACATAGGCTCTTTGGTCCCGAGACCTTCAAAACAGCATTTAAGTTTTCATACGACCTTTTCAAATGTTAAGCTAAATTTTTGAAACTTCTTACTATTTTTCCCAAATAGCCCAACTAATCACCTTTCTTTTGCGTCTAAGACAGCTAAAATCAGATGAAATGGCGCGGAGATATGACTTTTTGAAAAAAAATAGTTTTTGCGAAAATCGACGAAAATTGCCATTTTTCGAAACACCCTAACACGGCGTAGGTCACCATAATGGCCAAACAAAAAAATACGGGTCTAATTATTTCGGCCAAGGATCCCCCAGAAAAAAATTGAGCTCGATCGGAGAACTTTTTTTTCGAATCATGCTGTTTTCGTGGGGAATTGCTGTATAGTAATTAGAAGAAAATTAAGATTTGTAAGCATTTAAAAATTGCCGTTTATATTTAAAACAGGTCAGTTCAAAATATTCTCTGAAATTACAAAATTTCATTCAACTTTAAAAATAATGTGTATCTTCATCAATTAATCAGATTGTTTTTACTTTTAGTATTTTATATTCAATATTTTAAAATGGTAATATTTTAAATTTTTTACTGTGTACAAAAATATTTAAAAAAATTCATGCCACATTATCATAGATCTTTGAAAAAAGAAATTTGTTGAAAAAAAAAGGATCATTCCTATGATCATACATTCCTTTGTTTATAATTGTAGAGAATGAATTTTAATTTGAAGAGTAATTTTTCTTTTGTGATGTTTAGTTTCATTAATATTAACAAGGTATTTTTTTCAAGATTTTCATGATTTGTGTGATTCCTTAAATTTTGCATTTTATTGTGTAGTTACAGTGCACAGTGGTCCAGATTGCAAAATTAAGTGGAAAATGGATTTTCCGAAAAATTGTGAAGTTTTGGAGCATTGGTTTCTTTAGAAGAATTGTTGAAAATAGAATTGGGTAGAAAATTAGAGTGGTTCACGATTAGGGTGATTTTGAAAATTTAAGTTTACAAGAATATTGTTTGGGAATTTTTTTCGTCTTCTTAAAAGTTGTTGGGCTTGGAATTTCATTGCAAACTGGTGCTTAACATTTGGCTTGCGCCTTTTCAATAAAAAATCCCAAAAATATTCCTGTAAAGTTAGATTTTCAATATCACCCTGATCGTGAACCACCCTAATTTTCAATCAAACCGAATATTGTCCTTTTTCATATGCAACTACTCTTCTCAAGACACCAAAGCTCCAAAACTTCACCATTTTTCGGAAAATCCATTTTTCACTTAATTTTGCGATCTGGATCACTGTGCAGGGTTTAGTTTTATTTTCCGTTTTTTTTTCTGCTGTTAGATCATTTTTATTTGTATCTATTTTTTATAAATCCAAACAAACTTTTTTTGCAATTGTGTTACTTACTATTCCTATCATTCTCAAATGAAGAAACGTCCTACTTTACATCGTCAAAAATAACAGTTCTGAAAAGTACTTTTCAGCACATAATCGTTTCACCTCGTTAGCTTAAACTGATTTTAAATTCGTTAAATAAAATGTAATGCTTGCAAAAACAGTTTATTTTTAGAGATCAAACTGGCATTTTTTAAGACTGACATTTTAAATTTTAATCATTTGGAATAATGAATGGATCAAATCTTTAAAACGTATTTTGTTTGCATAATTTCATAACAAAATGTTTGGCATAAAACGTTTTCATATGCAAAATACAAAAAAAAATAATTTGTCAAGTTTGCGTTTTTCTAAAAAAAAAAGTAATCAAGTTCAACCATTTCTAAAACCTAATGAATAAGTTTACAACAATTTGTAAAGAGTTATAATTAAACGCAAAATTATACATGTTAAGATTTCCTCATTTTTTCAACTTTCCGTGCCGATTTCCGGCACGAGCCATGCCCCCAAAAGGCACATAAAAGTCGCATCGTTTTCATGCAAAATTTGGCTACATCTTCGCAGTAACAATATTAAAAATGACTGCAAGCAAAATAAAAGTGACGCACGTTAACGGCCAACGCCACACACCACCAATCGGTAAGGTTTGGCCCCAAATTGTTGCTCCCATGGGGCAACTGTTTCGTCCAACGACTTTATGGGACCTCTTATCTTGACCTGCGCGCCGAGGAGGTTCGAATCTTAACTCGCTTTAACAGCCGTATTGAAATGTTTAAAACCTTATAACAACGTGAACTTTATGGCACTGATTAGTGTAGCAGTCTTTTTTTTTGGCATAGAGAGGCTTTGGGTCCACTCCCCACACTCGCGCGCCAATTTTACGACCTTTTGTCTCAGGTTTTATTTGGACTCCGCGGGGAAAGTCTCCTCTGTCAAGTTCTGCGCTGTGACAAAACTGAACGAAAAATATAGAGAAAAAAAAAATCATGAATGGACCTCACCAGTTATGATTCATCTTCAGGTTTTGAGCTTGAGATGATACTTGGTTTTTCGGGCTGGGGGGAAGGGGGCGGTTGACTTAAGGTGACTTAAGGTAGGTGGAGGAGAGCAGCCGGTCAAAAGCGTCTCAGAAGCGGTTTTGTCGCGTGTGGGATGTTTGGGTTAATGGATTTTGACTTTTTTGTGTGAATTTTTTTTCTGCTAGGTTGGTTTTAGAGTGGATTGTTGTCTGTTTATTTTTTATGGGTGCCACTATTCCGAAGCTGCTGCTTCTGCTAGACTGCTGGGTTGAGGTTTTATAAGAGAAGAGTCGTAAAATTCGGATATTGTAAAGAGGCTGTGTGATCCACTTTTTGAGCCTAATGAGATGGGTTTAACATGAAGAGGAAACCATGATCGATTCGCTCAAGTTTTGCAACAAAGAGTGGCAAGCTTCAGTGTAGCTAGTGATATTAGGAAAAATGTTCTTAACATGTTTAACAATTTCTTAGTGTATTTGAAAATTGTGTCGATTTCCACACTATAACAACTCTTTTGTACATTTAAATTGAAAGCTTTCAAACCCTGAAAATATCTGCAAACAAGCCCTAAAAATTTCTGCAAGTGCGATAACTGGCCAAAGGGATTTCAAAATTTCAAATACAGTCATGCCTCGGTTTAGCACCGCGTATGGGGGAGGCGTGCATAACTGAAGCACAGAGCTTATGGGATTTTGGCTATATGGGAGACATTGGCTATAATCGTATGAAAAATCATGCAAACATCAAAAAAGTATAGTGTTTTGGAATCGGGATGATGACAGCTATTATTGTAATTAAACCAAAACAGAAGTTCTCCGATCGGGCTCAAATTTTTTCTGGGGGCTCCTTGGGCAAAATAATTAAACCCGTATTTTTTTGTTTGGCCATTAGGGTGACCTCGTGCTAGGGTGGTTCAAAAAATGGTAATTTTCGTCATTTTTCGCAAAAACCACTTTTTTCAAAAAATCATATCTCCGCGTCATTTCATCCGATTTTAGCTGTCTTAGATGCAAAAGAAAGGTGATAAAATTGGCTATTTGATAAAAATAGTAAGAAGTTTGAAAAAACTAAAAAAAGTCGTATGAAAACGTAAAATGGCGTTTTGACCGTATCTGGACCAAAGAGCCTACGTCTGAAAATATTTTTATCGGATTCCTCGGAAAATTTCACATAACATAAAAAAATTGGTAATGTCGAACCGTACGTTTCCGAGATATGATTTTTTGAAAATAAAAATAATTTTAAGTTATCGCAGTTTTAGTGAAAAAAGTTTGATTTTTTGTCGATTTCGGCATTTTTCTGTTTTTGCGCGTGGCGCGTCGAAAAACTCAGTTTTTATTTAAAAAAAAAATCATAACTCGGAAACGTACGGTTCGACATTACCATTTTTTTAATATGTTATGTGAAATTTCCCGAGGAATCAGACACGGTCAAAATGCCATTTTACGTTTTCATACTACTTTTTTAAATGTTAAGCTAAAGTTTGAAACTTTTTACTATTTTTCCCAAATAGCCAATTTCATCACCTTTATTTTGCGTCTAAGACAGCTAAAATCGTTTGAAATGACGCGGAGATATGATTTATTGAAAAGTGTTTTTTGCGAAAAATGACGAAAATTGACATTTTTCGAACCTCCCTAGCACGATGTAGGTCAACCTAATGGCCAAACAAGAAAAAGGGGTCTAATTATTTTGGCCAAGGATCCCCAAAAGAATAAATTTGATTCCGATCGGAAAACTTTTTTTTCGGTTTAGGCTCTTTTGAAATGGAATTGCTGTTTAGTTCAGGGTTGTTACGGACGGCGCGGATCGCGCGGATGGCGCGGATGGCGCGTATCGCGCGGATCTGGCGCGGATTTGCTGGCTAATTTTGTTCAGGCGCGGATTTCGCGCGGATAGCAATTTTCATAAATAAAATAATTGAGAACGATAGAATTTCTTTCAAGGTACAAAGGAAAATATTATAAGCAATTAAATAAATTCAATCTTTTTCTTTGAGTGCAAAAACATCAATTTCTAAAAAGTTGTTAATGAAGAATTTTTTTTCTGAAAACTATTCATTTTTTTTTCTCAATACGAATCTTTAAAAATAATCTTAAGGAGCGTTTATTTTTAAAAATGTATTGAGATTTTTTATTCTTATAGCAAACAATAAATATTGAGCGATCATATTAATTACAATTTCAAAATTACAAAATTCGAAAAATTTCAGAATTTCAAAAAGCTTTACTTCTTTTTAGATTTTTTAAGTTTTTTCAATCTTATATTTAAATTTTGAAATTTGTGGTTTATTAAAAAAAATAAAAGATTCTGTTGCCACTCTGATTAAGGTGGAATTGGTCCTACTCCCAATTATCAAAACATGACGAAATCCACTTAGCAATCTGCTAAAATCTCCGTCTAAAATTGAAAATTTCAGAATTTACATATTCAATTAAACAAAAAAAAATAGAATTCATAAATTTAAATTGCCAAAACATGCAGACTCAAAAACGATCCTAAATTCTCACATTGAAAAATTTAAAAAAAATAACATGGATTTTTTTCTAATTCTTAAATTCTTATTTTTTATGAAAGTTCTTTAGTTATTCAATTATTTATTTATTAAGTTTTTAAATTTTTAAATTATTGAATTTTTAAATTATTGAATTTTTAAATTATTGAATTTTTAAATTAATCAATAATTAAATTATTAAATTATTAAATAATTGAATTATTGAATTATTAAATTATTAAATAATTAAATTATTAAATTATTAAATTATTAAATTATTAAATAATTAAATTATTAAATTATTAAATTATTAAATTATTAAATTATTAAATTATTAAATTATTAAATTATTAAATTATTAAATTATTAAATTATTAAATTATTAAATTATTAAATTATTAAATTATTAAATTATTAAATTATTAAATTATTAAATTATTAAATTATTAAATTATTAAATTATTAAATTATTAAATTATTAAATTATTAAATTATTAAATTATTAAATTATTAAATTATTAAATTATTAAATTATTAAATTATTAAATTATTAAATTATTAAATTATTAAATTATTAAATTATTAAATTATTAAATTATTAAATTATTAAATTATTAAATTATTAAATTATTAAATTATTAAATTATTAAATTATTAAATTATTAAATTATTAAATTATTAAATTATTAAATAAATTATTAAATTATTAAATTATTAAATTATTAAATTATTAAATTATTAAATTATTAAATTATTAAATTATTAAATTATTAAATTATTAAACTATTAAATTATTAAATTATTAAATTATTAAATTATTAAATTATTAAATTATTAAATTATTAAATTATTAAATTATTAAATTATTAAATTATTAAATTATTAAATTATTAAATTATTAAATTATTAAATTATTAAATTATTAAATTATTAAATTATTAAATTATTAAATTATTAAATTATTAAATTATTAAATTATTAAATTATTAAATTATTAAATTATTAAATTATTAAATTATTAAATTATTAAATTATTAAATTATTAAATTATTAAATTATTAAATTATTAAATTATTAAATTATTAAATTATTAAATTATTAAATTATTAAATTATTAAATTGTTAAATTATTAAATTATTAAATTATTAAATTATTAAATTATTAAATTATTTAATTATTAAATTATTAAATTATTAAATTATTAAATTATTAAATTATTTAATTATTAAATTATTAAATTATTAAATTATTAAATTATTAAATTATTAAATTATTAAATTATTAAATTATTAAATTATTAAATTATTAAATTATTAAATTATTAAATTATTAAATTATTAAATTATTAAATTATTAAATTATTAAATTATTAAATTATTAAATTATTAAATTATTAAATTATTAAATTATTAAATTATTAAATTATTAAATTATTAAATTATTAAATAATTAAATTATTAAATTATTAAATTATTAAATTATTAAATTATTAAATTTTTAAATTATTAAATTATTAAATTATTAAATTATTAAATTATTAAATTATTAAATTATTAAATTATTAAATTATTAAATTATTAAATTATTAAATTATTAAATTATTAATAATTTAATAATTTATTATTAAATTATTAAATTAATAAATTATTAAATTATTAAATTATTAAATATTTAATTATTAAATTATTAAATTATTCAATTATTCAATTATTCAATTATTCAATTATTCAATTATTAAATTATTAAATTATTAAATTATTAAATTATTAAATTATTAAATTATTAAATTATTAAATTATTAAATTATTAAATTATTAAATTATTAAATTATTAAATTATTAAATTATTAAATTATTAAATTATTAAATTATTAAATTATTAAATTATTAAATTATTAAATTATTAAATTATTAAATTATTAAATTATTAAATTATTAAATTATTAAATTATTAAATTATTAAATTATTAAATTATTAAATTATTAAATTATTAAATTATTAAATTATTAAATTATTAAATTATTAAATTATTAAATTATTAAATTATTAAATTATTAAATTATTAAATTATTAAATTATTAAATTAGGCTGGTTCAAATATTTTTAAAAGTTTTTGTCACCCCCCCTTCAAAATTGGCCCGAAAAATCAAGGGGCAAAAAAAAAAATTTTTACAATAAACTTCAAAATTTCAATGAAAATTCATGTGCAACCAGCTGAAATCAAATTAAAATACATTCTTCTGCGTTTAAAATCATTTTTAGCATGTTTGGGTTTATTAAAAAATCTTAAGATTTTTTGAAAATTTTCAATGCAAAAACTTTTTTTTCGATACAATTTTTGTTTTAGTCAGATCTTAGATTTTTTTTAAACTAATGATTGCAAAACAACTGAACTAGTGTAAAATGCATTTTAAAACACTTTTTTTATTTAAATGTAAAGACTATGGCTTGTTATTTCAATTTTTATATATTTTTATTTTTTTTTTTTTGCCCCCCCCCCTTGACCTCGGCCAGGGCCGAGGGACAAAAACTTTTTTAAATATTTGCATCGGCCTTATTAAATTATTAAATTATTAAATTTTTGGAGTCGTATTTTAGTTTAGAGAAATTTAGAGAAGAAAATAAAATAAATTTCGTGTTTCGATTTTCCAGCGTAAAATTTTGGTGGGAATTATCAAGTACAAAATCCCTATATTTTATTATTTGGTTGTTTATTTTAGGGTTTTAAATTTTTTTAAGTTTTGAATTTAAATTTTTTTTTCCTGAATTTGTTTTTAAAGCAACGATATTTAAAGTGTTACAAAAAATGTTAATATTGTTTCAGAAATGGCTGAAAAGGTTCCACTTGGCGCAGGTGGGATATGAATCCACAACTGATCAACGGATCAGTAATGCTTTCTGTATTATTCTTTATTCGTTTAAAATTTTATTCATTATGTTACTCTCTTCTAGTTTGTCGCGATTTTTTTATATGGCGCGGATTTCGCGCGGATTGGGTTTTGAGGTCGGCGCGGATCTGGCGCGGATTTTTTTTCGACTTTTCCGTAACAACCCTGTATGTGAATATTTTCACAAAAATACGTATTTTTCCTTTACTTTGAAAACGCAATTTTTTACTCAAAAAAACCTCAAGATATTTGTTATCGCAATATGGGTATTAAATGATCGTATTTTTACAATACATTCCTAATGTCATACATTTTTTAAAAAGTACTAAAAATGTTCACATAAATAGGTATTTTAGAAAAAAATACTCAAAATTCCAGGTTTTTCATAGTTGGTATCAAAAGCCTGGGATTTTTTTCAAAAATTTCTAATGTAATTACATCATTTTTTTGAAAATACTATTTTTTGCAACATGGGTATCAATTGATCGAAATTTGTCATACATTTCGAATGTAATAACAACCTTTAATGAAAATACTCAAAATGTTCACAAAACTACGTATTTTCGAACAAAAATTTCAGTTAGGTAACACATAATCGGATATTTTTTTTTCAAACATTTCAAATGTAATGAATTTTGAAACTTTGTAATTTTGAGCAATTTTTCGAAAATAAGTAGTTTTGCAAAAATTTTATGTATTTTCAAAATTTGTGTTACAACTTTGGAAATATTTGAAAAAATCCGATCGTTTGATATCCATATTGTAAAAAACTGAAATTTTAAGTGTTTTTTTTTTTCAGAAATATGTAGTTTCGTGAAATTTTTCAGTATTTAAAAGTGTGATACTATATTCGAAATGCATGAAAAAATCTCAATCATTTGATACTTATATGGGTAATTCTCTACCAACTCACACGAAATCGGGAAAAGTTGCCCCGACCCCTCTTCGATTTGCGTGAAACTTTGTCCTAAGGGGTAACTTTTGTCCCTGATCACGAATCCGAGGTCCGTTTTTTGATATCTCGTGACGGAGGGGCGGTACGACCCCTTCCATTTTGAACATGCGAAAAAGAGGTGTTTTTCAACAATTTGCAGCCTGAAACGGTGATGAGATAGAAATTTGGTGTCAAAGGGACTTTTATGTAAAATTAGACGCCCGATTTGATGGCGTACTCAGAATTCCGAAAAACGTATTTTCATCGAAAAAACACTAAAAAAGTTTTAAAAATTCTCCCATTTTCCGTTACTCGACTGTAAAAAATTTTGGAACATGTCATTTTATGGGAAATTTAATGTACTTTTCGAATCTACATTGTCCCAGAAGGGTCATTTTTTCATTTAGAACAAAATTTTTCATTTTAAAATTTCGTGTTTTTTCTAACTTTGCAGGGTTATTTTTTAGAGTGTAACAATGTTCTACAAAGTTGTAGAGCAGACAATTACAAAAATTTTGATGTATAGACATAAGGGGTTTGCTTATAAACATCACGAGTTATCACGATTTTACGAAAAAAAGTTTTGAAAAAGTTAATTTTTGCGTTTCTCTTTGTTTCGTCGTCCGTGTCTGTCGCGGGTGACCATGAATGGCCATGATCGATGACGACCAACTTTTTCAAAACTTTTTTTCGTAAAATCGCGATAACTCGTGATGGTTATAAGCAAACCCCTTATGTCTATATATCAAAATTTTTGCAATTGTCTGCTCTATAACTTTGTGGAACATTGTTACACTCTAAAAAATAACCCTGCAAAGTTAGAAAAAACACGAAATTTTAAAATGAAAAATTTTGTTCTAAATGAAAAAATGACCCTTCTGGGACAATGTAGATTCGAAAAGTACATTAAATTTCCCATAAAATGACATGTTCCAAAATTTTTACAGTCGAGTAACGGAAAATGGGAGAATTTTTAAAACTTTTTAGTGTTTTTTCGATAAAAATACGTTTATTCGGAATTCTGAGTACGCCATCAAATCGGGCGTCTAATTTTACACAAAAGTCCCTTTGACACCAAATTTCTATCTCATCACCGTTTCAGGCTGCAAATTATTGAAAAACACCTCTTTTTTCACATGTTCAAAAATGGAAGGGGTCGTACCGCTCCTCCGTCACGAGATATCAAAAAACGGACCTCGGATTCGTGATCAGGGACAAAAGTTACCCCTTAGGACAAAGTTTCACGCAAATCGAAGAGGGGTCGGGGCAACTGCTGTGTGAGTTGGCGGAGAATTACCCATATTGAAAAAAACTGAAACTTTAAGTATTTAATTTTAAAAATACGTAGTGTTGCGAAATTTAAAAAAATGTTGTTATTACATTCAAAATGTATAAAAAAAACGATCGTTTGATACCCATAATGTGAAAAAAGAAATTTTGGGTATTTTTTTTTCAAAAATGCGTAGTTTGGTGAAAAATTTCAGTATTATCAAACATTTGTGATAATACTATCGAAATGCACGAAAAATCCCGATCTTTTGATTCCTATATATCAAAAAACTTAAATTTTGGTATGGTTTTTTTCAATTTGAATTTTTTAGTTTAAAAAAAATACATTCGAAATGTATGTAAATTCCCGATCATTTGATATCAATAATTTTGAGTATTTTTTTGAGAAATATTGTACGTATTTGGGAAAAATTTCATGTAATTATAAGTGCACTATAATAACACTATAGAGCCATTCCAGCTCAAATCTGGAATTTTTCTGGTACTTTTGTACCCGACCCTCTCCGATTTCAATGAAACTTTGTAGACATTTTATCCTAGGCCTATAAAAGCCATTTTTGTGTATATGGAGCCAATTTCACTCGAAAGTGACATTTGAGATGGGCGTAAAGTTTTTAGATATTTTTGTATTCTGTAATTTAAAAATGACTGTATCTCAAAGCCGTTGCATCGTACCAAAAAGTTGTCAGATAAAAACTTGTAGGAAATTGGACGGGCTTTCTGAAAAAAATACACGGAAAGAAAAATACACGCCACTTATATGAGATTTTTCAGTTTTTAAGTATAAAAGTTAAATTTGATGGTGATGTCACGATTTTTTTCGGGCAAATTTTTTGAGGAAATAGCGTAAAATATTACAAAAAGACTCACGAAAAAAGCAGGATGGTATGTCTCTCCTAAAAAAATACAAAAATTATTTTCTAAACCTGTTTTTTGAAAAGTGGTCTAAACGTCAAAACTTTCAAAAACCGATAAAGAGGAATCGAATTTCCAGACAATTTTACATAAAAGTCTCCATATTGACCATTGTTTTAAGTCCAATCCTTGCGAAGTTACAGCGGTTTTAAAAATAAAAATGTCGAAAAAACAGCTTTTTTGGTGGTTTTTAGCATTTTCTATATGCCAGACTTGATTTTTCAGCCTCGAAAATAGTTTTGCTGGAAAGCTCGACAAATTTCTCATAAGTTTGACTTTGACAGCTTTTTTTCCTTTTTATTTTGTGATATGTTTTAGGGGACATTAAATGCCAAATTTTCAGAAATTTCCAGAATGTGCAAAATGTCTTTGAATGAGTTATGAATTTTAAAATCAATACTGATTTTTTCAAAAAGTCGAAATATTGTTCGCATTTTTTTAATGAAGACTAACATTTCAAAAAAGTGTAACATTTAATGTTTGGCTCTGTTGAAATGTTAGTCTTGATTAAAAAAAATGAAAATATTGCTTTCGAAAAGATCGGACAATTTCACGAATGTTTTATGTTTTAACATTGAAAATCGGACCATTAGTGGCTGAGATATCGATATTAGAAAAAGGTGAGTTGTTTGGGTAAGACGTAGAAAATAAAATTTTCCTGTTTTTAAACCTTTGCATTGCAATATCTCAGGCACTAAGGATCGTATCAACAAAGTTTATGAAAGCAAATTTTAAAAAAAAATCCGCAGTTTTTCAATAAATATTTTTTCAGATGTTCGCAAACAAATCGATCAAAAAATTCCTTCAAAAGATACAGATTTTTTGATTTTCATGTATCATTTTTGTATGGACAGCTGCCAAATTTGTATGGAAAATTATATGGACAAACTTATGATGCAAAATGGATTTTTAGGCAAACCGAAAAAGCTACAGCCGGATTAAATAATACAAAATATAAAAGTATTCCGAGTGTTTAAGTTATAAAAGTCTGATGAAATCAGAATCTGGTTCTTTGAAACTTATTTAATTTAAAATAATTAAACTCATTGATTCAAGTGAAAATTTAATCGCGTTAATCTCATTGTATATTTAATTAGTCGCCTCAGGTTTTAAGTATCCCTTTCGAGAGAAGGAGGAGTTGCCTGTTCACCCAACCCACACACAATCGTTAGTAGCCAGAAGCTTATCACTCAATCAACCGTCGTACTGGCTGGCCACAGTCCAACCGGCCCAATCCAAACTAGGAAGGAAACGATCGTAAAGAATTAATTTATTGACCACTTGCAAACTGCAAACTTCCTCCCGCCGAGGGGTCTCTCCAACACAAAAACGCGTATCGAATCGGTAATTATCGATTGATGACTGATTAAAACGTATTTACATAAATAAATAATTAGTATTCCAGCGAGCGAACTCAAGAGTTGAGCTTTTTTTTATTTTTGCGCCAGAAGGAGTGGGTTTTTGCGCAGACACTTAATTTCTCCAATTCATTCCGAAAGCTTAGAATTTGTGGTTCCTGGGGCGACAAGACACCGTTTTTCGTGGGATCCGAAAACAGATCTGCGAGATGTGGCGTGGCGTCCCACACTTGTGTTGTAGATTGTGAGGTTTTGGCACAAACTGGTTCCGATGGGGTGCGTGGGTGAACGATGGTGCCAGCGTTGCGGTCAACGCATAAAGGAAGTTGGAAATGGTTCACAGAAGCAGCGTACAGCTTAAGGGAAAGACGTATGTAGAAAAAAATGGAACAAGTTTTACGCGGTCAAGAGCCGCGGGTCGGCCTGAACACTATTGTCGCCATTGACGTAAAAGGACTGTGGGAATCTTTGGCTTGAAGAGCTGGGTTGACTTTGTGGAGGATCATCTTCAACGGTGACAATTTTGAAGTTCAAGAGGAAAAATCTAAATTACGTTTGTAAATGCAAAATCCGTTGCTTCATTACTAAGAATCATTTTACTCATAGAGATACCTTCGAAATATTTATCTATACCAAGTTATGCCAGTTTCAATTTAATCCTTTTGAGGTAAAATTTTTGAACAGCAAAAACATGTTCTTCTCAATTTTTTGACTGATCGCCGAACACGAATGTACACTTTCGTTGTTAGATCCCGCAGGTCATCCGTCATCCAACTTCCGCCATAACTCTTCCCGATCACCACAACCCGAGTGCCACTTGGGGACCATGTTCCGAACAATTATCCGGCGTGGGTGTGGAGTTCGCTTCGCTTTCGGGATCGTCTCTCTCGAGAGCGGAATTCTGGCCTGCCATAAATAAGCCAATAAATTAAATGTAATTAGTCTTTCCACTCTCGCTCGCTCGACCAACTCGTCGTCCATCTTTATTTTTTTTTTTTTTGGATCTCTCGCCGCGGCCAGTCAGGAATAAATTATTGTGCTGTCCGTCGTCCGAAAGCACCCCACCGCCAGGGTTCCGTGCGCGGGGACCGCGAACTTCCCTCCCAGCGTGTGACATCAACGACTGTCACCGAGACTTCCAATTGGATGAGCCTAGACGTCGTTCGGTTCCGAACTTCTGCCCAAGACCCTCAAGGCAAAGGTTGGAGCATTTTCTACAATTTAGTATTTTAATACGCAAAAAAGCGTACAAAATCACAATTACTCTTCCAACCTTAATCTCCAAAACTCTGCCACCCACCCCCCTCTTTCGGGGGAGGTAGGAAAAATATCGCATCGAAGTTATGATTGGAACGCCCCCTTTTCCCACACCCTCCGGCGGTGGCGGCAACCAATTTGTCCGGCCAGTTGAGATCCGGTGGACAGACTTGTCGATTTTGCGCACGTTCCGCCGGGAGGAGCTGGAATTTTACGACCCCGGCCCATTGATTGGCCCAATTGGGTATGGTGTGTGTGCGGTGCTTTGACAATTCACCGGAACGCCTTATTGGATATTGACGGCCTGAAGATGGTTTGGGTAAACAAACCCCCTTGGGAGGGGTTGGTTCGGGGTGGGTTTCATTTAGAATTCCAGTGGAATATTGGTATTTAAAGACAAACGATGGAACCCCATTTGAATGTAAGCAAAACGGTGGACGTTACTGGAATTAGCAAACGAATTGAATTCCTTTGATTGGCAAGACATGAAATGATCGGAAACAGCTTTGAAATTAACGATTTTTATAAAGTTACATCTAATGTTCCAATTGTTTTACTTTGAAATTTGCAATCTTTTAGAAGTGTTTCAAATTATCAGTTGTTTACAATCTAATCTAATCAGCACTCTTTTTGTCATTTATTAACCAGGGATGCCAGGTCTAGTGGAAGTCGAATTCGTAGACTTGTTCAAAAAAATTCTCCAGGTGGTTTGTGTCTTCGGAACCCAATTTTTTTTCTAGCTGTGGGTTAAAGAATTTTCAAAACAAATAGTTTACTTTTTAAAAAAGATTCATAAATATGTTGAAATATATTCTACAAAAAAAACATGATGAGTTTATCTTCAGATTTTCCTCTATTTTTCTTTAAAAACTGTACAAAGTAACATCCAAATCAAATATTTCTAGGAATAAGCATCTATGTGTTTCTTATTTGTCGAGGCAATTGTCATAAGAATGGCATATTAGCTGTTTGTTTTCTTTCACATCGACAACTAAAAATTAACAATATTTTATTCAAATTTCATTAGGTTAAACATAAATTGGGTTATTACTAATTTTATTTAAAATAATTTTCCCTCGGCTCTGGACAAGGTCAAAGAGGGGCATTCAAATAATTTCAAATTTCAAACCTTATGTTCAATTTTTGGAAACAAAAATTGTTTCTGTTCAAAACCTACAAAATTTTAGTGAATTTTTGAAAATATATTTTTCCTGAAGTATTTGTCTTTTTTCCCATCAAACAAATTTAAAATTACAATAGAATTGTCTAGTAACCAAAATGCGAAAAAAAAACTGTTCATGAAAGTTTTACCAAATTTCAAAATATATTTGAACAAACGCAATGTTGTGTTAATTGCACTCTTTTTTCTAGAAAATTCTTTTTAAAGAGAAAATTGTTCACCATAATTAACTACTTTATTTTCAAGTGTTATTCCCATTTATGTTTAACAATTTGATATACTTATTGCATAACTCAAATGACATTTGCAACGTTTCCAAGTGGTTTACATATAATTGTTTATCTATTTTTTCCGATCAATTTGGTCTGTCGGCAAAGTTATATACATTTCTCTAAATCTCTAACAATTTTTTTTTGTAATTTACTTTTAATTACCGAAAGTTGAATTCCCACAATTTTCGAAATTTGTTTATATGTTTTGGCCACCGACTAATACATTTTTGAAGCAATATTGATTTAAAATATCAAATTTCAAGCTAATCATTTTTACTTCACTTTTGAAAGTGGAATGAAATTTGCTTTTAGGCCATAGCAAATATTTTTTCATGTCTATGTCTCTTGACTCTGACCAAAGTTGAAAGGAGTGGGGTGGGGGATAACAAAGTTAAAAAAAATTCGAGCCATAATACAAACTGCTATCGAGATCCAAAATATTGAAGAATTGCCGATTTTTTTTTTGCGGAAAAGAAAAGTTTTTGCGATACTGTAGTTCGAAATTTAATAAAAATCATAAATATTTTTAACGAGCACAAACAAGCTTAATATGATTATCAATGCAGAAAAATGCAGTTTAGACTGCTTTCAGTTGATAAGACTTCTATTTTTATAAAAAAGAAAGTTTAAAAAATATTTGAAAATTATCGGCCTAGCAAAAAAGAATCACTGTATGCGTGTCCATTTCTGAAAAATAAAAATATATTCATAAATTATTCTTTGAAATCGTCTAATAAACATTGATGATTTATCTTCTCTTTCCTCTGATAAATATGTATAAACGATAAAAAAAATGTTTTGAAAATGTCACCTAAACACCAATTTCATGTTTATTTGTATTGAAGTTAAACCTTTGCTTCGTCAAATATTATTTGATTTCTGAAATTAGTAAATTTCCTAAAATAATAGTCCTAAGAACGTAAATTTCCACACTGTGCTCCAATCATCTTTTTGGAAATACATATCATTGGAATTATTTTTCAAAAATAAAAAAAAGTATATTTTATTTTTTAAACTTAATAATAAATGAATGCGTATAAACATGTTTGAAGTATTTTTCATTTTTTTTTAATTATTTCATAAATTGCAATTTAATGTTGTTTTTTTTAATTGTAAGCATTGACAAATTTGTTCAGCAATATTAACAATAATATTCATAACACTGGAAACAGATTTTGCACCATCATGCACTTTGACTCAAACGATCTTTCTTCAGCTCCTTTTTTTTAAATAAACCTACTTTTGCGCTAAATTTTGTTTAATTCCTCCCATGTTTATTAAATTTTTTGCAATGTTTGACTATTTTTTTGTCTTTAAAACGTTGTAGAATTTATACCTCATCTTTTACTAGAATTTCAAAATGAAAAAGTAAGCGAGGTTCACGGATATGTTACTTTCGAGCACATCAATCGTAATTTTATGTACTATGGCTCCAGAAGCCTGAAATTTGAGCTCATTGGTTAAGGTTTAGTTTTAGTGGGACATGAAGATAGTATGGTACTTTTATTTATTTACTGAGGCATCTCACGTAAAAGCGGCCAGGCCTACTATGTAAAGTTGTATCGCAGAGAGATGATTTGTTGAAGTGGGTTCTGTTTGAGAACAGAGTGTTTGAACAACAGCACAATTTTGAATCGACAGGAGAGGAAGAAGCGTGGGGACCATACGCTCCAAGATTTTTGGTTGTATTCGTTGGGAGCACCATGCTAAGAAGGTTTGGTCCTCCGGGACCCTCTGGGATGGAACATTGTATTTCCACGAATGACAATATTTGCCGTGGTTATAGCGCTGGTCGCTCTCTGTAATAGTATTCCTACTTCAAGTCCAAGCCCGCCAAGTCGTCATGGCCTAGTGGTTAGTGTTTTCTGCTTACCAACCCAAAGGACGAGGGATCGAACCTCGCTTCGAGCGACTTTGATTTTTCGTATGAACGAAAAATCATCATTTCAAATTTCTGTGTTCTTAACTTTCTCGTTGGGAGCAGATGGAAATCAACCCCAGAACCATTCGATCAGTCACGGCTGCTCCAGAAATCAGGTTAACCAAGATTAACAAATAAACTCATTTTTAAATCTCTGAGTAACCGTGGCCGTAAGGTTTTTATTTGGCTAGTAAGCCGAAAGCAATGGGTTCGATTCCTGGCTCAGAATATTCAAATTCCTTCCATAGCTAACAAGCTCATTAGGAATACTGACTGCTTGGGGTGGATGTTTAAGCTAGCGGCGCACCGAGTTTGAAATTCCCGAACCGGAGTAATACACTTAATAAAAACAATCTTTTTACTCGGCAAAGCCCTCGTGGCGATTTGGCACGCGTCCGTTTCCTTCAACTCTTTTTTTCCCCTTTCCTGATCTTCAGGGTGTGTGTGTGTTGTCCCCATGTTCCATCTCTGACCCGCGATCCTCATCGGGTCGAGGATGAGGATCTTCATCGCCTCACTTTTGCACCTTTTGCTGCCCGCAAGGCAAGTCGGATTCGCACACGTCGCCTTTCAAAAAAGATTTCGTTACTTTTCATAACAACTCTCTTTTCTTTTTCACACTCCGAGGAGGTCACCCCGTGTTGGCCGGCATGTTTTCCCGTTCCCCGCCCCTCCCTCAACAGCAGGTCCTCCGGAGTTCCGGAATGACCACCGTTACTGTTGGCCGTTATTTGTTTTGGGATGCCTTTAAAATCTCACTTTTTATTAATGTTTTATCATGAGGCGTCGGACTTGAGGATTTCTTCAGCGGTTTACCTTTTTTTTCTCTCTCGGTGTTGCTTTCTTTCTCCTGGTCCGATTTTTTTTTGCCTTTTGGGTTTTGTTCCTCGCAGAGACTTCCAACCTCCTACTCACTTCTTCATTTCTTGAAGCTTTTTTTTTGGTTGGGTCTCTCGCTCCCTCAAGCTGATAAAACAAACATCTTATAAAGTGCTGAAATATATTAGACCCCATGCCGGGAGGGGGCCGCCGTCGTGGCCCCCGATTATTGGCAGAAAGGCGCGAAAGGTTATACGCTACCATTGAGCAGCTGTCAGAAATTTTGACAGTAACAAGTTGTGCAATTTCCTGGCACGGGGGACCCCTGCTCGCCCCACTCGCAGTCAGGTTCTTTTTTGTTGATTTTGCTGCTGCCTGTCGAAGATATTGGCAAATGTATCGATCGATGGCCCAGCGGCCAACTTTTGAAAAATAAAACACACACGAAATGTTTGAAAGAGGGGAAAACGAAGAGTAATGGAATGTTATCAGCTGTGTGTGGTGGGTTCTCCTTTGAGGGGGGTTGATGGAGTCCCGCAGATAAGAAAGATTGATTGTTGGTGAAACGGTTTAGCCAACATCCTACGGCATGGGATCTCCTGGTTTGAGTTACTTATAGAAATTTCCTTTTTTGGAATTTCTCTACAAAAAAAAAACAAATTATTCACTCCACAACATTGCCTTGGCGTTCTCGATTGCGAGATTCCTACTCGAAACTAGGTGTCCGCAGGCTTGATTGTTGAGGCAATTGCAAACCTCTTTTTACACCTAAGGTTCCATCCACCCCGGGATTCGAACTGACGACCTTTGGATTGTTAGGACCCAGGGAGACGACTCCTACACCTGGATTGAGCTAATGACCTAACCCTCTAGGTTAGACCGGGGCCAACATTTACTTCCCCGTCCGACGGAAGGCGTGGTCAAACAAATCTCGTCTCGAAAAATGCCACCGGGACCGTCTGGGATCGAACCCAAGCCGACTGGGTGAGAGGCAACCACGCTTACCCCTACACCACGGTTCCTGGCTAATTTCGCTACAGTGATAGTCAAATAGATATACGAAGAGTTTAACAACAGGTGACGGTGATTAGATCGATGCAACACATGATTTATGGTTCTGGGTTGATGCAAAATAACAGCATGAATAAAATACATGAAAAAAACAAACAGCAAAGATTAGACAACCCTACCTAACTTTTTCACTGTAAAGGCAGAATGGCCTCGGTCATAAGTTTTTTTTTGTCATTCTAAAATAAACCTCTGACGACGACATAATGCCGAAATTCCCTTAAGGTGAAGCGCAATGATGTCATTAAATCTTCGGATCTTCGGACCTTCGAATCTTAGAAGCTTTGAATCTTCGAAACTTTGAATCTTCAAATCTTTGATTCTTCAATTCAAATCATCAAATCATAGAATCTTCGGATCATCGAATCTTCAAACCTTCGAGTCTTCAAATCATAGAATCTTCGAATCGTCAAACCTTCGAATCTTCGGAACTTCGAATTTTAGGATTTTTGTTTCTCTGTATCATTGAATCTTCGCAACTTCTTTGAAATCTTTGGATCTTTCAATCTTAAGATCTTCGGATCTTGGAATCATCTAATCTTTGAGTCATCGAATCTTCTAACTGCAAACCTCTAATCTTCAAATATTCTAATCTTCGAATCGTCAAACCTTCGAATCGTCGGATCAACAAATATTTGGATTTTTGTATCTTCGAATCATAGAATCTTCGCTACTTCTTTGAAATCTTTAGATATTTGAATCTTCAGATTTTCGGTTCTTCGAATCTTCAGATTTTTGTATCTTCGAATCTTTGAATCATAGAATCTGCAAATCATATCTTCAAATCATCGAATCTTCGCTACTTTTTGAAATCTCTTTGAATATTCAGATCTTCGAATCTTCGTAACTGCAAACCTTTGAACCTTCGAATCTTGAAATATTCTTATCTTCGAATCTTAGAATCTTTGGATTTTTGTGCCTTCGATTCATAGAATCTTCATATCTACGAATTTTCTAATATTCCAATCTACGAATCATCAAACCTTCGAATCTTCGGATTTTTGTATCTTCGTATCATAGAACCTTAAAACTTTCCAATCTTCCAATATTCTTATCTTCGAATCGTCAAGTCTTTAAATCTTCGTTTTTTATATTCGAATCTTTGACTCAGAATCATTGCAACTTCAAATCTTTGGGGCCAAATCTCCGCCAACTCACACAGCAGTTGCCTCGACCCCTCTAGATTTGTGTGAAACTTTGTCCTAAGGGGTAACTTTTGTCCCTGATCACGAATCCGAGGTTCGTTTTTTGATATCTCGTGACGGAGGGGCGGTACGACCCCTTCCATTTTTGAACATGCGAAAAATGAGGTGTTTTAAAAAAAATTCAGCCTAAAACGGTGATGAGATAGAAATTTAGTGTCAAAGGGACTTTTATGTAAAATTAGACGCCCGATTTGATGGCTTACTCAGAATTCCTAAAAAACGTATTTTTCATCGAAGAAAACACTAGAAAATTTTAAAAATTCTCCCATTTCCCGCTTCTCGACTGTAAAAATTTTTGGAACATGTCATTTTATGGGAAATTTAATGTACTTTTCAAATCTACATTGACCCAGAAGGGTCATTTTTTATTTAGAACAAAATTTTTCATTTTAAAATTTCTTATTTTTTATAGCTTTGCCGGGTTATTTTTAGTGTGTAACAATGTTCTACAAAGTTGTAGAGCAGACAATTACAAAAAATTTAATATGTAGACATAAAAGGTTTGCTAATAAACATCACGAGTTATCGCGATTTTACAAAAAAAAAAAGTTTTGAAAATGTTGGTCGTCGTTGATCATGGCCGTTCATGGTCACCCGCGACAGACACGGACGATGAAACAAAGAGAAACGCAAAAAGTAACTTTTTCAAACCTTTTTTCAATGTTTATTAGCAAACCGCTTATGTCTATGTATTAAATTTTTTGTAATTGTCTGCTCTAAAACTTTGTAGAACATTGTTACACTCTAAAAAATAACCCTGCAAAGTTAGAAAAAACACGAAATTTTAAAATGAAAAATTTTGTTCTAAATGAAAAAATGACCCTTCTGGGTCAATGTAGACTCGAAAAGTACATTAAATTTCCCATAAAATGATATGTTCCAAAAAAAAATACAGTCAAGTAACGGAAAATGGGAGAATTTTTAAAACTTTTAAAGTGTTTTTTTCGATGAAAAATACGTTTTTTTCGGAATTCTGAGTACGCCATCAAATCGGGCGTCTAATTTTACATAAAAGTCCCTTTGACACCAAATTTCTATCTCATCACCGTTTCAGGCTGCAAATTATTGAAAAACAGCTCTTTTTTCGCATGTTCAAAAATGGAAGGGGTCGGGGCAAATTTTCCCGATTTCGTGTGAGCTAGTAGAGAATTACCCTTGGATCTTTGAATTTTCAGATCTTCGGATATTCGAATCTTCGGATCTTAGAATCTTTGAATCTTTGAATCTTCGAATCTTCAAACCTTCGAGTTTTCGAATCATAGCATATACGAATATTCTAATCTTTGGAACTTCAAACCGTCAAAGCTTCGAATCTTCGAATATTTTAATCATTGAATCGTCAAACCTTCGAATCATTGAATCTTCGGTTTTTTTTTATCTTCAAATCTATGATTCGTAACTTCAAATCTATGGATCTTCGGATTCAGATCTTCATATCTTCAAATCTTCCACTCTTCTTGGCAGGAACCCCCTTGAAGAGTATCGGTCTACTTCCTAAGGTGTCTAGGATCTAGCTTGTAATCATATCCTACCTTTCCCCAGTTATTCCAGATGCTTTATGCAAAACAAAGCCTAAATTAAAAGAGACCTAAACGATTGATTGCCATTAATTTCTCGAAATGTCTTCACGATCAATTTCCTCCTCCTCCTCCATTCAAGAAGAAAACATGTCTATAATAAACTCATCTCCCCAACTTCCCGTCCAATCGAAAACCATTCAACACACAATCCCATCAACGTTCCAGTTCACACGTGTGTCGGATTCCACGCAAACGTTAAAAGAACTCGACGGACTTTGTGGTAATCTGATGTCCCCTGGAACTCTCCCTTAAAATCCCTCCTCCTCGCACAGCACACGGAAGCAGTTCATTCGCGCTCATCTTGTTTGCCGGTTGATTGGGTGTTATTAATTAAGGTGATAATGATTATCGATCATTTTCACATTTCTCCACGGCGGCGGCGGTTGAGGAAACATGGAGGGCATAGCTGCTGCTACCTGCTGAAAGCCCATCGGCTGAAGCTTAAGTTGTTGCGACCACCAAGATGAGCGTCTTCCTCGCGCGCGTTGTGTCGCAGTGATAAATCGATTAGAGATAGTTTGTATGCTGCTGCTTCCTCTCCGAGGCCAAGTGGCGCTCTCGGACGCACAGTCCGGGCATTCTCCACATTCTACGGCAGATCCAATTCAATTTGGACCCGCGGTGAACGGTCGTAGATTGTTAGAGATTGGATGACTTCCTTCGGGGCTGAAGATTCGAAGAGTCTTGTGGGGAGACTTTGAAGTTCTTTGGACCACGGTGAGAGAAGGTCGCACCCAGGCGTGTTCCCAGATCTGTAATTATCATAAACGATTGCCTAATTGATTTGAATACATGAATATTAACTAAGAAGGTGCGCGCGCCCGCGCGACTTCTTGTGAGTTGAAGAAGTGATGGTCTGTCCTGAGAAGCGGGAGTCATTCCAAGGTGGTCGATGCGAGCGCGGAAGCTCTCGATAATGTATTTTTGTGACTTGGTGGATGGCCGAGGGCCGATGGCCCAAAGTTCGTCGCGGCATGATTGAGGAGAGTGGCGTCGATTAGAGATTCTATAAGTATCTGGGATTGATAAATTGTTGACGGATGAACGGCGTCTGTGTTAGGACTTTGCCGTGACTAATGGGTGAGGAGCCGTTGAGTAATCGTTTTTTGGAAGACGGGTTCGGCAAGTCACTTTCGTTTGGTAAATCTAGCTTCCTAGATGATGAATTCTGGATTTACGCTCAGCGACCCTGACTTTTCAATATTTCGGATCTTAATGATCTCTGTGATCTCAAAGTTACAGAAAAACTTAAGCATCTGACTCTAATATAAAATCCTGTATGATTTAACTACTCCACCTCTTCATTTTCAGACCTACAGGTCTTCAAAAAGTCCATAGAACCATTGTCCAAAACTAAAAATGACCATAATTGAGTTTTTGGTAACGTTGTTTGTCATATTGGTAATGTCTTTCACATAACAACCCCTTTCCACGAAGTTCATGATACAGCTCGATTCCGATCAATTTCAACCTCGAAAACTCAAAAACGTCCAGCTGACACGGAGCGCTGTCCCACATTTCAAGAAATGCACCCTCCCCTCAAATGACTTGCACCACTTTGCGTATGTGCAGCCGATTTACCTCAATCATATGCAATCGACAACGCAAAGTGCAACAGTCATTCCCACTCGCCAGTCCGTTACGAGTCCGGACGGTGTGTTATTAATCGCATCCACTAGGTTTACTCCCTTTTGCCCAGGAGAAGGATGGACGGATTCCATTCTCCGCGGCAAGTGATCATTCAGCGAGCCCCGTTCACTCCCATTCAGAACAACCAGCTGAACTGATGATGCTTAATCTCCCGAACGAGCACTTTTCACATCTTTATCACCACAAATGCTCGCAAATAACTGCCCAGACGACGATCTGCGCAGTTACAACTGCTTCCTCTTCCCAGCAGCAACGGGGGGAGAAGCCCGCCACTCATAGATGTCATCATTAGCCAATTATAGATAGAGTCATAATATATTTTATTGCCTGCTGCCTGCCGGGCGCGAGTCCGTCCGACCGAACACTTCCTTCAGTTATAGCTCTGGCTTTTTTTTCATAACTTTTATTTTCATTTTTATGAGCCCAAGATTAGCGTGCTGCTCCCGGCCCGGAGACCTCATCGCTCCAGAGGTGAAGACATGCATGCCTTCTTGAAAGCCTTAGCGTCACCAGTTAGTCCTAGGTCTCGGTGATCATCAACACTCGCAGTTGGAAGAGCGAGCTAGCAAACCATTTCTCCACGGCGCATCTCATCATCGCCGTCATTACTGTGGGTAGTACCTACGACTCGTGCGCGCGCGTGTCGTAAGAAGTACTCGAGGTGCAGCTACCGAGATTGTGGGTTGAGATTTGTGTACTTGGGAGTCTAGCAGGGATGCCGGGTGCGATGATTTTAGTTTGTAAGTTTACAATTAAATTTTGAATATTTGATGTTTTCTTGAATCTTTATCTTTTTACCAGAGGTGGATGTCGGTATTCATAAGATTTCATATAATTCATATAATTTAGAATTTGGCAGATTCCACAGATTCACAGAATACAAAATATACTTAAAAATAGAAAGAGTACTAGTTAGCTTGTCTGAGATTCAAAAAATGTCAAGGATCTCATAGAGTCAAAAGATTTGAATGGAATTAGTTACAGTGTTGGTATTATCGCGCTCTCGCGAGAAAATTTTCTCTCTCGAGTTCGCCGCGAGTCTCGAGCTGCCGAGAGAAACTCACCGATTGCCCGTGCTCTCCTCCGCTCGCGAACGGGCTTTCTCGCGAGCCAGAATTGACCATTCGCGAGAAGTTGAACGTGTTAGAAACGAACAAAAAACAACACAGCGATTGAAGTTACACCTCTATACCATCGCCTGGTTCGTATTCATAAGCCTGATAAACAAATTGCTAGCTTGGGGCGAACGGCGAGAAAAGTACTACAAGTTCTCTCCCTCGTTCGCGAGCGAGAAATGCTTTCCTTCTTCTCGCCCGAATTCCAACAATAGAAAATAAAAAGAGTACTAGTTAGCTTGTCTGAAATTCAAAAAATGTCAAGGATCTCATAGAATCAAAAGATTTGAATGGAATTAGTACTCAAGATTAAACACATATATTTCAAAGATTGTTTGGATTCCATACAATCTCAAGATATCATCATGGAGTTCATCTTTGAACTAGTATATTTGTATCAGAGATTTGTGATTAAAAGATTCCAAAGTTCTTACAGGTTCCATAGTTTCATTGAATACTTGATAATGTTGTAAACCGTAGATCAAAAAAAAAAAACTAACTTAATCCACCTATGTGGTTGATGCCTTCCTCACTTTTAACCAACAATGGGTAATATTAGTGGTTTAAACACATACTTCAGCTATTTTTTACGATCCAGAAAAATAAGTACATAGATATAACTTAAGTGGTAATAACTCGATACAGGGTTGCCAGTTCTTCAATGTTTTGGACTCGTTGGAATGGTCTTTTGATTACCCAACCAACGATGGGTCGGATGATGGAACCGGACATCGTTTACGTACATTTAAGTGAGATCCGGCATCAAAAAAGGACAAATATATCACTTAAGTGGTCATAACTCGAGACAGGGTTGCCAGATCTTCAATGTTGTGGACTCGTTGGAAAGGTATTTCAATTACCTAACCAACAATATGTCGGATGATGGAACCGGACATCGTTTACATACATTTAAGTGAGATCCTGTATCAAAAAAGTACAAATAACTCACTTAAGTGGTCATAACTCGAGACAGGGTTGCCAGATCTTCAATGTTGTGGACTCGTTGCAAAGGTCTTTCAATTACCTAACCAACGGTTTGTCGGATGATGGAACCGGACATCGTTTACATACATTTAAGTGAGATCCTGTATCAAAAAAGTACAAATATATCACTTAAGTGGTCATAACTCGAGACAGGGTTGCCAGATCTTCAATTTTGTGGACTCGTTGGAAAGGTCTTTCAATTACCTAACCAACGATATGTCGGATGATGGATCCGGACATCGTTTACATACATTTAAGTGAGATCCGGCATCAAAAAAGTACAAATAACTCACTTAAGTGGTCATAACTCGAGACAGGGTTGCCAGATCTTCAATGTTGTGGACTCGTTGGAAAGGTCTTTCAATTACCTAACTAACGATATGTCGGATGATGGATCCGGACATCGTTTACATACATTTAAGTGAGATCCGGCATCAAAAAAGTACAAATATATCACTTAAGTGGTCATAACTCGAGACAGGGTTGCCAGATCTTCAATGTTGTGGACTCGTTGGAAAGGTATTTCAATTACCTAACCAACGATATGTCGGATGATGGATCCGGACATCGTTTACATACATTTAAGTGAGATCCGGCATCAAAAAAGTACAAATAATTCACTTAAGTGGTCATAACTCGAGACAGGGTTGCCAGATCTTCAATGTTGTGGACTCGTTGGAAAGGTCTTTCAATTACCTAACTAACGATATGTCGGATGATGGATCCGGACATCGTTTACATACATTTAAGTGAGATCCGGCATCAAAAAAGTACAAATATATCACTTAAGTGGCCATAACTCGAGACAAGGTTGCCAGATCTTCAATGTTGTGGACTCGTTGCAAAGGTCTTTCAATTATCTAACCAAAGGTATGTCGGATGATGGAACCGGACATCGTTTACATACATTTAAGTGAGATCCGGCATCAAAAAAGTACAAATATATCACTTAAGTGGTCATAACTCGAGACAGGGTTGCCAGATCTTCAATGTTGTGGACTCGTTGGAAAGGTATTTCAATTACCTAACCAACAATATGTCGGATGATGGAACCGGACATCGTTTACATACATTTAAGTGAGATCCTGTATCAAAAAAGTACAAATATATCACTTAAGTGGTCATAACTCGAGACAGGGTTGCCAGATCTTCAATTTTGTGGACTCGTTGGAAAGGTCTTTCAATTACCTAACCAACGGTATGTTGGATGATGGACCCGGACATCGTTTACATACATTTAAGTGAGATCCGGCATCAAAAAAGTACAAATAACTCACTTAAGTGGTCATAACTCGAGACAGGGTTGCCAGATCTTCAATGTTGTGGACTCGTTGGAAAGGTCTTTCAATTACCTAACCAACGATATGTCGGATGATGGATCCGGACATCGTTTACATACATTTAAGTGAGATCCGGCATCAAAAAAGTACAAATATATCACTTAAGTGGTCATAACTCGAGACAGGGTTGCCAGATCTTCAATGTTGTGGACTCGTTGGAAAGGTCTTTCAATTACCTAACCAACGATATGTCGGATGATGGATCCGGACATCGTTTACATACATTTAAGTGAGATCCGGCATCAAAAAAGTACAAATAACTCACTTAAGTGGTCATAACTCGAGACAGGGTTGCCAGATCTTCAATGTTGTGGACTCGTTGGAAAGGTCTTTCAATTACCTAACCAACGATATGTCGGATGATGGATCCGGACATCGTTTACATACATTTAAGTGAGATCCGGCATCAAAAAAGTACAAATAACTCACTTAAGTGGTCATAACTCGAGACAGGGTTGCCAGATCTTCAATGTTGTGGACTCGTTGGAAAGATCTTTCAATTACCTAACTAACGATATGTCGGATGATGGATCCGGACATCGTTTACATACATTTAAGTGAGATCCGGCATCAAAAAAGTACAAATATATCACTTAAGTGGTCATAACTCGAGACAGGGTTGCCAAATCTTCAATGCTGTGGACTCGTTGGAAAGGTCTTTCAATTACCTAACCAACGATATGTCGGATGATGGATCCGGACATCGTTTACATACATTTAAGTGAGATCCGGCATCAAAAAAGTACAAATATATCACTTAAGTGGTCATAACTCGAGACAGGGTTGCCAGATCTTCAATGTTGTGGACTCGTTGGAAAGGTCTTTTAATTACCTAACCAACGATAGGTTGGATGATGGATCCGGACATCGTTTACATACATTTAAGTGAGATCCGGATATATGTGAAAACACATTTTTATACATAACTTTTGAACTAGTTATCGAAACTTCAAACAATTCAATAGCGATGTATGGGACCCTAAACCAAGTCGAATGCAACTGGTTTGGTCAAAATCGGTTCAGCCAGTTCTGAGAAAACTCAGTGAGAATTTTGGTCACATACATACATACACACACACATACACACACACATACACACACACATACACACACACATACACACACACATACACACACACAGACATTTGTTCAGTTTTCGATTCTGAGTCGATATGTATACATGAAGGTGGGTCTTTGAGCTTTTAATAAAAAGTTCATTTTTAGAGCAGGATTATAGCCTTACCTCAGTGAGGAAGGCAAAATACTGAAGTTTTTATTAAAATATTTTTTCGATCGATGTTATGACAGAAATTCATCATAAATGTGTGTTTCATCAAATGCTAATCAAATTTATTGCTTCTTCAACTTTTTCTACCAAGATGGCGGTCAATCACAATTAAACACTATGATTTTGGGTCGCATCATCATCTTCTATGATGAATCCTGACCAAACACCCTATCCTACTAACAAATTTTCAGGTTCCTGGCGCTCGTGGGGTGTAAACACAGAGTAAGTCAGCTGCCCTAGTAGCAACCTGCGCTAACTAACATTCCCGTCCCTTAAAATCGTGATCTACAAACTGACATGGCGGGTGCCGTTGGTGGCCAATGACTGTTACCTATTCGCAACTGATCTTGTTTTGGCAATCATGGTGTTTTATCTTTTCGGCGCATTCATACATGCTGTTGATAAGGGAAACACCATTAGATCGTCGAAGCCTATGATCAGTTGTGCTGAAAGGATATTACGGTTCTGTTCAGCAACGGAGGGGCAACCATGGGTGGTCTCTCATGTTCATGCTCATGCTCATGCTCAAGATGGCGGTCAATCACAATCAATCAAACCATGCGTTTATCGACTTATTTATGCATTGCTATTTGGCCGCGTTAAAAACTTTTTTAGGAGCTTATGGTTTTAAGTAAGCTTTTTGCATGCCCAAAGGCGATTGAAAGCTACAACCAGGGCTGTGGAGTCGGAGTTGGAGTCGGAGCCGGAGTCGGTGGAGTCGGGTCTTTTTGGAGACCTGGAGTCGGAGTCGGAGTCGGAGTCGTCAAAACTCGAACAGCTGGAGTCGGAGTCGGAGCCGGAGTCGGCTAAATTTTAAGAGCTGGAGTCGGAGTCGGAGTCGGAGCCGAAGATTCCTGATAACCCGGAGTCGGAGTCGGAGCCGGAGTTATCTTAAATTTAACAAAAAATATGTTTTTTTATTGTTCAGTTTTTCCTATAGAACAGCTTAATTTACAAAACATCTTATATTTTTAATTGATTTATCAGATGACATTATGTTTTTGAAACTTTTTATTGTGATTGAAAAGCTCTAATTGTGTTATTACACTATAATCACTAAATGATAACCTCTTACCCAAGTATGTAGTATCATAATTTAAAAAAATAATAAAAAATATTGGTTATGTAGTCAGTTATTGAATGCTCCCTTTTGCCTTTATTTATGTGCCTTTTCAATTCAAATTTGACCAAATTTCATCCAGTTATTTCTGAAAAAAGTACACTCACAGTCATCTTTTACCCCGATAGCATATGTCTTGGAAGTTTTAAGTTAAATCGAGGTACATAAAAAGATTAAAAATAGTAATCACTGTTTTTGCAAATCGAAAAAAGTCACTGACAGTTTAACTTTTGTAACAAATAATCAACGATAATAACAATCTCTTACTTGGAACTCAACATGCGCATTTTGTTTAAAACTGAGTACAAGAAAATCAAAGTGTTGCATTTAAAATAATTGAAACTAACAAAA
This sequence comes from Culex quinquefasciatus, assembly GCF_015732765.1. Lineage (NCBI taxonomy): Eukaryota > Metazoa > Arthropoda > Insecta > Diptera > Culicidae > Culex > Culex quinquefasciatus. The sequence goes on along the minus strand of NC_051862.1, from coordinate 55,386,804 downwards.
AATATCAAAACAAGTTGCAACAAATTTTGAAATAATCATTGATTGTTGATGTTGATGTTGATTTTAGGTAAACTATTTTGATATCGTTGAAAAAATCTCAAGAATTCAGTACAAAAATGAACTAATAAAAAAATGTGTAGAACAAAATATAAGATTTAAATTTATTTTTCAAATATTATAAAAAAACGAAATCAAAATAATATCAACTGGTACGAAATTTCTCATACTGTTTGTCCCACGCCAATATGAAAGAAGGTGATAATCATTGCATATCAATGTGCATTAAAAAAATATAATATTTATGACCTAGAAAATATTTAACTTGTGGATTTTAAGTTTTTTCATATATTTTGATGGAGGCGCAAGATCATTCATAAAGCTTCGTTTTAGGTGAAGATTAACGAATTATCGTGCGCTTCCTTTTTAAAGTATATAAAATTTTAAAATTAAAATAAATTGAAAATTTCAAGGTTAACATATTTTCCATGTCACAGATATTTGAAAAGGAAATCTAAGGCGTCCTTTCCACGAAAAAATGTTTAGATACATTGATTTGCAGTAATAATCTCCTTTAGCCATGGCGTGATGTCCATGTACGTCTTAAAAAAAAAACAAAGAAAAATGTTTCGTTTAAAATTGTCATTTAAAACAAGGTGCCTGTCACTGTGTTTCTTACAAATGTCAGCCTGAAAGTGAGCAAATTTAATTTTAATGTTCAATAGATCATTAAGGCCAGGTTTCTTTTAGTTATTCATTCAAAAATAACAATTTAATATTTAAATTATTAGCCTTGAAAAAAATATTTTCAAATTTACTTACAAAACTGTTCTTCTCAAAAAGCCTCTAAAACTGAAGATATTTTTTGATCTCTGTTTCCATAACGTATAAAACTTGTGACCTAAAATCTTTTTTTCCGTTTATTTACTTTACTTTTACTTAACTTATTTTTCTCCTATTTATCGAGGTTTTAAAAATAATTAACTAATAATAGTTAACTAACTTTTGAATCATTAAAAAATATGTGGAGTCGGAGTCGGAGTCGGAGCCAACCATTTGTTGAAAGATGGAGTCGGAGTCGGAGTCAGAGTCGGCTAGAGTTGGTAGGCCGGAGTCGGAGTCGGAGTCGGAGCCAACCATTTGTTGAAAGCCGGAGCCGGAGTCGGAGTCGGAGTCGGCTAATCTGAGAAAGCCGGAGTCGGAGTCGGAGTCGGAGTCGTTTGAAATATGACCCGACTCCGCAGCCCTGGCTACAACACCCTTGGTTTTAAAGAAGCATAAGATAAAACCATTAGGCACGACTAGTGCGTCTATCCCGGGATTTTTGTCTCGGTTTCCAAAACCGGCAATTCCCGAATTCGAATTATCTAAAGTCCTTGTTCAAATTGAAGTGTAGCTTATCACCATTAACAGTCTGAGCAAATTTTATGATTTAAGCTAGAAAAACGTAACAAATATAATGAAAACATAGCTTTTATGACTGCTGCAAAAATTTCCCGTGAATCAAAAAATATTTTTCCCGTTTCCCGGGAAATTCAAAACCCGGGAAAATTGGACGCCCTAGGCACGACATTGCCATCGGGTTTCCAAGACTCTCTTAAAACATAAATAAAACCTTATTGAAAGCCATTTGACTTTTATTGTCAACAGGTTTTATGTTTGAGGCATAAAACCTTCTGAGAAACTTTAAATCAGCTCATGCTTATTGGTTGCTGGTTGGCTTTCACGCCAACATAAAACTAACAAGCAATCAGGATGCTACGATAAAACCTCAATTTAACTAGGTTGTGGATAGTTGGTTTAAAAATGTTACTTGGGTAGGGTGTTTAAAACTTTAGGGTGGTTCAGAGTTATTATTTTGGCAGGATGACGAGATAGCACCGACGAGATAGGTGCCTTCAGAAAAATTGTAGGGAACGGGAAGTTTCTAAAGCCATTTTTCTAATTTAGGTTATCAACTTAGGCTTATGTCGTAGCGAGTTGGTGTCTTCTAGACATTTGTAGAAAAACACATTTTTTTCCAAGCGAAAAAACATTGAAACATTGAAATCTCAAAATCAAAATCAAACCATCCCCATTAACGACTCCCAGGTCTTTTGTAGTCCCTATCGCAAGTTTCTACTCGAACCTAGGAGCCCAACGGCTTGAATGGGAAGGGCCTCTTTATACTCCAAGGAAGCTTCTACTCCCGGGTTCGAACTGACGATCTTTGGATTGCGAGTCCAACCGCCGGCAGCAATTCCACCGGAGCAGGCTTGGTTTGTTGGTTGTTTGTACTTGTGGCATGGAGATGACTCCTACACCTGGAATGACTTGACGATCTAACAACAACCAATGCCGGAGGTTGGATCAGGTGGCAATCGAACCCATGATCATCCGCTTACAAAGCGGACTGCGTAACCATTCGGCTAAGCCTACTGCCATTAAATTCTGCGGTATCTATGAATCCATGGAATATTAGTGAATTTTGAAATCATAGGCTTGTTGATATTTTTGGTATTTTTCATATCTTTGATATCTTTGTGATCAATGAAGTCTACGAAATCAATTGAATAATATAAGAACTCCAAACATAAGCTATTATATGAAGAATTCCAAATCAACCAAACTAGTGTAAGCTTGCAACACTTCTTCACTGCTCTAGTCCTCAACAGTGGGGCTTCTCCTAGGCTCCAGGAAGATGTCTAAGAGGGGGCGATAAGTGACTATATATTTATCTTAATAATAACCCAGCTAATAATTATGATTGAAATGCAAAACAGCGTGCTAATAGAATTGTTAGTCCGCGCAACCTTTTTGCCCTCTCCCCTACTCTCCTCTCTCTTCACAAGATCTTGGATCTGTCAAAAGAGTCCGTGATTTGGTTTGCAAATGAACGATCCCCCCAGAAGACCTCGCGAAGGTGGTGAAGGTGGGTGGGGTTTTCTTCTGTTGGTTCGTGACAAGCCTATATTCCCGGCCAAGAGATCGTCATCGTTGCCGTTGCTGGCGAAAGGGACTCCTGCCAGGCAACCGGATAATTGATGAGCAATTATCCGACCCAAAGTGAGAGTGATTGAAAGTCCATTAAACGCTATATTGCTGATTTATGATAATGTTAGCGCCTGGGCTTGGGCATCGCCGCGGAGTTGGACAGGGAGTGACCCTGTGCCATTTCGTTGACGGGACGGTAGAATGGCATTTCGGGTATGTTGGGTAACATCGGCGGACAAGATGGTTCAGCGGGTCGCTCAAAACCATCAATTACGGGGTAATGCGTTGACTTGGGGAGAGTACTTTGGGCGATGGATTAGCGGTACAACGGTGAGTCATAGGTTTGTTCAAGATCATCAGCATGAGAAATTGTCAGTGGTATGTTGATAGATAGACATCGTCAAAACCGCCAAATGTCTATAACGGTGCCAACGCGAGTTCAGAACCTCTCAATAGCCAAGTTCAAGGACTCCCGCGTGCGCCCAGATCTACAGCAGATCTTACCTGCTCAGGTGCCCCCACACACACGACAAATTGCCGGAAAATCTCTCTACCTCATCTCGCGCGAGATCGCGTGTGGGCAAACCCGATCTACACGCGCGTGACCTTGAAGGCGCCCAGCTATAGCTACACTTCGGGTTGACTCCGCGTTGTAACAAAACTCTCCCTAGGCGAATAAACCGTTGCGCGCAGATTCGCGGGGGAGGACTCGTAGGGGCGCGCGCGCTTAAGTAGCACCTTCGACGAGATGCCCTGTGGCTTGGGCTGCGTGAAACTTCGAAACGGGCGCGCGAGAGATTCGTGTATTTGAGGTGAAATAAATTACGCTATCATGTCGCTTTCTGGCCGCGCCAACACTCAGTCGGACGCGCGCGCCCCCAGGCGGGCTCAGCTGGTTGGTGGTTTTTCGATTCATTCAGAACGTTGCGGGTTACTGTAGGTTCTTGGATTAAGTACTGGGTTAGAGCCTTCTAATGATCTTCAGTCGATAAGATTCAAGAAATCTTAGATAGGTATTCTGGAGTTAAGATCGAAGTCTATACAGCCGCGACATGCTGGAGGTCGGTATATTTTGACTCCGGCTATTCAGATAGACTACTTTGTTGACATGGAAGACATAAATTGATCAAGTAGATCGTCAAATCTTCACACTGCAAGTTGAATCGAACTTTTCTTCAACCGCCCCAGCTTCGCCCACACACGCACTCATAAATACTGCCGTGGCCAGCTGCGCCAAGTTGTGAAGATCTGCCCGCGGGCCCATTCTACGCGCCACCGAGGGAACGCTGCTGCCGCGGACAAGTTCTACGAGAGTGTGGGGACGTTTTCTTTAAGTAATTCATTACCAAGGTTCGGCCGCGGTTTGAACTTTGCCGGAGCCGTGGGTTCAACCCGCGGAAATCTTGAGCAGCTGATCCAACAGTGGGAGGACCTGTTCCGCTTGTTTTGCTTAGCCGCGTTACGTAAGCTACGTTCTCCCGGCCCGATGTACTCAGCCGAAACTTTGCGTCAGTGCGGAACGCACTTGAACCGCGCGCGCAGCACGTAATGTTTATTGTTGTTACACATTTCACGGCTTCTTTGTTTACTTTCCAAGAGTGTGACCTCCCCCCGTTTGGCGGGGCTTAACGGACTTCTCTCTGACTCATGGCCCCGGGGCGCTTAGCTTCGAGTGGCTTCGCTGTGTTTACATACTGTGGGGGGATCGCGCTGCCGTTTGGAGCTCGCCCACGCTCCACTAAAGTTCGGATTGGCAACCTGCGCCGACGTACGTGTCAGATCACTCGCTACAGAGTTGCGAGTTGTTGATTCAGGGAGACCTGCCCGAGAGATTCGAGCTTGGAGTTGGGGCGTATTGCGATCTTTTAATCAGTACAGGAAGGAGGTTGCTTGCAGATCTTGGATCAACATTTGTGATCATCATCAAAACTTAAAAACGGTTATTGCCCTTCCATTTCTCACTAGCTATTTCAAGTTCCCAAAGATTGCGTAGGCGGGCGCCACAACCCGTAGGCTGCTGAGGCCAATAATCTCCAACGGACACCCTTTGTAGCGGTGCGTTAAGTCGATGAGTTATAACTCGCCGGTAGCGCCCGCCAGCGATTGATCCGTGCCGAAACCCAGCGAATCGTTCACAACTAAGACCTCCTAGTGCCACCGGATAATGATGTAATTTACACCGATTCGATCGATAAATTACGGCCGCGGTCTTGTCATCTAGCTGGTTGTCACGCTAATTTGTGAGGTTAGGTCCCCCCCTCCCCATTTCTTGCAGCGTTCCAACGGGAAACCCGTAAGACAATTGAGGTTCCCTCTCGCGTCCCAAAGGGACGAAGAAACATCACGGAATCGCATTAAGATCGAAAATAAATAAAATAAAGAGCATATAATTCAACATTAATTTACTTTTAAGAAGATTTATTAGCATTATTATCGAACCTGCCCGCGGGGGGAAACGCGCGAGATTCGTAAGCAAGACGTGCGCGGCCTCACGACAACCTGGACTTCAGCAAGTCTCTCGCGAGTGAAGTCGGTTGATTTAGTTCCAGCGTGAGCCGGGTGACGTTTCGGGCAGGAATTCCGTATGTAAACAAACAAACGCGGCTCGTGGCAAGGAGTTTAAGTGAAGTCGATTTTTCTTCAAGAGTCGCGTCGAGGAAGGGCTCTAAATTTATAGAGACAATCTGGAGTCGGTGGAGGTACTCTGCAGGATCATGACGACTGTTGCAAAGGGGAAGATTTATTCCTGGTGACAGGATTGTTCCAGGATGACGCGAAAGGATGGCGGGACCTTCACTAGTTTGAGCCAGTGACAGTTGACAACTCTTTTCAGCTAAGTTTTTTTTTCGAGTGGAATGTAGCTTATACAATGTAGTAATCAATTAGAAAGTCAATTAGTGTCGTGGAACGCATTCTTAGGTACAATGCAACTTTGTTGATTAAATTTAAACTTTTTTTTTTCGCTACGCAAATTCGAGCAGTTTTGCCTTCCTCACCTCACTGAGGCAAGGCTATAAAATCACTCAAAAAATTATTTTCTTAAAAACACCTCTCAGATATACCTTCACGTATACCAATCGACTCAGAATCAAATTATGAACAAATGTCTGTGGGATGTGTGTAGACATGATTTTTTCCACACGATTATCTCAGAACTGACTGAACCGATTCTGGCCGGATCCGCCTTATTCTGTTCCTTTTGGGGTCCCCTAGGACCCTTTTAAATTTTTATTCTGTTTAGTGAAGTACTTTTATAGTTATGCCATGAAAAAGTTTTTTTTGTAGATACTAAAAAGGGTGATTTTTGCATAACCTTAAAGGCCGGGTCTTTTTGCTTACGCGCAAGAGTCGCGGAGCATGCGTATCGCCTGGTTGCCACATTGCTTAAGCAGTGTCTGCATCTCTTCTGGAAAAGTCTGTATTAATTATGTTGCTGAAGACATCATTTTGTCTCGACAAAGATTTACACGAACTTTTTACTGAAATGTACAACTCATAAGACATTGTTTACTAAGACCAGGGAGACAGCATGCAATTCCATCGTGCACCTAATGTTGGCTTATAAGCCCCCCCCCCCCTTCCTGCTTTATTTTGGAGATTTGGTTAAAAATGAATTAAAAATTGCTGTTCTGGCAAAAACAATAATAATAAAAAAAATAATTGAAAAAAAAGAAAAATAAAAAAAACTCTTAAATTAACTTGAAAAAACAACCTAAACTACAACATTAATGTGAGGAAGGCACCAACCACCTTGAGGTGGATTAAGTAACGTTATTGCTTTTATGTACAATGTATTTTTTATGGAGCGAACAGTCAAAAACTGCTCGACTGCGGGTGCTCCATTGATGTCAAAAAAATTTTTTGTCGTGTTTGTCGTGTTTGTCGTGTTTGTCGGTTTTGTCGTTTTTGTCGTTTTTGTCGTTTTTTTGTCGTTTTTGTCATTTTTGTCGTTTTTGTCGTTTTTGTCGTTTTTGTCATTTTTGTCGTTTTTGTCGTTTTTGTCGTTTTTGTCGGTTTTGTCGTTTTTGTCGTTTTTGTCGTTTTTGTCGTTTTTGTCGTTTTTGTCGTTTTTGTCGTTTTTGTCGTTTTTGTCGTTTTTGTCGTTTTGTCGTTTTTGTCGTTTTTGTCGTTTTTGTCGTTTTTGTCGTTTTTGTCGTTTTTGTCGTTTTTGTCGTTTTTGTCGTTTTTGTCGTTTTTGTCGTTTTTGTCGTTTTTGTCGTTTTTGTCGTTTTTGTCGTTTTTGTCGTTTTTGTTGTTTTTGTCGTTTTTGTTGTTTTTGTCGTTTTTGTCGTTTTTGTCGTTTTTGTCGTTTTTAGTTTTTAGTTTTTAGTTTTTAGTTTTTAGTTTTTAGTTTTTAGTTTTTAGTTTTTAGTTTTTAGTTTTTAGTTTTTAGTTTTTAGTTTTTAGTTTTTAGTTTTTAGTTTTTAGTTTTTAGTTTTTAGTTTTTAGTTTTTAGTTTTTAGTTTTTAGTTTTTAGTTTTAGTTTTTAGTTTTAGTTTTTAGTTTTTAGTTTTTAGTTTTTAGTTTTTAGTTTTTAGTTTTTAGTTTTTAGTTTTTAGTTTTTAGTTTTTAGTTTTTAGTTTTTAGTTTTTAGTTTTTAGTTTTTAGTTTTAGTTTTTAGTTTTAGTTTTTAGTTTTTAGTTTTTAGTTTTTAGTTTTAGTTTTTAGTTTTAGTTTTTAGTTTTAGTTTTTAGTTTTTAGTTTTAGTTTTTAGTTTTTAGTTTTTAGTTTTTAGTTTTTAGTTTTTAGTTTTTAGTTTTTAGTTTTTAGTTTTTAGTTTTTAGTTTTTAGTTTTTAGTTTTTAGTTTTTAGTTTTTAGTTTTAGTTTTTAGTTTTTAGTTTTTAGTTTTAGTTTTTAGTTTTTAGTTTTTAGTTTTTAGTTTTTAGTTTTAGTTTTTAGTTTTTAGTTTTTAGTTTTTAGTTTTTAGTTTTTAGTTTTTAGTTTTTAGTTTTTAGTTTTTAGTTTTTAGTTTTTAGTTTTTAGTTTTTAGTTTTTAGTTTTTAGTTTTTAGTTTTTAGTTTTTAGTTTTTAGTTTTTAGTTTTTAGTTTTTAGTTTTCAGTTTTTAGTTTCTAGTTTTTAGTTTTTAGTTTTTAGTTTTTAGTTTTTAGTTTTTAGTTTTTTATTTTTTGTTTTTTGTTTTTTATTTTTTTATTTTTTGTTTTTAGTTTTTAGTTTTTAGTTTCTTTTTCCTGCATCTCTTTAGGGAAAAAAAACATTACGCAACACCTTTAACGATGACGGATGCATCGAAATTAAAAGTAACCCTGTCCAACAGAGGTCACATAATTTATGCGCGGACATCGCATCGCTCTGCGTTGCGTCGCGTTCGCAGTGTCGACATGTGCGCTAAAGAGCGCTTAATTTTTATTCGAAAGTCAATAAATTCGGCCAGAATCACTCTCGCTCAACCCTGACACATGACGGCGCAGCGAGTTGATGATCAGAGGGGCGGAGGAGGAGGGATTATTCTGACTCATTTCGTTTAAGCGTGGATTTAAGGTGGGCTCGCTCACGGATCGATAATCTCTGACAGCTGGTTCCGGACTTCAAAGTCGCGACGACAACGAGGGGTGATTTATGGGCTTACGCGGGACGCCTCATTGCAGGATTTATGTCGAATTAGCCTTCTCCGAAGCCGGTAATAAAATCGAAAAGTCGACAAATAAAAAATATATCGCAAATCCCGTTCCAAGTCAAGAACCTCTCGCGCCAAAATCGACGAGCCTTCGCCATATTGGATGCGGCACGACGACGACTCACTGACACAGTGCGGCCCGCCGCTGCCAAAAGATGACATTAGTGGACGCCTTATATGCGAACGCAGCCCAAAAATGTAACGCGACGCACGCGTAACTGCCAGGGTCTTAGAAAAAAGGATAGAGGGGGTTAGAAAGTTGAGGTTAGGTTGACAGCTTTTTAGTGGAATCAAATCGAAACAACGTTCTGTCAAATTTGTTTGTGTTCTATTCTAACCTAACATAATTACTGATCCCGACCCCAGTCGTAGACGTCTGGGGGACCCGGTCAATGTTCCAAATCTGGAGCTGACCGGGTTTGTCCGGCGGATGATGGTGAATGAACTCCACCGGCGGAGATCGCTTCTTGGTCGAATCGTGCAGAGATCATTATAGTAGTCCCCCAAAACGGCAATGTAAACAAACTCCTTTTTCAGGGGGTCGATCGGACGGTTGTGGGGGCACAAGTGCATCTCCTTTCGTCGATCACCGCGGGAAGGGTGCGCGGCAGCCAGCCTTCCAAATCGGTCAGAGTGGTTTCATTGTCAAAGGCCGTGGATTTGCATGCACTCTCAAACGGAGTCGAGGCGGCGTCGGGTAATTGTTGCCGGCAAGAAGTTGAACTGGCCATTTCTGGAGCTGGGTGACAGTTTTTACTTCGAGTGGTAAACGCCGAAGGCTTGTTGTGATCGGATTTTGAGACAGGTGAAATGTGTCGCATATTTTTGGAGATTTGTTAGTGGATTTGTGAAGTACAACTTCCAAAACTGTTTTCAAGAGCATTTTTGTTTCTCTTTTTGTGACTTTCGATTATTTGAACATGTTTTTAGGACGTTTCAGTTGTTTGTATCATTGCCTGAATTTGTTTAGCTAAGGGTGCACAATTGAATTATTATTAGTGCGCTGACCACGCGGACGCGCTGTCTTGTTTTTGCATGCTCATTTTCATTTCTTTTGTGTCGCTGTTTGTGTGCTTGGGTGAGTGGTTATTATAACTTATTGGACATCATAAGTGCAGTGCTTCTGGGGACGCGCAGTCCTGTTTTTTCGCGATAATTTTCATCGTAAATGATCGTAAAAATTTATTCCAACTGGCATCGATCGATTTTATGAAGAGTAAAGCGTCATTTATTTACTAATTTTGAAATTTGCTCGCGTTATCTAAATTGAAAATAGTAAAAATATACTTATAAGTCCAGGCCATAGCACTACTGCTCGGCTGGCACGCGTTCGATAAAAAAACTTTTTAAATGATCAATTATCTATCTTTCCGCAGCCGGCTGCCTAAGATTTAAAATTTTCAACCGATAAACAAAATGCTCATGGTCACATCACTGCCACTCGTGAATCCTGACCTCATACCCTTCTACTAACCCCCTCAAAACTCATGTGATACTTTGTCGGAGATGCAGTCGATTGGGCGGTCTCTATCACTCAAGTATCGGACTAACATTCCCATCCACTTCCCCGTGACTCTACCACTGGTCGTGGCCGGCGCCGGTATTGATCAGCATGATAGGGGCCTTTGAGAAGTTGCGAAGCGAGGAAAGATAGCTCCCACTTATCTTCCACGGCTCGTGGATGTAACTTCTGGAGGTCCTGGTCAATAAAGGAGTAGCAACTGCGGGTGGGCACCTATGCCTATGCTTATGCTTATGCTTATGCTTATGCTTAAGGGTGCACAATTGAATTATTATGTCTAAAATTCATTTTTTCGTTAACAATGGTTGATTTTTTTTCAAGTAGGACGTTGCAAATAATTTCGCCCCCTTTCTCTCTTTTCAGCCCCATTAATATTTGCTTGGAAGATCAAAAATTCATTAAAATTTAAATAGAAAGAATTCCATTTTGTTACGTTTATAATCAATTTTAGCATAATTGAACCATTTTAATTTATTTTGAATTTTGGCAAATTCCAGTGTACATGCTGTTTTTTCACAAAAATAATTCTTTCGTCAAAACTAAGTTTTTATTAACAAATGATTTTAAAAATTAAGAGAATATAATTCATTTAACAACATACCGAAATCGTTTTTCTCAAATTATTTATGCTACTCTCGAAGAGATCAAACCTAAAGGTTATTTTATTTGAGGATATGTTTTTGCTAAAGAATATTACTTTAATTCAGTTTTTAACAGTGCAACTGATTTTTTCTATTTTTATAAATAAATTAAAATGTGCGTCTTGAAAAATACCTTGGTCATCCACACATTTTTTTTGATGCACTTTTAGAAAAATAAATAAATCATAATGTCAATTTGAATAGCATACATAAGTCAAAAATAAATAACAATCATTAAATCAATTATTACCGACATTGCAAATGTTTTTAATGAAGTTTATTGAAGATACCATTCTGAATCAAATTCATTTAAAGTGTTCTTATAATTTATTACAATTGTGTCACTTTTACTATAAATTAGTCAAAAATAAGGAATGTCATTGTTTGAAAATATGTGTAGATAAAGTTCATATAACTTTCAAACTCTTTGATAAAGTTTTCCACGGAACCTAATTTGTTCATTTCCGGTTTAAATGATTTTTTTTTCGCTAAAATCATGTCATTTTAGCAGTTTTCGTCAAATTTGATAGCAATCTCTTATCACTCTCTATTTTATACCCACAAAGTTAAACATTATTACAAATCTTTTTGATGAAATTTGATAGGTTTTTTTTTTTATCAATGGGAAAAATCACCAAGCTTTTATTTAAAGCATTTTTTTTAATAAAAGTTCTTTTTATCTTCGACCGACAAGAATATATCAAGAGTTTTTTTACATGTAAAAGACAATAGCTTATAGGTCCTTTTCAAAATGAACTCCAGATATTTTCTACAGAATTAAAATCTAGCATAGCATTGCATAGCATTGCATAGCATTGCATAGCATTGCATAGCATTGCATAGCATTGCATAGCATTGCATAGCATTGCATAGCATTGCATAGCATTGCATAGCATTGCATAGCATTGCATAGCATTGCATAGCATTGCATAGCATTGCATAGCATTGCATAGCATTGCATAGCATTGCATAGCATTGCATAGCATTGCATAGCATTGCATAGCATTGCATAGCATTACATAGCATTGCATACATGGATGGAAATCCGGAAACTCTATGTTGTCGAATTGGTAGACACTAAAATGTTTCCAAAATCGAAATTTTTTTTTTCAAAAAAAATGTTTTCAAAATATACAACATTATTGTTCGAAATTGTAAAAAATGTTGTCGATTTTGGTAACATTTCAATGTTTTTTTTAAGGTAAGTCTGATATTCTTTCTTTATGTAAAAATGCTACTGAATATTTTAACATGGTTGTTGGCTTGCTACATTTTTGTTTTTTGTTAGATTGAATTCTTATGATAGCTTATAAATTAATGTTGATTTTCTCTCTTTTTTTCTTTTCAGGTAAGCATCTTTTTGAATGATCACATGATTTTAAATCACATTTTCAAACTACAAAAATAAGTACATTTCAGCTTCCTGGTACGACTCCCTGTTGCTCCCCAAAAACTTTCCAAAACACCAATCTCCAGTGGAGCTGTCCTCCTCCGATATCCCTTGCGCTCCTTTCCAAACCCGTGATCGAACCGGGCTCAATTTTTTCGACTCCGTTCATGTGCCAATAAAAATCACAGCAGTTTTACGATTATTTTCAATAAAAAGAAACCAAAATGACCACATTACGCGCCGTTGGCCGTCCGGTCCGTCGCGAGTGTGTCATTCAGGCGTCATCTCCTTCAGATATATGTTTTTTTTTTCGTTGGGCCAGTTGGTCACTCCCTGGCAAGCTCCTTGCTTGTCGTGAATTTCTGCGAATACTTTTCAAGTGACGCCAATTAGTCAATTTACTGTTAGGTAATTTAGCCTGTCCGGTCCCCATCAAAACCGTCGTCCAGTGACCAGTTCGTAGGACTTGAGGTTGCTACCCCCGTTGATCAGGTCTTTGGCTGAAAATTTTTGATCCGGAATCGAGACCCTGCCCTGATGTGGAAAGGAATTGTCAAAATATTGCCACTTACAGTTATCCGATTTACTTGGAGTATGGGGCGTGAAACTTGCACCAAAATGCCCGCTCTAAACCGTCATTAACGCGCCTGCACAAAGTCATTGTCGTCATCGGATGAACCGGCCGCGATCTTTTCTCCCGGCCGTTGATTAATCGATAAATGATTATCGGTTCGGGGCCCTCGGAATTTCGCCAACCTGCCCCGCGGGTTGATTAGCGCTCTCTTCAACGCTGACAAATTCCGGAATTGCGCCTTTTTTATTGGAGCTCCCCGTTCAAAATAATGAACTCATTAACGATTAATGGACTAGAGGTCGTTAATTTGGGGCCTGGCGACTTGTGCGCGCGCGCGCCAGTGTTTGAAGCAGCGACGAACCCGTTTTCTCTGTTTCAAACGTTGGATCCCATTTCTGCGAGGAGGGCGCGCGCGGATGATGGATGATGATCTTTTGGCAATGAGGACGACGACCATTTGGCTACCCCGCTTGGGGCCCGGTTCTGGAGGACTCGCGTTTGAATAGCTGCCCTCATAATGGCCAAATAGAAAGCCACGTTTTCAAAACTTTTCACAAAGTGTTATAACAAAGGATTGGCGAGCGGAATGTTGGTGGTACCGTGCAGTGAAGCAGTTTGTATTGATGGTCATCAAGTTTCAAAATTCTTTTTTTTGATTTTGATTTCATAAAGAAAAAAATGAAACAAACTCCCCCCACCTGACGGTACCACCCATCGAAGCCTCTAACCTCATCTAACTAAACATCGAAATTACCAGTTGTCACTTCCTTCTGCCACCGCGCGCTGTCTGTCGTTGTCAGCAGAGGCAAGAAGAAAAAAAAACACAACACCCAATTGACATTCCACCGGGGGCCCGATGCTGACGACGCTCTTTAACGCCACACGCGGATACGCAATCATAAATCAATCATAGATTAATCGATTTCCTATCACACGTACACCTCTCGGCGACCTAATCGCTTACAGCAGCGCTACTGTTAGTTGGTCCGCTTAAAGGGTTCACTTTCGTCGTCTCCGGAGGGACAATTATATCGTAACGCGGCTTTTCCTTCCCCCCTAAAACACTACAAATTATCGTCACCTCTAAACCTGCCATTAGGGGGCCCGGTGGTCACTCCGCAGAGGCACACTACCCGGGCTAAGGGAGACATGTAATAAGGAGAATGTCGCGTGTGTCGTGTGTTGATTGGGTCTGCGGAGGTGAAGATGATGATGGCTTGTTACCTTTGGCGAAGGGAATGGGCTTCCCTGTTTATGTTTAAGTTTGAGTGAGAGATTGGTGCTGAATTTAGTTATTAAGTGAGGGTTGCGTTAATCGATGAGGTGTTGTTGACCGGGAATGTGTGGGAATCCAAATTGTTTTTCTTTTATATTTTGTTCTATTTTGAAAACTGACATAATTTGCAAGGATCGATAAAATTACCTTCTAACGAAAGCGATAATGGTTATCGTTATTGTTATTTCCAAAATTATATCGCATCCCTTCACTAGGAGGCGATGATTTTAGCGGATTGCAGACTGGATTCCACCATGTTGTGTGATGAACGTCTAAGCCCCAAGTTGCCTAGCAATTGATAATTAGGAATAAAACCAATTCCACCTGAACCAGATTCTCACCACCATGGCAGCCGCTTCCATTTTTACTGCGCACCAGGAACAACGAAAGGGATTCGGAAGACGAGAAATGTTGACTCCCCATTTTTTTAAGGGGACATGGGAAAATCTCCACGCTGTCCCCAAGTAAGTTTCGCTTGGAGTTGAACGGTTTTTGGGAAGGTAAAAGGTCTAGGATGCGCTCTAAGCAAGCGTTATGACCATAGGCATACACAGTAAAAAATAAATGGTAATATTACATCTGGAAACGAGTACATCTTTTATGTCAGAAAAAAAAGTTTAAAGTTAACTCTGATATGGTGTAATTTACCGCTGGCATACACAATCAAAAAAAAAAAACTTGCAACTCAAAAAAAAACATTAAACTGGGTTGGTTATATCAAGCCTACCAAGACCGCGCCTCAACTCGTACGGCCATCTCGACGCTGTGAAAATTGGTTTATGAACGCCGATTCATTAATTTTTTTAATTTTCTGTATGGGTATCCTAGCAAAATGGTTTATGCTTTTTCCCGTTAATTTAGTTTTGTTTTGTAAAATGCTAAAATTTTCACAAAAAAAAAACATTATTTTAAGAAAAAAAAACTATAAATTTCATAATTTGCAATATAAGCATAAAACAATGTGTAATTTTGATAAAAAAAAATCGGTTCTATTCAAATTCTCGGGTGAGTTTTCAAAATGCTGTAAAAGCCATCGGTAAACAAAGCCCTTTTTGCATCGGTATTCGACCTACTTACGATAAATCAGTTTCAAAAATGCTTGAGATTGTTCATCTACACGTCCTTCAAGTGCTCTAAACAAAAAACAAATGAAATATTGTTGCAATTTGAAGAAAACCGACAATTAGTGTCAGAGGTCACGGTGGCTCTTACGGCTTTTTGAAATCGCACCCGAGAAATATACACCCCTAAAATCTTCTGTAACCAATTTCTAAAATTTTAGTATTTTCGAAAAAATGCGGTATGTTGTGTAAATTGGAGTATTTCACAACATACTTTAATTAAAGTGAAAAGCTATACAATTTCACTTTGTTTGATATCCATATTACAAATTTCGAAAATTTGGGTATTTTTCAGCATTTCTCAGTAACGTAAAACGGGGTGACTTTGATAGGATTGAGATTTTTCTGCAAAATGAAGAATACAAATTAAATACGTACGGAATGGTTAAGAATCCTACTTACCGTGGTAGATAAGGGCTCAAAGTACCTCAAGAAGAACTTTTCATAACATTTTGAAAAGTTTAAAAAGTTATTTAACTATTATTAAGAAAATTTTGATGAAAGGCATTATTTCAAAATTCTCAAAGTGTCATGATTTTCTCAATGAACATGATATCAAATCGGAAAATGGAATGCATTTTCGAATTTTCAAGACAATTTTCCACTAGGAGAAGGTAAAATAAGAATGTAAATATTAAATAATATGTGTTTTTGAAACAAAATTCGAAAAAATCTCTGAATTTATAGGCAATTACAGTTGAACAAATTTCATATAAAATGTGAAAACTTGTGATTCATGCTTCGAATTCAGTTAAAAATGCAATATTAATCGATAATTTCATAAACAAAACTAGTATTAACGAATAGCATCCAGAATTCCTACTTTTTAAAACTTTTATCCAAAAATTTTATGTATTTTGTTAAAAGACATATAAACTTAGTTAACTAAATATAAACATTGATTTTTTTCTTAAAAACTATATCAGCAACCTTAGTGATGGTACATTTAACGTAAAAATAAAGTTTGAACACCATTAATCTGATTTAAACAAGAAAAACTATGACTATCAAAGTCACCCCGGAATTTCAAATAAGAATTTTTAACGTAACTATTTTTCTAAACATTATAGAAAAACTTTTTTTCAAAAATAGTGCATGGACTTTGTGTGGCCTACCCCAGTACATGTTTTAAAAATAATAATGTTGAGAAAAACCTAACCAGTTGGAAAATATTCGAAATATAAATTGAAATCCTATCAATGTCACCCCGGTTTACGGTATTTAAGTATTTTACAACGAACTTTAAATAAATCAAAAAGCATACAAAATTTCCCTTCTTCCGAAACCCATGTTGCATACACGGTTACGACACGACTGTCATCCACATATAAAGCGAGTGAAGTCAAAATCGAACCAAAATCGAACTAAGTTTTAAGCGCGTGGCATTTGAAAAGGTCGTATGCGCATCGGACATAAATTACATAAATAAAAACTTTTTTCAGTTTTTTTTTTTTCATTAGAGGGATTATGTTTAATCTCTAATTTGAACTAGGGGAACAGCATATAATCCCATCGAGAACCTAATGTTGGTATATCAGCACTTTGTTGTTCAGTTACAGCTAGTTTAGTATTCTGAAAGCGTAATTCATTTGATTACAGCGGACAGGAAATATCAAACAAATTTTATTTTGTTTCAAGGAAACTGAAGCTATTCAGTTTTTAGTTCAGTTCAGTGTGTTGTGTTGTTTTCCTTGAATGGCAAAGTAGAACTTTGTTTTATTGATCTAATAAATGTTAAATGTAAAAAAAAATAAAGTAATGCTTGTAACTATCTCGCATATATATGCAAAAAAAGTAAAAACCGAGGTAGAAACTCACAAAAAACATAATTCGAGAAAAAAATATGTATTTATTTCATACGACCTTTTCAAAAGCCATACATAAACAATATTGACAGCGCCTCTGGTGGGGACTTCAGGAAACTGCATGCGTGTCAGATCCCTGGTTGCATATTTTGAAAATTTGAATATTATTATAAAAATTCGGAATTCTAAGATTTTTTTTTTTGAATTTTATAAAATTAGAACCTAACTATACGTGAAAAAGCATACGACAATCTGATTCATTTGAAACCTGCATTTAAAATTATGAAAATTTGAGTATTTGCGAAAAAAAGATATTTTGTTAAAAAAATAGTATTTTACAACAAACTCTAATAAAAGTAGATAGCTTACAAAAATTCGGTTCGTTTCAAACCCATATCACAAATTATGAAAATTTGAGTATTTTAGAAAAGTACGGTATTTTGTCAAAATTTGTGTATTTTACAAAAAACAAAACTCCAATAAAAGCGAAAAACATACGAAATCAGCTTAGTTTGATATCTTTATTGCAAATTTCTAAACATTTGAGTATTTTCGAAAAAATACGGTATTCTGTGATTTACTTTTGTTTTCAAAATTAGGCCGTTGCAAATATTTTTCTTTTTGTCAAAGGAGTCAAGGAGTCACCGGGGAAGATCTTTTTACTCTGCCGGAGTTTTTTGCTCACACGGGGGAGATGTTGACGCGGTTTCGGACCTGTCGTAACAAGGCGGAACAATTTCTGGTCCTCGGGGAGCTGACGATCAAGCACATCTACAATAGATAAAAAAAACTGTGATCTAGTGTAAGCTATATTTTTTCTTACTCTTGGTAATCTCTTAGTTATAAGCAATAATCGTTCCAAAATGGAATGAGATTCAACACACAGCTGAAAGGAACTCTAAAACTCTGTTATGAACGGCAAAAGAACTTATTGTAACATTCACTAATAAAACCGAATTGAATTGAATTGAATTGAAACATTTGATCAATTTTCTGCTCTTTTTAAACAAAAAATCGATGAAATTAAATGTTTGAGGCATGTTCTATGGGTACATGTTTTGAAATACTAATCCTAAAAAATACGTCTTTTGACAAACTGTGTGCACAAACAATATTTCATATAAATATAAAATTCTAAAGAAAAGTCAATTTGTTAAAACGTGGAGAATAACTCAAAAT
This sequence comes from Culex quinquefasciatus, assembly GCF_015732765.1. Lineage (NCBI taxonomy): Eukaryota > Metazoa > Arthropoda > Insecta > Diptera > Culicidae > Culex > Culex quinquefasciatus. The sequence goes on along the minus strand of NC_051862.1, from coordinate 55,368,689 downwards.
GCCTTAAAAAATCAGAATGTTTGATTCAATTAAAACCAAAACATACACAACTAAACATAACTAAATTAAGTAAAAAAAATTTCTCGAGAATTGATTTGATGAAGAAGCTTGATTTTGAGTCGGAGCCAAAAGCAAACCCTATACCTTTTTTTAGTAAGAAAGCCAAAAATAATATTTTTTGTTGATTAAATGGAACAGTACAATAAAATAATTCAACAAAAATACAGTTTGTTTTGAAATGATTACACCACTTCAATGAATATTTCAGGAACAAAATCTTTGCACGCTTCAATATTTCATATCCATTCATTAATTTCAAACTAAGATACCTTCAAAACAAAATCAATTTCTTAAAATCTTATCAAAGAATCTTTCTGGCATTTCTTCAATTTTCACCTATCCTTTGTTCTTTCAACCTACCAAAAGAAAAACAAGCAATTATAAACTCTAAACGATGCGTTATTCCATCAATGTGACCGTCGAGCCCAAGACCCAACCTTCTGCTTCTTCTGCTCTTGCATCTCCAAGGCACTCCAAGACACCACTCAGACCGGCAGATCGCGCCGCTGATTTGTTTATAATAATGATAAAGTGTGGTTTTGACTCCCGGCCACGCTCGCAGTCCCCACATCCAAGACCCTTTGGAAAACGCACTTCTGCTCACGTGAAGACCGCGACGACGACGACGACGACGGCGGTAAATGTTTGTTATTTGATAATTATCGGCCTTGTTACCGGGGGTCCACACCAGATTACACTGTAAGAATGTTTCGCAACTTTAATTAAACATATTTTTGTTTTTTTTTTTTTTATGGTTTTGATTTTTCAAACCTTTCATTAAAAGCAATAAAAGCTATATTTTTTTTCTGTGTCACCTGTGTCAGGCCCTACTAGACCACGCTGGTCGACGCCGTATCTCGTCCAGGCAGATCTTCAACAGCGCTCTTCAGCTCAAGTGTCCACCGTGGCGGCGGCGGCTGCGGCGGTCACTTCTGGAAAGGAAGTCTCGCCACGGTGGCCAAGGAGCTGTCGCTAGGGGGAGGTTCCCTCATTTCCAGCTAATTATTCTCTCTCGCTAGTGAGGCGGCTCATTTGCCTATGCGGAGCGCGTGCCCGCGATCGATGGCCGTCCAGCACGCGCCCCGTAATGATTCCGCGGACATGCCGCGCGACACAAGGGTGTGAATGAGTGAAATTAATTGAAAAATTCCTCACCCGAGGGGACGGCAGAGCGGTTCGTTGATGGTGACGATGGATTGGCTTTCAAAATTTTTCTTCTTCTTTTATTTTTGGTTTCCTTGAACAACAACGTTGATGATACCTCAAATGAAGAATGCTGGGATTTTTTTTTTTGGGAAAGTTAAATTCCAAGGAATTTATGACCTGACAAATTCGATAAAAACATTTACAAAAAAAAAAACTGGTTGAAAGGATTTTGTTGAGAGATAAAAAAAAATATTGAGGTCAAAAGATAAAAACGAAGCTGACTTTATAGCTGTCGGCCATCATTGCTAGTACCAACCACTAGTGTCTTCCTTTTAACTACAAGGACTTCGCCGCCCTGGGCTCTTAAGTGTTTGAGTACGGCACGGAGCGACGGCGCCGGTTACCCATATTTACACTTAGAATTTGAGAGCGCCCGCCGTGTGATTCAAACCAGCAACCTCTGGATTGTGAATCCAGTGCGCGGTCCGATTGATCCACACGGACGGGACTAGGTCAAAACATAACCTGCAAATATGCCATAAATGGCGCAACCCAAACAAATTGTAAAAATGACATTAAAAACATCACACAAATAAGCAATTCTCTACGAAATCGGTATTTTTTCTTCAATTTTAATTTTTGTATTTTTTAATCCGACTGAAACTTTTTTGGTGCCTTTGGTATGCCCAAAGAAGCCATTTTGCATCATTAGTTTGTATGGCAGCTGTCCATACAAAACTGATGTATGAAAATTCAAAAATCTGAATCTTTTGAAGGAATTTTTTCATCGATTTGGTGTCTTGGGCAAAGTTGTAGGTGGGTAATTCTCCGCCAACTCACACAGCAGTTGCCCCGACCCCTCTTCGATTTGCGTGAAACTTTGTCCTAAGGGGTAACTTTTGTCCCTGATCACGAATCCGAGGTCCGTTTTTTGATATCTCGTGACGGAGGGGCGGTACGACCCCTTCCATTTATGAACATGCGAAAAAAGAGGTGTTTTTCAACAATTTGCAGCCTGAAACGGTGATGAGATAGAAATTTTGTGTCAAAGGGACTTTTATGTAAAATTAGACGACCGATTTGATGGCGTACTCAGAATTCCGAATAAACGTATTTTTCATCGAAAAAAACACTAAAAAAGTTTTAAAAATTCTCCCAGTTTCCGTTACTCGACTGTAAAAAATTTTGGAACATGTCATTTTATGGGAAACTTAATGTACTTTTCGAATCTACATTGCCCAGAAGGGTCATTTTTTCATTTAGAACAAAATTTTTCATTTTAAAATTTCGTGTTTTTTCTTACTTTGCAGGGTTATTTTTTAGAGTGTAACAATGTTCTACAAAGTTGTAGAGCAGACAATTACAAAAATTTTGATATATAGACATAAGGGGTTTGCTTATAAACATCACGAGTTATCGCGATTTTACGAAAAAAAGTTTTGAAAAAGTTACTTTTTGCGTTTCTCTTTGTTTCGTCGTCCGTGTCTGTCACGGGTGACCATGAATGGCCATGATCGATGACGACCAACTTTTTCAAAACTTTTTTTTCGTAAAATCGCGATAACTCGTGATGTTTATAAGCAAACCCCTTATGTCAATATATCAAATTTTTTGTAATTGTCTGCTCTACAACTTTGTAGAACATTGTTACACTCTAAAAAATAACCCTGCAAAGTTAGAAAAAACACGAAATTTTAAAATAAAAAATTTGGTTCTAAATGAAAAAATTACCCTTCTGGGACAATGCAGAATCGGAAAGTACATTAAATTTCCCATAAAATGACATGTTCTAAAAAAATTTACAGTCGAGTAACGGAAAATGGGAGAATTTTTAAAACTTTTTTAGTGTTTTTTTCGATAAAAAAATACGTTTTTTCGGAATTCTGAGTACGCCATCAAATCGGGCGTCTAACGCAAATCGAAGAGGGGTCGGGGCAACTTTTCCCGATTTCGTGTGAGTTGGTAGAGAATTACCCAGGTATGGAAACGGACCATACTGGAAAATGATACAAGGTATAAATTTTTTTTGGTGATTTTTTATTTCACTTTTTGTTACTAAAGCTTGATTTGCAAAAAACATTATTTTTATTTTTTATATATTTTTATGTTTGCAAACTAATTTTTTAAACCAAAACTAACATTTTAAAAGGGCGTAATATTGAATGTTTGAACCTTTTAAAATGTAAGTCCTGTTTTAAAATTTTTTGAAATTAAAATCTTTGAAAATATTTTTTCGGAGATAAAGGAAAATTTCATGAATCTTTCATATTTTAACATTGAAAATCGGACCATTAGTTGTTGAGAAAATGATGGATTTTTTGGTAAGACTTAGAAAACATCAATTTTCCTGTTTTGCCTTCCTCACTGAGGTAAGGCTATAATCCTGCTCTAAAAATGAACTTCGTATAAAAACGTCGTAGACCCACCTTCATGTATACATATCGACTCAGAATCGAAAACTGAACAAATGTCTGTGTGTATGTGTGTGTGTATGTGTGTGTGTATGTATGTATGTGACCAACATACTAGCTCATGTTTCTCGGCACTGGCTGAACCGATTTGACCCGAACTTGTTGCATTCGACTTGGCTTAGGGTCCCATAGATCGAGTTTTGTACAGATTGAAGTTTCGATAAGTAGTTCAAAAGTTATGTATAAAAATGTGTTTTCACATATATTTGGATCTCACTTAACTGTATGTAAACTATGTCCGGGTCCATCATCCGACCCATCGCTGGTTATGTTATCAAAAGACCTTCCTAACGAGTCCAATACATTGAAGATCTGGCAACCCTGTCTCGAGATATGGCCACTTAAGTGATATTGATGTACTTTTTTGAAGCCGGATCTCAATTAAATGTATGTAAACTATGTCCGGGTCCATCATTCGACCCATCGTTGGTTAGATTATCAAAAGACCTTTCCAACGAGTCCAAAACATTGAAGATCTGGCAGCCCTGTCTCGAGATATGGCCCCTTAAGTGATATTGATGTACTTTTTTTTAAGCCGGATCTCACTTCAATGTATGTAAACTATGTCCGGATCCACCATACAACACAACGTTGGTTAGGTTATCAAAAGACCTTTCCAACGAGTCCAAAACATTGAAGATCTGGCAACCCTGTCTCGAGATATGGCCACTTAAGTGATATTGATGTACTTTTTTGAAGCCGGATCTCACTTAAATGTATGTAAACTATGTCCGGCTCCACTATACGATCCGACGTTGGTTAGGTTATCAAAAGACCTTACCAACGAGTCTAAAACATTGAAGATCTGGCAACCCTGTCTCGAGATATGGCCCCTTAAGTGATATTGATGTACTTTTTTTAAGCCGGATCTCACTTCAATGTATGTAAACTATGTACGGATCCACTATCCGACCCATTGTTGGTTATGTTATCAAAAGACCTTTCCAACGAGTCCAAAACATTGAAGATCTGGCAATTCTGTCTCGAGACATGGCCACTTAAGTGATATCGATGTACTTTTTGGAAGCCGGATATAAAAAATAGATGAAACTTGTGTACAGCCATTGTTGTGAGGAAGGCTCCAACCACATAGGTGGATTAAGTTAATTTTTTTTTTAATCTTGCATGGCAATGTCTCAGCAGCTATGGGTCGTATCAACAAAGTTCAAAAAAGCAAAATATGGAGAATTTTCTCAGCTTTTCAAAAATATTTTTTATAAAGTGGGCAAGCATGTGCGCCATTTGAAAAAAAAAAAAAAAAAAATTGCGACTATTTTCAAAAAAGTTACCTAAAACTGGTTTTAACTTGAAAACGGTGCACTTTATCAACATTTCACAAAAGTACTTTTTGATTGCAAATTTGATTTTACATCGAAAAATGAAGTTGAAAAATTTTGCGACCAATATTTTGATTTTTTTTTTTTTAATTAGTGTTGATTCAAAAAATCATAACTTGGTCAAAGATTTTTCGCAGAACCTGGAAATTTCTGAAAATTTGTGCATTTAATGTCCTCTAAAACATATAAAAAAATAAAAAAAAATGTGTTTTTTGCAAATCAAGTTTAAGTGTCAAAAAGTTAAATGAATAATCACCAAAAATTTTTTTATTGTGTATCATTTTTTTCAGTGTAGTCCTTATCCATACCTACAACTTTGCCGAAGACACTAAATCGATTGGTTTGAGTATTCTCAATTGAAGAACTGAACAAACCTTACAGAAATGTGATTTTTTTTGCAATACTTTCTGCTGTTTTCAATTAAAATAAATCTGATTTTTTTAATCAAGCCTTAATTTTGAAGTGGCTAAGAACACTTATTTTGGGCATATTGAAATAAAAGGCTATATATCTTCAAAAAAAAAAAAAAATTAGGACGCAGAAAATTTTTCAAAAAATATTTTTTTAACATTCAAAATTATTAAAAAATCAAATCAACCAGTCGTCCTGAAACTTCAAATATGAAAATTGTAGGAAATCAACCAAAAAAATTATTAATGTAATTTTGAGAAATCGATATTTTAAAATGAAAACTATGCAACTATTCTCAATGTAAAATTATAAAACAGGAGTGTTTAACGTTTTCTTTTAAAAAATGAATATCATTTTTGATATCATAATCTCTTCAAGCAATTGTATATCCTCGTTTGACTTCCTCGAATTTCCAAGTAAAATTAAACCATTTCAAATGTAGTGCCCTGAATACCGGCAGCATTTCAACTATCAGTTTACTACCATCCAAATGGGCACCCTCATCAACACCGTCCGTCGTCGTGATATCCGCAAAGAGACATCAGGAGAAGAAAGGAGGACAGTGCGCAGCCGAGTCCCGACTACCGTCGTCCACGTCATTGCTCCCGAACAACACGACGGACCACCGAAAACCCCCCAAAAACAAACAATAACAACTCCACCAACAGCACTACTCTCACTATCATCGTGCGGCCACCAACTTCACCAGGCCCCAGGTCGGCGGGACGGACCCCGTGAAGACCCCGGCAGCAGACCGCAACACACATGAGCTCCAACAAAACCAACAACAACAACTCGGACTACCTCACCGAGTCGAGAGTTCAACCGCTCAAACTTTGGCGACTTTGGCCACTGGTCGCAGGCCATGCTGCTGCGGCGTCGTCGGGTGCCATCTGGAACTTGCCGGCCCGTTTAACCCACCGCCGGAACGCCCGAACCCGGTTCCGGCCGTCGATTCGGTGCGTTTCCTGCGCAAATAAGCCCAGAACGGGGCTGGCCGGGTGCTGGCCGTTCCAGGTGACGTAATATAGCCCCCGTATTCAAACATGTGCATCCTTATTTGGAAGGTTGTTAAATGAGCGCGCCTGCTCTCACCAAGACGACGACGACGACGACGGCGGCCGGAGACTTCGGCGAAGCAGGCCGTGTAGAGGTGCACACATGTGCGCGCGATGATGTGAGCAATCGACGATACTTGGGCAAGAGCTGAGATAGGGAAGGGGACCTAGAGAAAAGAACGCCGGGTTGGATCGGAAACATTGAAATATCGCGAAAAGGTTTTCGGTTTCTCGGTGCGTGTGTGCGTGGAGTGAGAGTTGAGGGCGCTACGCTGAGCAGCATGTGGGTCTTGTGGTGGATTGACAACAAAACTCTGATCGTATTATAGGGATGATCAAAGATCATGGATGACACATCTGATTTGATGGTTTTTCATAAAAAAACATAAGACCATTATTTTGGAAATCTGAGTAAAAAAATGTTTTGATATGCATTTTATACCAGTCCAGTTGTTTCGCAATCATTAGATTAAATAATATTTTTCTAACGCAAACAAATATTTTTCCTGGTGGAGTTCCACAATTGTTTAAATATTTTCAAGCAGCCCAAACATGCTAAATATGATTACCAATGCAGGATAATGCATTTTGCAACGGCCTGTCACAAAAATGAAAAAAAAAATCTTCGAAACTAGTTTGAAATTGGAAGTTCAATCAAAAGGGTTGTTAAAAGTAATCCTATCGTGTTTCGATAACGATAACTCATGTAAAAAGTAAAATCTAATGTCCTGAAGAATTTTCCAGACTTTGAAAACTGAAACCATAATCCATATTTAGAATGCTAAACTGTATGAATATTTAAAATAAAATCACAAAATACTAACAATTTTTATTTAAATTCTTAAAATTCCATAATTTGCCAAATGAATATCAATAAAATCAATCAATCGATGACACACACATTTTAAGAAATTATATAATTTGATTTCTTCTAAAAATAATTATAGTACTGTCCAAATTCGTTTATCCAAATGCCTTGGAAAAATTTTACTTGAGATAAATAAAAACGATTTTTTTTTCTTTCTTTGCCTTCTTAATTTTTGGTCTCAAACTGCCCGTGTTTGCATAAATGTCCCAAATGCAGAAACAGCAAGCTGAAGAAAACGACATTTGAGGCGAAATAACCAATATGAGATCAAACGACACGAAAATTCGAAAAAACGCCGTTTTACAGTGTTTAGTTTTAAATCCTGACATTTTCACTAAAATATGGATTATTGTGAAAATCTTAAACTAACACATAGAAAAATTGATAAGTGGAAACCCATTAGCAAATCATAAAAAAATGTATTTAATAAAGGAATGTTTTGTTAAAAAGATAGTATTTCAAAGAAAATCTATACAAAAATTTTCGTAGTTTGGAACCCGTATTGCCAAGTATTGCATTTCACTTTTCAAAATGAATGGTACTTTGTGAAAATTTGAGCACCTACACCATGATTTGAAAAACCTATCCATTCAAAACTACGCAAGGTTTGAAAATTATAAAAATTTATGTTTGTTTATGAAAAATATTCAATATTTTTTTATTTTTTTAAAGATTTTATACTTTAAACTTGCTAAATTATCGAGAAAGTGTGTTTTACTTCATTCTTCTGAAGTTTAAGAAAATTTTTGATTGTTTATTTCATTTAAGGTAATAACAGTAGGGATATGTCACATATATGTCTTCATACATTCATTTTAATTTTATTATCTTTTGGGATTGTTTTGAAATATGTTAAGAGTTTACATTATAATATTATGTTCTTCACTAGCTATGGAAAAAAACTACTAGTCCTCGAAAAAATGAAAAAAGTTGAAACAGTTAAAAATCGGCCAAATGAATTGAATAAAATAATTTAGTGATATTTTTTCAAGAATTTCCACCATACCTTTTTACTCTGAGACGTTCTATTTTAACTCTGCAATATTTTTTGCATAAATTGGTGTGAAATTGAGTCTGGGGTGAGATCGGATCAAATTTATCTTTTCAGGTTTGCAATTTCTCAGATCAATGAAACCTTATTCTTATTGAAGGGTTGCGTAGGGGAAACTTGCTTAAAAAAATCACGTTTCTTAGAACTATTTGGACAAATTATCGTTAAATTGTTAAAAAAATGAGGGCAGGACGGCTACTAATTTCTTAAAGAAAAGTTCGAAAAGATTCATAGCATCTACACTATGATAATTTTACCAAGCACTTGTTTTTAAACATTGACTTGTATAGTTGTATAATTTAGCTGGGCTACGAAATCGGTCTTTTTTCTTCAATTTTAATTTTTGTATTTTTTTTGTATTGTGCCCAAAGAAGCCATTTTGCATCATAAGTTTGTCCATATAATTTTCCATACAAATTTGGCAGCTGTCCATACAAAAATGATGTATGAAAATTCAAAAATCTGTATCTTTTGAAGGAATTTTTTGATCGATTTAATGTCTTCGGCAAAGTTGTAGGTATGGATAAAGACTACACTGGAAAAAAATGATACACTAAAACTCAAGACTAACATTTCAAAAGGGCCAAATATTCAATATTACGCCCTTTTAAAATGTAAGTCCTGGTTTAAAAAATTTTGAAAATATTGTTTTCGAAAAGATCGGAAAATTTCACAAATGTTTCATATTTTACCAATGGAAATCGGACCATTAGTTGCTGAGATATCGACATTAGAAAATGGTGAGTTGTTTGGGTGAGACTTAGAAAACATCAATTCTCCTGTTTTTAAACCATTGAATTGCAATATCTCAGCAAATAAAAGTCGTATGAACAAAGTCCGAAGAATCAAAATATAGAGAATTTTCGCAGCTTTTCAAAAATATATTTTTTTCAAAAGTGGGCAAACATGTGCACAGATTTAAAAAAAAATTAAAAAACGGCAAATATTTTCAAAAACGTCACCTAAAAATGGATTTAACTTGATAACGGTGCATTTTATCAAAATTTTACTTACTTACTTTTTGATTGCAAATTTGATTTTACATCGAAAAATGAAGTTGAAAAATTTTTGCTACCAATATTTCGATTTTTTGAAATAATCAGTATTGATTCAAAAATTCATAACTCGTTCAAAGATTTTTTGCACAACCTGGAAATATCTGAAAAGTTGGCATTTTATGTCCCCTAAAACATGTCAAAAAATAAAAAATAAAAAATAGTTTTTTTTTGCAAATTAAGTTTTAGTGATAAAAAGTTGAATAAAATAAAACCAATTTTTTTTACCGTGTATCATTTTTTATCAGTTTGATCCGTATCCATACCTACAACTTTGCCGAAGACACCAAATCGATCAAAAAACTCCTTTAAAAGATACAGATTTTTGAATTTTCATACATCATTTTTGTATGGACAGCTGCTAAATTTGTATGGAAAATTATATGGATAAACTAATGATTCAAAATGGCTTCTTTGGGCATACCGGATGCACCAAAAAAGTTTCAGACAGATTAAAAAACACAAAAAAATCGAATGACCGGAGTCCTAGAGAACTGCTCAGCTTAAATCAAACATAAAACACAAAAAAAAACAAATTCTCCACAAAAGCTTCAAAATTCTTGCTCGTCAAAACTGAATATTCACACTTAAATTGACCATCTCTACTTTTTCCCAACTCCATGCCTTCAACATTCAACGGTGGAAGTTCTGCACCTTGCCCGCGGCCCCGTTGTTCGTGCGTTCGTCAGATATCGCACCGGTTGACGCCGTTTCGCCGATAAGCTCCCTCTCTTGCACCGAACAGCATGCGATATAAATCGCTCTGCTTACCTACATTTCGATGGCTGATTGGCTACCCAGCGCTAAACCGGCGGATTCGATAAGTGATTCGACTGAGCAGACACGCAGAACTGAAGGTTGAGATTGACGTTTTTGTTAAACTTTAGAGAAAGTGAGCTGCCGGTTGAAGTTCTACCTCACCCTCCGGGGGGTTTCGCCATAACTCACCATTATCTCGCCGGACTTAATGGAACCAATAAATAACCGCGCAAACGAGGGCTACTTTAAAAAATGGCCTATTCCGTTGATAAGTTCCACGCCCCACCGACGAAAGGTTCATAATTACACGTGCAATCCCGGCGCTGAACTTCTGCGCCGGCCGAAAAGTTCACCGCACGGCATGGAAAATGTCCGTCCATAATTTCGCACTACAATGTAGATGTATTTCATAAAGCTCATTTCTCATTTCGTGGCATGATTTTCCAGAAAAATGAAGACCTTCTGGGCTGTGTAAAAGTGCGAAATTCGGCGTAACCTTCATAAATTCCAAAAAATTCCAATTACCGATCAATCGATAGCGGCAGCAGCTGACGCATGGCCATGGCCACTTCTTCTTGGGCGACGACGATCGCTACCCGGGCGCTTTTATGACACGCTAAACGCTTAACGTCTCGCTTCATTACGCAATAAATCTATCATCAGGCCTGGCCAATGCATGACGACGACGGGGTAATCAGCTGGTCCAGGGCAAGTCACGGAAAATTCTTAAAATTTTTGCATGTCTACAGCTTCACAATCTTTTCGTGACTTGGGCTGGATCAACCCGTCCAGTGGGTACTGGCGCTTACCACTTGAAGGGGCGATCATATGCAGATTGCATACTTGAGCGGTAGAGTCCGCGAGGTTCATGAAGAAGGGACGAGGTCTCGCCGCTCAGCATAGACCAGTTCATCTTCTGGCTATAGGGTCCATAGCTGATGCTGAACGCGTATTGCTCCAGCCAGCCAGCCGGTGGCGACGTGCTTATTATTTTATGATGTGTCAGAAAGACTTGGAAAGAATTGTCCACCGGCTGCTCGGCCCTCGGAAGGTTCGGGGTCATCGCGAAACCGGTACTTGTGGTGGCGCCTTGCCGTCGTAAGTGACCGATCAGCGGTGGTGATATTTAGGGGTGGAAGTTATGCAAGGTTGAGTTGATGTTAAATTCTGTACGATTGATTATTTTGAAGCTGGTGTTTTTTTTTTGTTTCAAATTTTGCCATCAAATTTCAACTTCATGAAATCAGTCATACAGAAGAGAATTAAACGGAATTTCCGAATTTTCAAAATAATTAGAATAAGAATGTCTATTTTATTGTCTATTGACCAATATCTATACGTGTTGACTCCTCTTACGGAATATTCAATTTATAATACCACATTCAATTAGAGAATAGATATTAAAAGATCCCATTGATTCACTCAACTCTCAACCACTCATCACTAAAAGCTTAACAAAAGCTTCAATTTGTCACCACCTTAGGACTCACCCCTAATCCCATCCCATTCATTCAGCGACAACTACTCGTAATCCCTAGCTTAGAACATGTTGCTCAACTCAACGCCGCCGTTCGCCCCTAATATGTAGAATCAATTACCGCAAGGTCAGCCGATTGCAGCGGAGTCCACTGCGTTGCAGCACGAGGAAATCCAAATGCCAACGCTGACTCACTTGAGCGTACGTCACACCTTACCTGCTAGTCGGTGGTGCTCTCCCCTAGAGCTTGGTAGGAAAGTTCTCGGTGTTTTTAGTGAGCACTCCCCGACTTGGGAGTGAAGATTCGACTAGACATCCTTTCGGCGAAACGATCAAACCCTAAAGCTGCGGCAAGTTCAGAAGCTCCTCGACAGCGGTGCTCTACCAGATGGAGCCAAAGCGCTTAGGGGAAAAGGTGCAAAACCACGAAAACCCCAAAACCACATCAGCCGATCGTGATATTGGCGATCCCCAGAGATCTTAAAGATCTCTCGGCAGTATGCATTAGAGGCTCTCTCTGCACGTAATCAACACGTTGTGCTCAGGAGGTTGTCGAAGTGGTTGCGCAGCTCACTGATTGCCTGCCGCTACACAACTCATGTGGTGATCCACATTAGCTTTGTGTCTATTAGAGTTTGACTAAACGACGACGACGATCGCGCGCGGACAAGCCCGATGAGATATGTTTGTGGGATAAGTGGAACCTTTTAAAAGCATAAATAACGTCTGAACTGCTCCCAGGTTGGTGGGCACACTGAAGTTGGGGAAGAGAGAGGTTGTTTTATTGTTTTCGAACGGTTGACGATGAGACGACGTCGGCAATCCAGATCATCGGTAGATCTCGTGAGACCTGCCGGTGATGATGCAGTGATGAAGTACGCGAAGTAATGCAACCAATTCAGCGGCATCAGTCTGGTGGAGAGTGAAAAGTACGAGAGAAAGGGGAAGCTTTCTGTGGTTTTAAATGTTTTGTAGCGCTGAAACTTGTTGGAGCGTGTCCGTACGTGCAGCTACTTCTAAGTCTACCCGGGATGATCGTGAGAGAATCGGTTGGAGGACGTTACCGCAAGTGACATCACACTGCTGGAGCTTTGAGATGTTGGAAGACCTGATTAGTTATATAACTTTGTAACCATTTAAAAAATCCGTCATGTTGGCAACCTCCAAAGAGAACTTCTTTGAAAATTGGCAACACTGCCGTCCACCGCGAATGTAGATCAACTATCGTTTTAAGCCGTTCAATTCCGGTGACCTGCACTTCGGTGCAGTGTCGGTCGTCATGTGATATTCACCCAACTCATGATCAGACGCCCTGATCCGCTCTTCTCAACGCAACTCCGTCCTACGCACAGCTTCAAAGCCGCCAACTTTTGAGCCGTGATAATCATCGAATTTCATCAACTTTTTGAAGCAAATATTTATTGAATGCACCTCGCGAGATGGGCAGAACCGTTTTGCCAGCGGCCTTTCAACGCCGTGGTTTTTTCGAACTCTTATTTTTTTCTGCTCCGAAGGAGGCAGGATCCATAAAAACTGTCTGTCAAACCGATAGTTATCATCACCCTGGGGGGATCTCCCGGTCCCACCGGCGATGCAGCAGCCGCCGCCGCCGCGTTTTTTTCGGACCCACAAAAACTGCATTCAGCGGAAAAAAGCGTTTGAGGGCGGGCGGTGTTTTTGTGCCGCGGCCGTCATCGGGATGATTGAGTTTCAACCGGGGCAGCACCGTGGTCAAATCGACGCTGACAGCAGCCGTGACAGCGCAAGGCGGCGCTTCAGCTTATTGCACCGGGCTTAACCCTTAAGCAATAAGAAATTTCAAGAACCTTCAAGATTCTCTCCTTGAAAAGGAGGCTGCTATCTCAATGGTTATGGGTCTCGGCTCGGTTCTGGAATCGATCGCTGGGACGGAAATGATTGAAAGTGGTCCCATCGCCGCTCCCAGATATCGCTGATCTGCGCGCCGAGGTTTCACTTTGAATTTGGATATTGATGTTTCAATTAACTCTGGCAGAGGTGCAAGAGGTTCCCTACCGCAACAGAGTTCTAATCAAATAATGGGAATCAGGCGGAGTTAACTTATGCTAGAGTTGAACAGTGAATATGAATAGTCAGTCAGTCGTGATCAGCTGACCCTCTGCGGGAGTTTGATCTTGAAGACCATGTCGCACCACTGACGGAATCAGCATCTCTGGAGAACGCATCTTGTGAACACTTAGCACATCAGGAGTTCTCAACGAAATCGACAGCTTTTTATGGTTTCGAAAAAAATCCTCACCTGAAAATATTGCACATATTATTTTTATTTATATCTCTGTCTTAAAAAAATTCAATAAAATTGATGCCAAGAAAAGATCTTAAACAGAAATCATAAAATTGTTATGAAAAATTGTAATGATTTATGGGATTTTGATTTTTTGATCAAATCACATTTCACAAATATTTTCAACAAAATTTAAAATTTGCTTGAAATAATAAAGAGAACTTCCTCATTTTTTTATGCAAATGGAAAGAGGCAACTTAAGGTTTGGTTGAAAACTAGATTGATTTTGAAAATATAATTATAATATATTGATATATTTTTGAATTTATTTTTTTTTTACTTTAAAATAAGTGTAACTTTTGACTGTAATGTACAAATTCCTCTTTAGATTTTTTTTTTTTTTTATGATCTCTTAAAAAGCCTCAAACATCACTTTTCTCTAAAACATAACCCTGAAAGTTTACTCAGATGATTTCCTCAAATTTGATCGTAGAAGGCGTAGATTGCGAGATAAAATATTGGTGTCTTCGACAAAGTTGCTTGGATTGGCAAGCCTTGTTACAACATTCTAGAAGATAAAAATCCCAAATAATTCATGAAAAGTTTGATTTTTTAAATCATCCTAATTTTTTACTAAACTAAAAACCAAAACCAAAACCCTTTCCATTTGCACAACTTTTTTGAGGACACTTATCCTTCAAAACTGCAAAATTTTTCGGAAAATCAATTATCCACATTTGCGATCTGGACAACTGTGCAATGTTATTCTTTTTAAGTTTTGTGATCCTCTTTTCAAAATATGCCCGGACAAACAGAAGACGTTTTTCCAAACTTAAAAATTTAGTTGGAGAACAATTTTTAACAATTTTTTCCTCTTTTTTTTAATAAACTTTTTATTACAATCCGGCCGTTGCAAATATTTTTCAAAGATTATGTCGCCCTTCCTACAGATTGTCGAGGGAGACAGATTGGCCGATGCAAAATAAATCGGCACTGGCAACGTATGTTTTGCGCTTGCAACACTGCCAGTTTTGCTGGGCGTAAAGGGCGGTTGGTGTCCAGAAACATTGGCCAATCTGTTTGCCTTGACAATCTGTAGCCCCTCCCCCTTCAAAATTGGTCCGAAAAATAAGGGAGAAATTTTTTTTCAAAAAACTTCAAAATTTCAAAGGAAATAAAAGTCTTACCAACTGAAAACAATTAGAAATGCATTTTCCTGCATTCAAAATCAATTTAACATGTCTGGGGTCGATCAAAAATATTTTCAATATTTCGATGCTTGTGTGCTCTCTTATACTAACTGACATTTTGGTAGTTACGAGAAAATCGACTTTTTAACTTTGAATTACTGTTTCTGGGAAACTATTCAACAAACAATTGTCCTAATAATTTTAAAGTATGCTCCTGACATAACTTAAAGACATGGTAAAATATGAAAACTTTTGAAATGCAAAAAAATTAGCGGAGAAATTACGAAAAAATCATGCTTGCAATTAGCACAAGTGTGTCTTGAACAGTGATTTGTATTAGTTAGCACAAACGTGCACAGGGCAAATTTTGCAGTTGAGCTAAAATGCTTCTTCGATGGCAGAGTCGTGTATACTTCCAACGTGGCACTTGGTACAAAAGTGCGGAGAGTCATTTTATTGTTAAAATAGTAGTTATTGTTTGTTTCAATGTTTTTTGCGTAGTAACTTTGAATTGTTGCTAGTTAAGGAACATTTTTCTCAACAAAACTTTTTTAATAGACTTGTTTATCATTAAATTAATTGTGAAAATTGCAGTTTTTGAGAGCAACTACCGTTAAAACATGAATTTTATTAAGAAAAACTTAGTGAAGTGTGAGGATTCATAAATATAAGTATGATAATCCATGAAATAGCTTCAAAAAGACCAACTATGACGAAAACCTACTTTTACAAACAGAAGAAAATGATTATGTAAAAACTTTGAGCTAGTTTATTTTATTTCCCTCATGTCATACGACCTTTTTAGAAATGCAAGATATCCAGGACACAAACCATAGAACTGTTATGGTAGATTGCAGTTAGAACAAGTGTGTCTCTTGCAATGAATTCTTAGTTTGTATCGAATAGAACAAAAGTGATCAAAAAAAAATCAATACTTAGTCTTTGAACATGGACGACCCCTACAGTTGTGCTAAGCGTGCACAACTACGTGAATGATGTTGTTACGTGTTTTTTTTTTTGGTTTGGACGACACCTGCAATTGTCCTAAGTGTGCACAGCTACTTGGAGGGTGTTTGAATTGAATATTTGGGTTAGGCTAAGTGTGACATTGTTTAGTGGATGATGTTGTTACGTATTTTTTTTTGGATTGGACGACCCCTGCAGTTGTGCTAAATGTGCACAACTTCTTTAAGGGTGTTTGAGTTGGATA
Source organism: Culex quinquefasciatus (assembly GCF_015732765.1). Taxonomy (NCBI): domain Eukaryota; kingdom Metazoa; phylum Arthropoda; class Insecta; order Diptera; family Culicidae; genus Culex; species Culex quinquefasciatus. The sequence goes on along the minus strand of NC_051862.1, from coordinate 55,352,333 downwards.
TTTGGGTTAGGTCAAGTGTGCCATTGGTTAGTGGATGTTGATGTTACGTAGTTTTTTGAATTGGACGACCCCTGCAATTGTGCTAAGTGTGCACAACAAAAGTTCCCAAATGAACCGGTTAGGCGAGGTTCACCTATTGGTCCGTGACATTGTTACACCGTGACATTCGTTACACCGCAACATTCGTTACACCGTAACATTCGTTACACCGTAACTTTCGTTACACCGTAACATTCGTTACACCGTAACATTCGTTACACCGTAACATTCGTTACACCGTAACATTCGTTACACCGTAACATTCGTTACACCGTAACATTCGTTACACCGCATCATTCGTTACATCGTAACATTCGTAGTATGATTACACCGCATCATTCGTTACACCGCAACATACGTTTCACCGTAAAATTCGTTACACCGCATCATTCGTTACACCGCAACATACGTTTCACCGTAAAATTCGTTACACCGCAACATTCGTTACACCGTAACATTCATTACACCGTAACATTCGTTACACCGTAACATTCGTTACACCGTAACATTCGTTACACCGTAACATTCGTTACACCGTAACATTCGTTACACCGTAACATTCGTTACACCGTAACATTCGTTACACCGTAACATTCGTTACACCGCATCATTCGTTACACCGTAACATTCATTACACCGTAACATTCGTTACACCGTAGTATGATTACACCGCATCATTCGTTACATCGTAACATTCATTACACCGTAGTATGATTACACCGCATCATTCGTTACACCGTAACATTCATTACACCGCAGTATGGTTACACCGTAGTATGGTTACACCGTAATTTTGTTACACCGCAACATTCGTTGCATCGTAGCATTCTTTACACCGTGACATTCGTTACACCGTAATACACCGCAATTAAAACATTTTTTAAGTCTTTGTGCACACTTAGCACATCTGCAGGGGTCGTCCAATCAAAAAAAACATAACAACATCATCCATTCACCAATAACACACTCAAATATCCAATTCAAAACCCCCCAAGTAGTTATGCACACTTAGCACAACTGCAAGGGTCATCCATTAAAAAAAACTACGTAACAATAACGTCCACTTATTAATCTCACACTTAGCCTAACCCAAATATCCAATTTAAATCATTTTTAAGTCGTTATGCACACTTAGAACAACTGCAGGGGTCGTCCAATCAAAAAAACTACGTAACAACAACATCCACTCACCATTATCACACTTAGCCTAACTCAAATATCTAATTCTAAAACCCCGCAAGTAGTTGTGCACACTTAGCACAACTGCAGTGGTCGTCCATTAAAAAAACTACGTAACAATAACATCCACTAATTAATCTTACACTTAGTTTAACCCAAAAATCCAATTTAAAACATTTTTAAGTCGTTGTGCACACTTAAAACAACTGCAGGGGTCGTCCAATCCAAAAACTACGTAACAATAACATCCACCTACCAATATCACACTTAGCTTAACTCAGGGGTCATCCAATTAAAAAAAACTCTGCCACTAAATAATTATTTGACACACTTCTTCTAACTTACAACTTCTTCACGTATCCAAATGTGCACACTTGTGCTAATTGCCTTCCAAAATAGTGCTCCATAATATTGCTCAAACTAGTAAGGACACATGGCAATTTACCATAATATTATAGTGTAATCGTATTTTTATGGATTTGCGTGTTTTCAAAAGGTCAAGCCATGATGAAAATAAAAGAGCACATCCATGATGCGTTCGAAAATGTCAGTTAGTACAAATGGTTGCAGGGCGATATCTCCGCGTAGGAAACGAATTTTTCAGATCTCTTAGAAGCGTTTTGTAGGGAATTTAATTAGCTAAAAGATGGCATCATTAACTCATTTTTGTCCAAAAGTCAGTTAGTACATCAGAGCACAGAGGCATCGATTTGTGAAAATCCAATGTACAGCACCGCAAAAAGTTTTTTTTCGGCGAAAAAACAAAATCTCTTCAATACTTGCATATTTTTAACACTTATGATTGCAAAACAACTGGGCAGCTGTAAAATACATTTTTAAACACTTTTTTTATTCAAATGTTGAGACCATGGCTTGTAATTTAAATTTTTATATTTTTAAATATGTTTTGGAAAAAAATTCAAAACTGTCAAACAAAATTACAGTTATCATTTTTAAGATTTGTTTTATTAAGAGTTTGTTTTCATGCTACAATCGTTTAAAGGTAAATGTTTTCTATGTTTTGAAATTTTTTGCGTTTTAAAATACTTCATGAAGGAAAAACACCACAGCAAAAAATATGTTGGTAAAGTTCAGAAAATTTCATTTTTTTTCTTGTTGAGAAACAGTCTAAAATTTTGTGAATATTTAGTTGTTCTCAGTAACACCAAATAACCCCTAATTTTTAATCTCACGATTGCTTCGAAATTTTTGTCAAGGTTAGAAACTGGATGTTTAAGCACTTTTAATATAAATAATTTCAAAATTTAATAAATAAGAGTCTCTTTTTAAAATTGCTACTAAAAACCTAAACATACAAAAACATCTAATTGAAATAGCGTTTATTTTTGTTCCAATCGACTTTTCATCGCCATATTTAGACATGATGCAATGGCTTCGAAATACAGTAATATTTAAATTAAGAGATATTATAAACCGGAGCAAAACCGAGCTTTGTAGATTAGCGTTCAAAATACCTCAAGAAGAACTTTGTAACAAATTTTTAAATGTAATAGGATTCTTAGATTTTTTTTGAAATTTTCTAATTCGTTTTTAAGTTAGATTTTCGATGTGTTTTTGAAAGTAAATTAAATATGAATCATTAATATTTTCAGTAGATCATGTTTCAACACAAAATTGGTTTTGATTACACAAAAAAAAATAAGGAAATAATTTTGGATGTATTTTGTACATTGTACTAATTGAGCATTAAATTTTATTAATTTTTAAATGTTTATCAACTTTGTATAACATGCATTTATTTTTTTTATTTTTCAAATAAAACATGTTTTTTTAAAATGAAACTCACTGACAATTTTTTATCAAAAATTTTCAACGCTACTACTATTTTTAGTACACTGAAAAAAAAAACAATTCTCGAAATCGTAAATTAAATTCACGAATGCGAGAACCACAAAGGAATATATTCACGTTTACAGTGCAAATGCACCATACTCATGAATAAATTCCTTCTTGGTTCTCACATTCGTGAACTTAATTCACGATTACGAGAATTGTTTTTTTTTCTGTGTACGATGACATGGACATTGTGTGACCTATCCCAATACGTGCTTTAAAAAAAATAATCTTGAGAATTGTCGATTTTGGTGAATGATGATTGAAAAAATAATTTAAATCCTATCAATGTACTCCAGTACTAAAATATAAAAATAACTAACGGCCTTCCCGAATGTTATTCTTGAGTGCAAATGCTACAAATATACAAATAATATACAAATAAATAGCTTATATTAGTAGCATGGTTATTTGAAAAAGACAAAAGACGCCTCGACCGGAATTTTGAGACACTCGTAATTAAACACTATTGTCTTTTTCATACATCCGTGAGCCACGTTATTATATAAGTTTTGGACAGCATCCCGAACAGACGGTAATAACTAAATTCATGCCATTTCAATAACAAATACTGTTAAAATAACAGAAAGTGTTATGAAGTAATCTTGAAAAATCCATTTTTGCATAAAAGTTCAATAACAGTTTATGTTATCATAACAAAAATTGTTATTGGTCTGATATTGATTGACAGCAAAAACAACTTGAGAATAACATTTTTTGTTATGGAAGAATAACTCCAAACGTTATTGGGATGATCGGATTAGTTGTTAAAATAACAAAAAATAAAAACAAAGATTTGTTCGAAAAATAACGTAAAATGTTATTAGTCTGTTATTACAATAACAATCCAATAACAAAAAAATCATAACGGCGAATAACAAATCTTGTTATAAATAACATAAAATGTTATTGGCCTAGTATTTTCAAATAACAAATAATGTTATTCCCAAGTTATTTCCGTCTGTTCGGGATATCATGAAGTTTTATTGTTATTAGAGAAGATCGAGTAAAAAGTATCTGCATAATTTCTGCTGTGAGCTGATGGTGGTAAAAAAATGCTATCAATCCAAAAGTATTCCTGTTATGTTGCAGTCCATTTTTTAACATTAATAGAATGTTTTTCTATATTGCATTAGCTATTCAAAGTAGCAAAACTCTCTAATATGATTTTAAATGCATGTGAGTAAAACTCACATCAATCTTTTAGAACACTGCTATTAACTTTTTTTTGTTTTTGTGTGTTAATATTTTAAAAGGAATTCAATCTTGTATTTGAGAAAATTGAGCATAAAACAAACAATTCTGAGTAACTACTGCAAAAATGACTAAAATTCAGTTGGGACAACTATGCCTTTCTGGGATGTTATAACGGAGGAATTTCATTAGACAAATTATGTTTTGGTACACAAGAAATTGTCTTATGTTTGGATGATTTTATGAATATGAATTGGTCAAATAGTCCAAAACTCACACATTTTTTTTTTCAGAAACAAATATTATACATTGAATTTCATATAAATTCCAAAAAATTAATAAGGTTACAAAAAGCAATCTTTACAGAGAAAAGGTCACATGACGGACACTTTGTTCAATATTGATGTCACTGGGCCGCTTCTTGGACGCTTCGTTTTAATCCGCAGCTCAGTACCCGGTCTAACGGGAAAACAAAAAAAAAACACATGATCCAATCGCGGATGATCAACTTCAAAACCCCTCCTGACTAGTCATATCCCAAGAAATTGATCAGCAACGGTCACCACAGAGCGATCAGATCACTACGGCAGAGCTCTTCAAGAAGACAATCGACCCCAAACAATCGAAACCTCTTCTGTGCAAGCGGAGAGAGAGAGAGGTTGAAAAAGCAAATCAATTTTGATTATGCGTCGATTATGTCAAAAATATAAAGTTCATAAATATTTCTCTCCTTGTAGTTATTGTTGCTGCATAGACCCAGCTCACTCACTTCAAACTGAGCAAAACGTTTAACGTTGCTGTTGTGCTTTGTTGTCGCAACATTTTTTACTGTCTCTTTTTAAATATTTTCCAAGTTGCAGACATAATCATCTGTGACTAGCGACCACACCAGCGACGCTTTCGATGGCGAAGACCTTTTCATGTGCCGGTACGGTCCCCGGGTCTCCCGGTCGAACGGTCGGAATGGTCACTTTGGGAGATTGAACTGTGTTGCCAACCAACGCGGTTCGAATCAAAACTGTGATCTTGGTCAACGAGATAAAAACAATGATCATTCCATCGCAAAAGGTTGCTTTGGAAGGGCACACAGAAACACACACGCACACGGTTGGGGTTATTATATTCCGATTGTTATTTATCGAAATTTGAATTCAATGTGCGCCACTGCTTCACTTAGCTTGGGAACGATACTTAGCGGGTTGGACTTTGATTGACTCCCGGACAAGTGTGTAAGCCTGTCTGCGTACATGCGAGTTGTGTAACTGAGCCCCGGGTTCGGTGGCATAAAAATTCATAAATCTCAGTTTCAGTCTGTTGCAGGCTGGTTATCAAGCAAAGTTATGAAACATGAATTATAAATGTGACTTTTCATTCTAGTCATTCATTTGCTGATAAAAAATGGTTATTAATATCTACAGAATTTACAGAATGCATATTTAACTGTACATTTTTGATGCATTTTTATTATCACGATAAATTTGGTTGATATTAAGGGTATTTTCCAAACATCTTCTTCTTTCATAATTAATGCATTGATGGACCCAATTCTGAAGTAATCGGTGTATTTTTTTGGAATCAAATATTGATTCCCGTAAAATTTAAAATGTTCAAATTATTTTGAAAAAAAAAAACTAAATACGCCAGAATGTGAAAGTTAAAAAAAAATCAGTCAAATTTTTTTTTTTTTTCACTGAAGGGCGACGTGAAACGCATTGTTGATTGCTGCCTTATTTAGAATCATATGTTGATTTTTTTTACAAATTTTAAGAATTTACTCCGATTATGTTGATAAGTAAAATACCAAGCATAAAGCATCCAGCGTTGCAATCGAACAACTTTCCACAAAAATCAGAAATTGGTTTCATCGGTGTTTTTTTTTTATTTAACCGCTTGGGGTGCTTCCCTGTGATCAAAGAAGGCATTTTGTAATGCTTCAAGTATCCACGCAATTTTGGCAGCTGTCTATAAAAAATGATAATACATTTACGGAAATATGTGTATCAGAGAGAATTTTCTGAAGGACTGGCCGTTTTAAGCAAAGTTTTAGGCATAGTAAAAAAAATCACTTTCTTTAAAAAGTTTACACATATTTATTTAACTTTATTTACAAACATTGACATTCCCAAGATCCACAATTTTACTTTTTTTAAGGACCAAAACAGTCAATTTTCCAATTCTTAAAATCCAAAAATACTTAAAGAATCCATTTTAAAAAATCTTAAAAAAAGTTTGAAAACAAAATTAAAAAAAATACAAACATACATTTTGGCCCTTTTTAAATTTGATTTTGCTACAATTTGATTCAAAAGATTGGAATTTTTTTAAATTATTTAACTTTTTTAGGAATTTTAAAGTTAATGATGATGAAAAATGTAACAAACATCTCTTCATTTAATGGTTATGTTTAAAATAATGCAATTCCGTCAAGCAATTTATCTCTATCAAATCTTTTTTTTATAATGTAAATAATAAAAAAATCAGGTTTGAAAAAGTGCAAAAATTCAGCAATGTTAAAAAAATCTTTTCAAATATCATCAAATTCAAATATCAAAATCATCAACTTCAGCAATTCAAAGAATGCAAAAACTCGTTGGACTCAGAAAGAACTGCCATGTTCGAAATAATGCAAAATGAATCAATTATAACTTTTTTTTCAAGAACTGCTTTTGTTTGAAATGGTTCAAAAACTCATAGAAAACCTACAACTTTTATTGTTATATAAAATGATCACATTCCAAACAAAAATATAAAAATAACTAGAAGATTCTCTAAATCAAATTATTTTTATGAAGCTTCTCAAGTTTGGAAGAAAGATCACAAAAATAAATGAAATTTACTCTTTAAAAAATCCATGGTCCGAAAATCTCAAAATTCTTACAAAGTTTGAACAAAGCTTTTTCTTAAAATGTTTATTAACAATTTTATGCAAACTTACCGGTTTTTAAAGAGCCATTTGTTTAAAATTATTATTTTTTTAAGTTTATTATAATGCTAGAAGTTGCAAAAAACGTAACGTTGTATTTTACTTTACTAAAACTTATTGAATTTGGATTTATCAGAACGGCTTATGTTCCAATTACCTTTTTTTAGAAATCATAATTCGCAAAGAATCTCAAGAAAAACAATAAAAAAAAAAAACAAAAAATGCACATGAAAATATTTGTTTTATATGAGGCCGTTCCAAATACTTTTCAACCTTAAGGGCTGTTTTCTAACTAGAATTTTCAAAATATCTCACTACAATGTCTGTCAAACTGACAATTTTTTTGTGCTTTTGATGGAAAGGAAATAAATTTATTTCCTTTCCATCAAAAGCACAAAAAAAATTGTCAGTTTGACAGACATTGTAGTGAGATATTTTGAAAATTCGAGTTTGAAAAACAACTGGACTAGAGAACTAGTTTTATGAAACTTTTTTTCAATCAAATGTAGAGACAATTGCTTGCTTTTATTATTTTTTTGCTATCCCTGGACTTAGGTAAGATTTGAGGGACATAAACTTCAAAGAATACACAGCAAAAAATCCGATAGTAAAATCGCATGCTAAAGCATGCACATCACCTTCGTCAAAATAAACACTTAATATTACACACAGCACGTACAATTTTTTCAAACACAAAAAAAAAAGTTGCAACCGACGGGATTCAAACCCAGCACCAACAGTATGGACTGGCGCCTTAGCCCACTCGGCCATCAGACCGATGTTAAGCTGTAAAGATAAACGCATATATGAGCTTTACATTTCGGTCAAGTAGGTTTCCCATACTGTTGGGCTACATATTTCAGGGTGTAAAATCACTAAAAATTGCATAAAATAGTGCAATATTTATTTTACACCCACGCCTTTTACAAGCAGCTGAAATACTACTTTTTTGCTGTGTATTTACAAAAGGTTATATGCGAAGAAAATGTGTGGTCTTACAGAAATAGAAGAAATGTTTTTTATTCGATACAATGCTTTTGGCGTCAAATTAGTTAATTTAAAAACTTAAAAAATATGTATGGAAATAGAAGCCTTAGCTTATATTTCCATACATATTTTTTTATATATTTTATTGAAATAGATGTCTTATCAACAGCAAACAAATGCATTTTCAACGTTGATATAATTTGTTCTCGATTGAGCACCCAGTCGGCCTGGGTTCGATCCCAGACGGTCCCGGTGGCATTTTTCGAGACGAGATTTGTCTGATCACGCCTTCCGTCGGACGGGAAGTGAATGTTGGCCCCGGACTAACCTAAAAAGGTTAGGTCGTTAGCTCAGTCCAGGTGTAGGACTCGTCTCCCTGGGTCCTGCCTCGGTGGAGTCGCTGTTAGGCGGTTGGACTAACAATCCAAAGGTCGTCAGTTTGAATCCCGGGGTGGATGGAAGCTTAGGTGTAAAAAGAGGTTTGCAATGGCCTCAACAATCAAGCCTTCGAACACCTAGTTTCGAGTAGGAATCTCGCAATCGAGAACGCCAAGGCAATGCTGTAGAGCGAATAATTTGATTTGATTTTTGAGCTATAAAACAAATGATTTCAATCATTTATTTGACAACAGCATTGAAATTACTGAACTTTAATATAAATAATGTCTTCAATTATAACTGTTTCGATTTTTTCTATATTGGCTAACAAATTAAAAATAGTAGAAAACTGTTTTCAAATTGAAAAATAATCATCATGGAACATTCATTATATATATTTTTTTTTTGAAGGTTTCATATTTTTTTCATAATGTTTTTAATCTAAAACCCCAGACCACAAGAAATCATTCCATTAAAAAGTTTCCTGTAAAAACCCTAAACAAAAATTTCCGTGGCTAACAAACGAGCCGGTTGATCTGCGTGTCCAACGGCGGGCGCGAAAGCACCCTCTCTCTTCACGCATGATCATCGCACCTGAATTTGTGTATTCTTTACAAAGAAACAGAAACCAGAAGGTGAAGAAGAAGAAGAAAAAAATCCCTATCTATTCAACCTGGGGGGAACCTGTTTCATAACTTACATTGTTTTCGATTTGGCATGAGTTATAAGCGCGGCTAACCCCCCAACCAGAATCAGACTACTGAAAGGAGGTTTGGCCGCAACAAAAAAAAACTAAAAATAAATAAATAAAGTCTGATCAACGGGGGTAGGGTCCACCACACGTGCTACCTGGCACAGCTTAAGAGGAGGTGGCCAGAAGAGCGGAAAGTGGGTGGTTCAAGAGTTGAAAAAACAAAACGGAGCATATAATAAAGGGGGGAGAGGGCAACAAGAAAAGCACAATGCCGACCACAAGAAGCTTGAAATTCTCGATCAACCGGTCAAAGTCACTTAGTGATAAGGCTTTAAAAATTGAGTGGGGAAAAGGTATTGGAGTTTAGAGAAAAGTTTTACTAGAAAGAACTGTAAAATTGAACAAATCCAAGAAATTACAATTTTAAAAATATAAGAGAAATAGAAAATGAAGCAATTAAAAATTAATAAAATATTTATGTATAGTAAATATTGAGGAAAGCGAAGATGAACGCAAATAAGTGAATAACTCTCAACGTTCCAACGTAAACTGCTCCCTCGCTGACTTTCCATTAATCTGCGTCTTATCGCTTTCTCGTAACAACAATATATGAAAATGTTTATTGTGTCGGTAGATTAGCTCTCTTTCTCATCTCTCGTTTGCAAGTGAGCAGCCCCACTCCACTTCATCCCGCTCAACTTGGGAGGGAGGTCTCTGCTGTGGATCTTACCCCCAGAACAACTCGGCTACAAAAACAGCGATCGATCGCCGGTTTGTTGTTCTTCGGAAGTCTTGGGCAACGTTGCACAAATCGAGCTGAACATTTTATGAGGTCACAATGCTAATATTTTTTTTCTGAAACATTGTTGCCAGATCTTCACTGATGAATGTAAAAGTGGTTCTTCAAGTTAAAGTGCTCATAACTTTTGACAGGGTTGTCAGTTGACCCTCGAATGCTCCTGTGACCTTATAAAATGTTATTCCCAACAAGAAGACCTGCACTGAAATCCTGGCACCCGAGGGCACAAAAGAGTTTCACTGTCATCCCCCTCGTTCCGGGGTCTTATCGATGAAGCGGCAGTAGCAGCAAAAAATAAATTGAAAAACCAACAACAACCTGGCTGGCACGCTACCACCAGTCCAGAACGCCGAGGTGAGATTAAGATTTGCCGCGGTCGACTTAAGGCCGGCCGGCTTCTGGGCTTGATGGCGCTTTATGCGATGACGGCGGAGAGAGGGCATCTCCAAGGGTCATCAACGCGCGGTCGGTAGCAAATGTGAGCCGATCGAACGGACAGGCGTTCCGTTATGGTTTGTGCTCTTATCATAATTTTATGGGTTGAAGATATGGTCTTGGTGGCAGCGAAGGCTGTCAGGGTAATATTTAAAAAAAAATCAAATATTTAATCTTTTTAAATTTCCTTCAAATATTTTCATATTCAAAATTTCAAACTATGACAAAGTTATTATCATGAATTTTAGCAAATTAAAAAAGAATAATGTCTCATTGATTATTCTATTCAACAACATGAAGAATAAACTGCCCACTACTCGACCCACAAACCCGAAACCAATAGATCACCAACGCGACCCCCCTTAATCGCGAAAGCACTTTATCAAAAGCCCAATCGACGGACCCACTTCATAGCTTTCGATAAGCTTTCAATCACCCCTTGACTGAGGGCGTGAGGCTTTCTTCGACCAACCTGCCAACCCCCCCAACTTCTTTCCAAGTCATTAATGAGGATTTCGTCCCTGAAAATTTTGATCTATTAGTCACGATTACCACCTCAGCCCCGAAAGCCATCACACGAAGCGCAAATAATAATAAATACGTAACGTAATGAAATTATCCTCCATCATTTGACAGACAGAGAGAGAGAGAGAGAGAGACCCCAATGGTATCAAGAGGGTCATATTTTTATTACGATTAAGATGCTCTCACCTCCACGACGACGTCGTCGTCGTCGCAACGGTCCGAATTGTCCAAGAAGTGGCCAAATCGCCCCCCAAGGTCCAGGAAAATATTTATCTCTGTTTATGTTTTGATAGATTGCGCATGAACTTTGAGCACTGTGAAAATAAAGCTTAGCGGGATTAGAGGAGGGACGTTTTGAGCATTTTAGGGTGGTTCAAATCTGACTCTGACTCTGGAATTTTTTGATTAAAAGCTATAATCATTGACTATTTGCATCTGACTATTTGATTCTGTCTTTGGCTTTGAAATTGATTTCATTCTGACTCTGACTCTGACTCTGACTCTGACTCTGACTCTGACTCTGACTCTGACTCTGACTCTGACTCTGACTCTGACTCTGACTCTGACTCTGACTCTGACTCTGACTCTGACTCTGACTCTGACTCTGACTCTGACTCTGACTCTGACTCTGACTCTGACTCTGACTCTGACTCTGACTCTGACTCTGACTCTGACTCTGACTCTGACTCTGACTCTGACTCTGACTCTGACTCTGACTCTGACTCTGACTCTGACTCTGACTCTGACTCTGACTCTGACTCTGACTCTGACTCTGACTCTGACTCTGACTCTGACTCTGACTCTGACTCTGACTCTGACTCTGACTCTGACTCTGACTCTGACTCTGACTCTGACTCTGACTCTGACTCTGACTCTGACTCTGACTCTGACTCTGACTCTGACTCTGACTCTGACTCTGACTCTGACTCTGACTCTGACTCTGACTCTGACTCTGACTCTGACTCTGACTCTGACTCTGACTCTGACTCTGACTCTGACTCTGACTCTGACTCTGACTCTGACTCTGACTCTGACTCTGACTCTGACTCTGACTCTGACTCTGACTCTGACTCTGACTCTGACTCTGACTCTGACTCTGACTCTGACTCTGACTCTGACTCTGACTCTGACTCTGACTCTGACTCTGACTCTGACTCTGACTCTGACTCTGACTCTGACTCTGACTCTGACTCTGACTCTGACTCTGACTCTGACTCTGACTCTGACTCTGACTCTGACTCTGACTCTGACTCTGACTCTGACTCTGACTCTGACTCTGACTCTGACTCTGACTCTGACTCTGACTCTGACTCTGACTCTGACTCTGACTCTGACTCTGACTCTGACTCTGACTCTGACTCTGACTCTGACTCTGACTCTGACTCTGACTCTGACTCTGACTCTGACTCTGACTCTGACTCTGACTCTGACTCTGACTCTGACTCTGACTCTGACTCTGACTCTGACTCTGACTCTGACTCTGACTCTGACTCTGACTCTGACTCTGACTCTGACTCTGACTCTGACTCTGACTCTGACTCTGACTCTGACTCTGACTCTGACTCTGACTCTGACTCTGACTCTGACTCTGACTCTGACTCTGACTCTGACTCTGACTCTGACTCTGACTCTGACTCTGACTCTGACTCTGACTCTGACTCTGACTCTGACTCTGACTCTGACTCTGACTCTGACTCTGACTCTGACTCTGACTCTGACTCTGACTCTGACTCTGACTCTGACTCTGACTCTGACTCTGACTCTGACTCTGACTCTGACTCTGACTCTGACTCTGACTCTGACTCTGACTCTGACTCTGACTCTGACTCTGACTCTGACTCTGACTCTGACTCTGACTCTGACTCTGACTCTGACTCTGACTCTGGTTCTGGTTCTGGTTCTGGTTCTGGTTCTGGTTCTGGTTCTGGTTCTGGTTCTGGTTCTGGTTCTGGTTCTGGTTCTGGTTCTGGTTCTGGTTCTGGTTCTGGTTCTGGTTCTGGTTCTGGTTCTGGTTCTGGTTCTGGTTCTGGTTCTGGTTCTGGTTCTGGTTCTGGTTCTGGTTCTGGTTCTGGTTCTGGTTCTGGTTCTGGTTCTGGTTCTGGTTCTGGTTCTGGTTCTGGTTCTGGTTCTGGTTCTGGTTCTGGTTCTGGTTCTGGTTCTGGTTCTGGTTCTGGTTCTGGTTCTGGTTCTGGTTCTGGTTCTGGTTCTGGTTCTGGTTCTGGTTCTGGTTCTGGTTCTGGTTCTGGTTCTGGTTCTGGTTCTGGTTCTGGTTCTGGTTCTGGTTCTGGTTCTGCAACTCCAACTTGTCAAAATTTGCTTAATCCGACTCCGGGTCTTCGACAAGTATTTGACTCAACAGACCTTGACTCTGTCCTTAAAATCAAATTTTAAAATCTGATGTTGCAAAGTAAGAAGTAAGTAAGAAGTAGTCAGAAATCAGAAGTCAGTAGTCTGAATTCAGTAGTCAGTAGTCAAAAGTGAGTAGTCAGTAGTCTATAATCTGTGGTCAGGAGTCAGTAGTCAGTAGTCAGTAGTCAGAAGTCAGAAATCAGTAGTTTGAAGTCTGAATTATGTAGTTTGAAGTCAGCAGTCGGAACTCTGAACCTCTACAAAACCACTCAATCTCTCTCTGCAATTCCTAGACCAAGTACCACCCTAACCTCCCACCTTAAGCCAACACCGCTTCAGTCTCTATGTGCGATCACCTAGCCCATGGAGATATATCGATTTCCAACGTATGATTTATGTGTGAATTGATCGATTGATACGTTAAGCGGGAGATTTGAGCCCTCATGTGCGCTCCTCCGCCGGGCTATGTCGAACATCACAACTTACAGCGGAAAAGAAGCAAAATAAAGATCACAATGAACACACATTTTATAGATCGGATTAGCGCGGACTTATTTCAGTTTCCCGCCGCTCCGCTCCGAATCTTGCGCTGAGCAAAGAAGACATCGCGTGTGTTTTTCTACGAATTCCGAGGGCGCGTGGTGTTCCTCCGGAATGCCCCCTCACGGGGAAGACTTCATGGGGGGCTGGACAACGAAGGGTCCCTCAATCGATCTTGGGGTCTTATCTACGCGCCCGGACCCTCTAGCCCTGGGATTGAGTTTTCGAGAGTGATATATTAATTACGAGCTGGCTATAAATTCAAAGTTCAGGCGGGGTCAGATCGCGAGGGGACCTTGTGGGAATCGATTGAAATTCGACCCCCGTTCGAAAGGGTCTATGGCGAAAATGCAGCGGCACTTTGGTTTGACGCACACGGGGTTTCGGGCTTCCTGGAAGTGGACAACCGTCTTTGGTGAATTTTGGTTTGTGGAATTTTTCGGAGGCGCGTATAAATCTTTATCGATCTGCAGCAGTGAGACAGACACAAGCCGAGATTGATGACCAATGTGAGCTGAGTCTTGCGAGGTTGATGGAGGTTGGCAGGATGGAAGGGCTTTTTGTTGATTTTGGTTTATTTTAAAAATATATTTCCTTTGAAGCATTGTCGCGCTTTACTGGCTTGTGATTGAATGTAGGATTCTTTTAAATTCCGAATAAATACACTGTTAATATTTACAGACCTTTTTTTTAAAAATATGGTGATTTAGCAGTTACATTTAAAAATTATTCCACAAATTCCAATCTGAATTATTTTTTCAGAGAAAATCTAACTGAATCTTTCTAACAGTGCATTCCAAGAAAAACTGCACCATTTCGCGTTAAATTCAATTTACCTCGCAAATGCGTGAATTTCCCCTACTCTTCCACCTTCCAGACTTCGATTCCTTGGACAGAGTCATCGCAATTTTCCAACCGCAAGTGCCAATACAGAAGCAGCAGCAAAAAATATCGATCGCGCGTGATCAACCTTGACGTTGACAGGTCCAAGATCCTACGACGCTCTTTGCTTGCCCTACCTTCGTTTGTTGATTGTTTGTTCAAAACGTTTGTCGTTTGACGATCCGCAACCGCTGGAGATCCTGACGTTGGGTAAAGGGGCAGCGAGGCTTTCTTCGAAGAATTTACGATAATCACTTCGGACGTGCCCAGCGAGCTCCTTCGGCTGTGGAGGTTGTGGAATTTCTAAATACAACAGAAGATCGAGTTGAAGATCTTCTACTACACCTAAGAAGAACTTAGAATTTGATCAAAAGGTGAGCTTGCAAGGAGAAGTGAACGCTTTTTGAGGTTAGGAAAAAAGTGCGACGAGAATTAGTGGCTGTGCCTAGAAGCAGTCATTTAGGGAGATGTTGAGAATTACGTAAGAAGTCTTTGAGCGATTCCATTTGAAAATACAAATTTCTACAAAATGTCGCGTAATTTCTGGACAGCCCCTCCCCCCATCAACCCAGAAGCAATAGTGCAGCCAATCGATCGAGAATCACGTCACACAAGACATGCCCACAACTCGACCGGTGATCGACAGGTCTGAGCGACATTTAACGAAACGTTGCATCTTCACGATGTTGTTGTTGTTGTTTTGACTCGCTCGTTTTTGTTTGCATCACGAGTGAGTGGACGCGACGGCTCGTTGACGCGAGAGAGGGGGCGGTCTAATGAGTAAGAGAATTTTAAATAGCCACTCGCGCAGACACGATCGTGATCGTGGAGTAAATGGAGCGCAGAAACTGATAAGAAGAACAAAAAAGTTGATGCCTTCAATTGTCCGTGAAGATCTTATCGACACACAATGAAACACAGCTAAAAAAGTAGTAATCCAGCTGCGTGTAAAAGGCATGGGTGTAAAATAAATATTGCATTATTTTATGCAATTTTATGTGATTTTACACCCTGAAATATGTAGCCCATCAGTATGGGAAACCTACTTGACCGGAATGTCAAGCTCATATATGCGTTAATCCTTACAGCTTTTCATCGGTCTGATGGCCGAGCGGGCTAAGGCGCCAGTCCTTACTGTTGGTGCTGGGTTTGAATCCCGTCGGTTGCAACTTTTTTGTGTATGCAAAAATTGTACATGCAGTGTGTAATATTAAGTGTTTATTTTGACGAAGGTGATGTGCATGCTTTTGCATGCGATTTTACCATCAGATTTTTTGCTGTGCAGTGACGAAGATTTAGGACGCTAATTAACACCATGCGGAGGTGGTTTTTAAAGCAAATCAAATGAAGGAAATTAAAATGAAACAAGCCAAACCATTTTTTGTAATTTTTTTAAATAACATTGAATGGTCAATTTTAACTTATCTATTTTATTATCTTTTTTACTTCCAGGTATGTTTTACATTTCAAGATGAATATCTCAGTGTGAGCAGTAATGTGTTTCAGGTTTGAAAATTAAAAAAAAATATTGATCATTTTATTATTTCATGTGTAATCATCACTTCATTAATACAGTTTTTGTAGAATTTGCTCAGTTTGTTCTAGAGGTCGTATCGAGGATTACCGATTTGGACGAAACATACAGTCGAACATCTCAACTTTATGTGGAATTTGTCATGAAATCTAAATGTCTCAAAGTGCAAACAAGAAAATGCTGCCTTCTAAAAAACAAAACGTAAGAAACAAGAAACAAGAAACAAGAAACAAGAAACAAGAAACAAGAAACAAGAAACAAGAAACAAGAAACAAGAAACAAGAAACAAGAAACAAGAAACAAGAAACAAGAAACAAGAAACAAGAAACAAGAAACAAGAAACAAGAAACAAGAAACAAGAAACAAGAAACAAGAAACAAGAAACAAGAAACAAGAAACAAGAAACAAGAAACAAGAAACAAGAAACAAGAAACAAGAAACAAGAAACAAGAAACAAGAAACAAGAAACAAGAAACAAGAAACAAGAAACAAGAAACAAGAAACAAGAAACAAGAAACAAGAAACAAGAAACAAGAAACAAGAAACAAGAAACAAGAAACAATAAACAAGAAACAAGAAACAAGAAACAAGAAACAAGAAACAAGAAACAAGAAACAAGAAACAAGAAACAAGAAACAAGAAACAAGAAACAAGATACATACCATACCAATCAGCATAGCGCACCAGGTACGCGTGCTGTAGCAAGAAGACGCTTCCATCTTTCTCGGTCTTGGGCTGCTACTCTCCAATTTCCCAGGTTACAGATCTTCCGGATATCACCATTCACTTGATCTCCCCACCGTGCGCGCGGTTTCCCTGCTCTCCTGCCTGTACCGCCAGCTGGTTCGGCGCGGTCAAAAGCAGTCTGACAGGCTGGCTCTCGTCCATTCGGGCGACATGGCCGGCCCACCTGAGCCTCCCGATCTTCGCCTGGGTGGCGATGGTCGGTTCTTCAAGAAACGCGTGCAGTTCGTGGTTCATGCGTCTTCGCCACACTCCGTCAGACACCTGCACTCCACCGTAGATCGTTCGTAGCACCTTCCGTTCGAAAACTCCAAGGGCACGTTCGTCCTCCTGCCGCATCGTCCAGGTCTCGTGGCCATAGAGGACTACCGGTCTTATCAGTGTTTTGTACATCGTCAGCTTCGTGCGGCGTTGCACTCGATCCGATGTGAGGGTCTTCCGTAATCCGAAGTAGGCACGATTCCCAGCAAAAATACGAGTCCGGATCTCTTTGCTGGTGTCGTTGTCGGCGGTTACCAGCGATCCTAAGTACACGAACTCGCTCACCTCCTCCAACTCATCACCATCCACAGTTAGAGGGGTGAGGCTTGGGGGGCCGACATCCTTCGAACCCCTTCCTCTCATGTACTTTGTCTTCGTCGTATTCATGCCAAGTCCTACACGCCTTGCTTGTACCTTCAGTCGGGTGTATACATCCTTCACCGTCTCCAGGTTCCTTGCCACAATGTCGATGTCATCGGCAAAAGCAAGCAACTGGTAGGACCTGTTCATGATCGTGCCACTCGTGTCAATGCCCGCTCTTCGAATGATGCCCTCAAGAACGATGTTGAACAGCGAACAGGATAAGCCATCACCTTGCCGCAGCCCTCGACGTGATCCAAAGGGTTCCGCTAAATCCCCCGAAACACGCACGTAACACATCACACCATCCAAGGTAGCCTTGATCAGCCGAATCAGTTTATCCGGAAATCCGTTCTCGTGCATGATCTGCCATAGCTGCTCGCGGTCGACTGTATCATAGGCTGCCTTGAAGTCGATGAAGATGTGATGTGTGGGCACGTTGTACTCACGACATTTCTCGAGGATCTGTCGGAGACAAAATATTTGGTCCGTGGTGGCGCGCGCGCCAGTGAAGCCCGCTTGGTAGGGCCCCACGAACCTCCTTGCATGGGGTGACAGCTGACGGCAGAGGATCTGGGAGAGGATTTTGTAGGCCGCGTTAATAAGCGTGATGCCGCGGTAGTTGCCGCAGTCCAGCTTATCGCCCTTTTTGTAGATCGGGCACACGACACCATCCATCCATTCCTTCGGTAGCTTCTCCTCCTCCCAGATCTTGGAGATCACGCAGTGAAGCGCCCTCGCCAGTTTCTCTCCTCCATATTTGAAGAGCTCACCGGGTAACCGATCCTTGCCGGCAGCTCTATTGTTCTTCAGCTTCCTGATCTCCCTCTTCACCGTCTCTAGATCAGGTGCCGGGAACTGTTCATCAGCTGCGGGCGCTCCAAGGTTGACTCCAACGCCGTCTCCGTCCGCTTCATCGCCGTTGAGGTGCTCGTTGAAGTACTGCTTCCACCTTTCCAACACCTCGCTCTTGTTTACGATCAGGTTTCCACCGTTGTCCCTGCACACGTCGGCTCGCGGCACGAAGCCTTTGCGGGACCGGTTCACCTTCTCGTAAAACTTCCGCGTTTCGTTAGCTCGGAATAGCTGCTCCATTTCCGCGCAATCTCGGTCTTCTTGCTGGCGCTTCTTAAGCTTGAAGACCGCGACCTGCCGATTCCGAGCCTGCCTGTATCGTTCCACGTTCCCTCTCGTCGCCTTGTGCAGCTTCCTGTCGTAAGCTGCCTTCTTCTCGGCGGTAATCCGTTGGCACTCGTCGTCGTACCAATCGTTTCGGCTGACTCGGATCGCACTACCCAGTGTGGCTTCCGCTGCACTGCCGATGGCTGAGCGAATACGGCTCCAACCATCTTCGAGCGAGGCTGCGCCAAGTTCCTCCTCACCTGGCAGATTCGCTTCCAGCTGCTGCGCGTAACTGTGGGCCACTTCCCCGTTCTGGAGACACGCGGTGTTGAACGGAGGGGCCCGCCGGCTTCGGCGTTGGTTAAACACCGTCGACAGCTTTGAGCGCATGTCAACTCCAACTAGGTAGTGGTCCGAGTCAATATTCGCACCGCGAAAGGTGCGCACGTGCGTTACGTCCGAGAAGAATCGGCCGTCGATCAGGACGTGGTCGATTTGCGTTTTCGTCCGTTGGTCAGGTGATGTCCAGGTGGCTTTGTGGATGTCCTTTCGAGGAAAATAGGTGCTCCTGACCACCATTCCACGGGAATGAAACAAGAAACAAGAAACAAGAAACAAGAAACAAGAAACAAGAAACAAGAAACAAGAAACAAGAAACAAGAAACAAGAAACAAGAAACAAGAAACAAGAAACAAGAAACAAGAAACAAGAAACAAGAAACAAGAAACAAGAAACAAGAAACAAGAAACAAGAAACAAGAAACAAGAAACAAGAAACAAGAAACAAGAAACAAGAAACAAGAAACAAGAAACAAGAAACAAGAAACAAGAAACAAGAAACAAGAAACAAGAAACAAGAAACAAGAAACAAGAAACAAGAAACAAGAAACAAGAAACAAGAAACAAGAAACAAGAAACAAGAAACAAGAAACAAGAAACAAGAAACAAGAAACAAAACGCAAGAAACAAGAAATAAGAAACCATACATTTTCAAAAGTGGTTCGCAAATATTTCGAACCTCAAAACTATAATAATTTCGAGTAAATCTGGACTGAAGATTCGGATTTAAGGTGAAAAAAATGACTAATGTATAATTAAATGGTTCAAGAACGCAAAATTTATCTTATTTTTTTGTATTACTATGATAATTGCACTATCCCAAATTCTTCACGGGAGAATATTCCCTTGGTTATAACTGCTGAGAACTCAAAGTGTGTTTAATGAATAAATGAATTAAAAATATAATAATATGTAAAATAATCGAAATGATGTGTCAGCAGGGTTGTTAAAATATCAAAGTATCAGCTCTCAGCAACTACAATTATCTCGCCTGAATATTCATGCCTCAAATACAACTGCTCTTCTCTCTTCATTGAAACTCTCAGCGCCGAACATAGCCGAACACGTTTTCGTGTTTACCCACTCGCGATTGACATTTTCCATTTCTCTCTCATTCTCGCTTCCACGATCATGCTACCGCAACAGCGTTTAACCACAAAAGCCGCCACAAAACCAATTTTGTAAACGCAGTTTGAAGGGGCGTCATGCGTGGTCGGCTCCTAATCGCCATCTCGCGTTCTCTCATTGCAGTTTTCGGAGAGGTTGAGAGACTCAGCGGTGAGAACGCATAGTCGAGGAAAAGGGAAGGAGTGATAGAGAGAGAATGACATCGCTGGGAATCACGAGACACAAGAAGAGATCTCACAAGCTATAGTGACGGCCGCTATACTCTCGGATATTTTTGGTGCAGAGATAATCTATTGATAGCTTTTCTATCACTCTTTTGCAACACTGTGTGTCAGGAATTTTTGAAAAACTTTAACGTTTTGATCAGTCAAGCATTTTTGAAATATTAATATTTTTAGAATGTTTGATTAGAGATTTCACAAAAGAGGTTAACTTTTATATCTAAGTAATATTTGAAATTCAGAAGTATCCAAATCAATGTTAAAACAAGTTTGCTACTCAAGCAGTGCTCTTCTTGTTACCCCTAATATTTGAGCTCCTTGTGAAATGTGACGTTCGCAGAACATCGCCCAGAGTCGGAGATTTTCCTGCCGTGAGCACAAACAGTAGCAAATAATGCTTCAAGAAACAAAAGCCTCCTGCTGGTAAACTGCTCTCTCCAGCCAGCAACCAAACAGCATCCCCAAGTTGAGCCCGTCCATAACCCGCAGAGGACCCCCGATCCAACAGGGAACGCAGCAAGTCCGCCAACAAGCAAGCAAGAAAAAAACTAATTTAAAATTCTGAACGATATTCGATTGTTGTTCGATTTCCAAGGGGGCCGCCGCCGCCGCAACTTGGCTACTGTTTCGGACTCTGAAGTCGGTCGCGTCGAAGATTTACGCGATCTTCTTCGCCACCGGGTTCTTCGCGAGAGGATCCCTCTGGCATTGTTCCCCCTTGCTCTGGCTGAGGCTTCAGAACGCATACTGATCAGACATTCCAGGCCATTACCTTTGCGTCGAGGCGGGTTTCGGATGGGTTGCCAAACTGGATCAACGAGCGCGACTGCTGAAGAGGTTCAGGGAGCGACCTGCCAGGGAGTTTACGCGATACGATACGATACTACGGACCAGAACCAGATCGTCGGGGGCAGTTGTACGCGGTAGGGTAGCGAGAGCCGCAGTTGATTCTTGCGACGAAGTTCCTTCCAATGTTGAAGATTTGTTCTCAACAGGTTCTCCTACCCTAACGCACCGTGATTCGGGAAGGGAATAGCTTTGCGCTGACGAGGTAACCGGCTTGGACTCCACAGCCTCCAGGAAGAAGACGACGAAGCAGCAGTCCCTTGGTATCACCACCGGCCTTATCACAGCTCGTCGAGCTCGGGAGTTGGACGCGTGGACGGGTTGGCGGGGTCTTCGGGAGCGAACTTTCCCACATACTAAATGTTGCGTACGCGAAAAAGTGCAACATTCGCCGTGGGATATGTGACGACGGTTGGCATTGGGACTGGGACTGGCCACGCGGACCGGAGGCAAACTTGCGAAAGTTTACTCGTTTGCTATCGCGAGCCGGCAGGTTGGCAGGTTTTTCTTGTTGGCGGTGGCTGTGGCGGGATTTTTCTCGCAATTATTTTGTTCAACTAGCGATTGGACTTTTCTTGCGAGGAGGAGATGAATGTGCGTATTTCGCATGCGAGAAAGGTTCTTGCTTGGGGAGGAACGGGCTTGGTACCCGGAACTGAGGGTGTGTGAGAAACAGCTTTGATTGGGGATAAGTTTAAAATGCTTTAAACACAAAGTTTTCAATACATTACAGAATTTTCAACAATTCTTTTAAATAATATTATATTTTTTTAAATAATGTTTAGATAATTAAATTCGCACAAATCCTTAATCGTTAGATCCTAGTTAAAACATAGCATTAAAAGTACTTTAGTTTGTACGATGTACATGTTTTGAAATGGGGTTGGTGCATTTTTCTCTTCCAACTAAAAAATGGAAACATGATAGTTCCGGATTTAATTTTCATAAGAAGTATCGACTCTTTGAAAACCAAGTACACAGAAAACTCAGCACTATGGGCAAATTTTTAACAATGTTGCGGCGATTCAGGGGAATGTGCATATTTTAATTTTACTTCTGAACTCAAAACAGGATCAAAACAAGTTTAAACCTGATTTTGATAAGTTTTTTCTAAGAAAGATTAAATCTCTAGAAAAACTTTCTTTGTTAATCATAATATTTTAAATGAAGTCAAAGCTTAATTTTAAAAGTAATGTAAAAACACAATGGTAGAAAATTGTCAAACTAATTCGTAATTTCAAATTACATATTTCCTCGCTTGTGATACTGAATTACAAACATGAAACTAAATATTGTATAACGAATTTTATCTAAGATTACGTAATCTTCAATCAAAATTCACTTGTTACCCATGTAATTATTAATTACAAATAAATAACTAAATAACTTTGTAATTTTTAACTTTTGATATTAACATTTAATTTTTAACTTTTAGCTTTTTATTTACAGCAATTCCCCACGAAACAGCATGATTCGAAAAAAAAAAGTACTCCGATCGAGCTCAATTTTTTTCTGGGGGATCCTTGGCCGAAATAATTAGACCCGTATTTTTTTGTTTGGCCATTAGGGTGACCTACGCCGTATTAGGATGGTCCGAAAAATTGCAATTTTCGTAGATTTTCGCAAAAACCATTTCATCCGATTTTAGCTGTCCTAGACGCAAAAGAAAGGTGGCTATTTGGAAAAAATAGTAAGAAGTTTCAAAAATCTAGCTTAACATTTGAAAAGGTCGTATGAAAACATAAAATGCTGTTTTGAAGGTCTCGGATTCCTCGGAAAGTTTCACATAACATATAAAAAAATAATGAAGTTATGTTTTCGATACTCTGAGATACGATTTTTTGAAAATAAAAACTGGATTTTTCGACGCGCCACGCGCAAAAATGGAAAAATGACGACTTTTTTCACTAAAACTGCGATAATTTTAAAATGTCAGCGATGACCTATGGATGTTATGGTACCAAAAGTTGCGTCTTTTAATTACAAAAAATTTGGTATTTTAACATGTATAGGTCATCGCTGAAATTTTAAAGTTATCGCAGTTTTAGTGAAAAAAGTCGTTTTTTCCCGTTTTCGTTATTTTCCCATTTTTGCGCGTGGCGCGTCGAAAAACCCAGTTTTTATTTTTAAAAAATCGTATCTCAGAGTATTGAAAATATAACTTCAACATTTTTTGATATCATATGAGTTATAAATTCTGAACCCTTACAGGGTTTTTAAAAAAGAATTTATTTACGTAACTTAAACTAATACACTTTCACTTTTTGTTTTCTTGCTTCTTGGCTGGTATTGTAGACTTGTTAGTATTCGTTGCTCGATGGCTGGTATTGTAGACTTGTAGTACTCGTTGCTCGATGGCTGGTATTGTAGACTTGTAGAATAACTTTGATGAACGATGATCCTGATCCTGATGAAGCTCTTGGTGATGGTAGCGAATCAAACTCCTAAAACAGACTGAGTTCCTCCGGTTGGCAGCTGGGTATTTATATGCGTCCTAATTAAGAAGTGCTGTTCTAGGCGCGTGGCGTGACCGGGTGCAACGGATGTTTTGTCTATCATTGTTTTGGGTTTACGACAATTTTACGATTCTCCATTATCAAATATTTATGCTACTGGTTCTCTGATACCGTATCAAGTTCATCCGGGTCGCACGGGAAAGTGATGGTCTAGTTGTCAAGAGGCTTCCAATTATAATTGGCTCGAGGTCTTTGTTTGGGTTATGGAGATTAGCATGGAGATTAATATATGCGTCGTTACACGGTTGAATTACCCTGTTTGCATAAGGCAAACCAAGTCTCGTGTTAACTTATGTGAAATTTTTCAAGGAATCCGATAAAAATATTTTCAGACATAGGCTCTTTGGTCCCGAGACCTTCAAAACAGCATTTTATGTTGTCATTCAACCTTTTCAAACGTTAAGCTAGATTTTTGAAATTTCTTACTATTTTTCCCAAATAGCCAAACTAATCACCTTTCTTTTGCGTCTAGGACAGCTAAAATCAGATGAAATGGCGCGGAGATATGATTTTTTGAAAAATGTGGTTTTTGCGATAATCGACGAAAATTGTCATTTTTTGAAACACCCTAACACGGCGTAGGTCACCCTAATGGCCAAACAAAAAATACGGGTCTAATTATTTCGGCCAAGGATCCCCCAGAAAAATTTTGAGCCCGATCGGAGAACTTTTTTTTTCGAATCATGCTGTTTTCGTGGGGAATTGCTGTTTATATTTTTTCAATTTTGCAAATATTTTTGAAGTTTATGTCCCTCGGCTCCTACCAAAGTCAAGGGGGGCAAAAAAAAATATATATAAAAATTGAAATTACAAGCCTAGGTTTCAACATTTGGATGAAAAAAGTGCAATACATTTTAGACGCGTCCAGCAGCTTTCCAATCATTAGTCTTCAAAATATCCATGTATTGACGATTTTTTTAAAAACATTTTTTGTGGGACTGTACGTTTGTATTTTATGAAAATTTAAAATGTATTCAAAGGAGTTCTAACATGCACGCAGGAAAATGCATTTTTACTGGTTTTCGGTTGATTAAACTTTAATTATCATGAAAATTTAGAAGCTTTTATATATTTTTTTATTTTTTATATATTTTTGACCCCTGATTATTCCGGCTGACTTTGAAGGGGGGGGGGGGGTTACATAAATTTTGAAAAATATTTGCAACAGCCTAAATTACAAAAAAAATAACTGAACTTTAAAAAAAAAAACGCTTTAAAATGCCAATACTTGCTTCATAACACGATTGTTTGAAAATACCTGTTATGGGAATTCTATTTTAACTAATACAAAGTCAAATAAAAATATCTGGAATACTACTTCCTTGTACCTTGTTTTTCTTTTCTTAAAAGTCCCAATCATATTCTATAATTTTGCCAAAGACATCAAATCGCTTAGAGAATTCTTTCTAAGATACTGATTTTTTTTTACTAAGTTTCATTCATGTTAAAAATACAAAGAAAAGTCGACTGACAAAATCGTAGAGAATGTCGAATTTGTATTTTAAGGATGTTTCTCACATTCAATTCCTCCCCCAGGTCACGTAACCCACCTTGAACTTCTAATCATCAAAGTCATCACACGAAACACGTCCCACCGGATTTTCAACCAGAAAGAACACACAAATCTCATGTTCTACACCCAACGTTGAAAATTCACCCCCAAAAAACCTAACCCTCCGCCAAGTGCTGCTCCCTTGGTAGCAAACTATTCTTCCCACAAACCTGAAAATACCTTTAAAATCGAAGGACTTCCGGGAAATTCCATCACACCCCACAATCACAATATTGTGGTGGAAAATCACTCTCACCTTAAAATTTTCCACCACTTAAAGCGAGCGAGAGAGAGAGGTTGATGTCGGGAAAATTCTCAACTCCTCCTGGCTGCTCATGCTCTCCTGTGACGCTCTTATTAATGCAAATTTTCCCGAGCTCGAGACCGGTTTTCCGGTTTTTCCGGATGCTTCCTCGGAGGGGGGTTTCCCGGTATTTTCTAAATACTATGTTCTGCTAGGTAAATCAGCTGATTTTTGTTGAGGATTTTCCCAGACGGCGAGACGCCAAAGTTTGCTCGCTCTCTTGAGAGTTTTTTAATTTTTTTGAATGAAGAGTTTTCCTTCTTTGTTTAACCCTAATGAAGAGGGAAAGTGACGACAATTTTTGGTGAGAACAATTTGAAGGGGAAATTAAGGTTCATGTGCGCATGTGCAATTTTGTTAGAACAAAAGTTTTATGTTTTCTTTTCAATTTTATTTTGTTTATAGCAAAAAAATAATATTAAAGAGACTGTTTGACCTTTTCCCAAACAGTGTGTTGTTGACCTACCAAATTCTCCCAATTCCTCAATAGTATTGGTGACCACCACTCGAAAAAAAAAGCGATCCAATGGCCACTGGTCAGCGCAGGGCTTTTCCCGCCAACAGCGTTCTTGGTCCCTGTTCGACCACTCATTACTCAGGCTCCACTAATGACGGAAATGGGTCACAAATTTTAGGGAAAACTCCTCTGTCCCAACAAAACCTGCACTACCTTAATGTCAGCTGATTTCCCCTACCAAACCCTCCTCCCCCCAATTCGAAAAAGTTTTACGCAAATGCGTCGAAAACAAAAAATCCTCCTAATCTTGCGCGCCAACTCTTAATTTCCACCTCCACCGTAGTTGGTGTGTGTTTCCAGAACTGCAAAAAAAAAAAATTCACCCCGAATTCGCATGCCACCCTGACTCGACATTCCAATTTTTCGCTTTCATGTCGGAATGGAATGTGGTGCCCAAAACTGCTAGAGAGAGTGGAAACATCCACTTCCGGTTTTCGCACTTGCTACAGTTCTGCTGTTCTGGTAGGGAAATTCCGCTGCAGAAAAGCTCCAAACCGGAAGCAACAGGTGGTTTGGAGGGAGGGGCGTTTTCTCTGGAAGGATTTTTCGGGTGTTGACATGGTGGGTACTTGATTTTTGAAGAACAGAATTTGTTATATGTACAAAACAAAATCATATTATTCGCTCTACAGCATTGCCTTGGCGATTTCGATTGCGAGATTCCTACTCGAAACTAGGTGTCCAAAGGCTCGATTATTGAGGCAATTGCAAACCTCCATCCACCCCGAGATTCAAACTGACGACCTTTGGGTTGTGAGTCCAACTGCCTACCAGTGACTTCACCGAGGCAGGACCCAGAGAGACGACTCCTACACCTGAACTGAGCAAACGATCTTATCTTTTGGTAAGACCGGGGCCAACATTTACTTCCCCGACCGACGGAAGGCGTTATCAGACAAATCTCGTCTCGAAAAATGCCCCCGGGGCCTTCTGGGATCGAACCCAGGCCGACTGGGTGAGAGGCAACCACGCTTACCGCTACACCGCAAGTCTCGCATGTACAATTTTCGCAAACACAAAAAAAAGTTGCAACCGACGGGATTCAAACCCAGCACCAACAGGACTGGCGCCTTAGCCCGCTCGGCCATCAGACCGATGTAAAATGAAAAGGATAAACGTATATGTGAGCTTGACATTTCGGTCAAGTAGGTTTCACATACTGATGGGCTACATATTTCAGGGTGTAAAGTTACATAAAATTGCATAAAATAATGCAATATTTATTTTACACCCAGGCCTTTTACACGCAGCTGGATTACTACTTTTTTAGCTGTGTAAGGTTTTCAGATGGCCAAAATTTAGGACTCATTCAAAAGGTCTCACAGTTGTCCATCCAAAGTCGTGCCGCATATGATTTGGTCATCATGTTTATCAGCAATTTTCGGCTTCTGAGAAGTACTAAAATATCATTTAATTGCTCATAACTTTGCATAGGTTAATCCGGTTGATTTTTTTTAGATCTTTAGAAAGCAACTTTTTGAAGTATATTTTATTATAACTATTGAAAAGGTCTTGACTAGATAATTTTCATCATTTGTTATTTTAGATCAAATTATAATTTTTTTTGAAATATTCTGAAAATTTCACTAGAGTTTGAATTTTTAACCTTGAAATTCAAATCAACTCCAATCAAGTTTCCAAGATACAGTGGACTCTCTCGTTGTCAATATTGAAGGGACCGTCGAGAGCGGGAGTTATCAAATTATAGAACGAAAAATCAAAGCAATCTATTTGAAGGGACTGACAAATTTATTGACAGCTGGAGAAATATTGGTATCGAAAAGATCGACAGCCAGAGAGTCCACTGTAAATTCAAATGAAAATTACAGGCTTATTAGGTGTCACATAGAAAAACTAATTTTTATCGACTAAAATTGTTTGTTAGGCTCAGAAGTCTACGAAACTAATTGGCCATTTTCATAGTTCAAAAATTCAAAAAACCTAAAATAATCGAAATGTATACGCCTAAAAGCAGTTTTAACTTGAAAATGGTACATTTTATCAAGAAAAAAAAACAATAAACTTTTCGATTGCAAATTCAATTTTGCTTTCAAAAAAGATTTTAAATTTTTTTTCTCAAAAAAAAATTATTTTAAAATTCATTTTCAAAAAGCAGATTTTTCACTAATACGCACTACGGCTGAAAAATGTCTTTTTTTGCAGTTCCGTCGTGAAACTACATACTTTTCCTGTCATTCTTGAACGACGAAATAGCCTACTTTAAAATAACAGAATCGAATAGCAATATTTTTCAAAATAAATGCTGAAAAGTTCTACTTTTCAGCACTGAAATGGGTGCTAAAAAAATGAACTTTTCAGCACTTGTTTCGAAAAGTAACACTTTTCGACATTTTTTTGATTTAAAGGATTTATTGACAAAATACATGAAAATTTTACATAAAATTTCACTCAGTGTATGTTTTTTGGAATGGCAAAAAATGTATGTAACTCGTTGCAAAACTGGATTTTTTCAGCACTCATAACCTACAACTTTGCTGGAGAAACCAAATCGATCTGAAAATTCTGTAAAAGTAAAATTCGCAAACAAGCATTTTTTAATTTTTGCAATTTTTTTATGCGTTTTGAGTACTAAAATAGTAGTTTATGCAACAAGTTGCAAAAATAGGAATTTTTCAGCACGAGTCATACATTTATCCAACGAGGTTCACCGAGTATTTATCATTGTATTTATCAAACTCGGTGAACCTCGTTGGATAAATGTATGACTCGTGCTGAAAAATTCCTATTTTTGCAACTTGTTGCATAAACTACTATTTTAGTACTCAAAACGCATAAAAAAATTTCAAAAATTAAAAAAATGCTTGTTTGCGAATTTTACTTTTACAGAATTTTCAGATCGATTTGGTCTCTCCAGCAAAGTTGTAGGTTATGATTAGGACTAACCTACAACTTTGCTGAAGAGACCAAATCGATCAGAAAATCCCTTCTCAAAATATAGAATTTCATAAATTCACATACCAATTTTGTATGATCAGCCCCAAAAAATGTATGAAGACTTGTAAGGGTAATGGTGCAAAATAATTACTTTTGGTATAGGGAATGCATGGACAAAGTTTCATGCAAATAAAAATTTAAAAATAAAAACTTTGTGAAATCGTGGAGAACTACTTTTTTGTATCACTGAATCAGCGCATACTTTCAGTATCATTTATTTGACAATTAAAAAATATTCTTTTTCCCAAAATTTATGTAAAAAATAACCTTTAAAAAAACATATTTCTAATCGAATGGCAAATGATGAATTTTTTCTATAAAAGATTTTTTTAAATTTTGATGTTCAATTTCAATTCAAAATCTTATTATTGGTGCCTACGTCACACTAGCAAATCAATGAACATGATTTGTTTTGATGTCAGATAATATACTAAAAGATTGTTAAAAGGTTGGACACAAAAACATTATAGCAGTAGCAAATAAAGCGGTACAGATGATGTTAAGAATTTTTTGAATTTTGAATTTTTTAGCGTGAAATTTTTTGCAAGATTATGCTATTTGTTTTTGTGATAATCTGGTTTTATGAAGAAATACTTAGAAAGTTTAGAAAAAAATATATTTTTAAATCTATAATATACACAGAAAAAAATAATGTAAATTTGGAAGCTGTAGTTTTGGAAGGTTGAATATTACCTCTTTTATGATTTAATTTTACCTCAATTTAGACTAAAAAAGTGACATTACACCAGAAAATTGGTAAAATTACACAATTCCAGAGGTAAAATTACACCTTTTTTCTGACATAAAAGATGTACCCCTTCCCAGATGTAATATTACCATGATTTTTTTTTTCTGTGTAAAGTTATATCACATAGTTTAGTTACAAAATACGGTTTTTGGGAATTTGTTAAATTTGATTGTACCGGATGAGCCCGAAGGTTTTTTTTCGATATCGCGTTTTTTTTTGGACACCTTACTCTACATCTTTCAATTGTTATTTGAAAGACCTATCAATTGAGACATATGCCTCAACGATTTGGCAACAATGCAATCTTATTTGGACACTTTAAAGTGATGTATCGAACATTCAAAGGGTGCGTTGTGTCATGAGGTATCGCCACTCTAGCCAACCTTATGCAATTCAAAGTTTTTTGTTTTAGCTTTATAGTTGTAAAAGGTGCCTTCCACTTTTGGAGGGCGCAACAGTCGTTCAATCTTTATCAATTCTCAGATGTAGGACATTCATTAAATTTAGAACAACTTTCTTGCAGTCACCATATGTTTAGGATTTTTTGCTGAATAGTCATTAGCTTACGAAAAGGATCGTTTTTGCGCGGCCTTTTCTGGAACAGTTGCTTTTTCCATACATTTTGACGATTTTTCCCATTCAAACTTCTAGCGATTAGAGGGAGGGGTTCCCATGGTCATAAGTAACTCAAATTTGGAATTTAGCCTAGTAAAGGATCAATCTTTGATTTCAGGGCCGAGCCCCGGGAATCCCGGATTTGTACCACCCTAATGACCATCCATAAAAAAGAGTTTTATCTAAAAACAAATCATGTAAACGTTAGCAACCACGTTGTTAATGTTTTTTGAGGTTTTGTGTTTAACATTTTTTTTACAATTTTTACCAAATTTGTAAAAAGAATTGTTTTCACTTATTAAAACTGTGTTGACACCCTGCCCAGAATTGATAAGGAATGTTTTTGTTTTTGGCCAAGAATTTTTGGTGGGGAGCCTTGAAGCCTTTCCAAAACACCTTCCTGCGTCGGCTGCAGCCCTGGCAAAATTCTGATTAACATCCATGAAATGGGTACCGAGAGTGAGTTTAATGTTTAAAGTGTGGTGTTTTTAAAGGGGGTTCTTTTTTGGGTCGTTTTTTGAGGGGGGAAATATAATGTTGTTACTTTTTCAATAAAAATTTATTGAAAAACTTTTTGAATTAAATTGTACCTCACGTTAATTTGAAAATCGATTTAGAGTCATTGCTGAAGCCTTTCAATAATGAATTATTAAAGTTCGACAACACAAAAAAATGCACTCGCCCTCCAAAAAAAACCGTCCCCAAAATGCACTGATAAAAAACGCATCCCCTCAGAGCGACATTTTTTATCAATTCAATTCGTGGTTGCCGATAATCGTGGCACCAGGCTCGCATCACCCCCGGGAAGGACTCTTGTTTACCCTCATTTGCGCATGTCGCCGGGAAAATTGGGCGCCCAAAAATTGTCTGAGCGGGGAAATTCGGTATTCCAATTTTCACGTCACGTCTCGTGTCCCTCGGTTGTTCCTGCGCACTTGTTCTCTGGCACGGACATCAAACGTCGCTGGCTGGGCCAGAAGCTGAAGCCCAGGCACATTTGCTTTGATGGGAATTCCTGAGGATTATTTAATTTGTGTGATGCGACTGCCGACTGCCAAAGTTTGGGGTGAGAGTGTTCTTTGATGTTGCCGATTCGAGTAGGGGGTTTTTGGGAAGGACGAGGGATGAGCTGAGTTGTTTGACTAAGTACTTTCCACTTTTTGGAAGTAATAAAGTGAGGGAGGAAGGAATCCTTTGATGAATGAAACATAGAAGATGGGTGATATGGAATTTCAAAGCTGTAGAAAGAATAGCTTTTCAGTAAAACAATACATTTCCAAAAAAAAAAAAAAAATGTAGGAATAGATACTTTTTTTTTGTTTTTTTTTTATCTACGTTGAAAAAAATCATATTGTTTTGGTTATATGCAAGAGCGACAAACCATCCTAGTTCTTCACAAAAACTTTGAAGAAAAATATTGATCCCCCTAAAAAATATTTCATCATTCAAAATGCACGGAATTGATTGTTATTAGTTCAATTACACATTTTATTTAAATGAATTATTGCTGCTTAAAATGCCTCAAGCATTTCATTAAAGCTAGATTTTCATTCTAAATATTGCAAGGCACAGCCTTCCCAGCTTTCCCGAAGAATCTATCTCAAGAAATTCCTATTCAAATCTGTCCTCATTACAAGAGAGTTAATAAGGTGCGGAATAGGGCACCATCACCAGCAGCAAGTATTTCGCTACCCAGTGTCAGAACTCACGAAAAACGTCACACAAACATACACCTTCTTCTGTCAAAGCTGAGTCATCCCAAAAAATATCGCCGGGCAAATCCCCGCCACCTAAGGCATCCCCGGAAAAAAGGTTCAAGATAGAAAATTTTCCCTAGTTCGGTCCAGCATACGTCCTGTTTCTCGTACCCGTCGTCCCCGCTGCTGGTCAGCCGAAAAGGAAAATAAAACTTTTCCCATCATCCGCGCACCCTCCTCGAAAGAATCCTGACGACCGTCGTCATCGTGGTTCTCGCTGCTGGCATTCTCGTTGGCAAACAAACCCAAATCGATGGTCAATCCCCGGAATCTAAGGTTGTCCGATACACACACATGCACTCGCATATGGGTAATTCTCCGCCAACTCACACAGCAGTTGCCCCGACCCCTCTTCGATTTGCGTGAAACTTTGTCCTAAGGGGTAACTTTTGTCCCTGATCACGAATCCGAGGTCCGTTTTTTGATATCTCGTGACGGAGGGGCGGTACGACCCCTTCCATTTTTGAACATGCGAAAAAAGAGGTGTTTTTCAATAATTTGCAGCCTGAAACGGTGATGAGATAGAAATTTGGTGTCAAAGGGACTTTTATGTAAAATTAGACGCCCGATTTGATGGCGTATTCAGAATTCCGAAAAACGTATTTTCATCGAAAAAACACTAAAAAGTTTTAAAAATCTCCCATTTTCCGTTACTCGACTGTAAAATTTTTTGGAACATGTCATTTTATGGGAAATTTAATGTACTTTTCGAATCTACATTGACCCAGAAGGGTCATTTTTCATTAGAACAAAATTTTTCATTTAAAATTTCGTGTTTTTCTAACTTTGCAGGGTTATTTTTAGAGTGTAACAGTGTTCTACAAAGTTGTAGAGCAGACAATTACAAAAATTTTGATATATAGACATAAGGGGTTTGCTTATAAACATCACGAGTTATCGCGATTTTACGAAAAAAAGTTTTGAAAAAGTTGGTCGTCATCGATCATGGCCGTTCATGGTCACCCGCGACAGACACGGACGACGAAACAAAGAGAAACGCAAAAAGTAACTTTTTCAAAACTTTTTTTTCGTAAAATCGCGATAACTCTTGATGTTTATAAGCAAACCCCTGATGTCTATATACCAAAATTTTTGTAATTGTCTGCTCTACAACTTTGTAGAACATTGTTACACTCTAAAAAATAACCCTGCAAAGTTAGAAAAAACACGAAATTTTAAAATGAAAAATTTTGTTCTAACGAAAAATGACCCTTCTGGGTCAATGTAGATTCGAAAAGTACATTAAATTTCCCATAAAATGACATGTTCCAAAATTTTTTACAGTCGAGTAACGGAAAATGGGAGATTTTTTAAAACTTTTTTAGTGTTTTTTTCGATGAAAAATACGTTTTTTCGGAATTCTGAATACGCCATCAAATCGGGCGTCTAATTTTACTTAAAAGTCCCTTTGACACCAAATTTCTATCTCATCACCGTTTCAGGCTGCAAATTATTGAAAAACACCTCTTTTTTCGCATGTTCAAAAATGGAAGGGGTCGTACCGCCCCTCCGTCACGAGATATCAAAAAACGGACCTCGGATTCGTGATCAGGGACAAAAGTTACCCCTTAGGACAAAGTTTCACGCAAATCGAAGAGGGGTCGGGGCAACTTTTCCCGATTTCGTGTGAGTTGGTAGAGAATTACCCATATGTATTTGAAGGAAAGCGAGAAGATAGTCAAATGTATGTATTTTGCTCAAAAAAAGTGAACTGATTCCCTTAAGACTAGTCTATAAACTACGCAACAGAAGTTTGTTAGTCTTCCATCTTATTTCACTTATTCTACTGATATCTATTTGTTATTTTCAAAAAAACTAACAATATTTCAAAGAACATCTCTACTTCCGAATAAAACGAACAGTCTAAAAACACTTTCTTATGGAAATTAAAATCAAGCATTACCAAATTTCCGAACGTCAATTTCCCGAACATGTTTCCATTTTTTCCCATCCTAGATTTTTTTATAATTGAATGAACACTATTTTAAATACTTCCCCGGTCAAGGTCTTGTGTCTCTTATAAAATGAAGACTTATGAGCAATTCTACACGAAATCGGTCTTTTTTTTTTGAATTTTAATTTTTGTATTTTTTAATCCGACTGAAACTTTTTTGGTGCCTTCGGTATGCCCAAAAAAGCCATTTTGCATCATTAGATTCTCCATATAATTTTACGTACAAATTTGGTAGCTGTCCATATAAAAATGATGTATGAAAATTCAAAAATCTGTATCTTTTGGAGGAATTTTTCGATCGTTTTGGTGTCTTCGGGCAAAGTTGTAGGTATGGATATGGACTAAACTGGAAAAAATGATACACGGTAAAAAAAATGGTGATTTTTTATTTAACTTTTTGTCACTAAAAGTTGATTTGCAAAAAACACTATTTTTAATTTTTTTTATTTTTGATATGTTTTAGAGGACATCAAATGCCAACTTTTCAGAAATTTCCTAGTTGTGCAAACAAATCTTTGATCGAATTATGAATTTTTTAATCAATACTGATTTTTTCAAAAAAACGAAATATTGGTCGTAAAAAAATTTCAACTGCATTTTTCGATGTTAAATCAAATTTGCAATTAAAAAGTACTGAAGTGAAATTTTGATAAAGTGCACCGTTTTCAAGTTAAATCCATTTTTAGGTGACTTTTTTTGAAAATAATCGCAGTTTTTCATTTTTGAAAATTAGTGCACATGTTTGCTCACTTTTGAAAAAAAAATATTTTGGAAAGCTGAGAAAATTCTCTATATTTTGCTTTTTTGAACTTTGTTGATACGACCCTTAGTTGCTGAGATATTTGCCATGCAAGTGTTTAAAAACAGGAAAATTGATGTTTTCTAAGTCTCACCCAAACAACCCACCATTTTCTAATGTCGATATCTCAGCAACTAATAGTCCGATTTACAATGTTAAAATATGAAACATTCGTGAAATTTTCCGATCTTTTCGAAAAAAATACTTTCAAAAATTTTAAATCAAGAATAATATTTTAAAAGGGCCAAAAATTCAGTGTTGCGCCCTTTTGAAAGGTTTGTCTTGGTTTAAAAAATTTTAAAATACTTTTTTCGAAGAGATCGGAAAATTTCACGAATGTTTTATATTTTAACATTGAAAATCGGACCATTAGATGCTGAGATCTCGACATTAGAAAATGATGGATTTTTTGGGTGAGACTTAGAAAACATCAATGTTCCTATTTTTAAACACTTGCATGGCAATATCTCAGCAACTAAGGGTCGTATCAACAAAGTTCAAAAGTGCAAAATATAGAGAATTTTCTAAGCTTTTCAATTATTTTTTTTCAAAAGTGTGCAAACATGTGCACTAATTTAAAAAAATGAAAAACTACGACTATTTTCAAAAAAGTCACCTAAAAATAGATTTAACTTGAAAACGGTGCACTTAATCAAAATTTCACTTCAGTACTTTTTAATTGTAAATTTGATTTAACATCGAAAAATTAAGTTAAAAAAATTTTACGAACAAAATTTGGATTTTTTGAAAAAAATCAGTATTGATTAAAAAAATCATAACTCGGTCAAAGATTTTTTGCACAACCTGGAAATTTCTACATTTGAAAAAGGCAAATTTTGTGATGTCCCTAAAACATATCAAAAACATTGAAAAAATAAAATACAGACTTTTTTTGTGGCAACGAATAAAAATTTGAATGATTGGGTTTAGTCGTCAACTTGCTGCGATCTGATTATAATTTCCCCCATTTAACACCAGCAGTCATGGGTTTTTAAAATCAGCGGTGGTACACTCGACGAATGACAGCTAGTCGTGGTAATTTGAGAATAAAGATTATTCTCAGCAGTCTTATTCGTGAGGTGTTACAGGTAGCGATTAATCGCAAAATTAATCATAGTCGTCAGATTTTCAACACTATTTAATGATGCAAAATGGCTTTTTTGGGCATACCGAAGGCACCAAAAAAGTTTCAGTCGTATTAAAAAATACAAAAAAATGGAATGACCGAAATCTGAGAGAACTGCTCTTATTGAGTCTTCATCATATATATCCGGCAACTCCATTTGAAAAGAGCCTAAACCGAAAAAAAAATCACCGATCGGGCTCAAATTTTTTTTAGGGTTCCTTGGCCCAAATAAATAGAACCGTAGTTTTTTATTTGGCCATTAGGGTGACCTAAATCGTGCTAGGGTGGTTCAAAAAATGGCAAAATTGTCAAGTAATCGCTATTTTAGTAAAAAAAGACGATTTTTTCCGTTTTCATCATTTTCCAATTTTTGCGCGTGGCGCATCGAAAATTATAATATTTTCAGACATAGGCTCTCTGGTCCCGAGACCTTCAAAACAGCATTTTAAGTTTTCATACGACCTTTTCAAATGTTAAGCTAGATTTTAGAAGCTTCTTACTATTTTTCCCAAACAGCCAAACTCATCACCTTTCTTTTGTGTTTGGCTGTGTTAGATAGGATTTTTGGTCCAGCTGTGTTAGTAATCGGATGAAATGACGTGGAGATATGATTTAAAAAAAGTGGTTTTTGCGAAAATCGACGAAAATTGCCATTTTTCGGACCACCCTAACATGGCGTTGGTCATCCTGAAAAAAAATACGGGTCTGATTATTTCGGCCAAGGAACCCCTAGACAAATTTTGAGCCCGATCGGAGAACTTTTTCGAATCATGCTGTTTTCGTGAGGAATTGCTACGTAAAATATCCAGATTACCCGAAAAAACTCTTAACTATTTTTCCTTACAAGCCATTTTAATCACCTTTCATAAGCTTCCAAGAAAGCTAAAATCGGTTGAAATGACGTGGAGCTATGTTTATTTGAAAAATATGGTTTTTGCGGTTATCGACGAAAACTGCAATTTTTTGGACACATCCCCTAAGTGCGTCCAT
The DNA here is from genome assembly GCF_015732765.1 of Culex quinquefasciatus. Taxonomy (NCBI): domain Eukaryota; kingdom Metazoa; phylum Arthropoda; class Insecta; order Diptera; family Culicidae; genus Culex; species Culex quinquefasciatus. Next base: position 55,315,168 of record NC_051862.1, on the reverse strand, counting down.
CCCGGGATTTCCCGGGATTTTTTAAAGTTTGTTCCGGAAATTCCTGAAAAAGAAAAAAATCGAAATTTAGTCAGGAAATTCATATTTAGTTGTTAGAATAAATGACTACACAGCAAAAAAAATCATGGTAATTTTACATCTGGGAAGTGGTACATCTTTAATGTCAGAAAAAGGTGTAATTTCACCACTTTTCTGGTGTAATGTCACTTTTTCAGTCTAAATTGAGTTAAAATTACATCATAAAAGAGATAATACTGAACCTTCCAAAATTACAGCTTCAAAATTTACATTATTTTTTACTGTGTAGTTGAATACTTGATTATCGATAAAAATAAAAATTGAATGCATTAAAATTTGTTATCAGCATATATCAGCATTATTTTGGCTGATTAGGAAAAATTGTTAAAATTTAAGTTTGCATGTTCGCAAAATGCCTGATGATTCAAATAATGTCCGTTGTATTTTTATATTTTTGTAAAACTGGGTAATATTTCAGGGTTAATTCATAATTTGAAAGTGGAAAAAATATATTAAATTATTTTTTTATCAAACACCGGAAACTGGGGCAAATCACGACGAATGTAATAAATTAGGATTCATTTTTTTGCGCAACGTTTTGAATATCTTCGATTGAAACAGGAACAGGACAAAACTCGATTATTCGAAGTTTCAATTATCCAAAGCTTGATTATCCTAGGACTTCAGATAATAGAGTCACAAAAAAAACATTTCCTTGTTTTCTATTTCCTACTTAAAAAAATATATATTTATAAAATTAAAATTATGCATTTCATCGCCGCCATTTAATCCAGCTGCGTGTAAAATAAATTTTGCATTCTTTTATGAAGTTCTATGTAATATTACACCATGAATTATGTAGCCCACCAGTACGGGAAACCTACTAGACCAAAATATCAAGCTCATATATGCGTTTATTATTTCAATTCTTCATCGGTCTGATGACCGAGCGGGCTAAGGCGCCAGTCCGTACTGATGGTGCTGGGTTTGATTCCCTTGGGTTGCAACTTTTTTTTATGTTAACAAAAATTGTGCATGCAGTGTGTAATATTTAGTGTCTTTTTTGACGAAGGTGATGTGCATACTTTGCATGCGAATTTATTATCGGATTTTTTGCTGTGTACCTATTCAGGCTATCGTCCCGATTTTGATTGTATTTTTTTACAATTTAACATTGACTGGTGAAGCGACCCTCGCCTTACCAGAAAAATTCACAGTAGATTTTCTCTGTTAAAAACGAAAATATTAGGAAAAGGCGAATCAGGAGAGTTGTAAGAAAAAGGAAGACAAATAAAAATCAATTAGGAGCGTAGGACGGGAAAACCCGACAACACTTTTATGACCCACTTAAGTGGCACGCGCAGAAAGGTGCCCGACGAGAAACAAACAAATAACAATATCTGTGAAAAAGGACAGGCACGACTGGAAAATAAATAAAGATTACATTATCTATGGGTTAAGTCATAAAAGGACTGCGACTAATTTCTGAGAAAAATCTGAGAATTAGAGCGCGGTGGAAAGAAATAGAACATTTATATTAGGATTTTAAGAGTGAGAGAAATAAAATAGGCCAGGATATTATGTATAACTTGGAAGGATTTTTAGAGTGGGGGAAAATAAATAAAATAAGAAAAAAGAGAGTTATATATTGTAGAATTCTGGGAATTAAGGAAACTTTTCATTATATCAAGAAAAATACAGGTTGGAGTGGGGGTTGTAAATGAGACAAAAATATATTATATAAGTTAGAGGAAGAATTTTTGGTGTGAAACCGAAAAGGACGGATATATTATGCAACATCAAAAACTAGAGTGGGGGTAAAAATATAAGATATTAAATAATTAAGTAAATAACTAGATTTAGTATAAAAACCCAAGCTGAAATCAAATAAAGGCAGTCAGTAAATGAGACAGTAAAAAGAGAGTGAAAGTGTTTGATCCGAAATATCCAGTCGAAGTGCCTTGGACTTAGCCGGCTGCACGCTTCAAAGTGGTGACAAGCGGAAAGTTTCACTCTGAAACTGGAACGTCATTTCTGCTGGCTTAACCAGTTAGAAAAGTTTTGTAATAGAAAAGTAAAGTGTTAGAAGTGTCACAAGAATCTTAAAATGATAATTTGGTAAGTACCATTTTTTTTCCATATTTTTACTAACACCTTTTTTTCGGGGACTTAGAGTTTTTCTGACCAACTCTAAACTTAAAAAAACTTGTGGATTTCTCTAATTAAGGAAACAGCCTGAGAGTCTGCAGAAAATAATTTACTTTTTTAAAAGTAAGACAAATTTCCTTCCCTTAATCACGATGGAAGAATTAAATAAATTGGACAACTATTTTTCGTTGGAAATAGCAAATTTATTGGAAGCTATTCCTAAATCTAAAGAAGAAATCGAACAGAAGACAATAGAAATAGCAGAAGCTGTTGAAAATTATAAGCAACTATTAATTGCTTCAAGGGATACTCTTCAACCTAAAGAGTTCAACAAAATTAACAATGGGTTCAAAGAAGATCACAAAAATCTTCAAGAAGCTCTTGAAGTTTTGCTAAAAAATTAATTATATATTCTGATGATGAGGAGAAATATGGCGAGGTAGAAAATTTAAAGATTATTCCCGTCAGTTTAAAAATTAAAAAGAACACTAAAAATCCAAGTTCTTACGAATTTCCAATGGATTCAGCAATTAATTGCATTCCAGATTTCTTTGGACATGCAGAAGATTTAACTTCATTTATTGATCAAATTAATTATTTTTACAGTAAAATGCCAAAAGGAGTGTCTCATACCCCTTTGATCAATGTAATTAAACTGAAATTAAAAGGTAGAGCAAAATTTTTGCAAATTCAATTTCAAATTTACCATGGGAAAAGGTTGAACAGAATATGATTGAAGAATTCAGTGTAAAAAATCATCGGTAAATATTTTCAAAACAATTGGTACAATCTCACAAAAGCAATTTGAGAAATTTAAGTCATACAAAAACAGAGCATTGGAAATTCTTGCAGACTTAGAGTCCGTAGAAGACTTCAATAAGAACAGTTTAGTTATGAAAAATTTTAAACTTCATTTCATTGCGGGTTTAAACAACATTGAATTACAGCGCACTGCGAGAAATATTGTGGAAACAGATTTTAGGCAATTTTGAATACTCTCGAACATCATTACGTCAGTGATGAAGAATTTGAAGATCTTCAGAAACACGTACAGAAAATGAACATACAGACACCAACTGTGAAAACCAACTTCAGAAGCCAATGTAAACACTACAATAATAATAATAACGGTAATTTAGCGAATAGTGCACCAGTTTTTCGAAATAATTATCACCAAAATTACCACAGGAATAATGATAACAGAAATGTTACGCAGGAAAATAATAGATTCCGGCATCAACAACAACATCATGATTTTAACCAAAATCATTCAAACAATCGACCGAACCAAAATTTTAACGCTAATAGAGAAAATAGCTCTCAACAGAATAATATGTCTAATAATTCTAAAACATATTATCCACAACGAAAAACTAATTTTTGGGGTTTTCGATAGATTTGGCGTCCGAAATACCCGGCAAAATGGAAAATTCAATAGACGCTCTAATTTCCGAGCTCGAAATCGTTTTAGGAGACGGAATTATAATCGGAATAATATTTGGAATAATAATAGTTTAAGAGAGCAAAGAGAATTTTATAACCCCCCTCACGAAATTCTCAAAATAATTTTAACTCCTTTTCTACAATTTAGATTAAGAATTGCTTCAAAACAAAACCCGTTTAATTTTATTCACTACTTGCTTGACACAGGTGCAAGTGTTAATATAATAAGAAGCAATGTTTTAAATAAAATAGGTTATTCTCATGTCAATTTTAAAGATAATATTTCTTTAACTGGCATCAATAATACGTGTAATGAAACAATGGGTTCAGTTATAATCGAATTGTTGATTGGTAACACAATTTTCAGTACAAAATTTTATGTTATGAAGAATTTACCTGTACCGGGAATTATTGGTGCAGAATTCTTGAAGAGACACACTCTTTTCATTGATAAAAATTTTAATTTCATTGTTTTACAAAAACCAAGATTATACTTTAATAATCATTATAACAAAATGAGGAGAATCTTGCAGATATTAATTGTGAAGAAATATCTACTTCAAGTGACGATGAAAATGACGGGAATGAAGAAAACGCAAATATTATAGCTTATTGTGAAAATAATGCTCAAACGTATGAAATACATAATTCACCTCAAAGTAATTTTGATGATGAATTATGCATTCCCAAGGAATTAAACTTGGATATTGACAAAGATTGTGACGTCATTGAATATAAAAAGTTCAAATATGTATGCGGCGAAGAAAGATTAAAAACTTTTAGAAACAATTAATTTAAAACATCTAAATAATGAAAATCATGACGCCATAGTTTTCATGATTCGAAAATTCAATAAATTATTTTTCCTCGAGGGCGATGAATTGACTTTTACAAATGCAGCAATTCACGAAATTGAAACAACAACAAACATACCAATTAATAAACGGCAATATAGAATGCCAGAATCTACGAAAACTCATATTGACGAACAGATCGAAGAAATGCTTAAATTAGGAATTATTCAACCTAGCAAAAGTCCTTGGAATGCTCCTGTACTGTGCATCCCGAAGAAAGTGGGAGCTGATGGCAAGAAAAATACAGAATCGTGGTTGATTTTAGAGCATTAAATCTTATAACGAAACCATTTGTTTTTCCGATTCCATTAATAAACGAGATTCTGGATAACATTGGTGATGCTCAATATTTTTCTTCGATTGATTTAAAATCAGGATTTTATCAAATACTCATTCATCCAAAAGATGCGGCTAAAACTGCATTTTCTACTTGGAAGGGACATTATGAATTTTTAAGAATGCCTATGGGTCTCAAAAACAGTCCGGCAACTTTTCAAAAGCTAATGAATATTATTCTTTTTGAAATTCAACCAGTGAAGGCTTTTGTCTATCTGGATGACATTATTATATTTGGAAATACCATAAAAGAACATAACGATAATCTGTTCAAAATTTTAAATGCTTTAAGTCGTCATAATTTGAAAGTGGAGCCGTCCAAATGTAGCATTTTGAAGACACAAATTAAATATTTGGGTCATACTATTGACAAACATGGAATTAGACCAACGGAAGATAATATAAATATTATTAAAAATTTAAAACGTCCTCAAAACATAAAAGATGTTCGTTCGTTTCTTGGAACAGTTAACTTTTACGGAAAATTCATACCAAATATGGCAGATAAACGAAAACATTTAAATAATTTACTAAAAAAGGATGTCAAATTCAAATGGTCAGAGGATTGTGAAAAAGCATTTCATGATTTAAAACAATGCTTGATGACAGAACCAATTTTAGTTCGTCCAAATTATAATGATACATTTGTGATTACTACAGATTATGTGATTATGCTGTAGGGGCAGTATTATCAAATGCCAAAACAAATGACAATCCAATTGCATACGCCAGTAGAGCATTAAGTATTTCTGAAAAGAAATATTATACAATTGAAAAAGAATTACTTGCTATTGTATGGGCTATTGAGTATTTTAAACACTATATTTTTAATCAACAGTTTATTGTCTATACTGACCATAGACCATTAATTGCAATTTGGAGATTAAAAGAAACCTCACCAACTCTTTCAAAATTAAGATTAAAAATTCAAGGAATTGGGTGTGACATTAGATACAAACAAGGCAAAGAAAATGTTGTTGCAGATTTTCTTTCTCGCATTAAACATGAAGATGTTGAGGAAATTAATTCAGAAAATAATTTAATTGCTGTCGTGACCAGACAACAGAAACGTCAACAAAAGGATTCATCAAACCAAATTGGAAATTCGAAAAATCTAATTATAGATGATATCAACATAGATATAACAAATGATATCTCGCAAAATGAAGAGGATTTAAATGAAACTATCGACGTATTACAAACAATCGATATTGGAAATGAAAAGGAAGATGATTCATGGAAAAAGTATTCTTTGGACGACTTCTTCGATGCTCAAAATAAGGATGAAATTGATTTTAAATTACTTAAATTTACAAAAACAATGCTAAACGAAAGTGATGCAGATGCCACATTCGTAATACTAAATAGTAAAACAGCATTTAAAGAATTATCTCAATTAGTTGACCTACCACATGGTATGAAAGATTACTTGTATGATAATATTTTATCCATTCCGGAACACAAAATGTATGGTTTAATTATCAATGGCTCAGTTAAATCAGTAACAAACATTGAAGAACTTTTCAATGGATTAGTAAAAGTTTTGAAAATTGTCCTGATTTCATAAAATCAGTTCGAAACATACAAATTGTTTCGTTTAGAAATTTGCAACACAATCCAGATGTAAACATTTTAAGATTTATAGCTGGAAAATATAACAAAATATTCACATTATATGCATCAAATGACACTAGAATGTTTGTTAAAATGGAAGACAGAGATACGGTGTTAAAAGAATTTCATGATTCACCATTAGGAGGTCATGTAGGTGGAAGAAGAATGCTTCAACGTATTAGTCCTCTTTTCACATGGGATAATATGCGTCGAGACGTTGAAAATTATGTAAAGCAATGTGAATCATGTCAAAAAATAAAATTTGGCCAAAACACAAAATTCCAATGAAAATTACGACAACGTCGACAGAACCTTTTCAGAAAGTTTATATGGATATAGTAATTTTAACTATATCCGAAGACAATAATCGGTATGGATTAGTCATTCAAGACGATCTAACGAGATTTTTAGTAGTTGCTCCTTTACCGGATCAAGAAAGCACGACAGTGGCAAGAGCTTTTGTAGAGCATTTCATTTGTCGATTTGGTGCTCCAGCAGAAGTCGTAACAGACCAAGGAGCTAATTTTATGAGTAATTTATTAAAACATACTTGCAAAATATTAAAAATCAAGAAAATTAATACAAGTGCCTATCATCCACAGGCAAATTTAGTTGAACGTTCAAATAGAGAACTTAAAACGTTCTTACGAAATTACATTGCAGGAAATCCTCAAACGTGGGATCAGTTATTACCATTTTTCACGTTTCAATTTAATACCACAGTAAACTCATCTACTGGATATTCACCTTTTGAATTATTATATGGTAGACAAGCTAGAATTCCGAATTCAGTCTACAATGTTACGGAGACAGAACTAAATTACGATGATTATGTTACAGAGATGAAAGCAAATTTTAAAAATATTCACGACAAAGCTGTACAAAATGTATTGGCTTCAAAACACAAAAGAAAAGAAATTTATGACAAAAATGCGAGAGAATGGCAACCCTGGTATGGAGATCTAGTTATAGTTGAAACTATTCCATCAGGTGTCGGGAAAAATTACAAAGCTTATGGAGAGGTCCTTATGAAGTGGTGGATTTGCCAAGTGAGCAAACAACAGTAATTAAAAATGGTAATAAATTAGAGAAGATTCATAATAATAGGTTGAAAAAGTTTAATGACTAAATTAGATAATTAAATGTTATAAGTTAATATGGATGCATGAATTATAATTAACATAGAAATAGCTAAACTTATAATGATTAAAATAGTCATAGATTGCATGCGATTAAAACATTAGAGGAAAGTATTTAAAGTGCCTTAACTAAACTAAAACATTAATAAATATAAATGCTATTTACTAATCAAATCACAGAAATGTAAACTAAATGCATGGAATAATAGCATGAATTAACAATTTTGAAAATCCACGTGGTATAAAAAAACAAATATTCAAAGAAAAAAGAGTGCACTCTAATAACTATGGAAAAGTACAAGATATTATATTAAAGTGTGAATGAAATTAATGAAAATACATGACATATTCAAGACAAGGGAACCGAAATAGATTGTAGTCCGTTATTACCGGTAAAATATGTTTTAGGAGGTCGTTGGTACACTGTAGATAGTAAATTAAGAGAAACATACAATCCAATTATACTAACTTCTGACTTAGTAACAGATTGGAATTATGAAGCCATTCCAAATTTGATAGAAACTGGCATTTATAATCCTAAAAGTATAAACAAAATGAGAAACATGATTTTCGGACAAAACGCTGGCAGAATTGCAGCAACGATAATGTATAGAACCTTGGCAGGGCAAAATCCCAGTCACCAAGGGTTTAAATTCGATTCCTTATTAGCATCGCCAATAATGGATCATGAATTAATAAGACTATTGAAAGCGATTATGAAAGGAATTGCAATATTTTCGGAAATAACATCATTTTTCCTAGGAACTTATATAATTATCGTTCAAGTAATTAAAATTAAAAATAAATTATTTGGCGCCGTAATAGGATAACATAAAAAAGAGCTCAAGAAAATCAAATTAAAAAAAAATATATAAAAAAATAACAAAAATGAGATGCGAACTGAATGAATCAATGAATGAATGAGTGTTTATATGGACAAGGTACTGCAGACCAGAATGAATGTGTAAAAGAATGTTTTAAGTATGATAAATGGTTCGACATATCCACAAACAAAATTATAATTTATTATTTTCATTTTTTTATTATATAGAAGGTAGTTCCAGAATAATTAGTAAATATACAAAAACCAGCGTTAACGACCTATTTCCAGCATAAAAAGAGAGAGAGGAGGATGATTCCGCAAGCGAAATCTTAGGTAGGCTACTCTCCTTGTAATAATAATTATTTTTTTTTATTTTTTTAGCCATGACAAGAAAGGAATATATATTATAGCACATTAATGACCGAGCCTCGTAAGCGGTAGATCGGGGTTCAAATCCCGGCTCGGACCAACACAACTGGTGATCTTTTCCCTTCTGGATTCGATTGCTTAGTAAAGGGAAGGTAGTGTATCGTCACAAACTGGACCTTATCACGACATCATAGGTCGCCATGTTAACATTAGTTGAGTGAAAAACTGCCACTGAATCCGCTTTGTAAATGCCGGCTCCGATACTCTTCACGGGTATTCCCATCAGGAACTGGGGAAGATTTACTTTACACATTTAAAAAAAGGTAAAATATTCAACTGGGCATAGTAATTAATAATAATAATAATGATAAGAAAAATCAATACAATGCAACAATACAATTTAAAAGATCGTAAAATGTTTTAAAATTAAGTAAAAAAAAAAAACAAATACATGTTAAATTATAAACCCACATACACAAACACTACACTTATTAAATTAAGATTCCGGAGTTCACCAATGGGACATCAAGATCAACAAGCATCGCAGAAGTTCCTCGAGCTCTAACAATTAATTGAAAACGGTTGAGGTATGATAGGATTTGTGAGGTGAAAGGTGAAACTTGATTCAAATGGATTGATAATCTGATAATTGGAAAAACGATGGCAACAGTGCAGCAATAACTTTGTGTGGAGAAAAGATATATCTGTTCAATCAAAATAAATGTGAATGGAACCGAATACTTTATGAACGATTAACTCATGAGACGAAGGATGAAACATGATCTGAACATCAGATATAGATCAAAACAATTGGATACTATACAATCGCTACTCGTTACAATTGGATGAAACTGCATAATCACAGTTTAATGCTGATCAAAACAAATGAATGGAACTGCAATTCGCTACAAATTAAAAACAACTGAATGGATAGCACAGTGTATTCACACATAAAGGATTGACGCAAATCTCCACACAATTTTTTCAAATATGCTGGAAAAGAAACGACATAAACAGAATGGTATCAGATTAAGTTGACAAGAATCATTCTCACTGAAAACCAAGCAATGACTTGATTATTTTAAACCGTAAGATTGATATTGAATAAAAGAGTGGATATGACAACAATATAATTTTTTTTCAACACGGAAGGAACGTCATCAGCCACAACATCAACATCAAGGTTGATAGTTTTTTTCATCAGCCACAACATCAGCGAGATCATCAATTAATAATCATCATCATCGAACAGAATCAATTGTAATAACAATCAAAATTAAGTTCTAACCAATTTCCAACATATACCTAGCTGACAGTAGATGATCGTCTTTAGCAGACGAACATCTAGCTCGTAAGTGTGGGGATATGAAGCGACCCTCGCCTTACCAGAAAAATTCACAGTAGATTTTCTCTGTTAAAAACGAAAATATTAGGAAAAGGCGAATCAGGAGAGTTGTAAGAAAAAGGAAGACAAATAAAAATCAATTAGGAGCGTAGGACGGGAAAACCCGACAACACTTTTATGACCCACTTAAGTGGCACGCGCAGAAAGGTGCCCGACGAGAAACAAACAAATAACAATATCTGTGAAAAAGGACAGGCACGACTGGAAAATAAATAAAGATTACATTATCTATGGGTTAAGTCATAAAGGACTGCGACTAATTTCTGAGAAAAATCTGAGAATTAGAGCGCGGTGGAAAGAAATAGAACATTTATATTAGGATTTTAAGAGTGAGAGAAATAAAATAGGCCAGGATATTATGTATAACTTGGAAGGATTTTTAGAGTGGGGGGAAAAATAAATAAAATAAGAAAAAAAAGAGAGTTATATATTGTAGAATTCTGGGAATTAAGGAAACTTTTCATTATATCAAGAAAAATACAGGTTGGAGTGGGGGTTGTAAATGAGACAAAAATATATTATATAAGTTAGAGGAAGAATTTTTGGTGTGAAACCGAAAAGGACGGATATATTATGCAACATCAAAAACTAGAGTGGGGGTAAAAATATAAGATATTAAATAATTAAGTAAATAACTAGATTTAGTATAAAAACCCAAGCTGAAATCAAATAAAGGCAGTCAGTAAATGAGACAGTAAAAAGAGAGTGAAAGTGTTTGATCCGAAATATCCAGTCGAAGTGCCTTGGACTTAGCCGGCTGCACGCTTCACTGGTATCATTTTATTAGTTTTATTTATTCATTATTAGACTGTTTTAAACAAAATTAGCTTTTCTATTCATGCTTTGAAAAAATATATTGAAGAAATATATTTATGGACGTATGAACGACTTATTATATTTGAATCACATTGGATAAAAAAATGCATATCATTGAAAAACCAAAGAACAAAAAAACATGTTTTATTTCTTTTTAAGCTATTTGGAAACTGTTGTCCTTGTTTAGATAGAAGTGTAGATTATCACCAATTAATATTATTGAGCTTATTCTATGATTTAAAGCTTGAAAACATACCAAATATAATGAAAACATAGATTATATGAATGTTTCCAAAACATCCTGAAATTCCTAGATTTCCCGGGATTTGAATAATATTTTCCCGTTTCCCGGAAAATTAAAAACCCGAGAAAATTGGACGCTCTAGTCACCTTAATAGGGAAACAAACAAAAATACGGGTTTAATAATTTCGGCTAAGGACCCCCACTCCAATTTTGGGCCCGGTCTGATAACGTTTTTGTCTGTTTTGTTTTCGTGGGGAATTACTGACCTAATTTTGACTTTATTTTGACCAGTTTTCTAAATAATGGTTTTAATAAATGATTTTTGTATTTCTTGGAAGAGTTGCTCTATCCTGGATTTATTTGTGACGCTACTTAACATGCTATATATTTTTTACGTATTTATGAAGTGGGTTTTCAGTCCAATTTTACTTAAAATGCAGAAAATTAAGTAACAGCAAAGAAATCAATTATAAATACCGTTTTTCATAAAAATACTTAAACTTCATCATTTTCAATATGAATATGCGTTTTTACTTTTTATTGTATTTTTTGCGAAAATAATAAAATTTTCAATGGGACCATCCATAAACCACGTGGACACTTTTTGGTATTCTTTTAACCCCCCCCCCCCCCCGCCTTCTTTCGTGGACAAATGTCCATACAATAAAAAAAAAACATTTTTGTATGGATCGTGAACAATCGCCATACCTCCCCCCCCCCCATGTGGTTTATGGATGGTCCCAACTCCAAATTGTTTAAAAATATTACCTGATTTAAAGTTTGTGGATTAAAATACTGAAGTGTTCAAAAATACCGTAATTCGTGTAAATACTGAAAATTGATCATTTTCAATTTCTTAATAAATTGATGCAAAATTGAGTATTAATTTTTAACTATTTTAGAGATTTATGAATACAATATTTAAATTTTTACAAAATATGTCATTAGATTTTTTTTTGTATTTTCAGTATGAGTATAAATCATGCACCATTTATTAAGCATTTTCACCGGTTTAGAGTATGTTGGTTAAATGCTTTCACACTATTAAAAAAAATATTGTAGAATACTCAAATTTATGGAAAATATCGTTTCATGTAATTACTAAAATTATCATAATTTTCATTATGTATATAAGACAATGCAGACAATTTATCAATTTTCACTGTTTTTGATTTTTTGGAAAAAGCGAAAGAGCCTCGTGGTGCGGTGGTTAGCGCCTTCAGCTGCCGATCCCTAAGTTGCTATGGGGCGCGGGTTCGATCCCCTGAGAAGTAGAACTTTTCAGCATTTGTTTTGATAAGTGTTTTTTTTTTAGATGAGAAATACGTTTTTTTTTTATTTTGTTAAAACTTTGTGGAGTTCCCGTCAAAAAAAAAATTTGACTAAAATTTCAATCTTTTCTGAAAAACTTTTTTTTTTCAAGAAATAATCACTCGGCGGCAAATTTTTAGTCCATACTTCGATGCCTCTATGCTTCTCTTCTTCTAACTAAATAGGAAAACCAGCAAGCCTTCACAAAAGGGCACAAAGGTACTGAATTCTTAATGGCTCAAAAGTTGCGTCTTTTCGTCCCCTTAAATATATAAAAAAAGATTTTTTTAAATTTAGTTTTTGTGAAAAAAATATTTTTGCTGAAACCGGCAATTTTTTTACGTGCTTTTTCAGAATAATTTGCATCAATACCTTCAACTTTTCCCAAAACACCAATTTGAATACTAACATACTTTTTTTCAATAATGCATGGGTGAATCAATGACAAAAATTGCTTCTTTGGTCATAGGGAAGGCCCACACAAAGTTTGAGCCAAATCAAAATTAAAAAAAAATACAAAAAAAATTGTCGAAATCGGCCGACTTCTTAGAGAACTGCTCACAAGGTTTTTTGCAATTCCGTCGTGAAACTATTTACTTTTCCTGTCATTCTTGAACGATGAAAAATGGCCTACTTTTCTGTACCAAAAATAACAGAATCGAATAGAAAAACTTTTCATAATAAATGCTGAAAAGTTCTACTTTTTTTTATTTGTACGATTTATTGACATTATACATAAACATTTGACTTATAATTCCACACAAAGGGTGTTTTTCGGAATTGCAAAAAAACGTTGTATGGAACTCATTGCAAAACTTGATTTTTTCATCACTCGTCGTATTTATCCAACTCGTGCTGAAAAACTCCTCTTTTTGCAACTTGTTGCATTACCTACTATTTTGTTTCTCAAGAATGAACTACGTAGTTTAGGCTGACTTTTTTATTTTCTAATTTGTTTAGTTGGTTTTGTCTTAGATTCAAAGAAATCTAAAATTTTCGTTTGGAACTAGATTGTTTCTCTCTTTTTTGTCATTATGAATTTTCGTTCTAAATTTACTAAGAACAGCACAAATGTTCCTTCTTATCGCAACCCCCAAGAGTTCTTATCACCATTCAACTTTCTACCGACCCACCAGCCGTCACCCACGTCAAGGCACCGCATCGATGCCCCATCACCCCGGGGTCCACTGAAAGACGACACGTCGCCGTGTCGTCTTCGGGGGAGCCAAAGCAGTGCCCCAGTGAAAGTGAATTCCTGGGAAACGGTTGGGTCTTCCTTATTTTTTGCCCAATCCCCGTCCCCACAAAAACCTTCCTTCGACGAAGAAGACGCTCTTGAGCGAATCTGAGCGTTGTGACCAAGTGGGTGTGGGGGTGGGGAAGTGCTGATGATGATGCAGGGACTGGGGAAGGTCCTTTCGGAGTTTTTGCCTGGCTGTCGAGGCAGACACAGCAGCAGCAGTGTGAGCGGTACATTATGTGTAGGAAGATTTTCCGGGGATCTGTTTTTCCGACGTCGTCGACGGCGCGGTGAGCTGGGCTGGGGTTGGAGGTTGATTTCTTCGGACCGTGGTCCTTGGTGGAGATTCTGGGATTGGCTGGCTGGTGGTCGATACCGGAGTGTGTTGTGTCCTCTTGCACAAACATGAACTCTTGGCTACTTGTACTATATTAGAATAGCTGGGATAGTTTAGGTTGGCCCTCTCTGGCTCGGGTCCAGGGCGAGGGCTGGTGGAATCGTAACTTGGCGGCTCCCGGAGAACTAGTTTTAGGACTAGATTCCAACTATGGATTAGTTTCGCTCCGGTCAGAACCAGCGTCACATGTCTGGCGGTGGCATACCCTCGGCATGTCCACTATGGTGGAAAGGGTTGCACTATGCAGCCATACACCAGGAGTTCGCGCCCGAAGAAGACTTTGTCTTGCTGCGAAGAAAGTGAAAGTTCCACACATGGCACACAAAAAGAGGACGAAGAAAAGGTCCCTTTTCCGGGTTGCGGGCCACGTGGTCCACGTGAGCTGCACACAAATGTGGTTCTTATGTACTCTGCTTGTATACATAATCAAATTACGTGCCTGGAGCGGTGGGGGGAAGACGGGCTTGTCGTGACTTGGTCGCAAATCTTGATGAGTTAACTCAACCCCCGTAGTCGTGGTCAAGATTGATGAAGATGTGGACGCGGACTGTCTGATGATGGTCTTAAATCTGGGCATTAGATCTGAAAGAGTCAAGGAGAGAGATGGGGACGGTCCACTAATAAAAGCTTAGTCACGCGATAAAGGGATTTGTCAGTAGCTGTGCCAGCTGGTTGTTGATGGTCAGCAAAAGTCAACACAAGCCTAGGGGGAAAGCACGGTTAAAGACTTCATTTGCACTTAATCTGCAAATTAGAAGGGGGAGGAGAATCGTGTAGAGTTGGTTAGACCATCTTAATTTGTGGAATCTGCGAAATCTAAGATTCAACATCCTCTTAAAGGCTTTCTTCAAAAGTAAAATATCATCAACCGAATCTCCAATACATGTCAAATACCCTTTCTCACATCGCAAGAGCGCTTAGAGTGCTGAAAACTTGATGTTTACACAGTGTTCCCCAGCACTCAGCGCGAATCCAGAACCACTTGCAGACCTGCTGTTTTTGTATCGAATCCTCCAACTCTTGCACCCACTACCAGCAGTCGCAGAAGTGGTCCAACCCGGCGAATCTCCTCCACGCACTGCAACTTCATCATCGTCATCGACTGCGAACATAAATAACATAAATTTCATAAATGTTATGTTTTCTGCGAGATATGATAGATGTTCTCTCCTCTTGTGCGCTTTCGCGGGACGTCTTCGCGCGCGCGAGAGAGAGATTTCCTCTTCTTCTTCTGATGAGTCCGGCCGCGGACAGGTCTCTGCACGCGGACAGTCCACCACCGCGACGTGGCAGATCGTGATCATCCTCTTCAGGAGAAGGAGCGGCGGATGGGGTCTTGATGGTCATCGTGTGTGACTGCTGCCGCTGCTGACTCCCCGCGGGACTGATGGTGGACACACTTGATTATGCGAGACTCCACGGACTCGGAGTTCAACTCAACTACTCTGGCACAGGGCAAGCACGGTGGAACGACTGACAGACGAACTGTTGCCGGGTCGGGTGAAATGTTTGGCAGGGATGACAGTTTTACGGAAAATTATTTTTGAGGTTTGATTTGGTTGGCTTTCGGTCTTTAGTGGACATCAAAACATTGTATTGTTTTTTTCCATCTGACATTTAAACCTTTTTTGATCATTTTCAAGCAATCGACTCCAAACCTTCAAAAAATCGCCTTAAATCAAGTTTTTGTCCAAATATTGTTCTATTCGTCTCAAATGAAAGCATAGGTTGACCGGACCCTTCAGTCACTCAAAATGTCGAGAATGTTGAAAGCGTTTTTTTTTTTGCAGTGGTTTTACAAGTGAGTAATTTTTTATTCATAGAAATTCACTGCATTAAAAACAACATTTCGACGTCGTCGTGGTATCTTGTCGCACCCGCCTTGACCTTGAATAAACAAAAACGAAAGCACGCAATGTAAACAATAACAAACACGTTTTGTTTGGCTGACCATTATGTACAATGTCCCGAAGTTTGGTTGAAGTTGGTTGCTGGAGTCTCGAGTAATAATTACAAATGTTTACGGTAGTCTTACTTGTACGTGCATCAAACGCGTTCTGACCTGAAATTTCTTTGGCCAGTTGTCGCACTAACATCAATTTTCAGGGAGTGACAAGATAGCACGACAAGATTGAAACTTCTTTCGTATTTAAAGTGACAAATATGCAAGGAGTTTTTTCGGTATTCGTTGAATATCTCAGGATTGAAATCGAATTTTGGGGATCTGTGAAGGTCAAAAGGTGAGGCATTGTGAGCTGCACAAAATGGCGTTCTTAACTCACCTTGGCCCAAAATGCACGTGCGGCAAGTTAGCTCTGTGATTTTTCACGATCAACCATTCACGGGAACCTTAATTTCAAAACACCAAATTTCACGGAACGTGAAAATTGTTTCAACATACTTGTTAAGGTTTTGTTGAAAATACAGAAAGTAATTTTTATGCTTCATTCTATATAATTTTTCAATGAACCATACATTTTCTTCACCAATTTTGAACGTGACACTTAAAAAAAAATCGGGATTTCTTTGCTCATTAAGTCACGTAAGATTGTTTTTAATAAGCAATTCTCTACGAAATCGGTATTTTTTTAAAGAATTTAATTTTTTTGTATTTTTTTTTAATCAGGCTGAAACTTTTTTGGTGCCTTCGGTATGCCCAAAGAAGCCATTTTGCATCATGAGTTGGTTCATACAATTTCCCATACAAATTTGGAAGCTGTTCGAACAAAAATGATGTATGAAAATTCAAATTTTATTTTATCGATTTTGTGTCTTCAGCAAAGTTGTAGGTATGGATAAGGACTACACTGAAAAACATGGTACACGGTAAAAAAATTGGTGATTTTTTAATTTAATTTTTTGTCACTAAAATTAGAATTGCAAAAAAAAAAACAATATTTTTAATTTTTTTTATATTTTTATGGGGACATCAAAAGCCAACTTTTCAGAAATTTCCAGGTTGTGCAAAAAATTGTTGACTGAGTTATGATTTTTTTATCGGTGCTGATTTTTTTAGAAAAAAACGAAATATTGGTCGCAAAAATTTTCTACATCATTTTCCGATGTAAAATCAAATTTGCAATCAAAAAGTACTTTAGTGAAGTTTTGATTGAGTTCACCGTTTTCAAGTTAAAGCCATGTATAGGTAACTTTTTTGAAAATATTCACAGTTTTTCATTTTTTTAAATTAGTGCACATGTTTGCCCACCCTTGATAAAAATATTTTTGAAAGGTTGAGAAAATTCTCTATATTTTGCTTTTTTGAAATTTGTTGCTACGACCCTTAGTTGCTGAGATATTGCCATACAAAGGTTAAAAAACAGAAAATTTTATGTTTTCTAAGTCTCACCCAAACAACCCACCATTTTCTAATGTCGGTATCTAAGTAACTAATGGTTCGATTTTCAATGTTAAAATATGAAAAATTCGTGAATTTTTTCGATCTTTTCGAAATAAATACTTTCATTTTTTAAAATCAAGACTAACATTTCAAATGGGCCAAACATTGAATATTACGCCCTTTGAAATGTTAGTCTTGATTTAAAATTTGATTTCGACCTTATGTCCTTCGACCTTTTGTTGCAATTCCCGTCTAACCGAGTTTTCAAATATTGTAAGAATTTAACAGGACTCAACCAAAAATCTGAAATGTTTTGAAAAGGCTAAAGTTTCATGAAATCTTGAAATAATCAGGTTAAAATCTTATGATTTATTTGAAAAATATACATTAAAAAATGGCAGACATTATTTATTTATTTTAAAAAAATAAGAAAAAAGCTGATAAAACGATTTCTTATTCTTATTTTAATATTGATTTATTTTTTTCTCAGGCTTTTACAGAAAGTTTCTAACTTCACGATTTTAACGCTGTCCGCGAAATCGTGAAAATTCACTTACCCTAATAATCTCCTAGGATCCAAGCTTGATCGGTTTAAATTGCGTATTGTTTTAACACCTAAACTCCAAAGCTCGAGAAAAAGGGGGAAATTCCCCCATTTTTCCGAGCTCGGGAGTTTAGGTGTTTTTGATCAAAATTACCGCGTATTTCATTTTGAGATCATAGAAAAACCACAAAAATATAGAAAATATAATGGAATTAATTCTATTTTGCTTTAAAGTTTCATTTTTCGTATTATTTTTATGTGTAATTTATTTGGAATTTTCCAATCACTGCATCTTAAAGAAGGATCCCTTTTGCAAGTTAATTTTTGACGTCCTGTGACCAGGAACTCTTCACGGCACCAATTCCGGCCGAGTCATCATCATCATCATCGTTTGCAATCCGAATCGTTTGGAATTCATAAATGCTCAAAATGAGAGATGGGAATCTCTCGTTGCGGGATGCCACTCTTTCGGACTGCAGTAGCGCGCGCATTGTTATGACAACAATTCGGGGTACGTCCTGGGGAACCACTCTGGGTCAGGATCGCCAAAGGGCTCCCAGGAATGATGGAATATTAATAATTGTGATATGATGCTGATGCTGCCCTCCCTTTGCTTCTTTCGGCTGGGAACACAATTGAATTTGAGGTTGATGAAACGCTGGCTGCTTGCTGTTATGGATTTTTGGGAATTTTAATTCGACAACTGATTCTTTACAAATTTAATGCTCGAGGTGGGTGATGAATAATTCATAGTGAGTTGAAGGGTTTTTTTTAAATTATTATGAGGCCATTCGATGCACTGAGGGATGCCTTTGGAGGTCATGAAACAACTAGATTCGCGGAACTGATTTATACTGAAATAATTCTCAACTTTAGACCAAAAAAAATCAAATGGAGTCAAATTTCCAGATTCTTTTTCAGCGAGTTTTTCAATAATCAACAGTTTGTTTCACCCACGATTTCCTGTAACCATAAGTCAGTGAGTCACATATATGCTAATACTATGTCGTTCACAAAACTTCACTTTACAAATTTATCACCCTTGGACCAAACCCCCTTCATGTCTTCAAAGTTGAACAAAATAAAATTTTAGACATAAATTAAAAGAATTAAAAATGAAATAACCCCGTCACACACAACTATATTCGCCAACGAGTTCTCCACTTCGAAAATTTCGATCGTGGGATCAGCAGCTGCTGGCCAGCGTCTAATTGAAATCGAAGTCCGCCAGAAGTGGTCCGGCTTTTTTGTGAGTCCGCAGCCAACACCCACCACAAAAGTCGGGGTCTTGCGGCGGCGTCGGTGGCGTCCGATTTCCGCAAGCCGGACGGGAAACCGGTCCCCGCGCTGAAAGGCCATCGAATCTAGCCACGAGTAAAAATAAATAACCCCGAGATTCATCTTCATTCGTCTTCATTGCGGCAGTGGGTCGAGTTCGGGTTTGGACAGTTTTATGTGGGTTTGCGAGACGGATGGTGGAACTGTGGGCACTCGAGGAGATGGCCTGAGGTTGAGGCAACAAAGTGGTGGGATAGAGTTTTTGAACTGTAGAGTCATCGTATTTGTTTACAATTTCATTTAATTGAAAAATATTTAAATTTTCTAATATCACTTAAGGCCATCGCAAAATTTAAAATCAAAAATTTTGTTGAAAATGAAAAAAATTACCCTTCCGGGTCCGGGTCAAATGACATGTTCCAAAAGTTTTGAAGTTGTGTAACGAAAAACGGCAGTTTTTTTTATAAAGGTCCCTTTGACACCAAATTTCTATCTCATCATCGTTTCAGGTTACAAATTATTGAAAAACACCTCTTATTTCGCATGTTCAAAAATTCAAGGGGTCGTACCGCCCTTCCGTAACGAGATATCAAAAAAACGATCCTCGGATTCGTGATCAGGGACAAAAGTTACCGCTTAGGACAAAATTTCACGCAAGTCGAAGTTTTCCCGATTTCGTGTGAGTTGGTAGATAATTATCCATAAGTTATCATTAGGATCACAGTAAAAAACATAACAATATTACATCTAAAAAGGTTTACACATTTTATGTTAGAAAAATGTGTAAAAGAGGTAATATTCTACCTTCCAAAATTTCACTTTTCAAATTTACGTATTTTTTTACTGTTTATTCGTGAACCACACTAATGCTCCAGTATTGTTTGAGTTTAAAAACTTAATTAGGCACACTGCAGACCTGCCTAGATTTTCCTTAAATTTTCAAAAAAAAAACATTTTTACTCATAATTTCAATTTACTCGACTACCAATCAACTCATATTTTTAACGGATTGATACAAACTTAAAGTTATTAGTGTTGAGTACTTAATTTTGAACAAAATATCGCATGTTGGCACTCAAATTTCAATAATTTACCATAAATGAGTGTCCTTCTTTAAAAAAAGATCGATTGAGGCCTTTTATAATATGAAAATATTGAAATAATGACAAATTTCAAGCCTAGTTGACAAAATATTTCCTAAGACTTCATTACAGTAGTACTGCTGGTCAGAGTAGTCAAAATATGTATCTGTTAAAAAATACTAGTGTTTAGTTAAAAAAAAATAGATTCAAAATGACTATCATTTACTTATGAGCCATCCTTAAAAAAATGAGGCCCTTTTTTCAAATTTAAATTTTTGTATTTTTTAATCTGGCTGAAACTTTATTGGTGCCTTCGGTATGCCCTAAGAAGCCATTTTGCATCATCATTTTGTCCATATAATTTTGCATACAAACTTGGCAGCTGTCATTACAAACAATTCGTTGATATGTTATAGCGAAAATTATTGCCATCTTTTCAGAAAATTCAAGAAAGGGAAAACAATGTTTGACTTTTTAAAAAAAAAAGTGATTTGAAGAAAACGATGCAATAGGTCCATATTCAAAATTGAAATTGTAAAGTAATTTATTTAATTTTTGATTATAGGCAACTTGAATAAAATCGCGGTTTTAGAATTTTAAAATAAAGTGAGCACCCGGGCACACGGTAATAACAAAATTAATAATATTTCAATAACAAATCCTGTTAAAATAACAAAAAGTGTTATTATTTTATCCTGAACATCAACTTTAAGAAGAAAAAATAATAACAGTTTATGATAAAATAACAAAATTTGGTATTGAAGTGATATTATATTGAAAATGTTTAATAACACGCTAATAAGGCCGATGCAAATATTTAAAAAAGTTTTTGTCCCTCGGCCCTCGCCGAGGTCAAGGGGGGGGGGGGGGCAAAAAAAAAAAAAAATATAATAATTTAAATAACAAGCCATAGTCTTCACATTTAAATGAAAAAAGTGTTTAAAAATGCATTTTACACTAGTTCAGTTGTTTTGCAATCATTAGTTTTCAAAAAATCTATGATCTGACAAAAACAAAAATTGTATCGAAAAAAAAGATTTTGCATCGAAAATTTTCAAAAAATCTTAAGATTTTTTAAGAAACCCAAACATGCTAAAAATGATTTTAAACGCAGGAGAATGTATTTTAATTTGATTTCAGTTGGTTGCATTTGAATTTTCATTGAAATTTTGAAGTTTATTGTAAAAATATTTTTTTTGCCCCCTGATTTTTCGGGCCAATTTTGAAGGGGGGGGTGACAAAAACTTTTAAAAATATTTGTACCAGCCTAAGAGGAAATGGAAAACCCTCCTAATAACAAAATTTGTCATTCGTTCGGTATACTAACTTAGAAATAAAATTACCATAAATCGCACACATGGGAAAGTTTCTAAGTGTCCATAACACAATCTGATATTATTTTTTCTTTTGTTAAATTTGTTTTGATCTTTGGGATAATTTTGTCTCATTTCGTCGGGGTCATTATTTTGGCGATGAAATGGGGTCCTTAAGCTTGAATTATTCTAAAAAGTTGAAATTTTGAAAGTTGATTTTTTTTTAAATTATTTGATATACCCCCTAAGGGACTTTGCTAAAATTGGCTAGAACTATGGGATAATTTTGACCAATTTAATCGGGGTCATTATTTTGGCCATGAAATGGGGTCCTTAAGCTAAAATTATTCTAAAAAGTTGAAATTTTGAAAGTTGATTTTTTAATTATTTGATATACCCCCTAAAGGACTTTGTTTAAAATGGTTAGAGCTATGCGATAATTTTGACCAATTTCATCAGGGTCATTATTTTGGCCATGAAATGGGGTCCTTAAGCTAAAATTATTCTTAAAAGTTGAAATTGAAAAATGTTGATTTTTCAATTATTTGATATACCCCCTAAGGGACTTTGCTAAAATTGGCTAGAACTATGAGATAATTTTGACCAATTTCGTCAGGGTCATTATTATGGCCATGAAATTGGGTCCTTAAGGTAAAATTATTCTAAAAGTTGAAATTTTGAAAGTTGATTTTTTTAATTATTTGATATACCCCCTCAAGGACTTTGTTTAAAATGGTTAGAACTATGCGATAATTTTGACCAATTTCGTCGGGGTCATTATTTTGGCCCCAAGCTAAAATTATTCTAAAAAGTTGAAATTTTGAAAGTTGATTTTTTAATTATTTGATATACCCCCTAAGAGATTTTACTAAAATTGGCTAGAACTATGAAATAATTTTGACCAATTTCATCGGGGTCATTTATTTCACCATGAAATGGGGTTTCAAGCTAAAATTAATCCGATAAAATTGACTTTTGAGAGTTCTTTTTTTTAATTTTGTTATATTCCCTTACGGAATTGATTTATTTATTGAGAATTTTTGAAGTGTGAATAACAAAACCTGTTATTATTTTCACAGAGCCAGAAAGTCGGAATTGACGTTGAAGTTCGAGCTGGAGTGAGACCTCGGAGACTGCATCGGATTCATCTAATTTTCAGCAACTTTTACTTGGAGTCGGAATCTGTGAAGTCGGGTACTTTTGGAGAGCTGAAGTCGTCGTTGATGTCATATCCTGCATCCAGAGTCGGAGTTGTCTTCAAAGTATGGATTCAAATACGCTTGGAGGTACCCGACTCTGCAGCCCTGACTAGTACAGAGGAGTTATGGCAACTGCAGGTTTATTTGCAAATTACAAATAATCCAAAACAATAACTTTTTTTGTTATGGAGACATACCAGTTCAATAACAATTTTTGTTATTAAGCTGCTCCACCTCTCCGCACAAAATAACAAATCTTGTTATTCCCTCATGATTCCTTCTGTGTTATTGGTTTGTTATTGCAATAACAACATAGTAACAGTTTAAGTTATTATTCGAACAAATCTTTGTTATTGATTTTTGTTATTTAAACAACTAATCCGATCATCCCAATAACATATTTCGATCTTCTCACAATATCAAAAACTGACCTTCCCAAGTTATTTCCGTCTGCTCGGGCATGTTTGTCAAATGATACATGCATTTAATGATAAAAAATACTTGAAAAATTAGATTTTCTCAGTGTTACCTCATCAGGGTTTTAATTTTGTTCAATACAAATTAATACAAAAAACTGTCTTTTATTTATAATCTTTGAAATAAAAGGTTTTTCATACGGATCGACGAAAACTTCAAAACTTTAAATTTTGGTGTTTTTTTTTTAAAAAAAAAAGGTCCTTTAAACCAAATTTTCAGTTTTTTGCTTTTTGGGTGTTTTTGAAACCGCCTTGAGTCAGGGGTATTAAAAAACACCCAAAAAGCAAAAACTGAAAAATTGGTTTATTGGACCTTAAAAAAAAACTCCAAAATTATGCTGATTTGTAAAATAAACAATCTGAATTTAAAGCCAAGCAACCTGCCAACAACACTCACAAAATATCAATTTCTGCACGCAAAGTGCCCCCACTCTTCCCTCCCTCCCGCCCAAAAATTTCTAAAATATTTCAAGTGTCAATCCCAAGTGGCATAACTCACACGCACAAAACCTCCTTCACCCCCTCCTCCTTACACCCCTCATCGACCTCGACCGGATCATGTCAAGTGTCGAGCTCTCGCACTGGTGTAAGATGTTTCTAGCGCATTAACACCTCTCGCCAAGTCTCCGCAAGCCTTCTTACACACACCGAGGGTCTCAAGAGGGTCGTAGAAGGTGCCGAGCTGCCGAGAGATCGATGACTGCGGACACTCTGCGGCACGGAGTGTGTGTGTGGTGTGGAACCAATCAGTATCGAAAAGTTGTGTGTTGGAGGAAATTTATTACATTTGACCGACATAAATCATAATCAGTGGTTTTGGGGGTTTGAAGTTTCGGTGCGTTAAGTTTTGAGGTCAAGTTAAGGTGAAGTTGAAATGGATTCTTTGATCCAGTCAATCACGAACTTTTTCGGAAATGTCGTTGACTTTCCTAGTATCTTCAAGTTCTTCCAACTATCCTAACTGTTGATTGCAACTTTATTTACCAATAGCTGTTAGAACTTCTAACGTCACGTGTGTTTGAACCTGGAACCCCTCAATTCATGGAAAAGAAATCCCAACTGTTGTACATAAGCCGGCCAATGACCAACGTCCTTCAGCCGCTTTCCTATCTATCTACCCGACGAGGAATCACCACACACGCACAACCCCTCTTTGCCAACCCCTCGTCAAGAGGACAAGAACCCTGCAGCTAGGGAGGGAACTCCTGGTTATGTGCTCTGCCCCACCCTCCTTGGACGAACGGACATTCTGTGGGACCATTTCTTCGGTTATTCTTCGTCCTCTGGTTCGTAGAAAAGTATGACTTGGACGGTCTCAACTCAACCCTCCTCGAAATCCTGAACTCTTGGCACGAAAATATTAACTTATCAAATTGTTAGATTGTTTATTAGAACTTAGGGGCGAAAGCCGAATAGGACACCCCTCGGTTTTCCTCCCCAAGGGAAAGTAAAAAAACAAACGAAAGAAACTAATTTCTAATCGACACTATCGTGCGAGGACTACCTTCCAGCTGGTCTGGGAGCTTGACCAGTTCTTATTAAAATCAGTGAAATAAATCGGCCTCGAAGGCTCAGACTGAGTGTCGTCAAGGGGGAATATCTTCTGGCTTCTGGCGGTTGTGAGGAAAAGAGTTCATGGGCGTTCGTTGGGAGATTTTATCTCTATTTTTTTTTTTTCAAAAACCGTAATTTGAACATCCAACTATTTTTTTCTTTTCTTTCTTTTCAGGTGAGTAAACATTTTTCCATCCGAAGGACGAACAAATAGAAATCTTTCATAGTATGTAAAACTCTAGCAAATCCACAAAATTACCATTTCCAATAATTTGATCCTTCTGCTTGTCTCGGTGACGTCCATGTCCTTCACCCCAAAAGTTCAAGGACTGAACTCTCTTTCCTAAATCCTGCCCTCCCGTTCGTTCCCGCTATCGAAATTCTGCCGTGACATTGCGCCACGGAATTCCAGTCACGTCCGCAGCTCCCACTCCCCCTTCAGGACAGTCTCGGAGTTTTCCTCCCTCTCCTTTTAGGGACGGGAGAATTTTCCGTCTCCCAAACACTGGAGGAAAAATTTCTCACTCGCCGGTTGGCGACGGGGAGCATACCACTCTGAAGAGGCGCTGCCTGCACAAACTGGTCTTTGAACTCTCCTCTGGTCAAGAAGTGTCCAGCAGATGGCGATGTCCTTCTTGTGACCACGTGACCTCTTGCGACGAAACGTCTCTCTTCCCGGTCAGTTATGGACTCTTCATACCGTCTCATTAGATTTCTAATCTAGATGTGTGTGCGGAACCAACAACGGCTGGACCAGGACTTGGGCTACTTTCGGTATTTGAATCGAGGAAAAATCGCGTCGAACCACGTGGGGGAAATCTCGCGCAGCAAGCGTTTTCTTTATGTAGATTCGATAAAGTGAGGCACACTTTGATGATTAGAAGAAGCGGGACGGGGTTGGTGAGGGTGGTTGAGTAGGAGGAAGTGTTGGGAAACTTGAGGAGGAAAACTGCGCCAGCGTCGTTAGGCTCTTGTCTTGGAGAAAATGAACAGAATGGTTTAAATGTCAATGGTTTGCAAATTTGTGCAGAAAATTCGAGAAAATCAGAAATCAAAAAGTACTGACAAATTACGATTTGGATCTGTTCATGATTTGTTTTGTGATCTGTGCAATCGGAATCCGAAAAAAAACTAATTTTATCACAGCAATAACTATTGCGAAACACACAAAGGTATTTGTAGATCTAGCTGAAAGGCTAAAAAACATTGCTTAATTTTTGTTTTTATGGTTTGAAACATTAGCAATTGAGTAATTCTCGCTGAAAGTGGACCACTATTTACACAAGGTGCTCAAAAATCAAAAGCAATGTACTTTTCCAATAGCCCCCACCAAGTTATGAAAGAAACCATGTTTGGTTGGTTGAATTTGTCCTCACCTCGGCGCCACGAAACTAAAACATTTTTTTTAATTTTTAATTTTTTAATTTAATAACTTTTGGGTGTGGCTCGAAATTTCACTGTTTATCTGAAATTTTATTGCAGATCCGAACTCAGCTACCTAAATAACTGTAAGAAACCATACTTTGGCTTCCAAAACATATGCCGCATGTAAATACTAGTTTGTGCTGGTTAATTCTGGGAAATCTGTTCACTTTTTTCTCACTAAAACTCAAATATCTTTGCGTTGGAGTATCGAAATTACGTTTTCTCCTCTAGAAAAATGTTCGTAGTGAAATTTCCTACATGCTACATTCATTAGTTTTACTGTAAAAATGTCCACCAAATTGTAAATAAGCATTTAACAACAAAAAAAGTAAACAAAAACAACTTTTCGACATTAAATTGCCTGGCAGAACCCAAAACCTTAAATATTGGTCAATTATCGATAGTGCATCTTGATCCTTGGATAATAAACTATCATTTAAAAAGTGAGTACCTATATTGTTTGACAAAACCTTAAATTGGGGCAAGCTAATGCAACATTTTGGGCGCTCGAAATACGAACGGAGCGCTGCGCTCTCAGAATCAAAATAAGATTAAAAACTAACTTAATCCACCTATGTGGTTGATGCCTTCCTCATTTTTAATATAAGTGGTTTGCCAGCTATTTTTTTTAGATCCAGTACACAGATAAAACTTAAGTGGTCATAACTCGAGACAGGGTTGCCAAATCATCAATGTTGTGGACTCGTTGGAAAGGGGTTTTGATTACCTAACCAACGATATGTCGGATGATGAATCCAAACATCGTTTACATAGAATTAAGTGAGATCCGGCTTCAAAAAAGTACATAAATATCACTTAAGTGGTCATAGCTCGAGACAGGGTTGCCAGATCTTCAATGTTGTGGACTCGTTGGAAAGGTCTTTCGATTACCTAACCAACGATGTGTCGGATGATGGATCCGGACATCGTTTACATACATTTAAGTGAGATCCGACTTCAAAAATGTATATAAATATCACTTAAGTGGTCATAGCTCGAGACAGGGTTGCCAGATCTTCAATGTTGTGGACTCGTTGAAAAGGGTTTTTGATTATCTAACCAACGATGTGTCGGATGATGGATCCGGACATCATTTACATACATTTAATTGAGATCCGGCTTCAAAAAAGTACATAAATATCACTTGAGTGGTCATAACTCGAGACAGGGCTGCCAGATCTTCAATGTTGTGGACTCGTTGGAAAGGTCTTTCGATTACCTAACCAACGATGGGTCGGATAATGGATCCGGACATCGTTTACATACATTTAAGTGAGATCCGGCTTCAAAAAAGTACATAAATATCACTTAAGTGGTCATAACTCGAGACAGGGTTGTCAGATCTTCAATGTTGTGGACTCGTTGGAAAGGTCTTTCGATTACCTAACCAACGATGGACCGGATGATGGATCCGGACATCGTTTACATACATTTAAGTTAGATCCGGCTTCAAAAAAGTACATAAATATCTCTTAAGTGGTCATAACTCGAGACAGGGTTGCCAGATCTTCAATGTTGTGGACTCGTTGGAAAGGTCTTTCGATTACCTAACCAACGATGTGTCGGATGATGGATCCGGACATCGTTTACATACATTTAAGTGAGATCCGGCTTAAAAATGTATATAAATATCACTTAAGTGGTCATAACTCGAGACAGGGTTGCCAGATCTTCAATGTTGTGGACTCGTTGGAAAGGTCTTTTGATTATCTAACCAACGATGGGTCGGATGATGGATGCGGACATCGTTTACATACATTTAAGTGAGATCCGGCTTAAAAATGTATATAAATATCACTTAAGTGGTCATAACTCGAGACAGGGTTGCCAGATCTTCAATGTTGTGGACTCGTTGGAAAGGTCTTTCGATTATCTAACCAACGATGGATCGGATGATGGATCCGGACATCGTTTACATACATTTAAGTGAGTTCCGGCTTCAAAAAAGTACATAAATATCACTTAAGTGGTCATAACTCGAGACAGGGTTGCCAGATCTTCAATGTTGTGGACTCGTTGGAAAGGTCTTTCGATTACCTAACCAACGATGGGTCGGATGATGGATCCGGATATCGTTTACATGCATATAAATGAGATCCGGATATATGTGAAAACACATTTTTATACATAACTTTTGAACTAGTTATCGAATCTTCAAACAATTCAATAGCGATGTATGGGACCATGAACCAAGTCGAATGCAACCGGTTTGATCAAAATCGGTTCAGCCAGTGCTGAGAAAACTCAGTGAGAATTTTGGTCACATACATACATACACACACACATACACACACACATACACACACACATACACACACACATACACACACACAGACATTTGTTCAGTTTTTGATTCTGAGTCGATATGTATACATGAAGGTGGGTCTTTGAGCTTTTAATAAAAAGTTCATGTTTAGAGCAGGATTATAGCCTTACCTCAGTGAGGAAGGCAAAAAGATAGGAGGAACAAACACCTGAGATTTTTTGGTCCTTAATGTGAAATCGTCTCAGCTTTCGAATGGATTTTTCAGTTTTTCGATAAAGCGGGGCGCCGGCCTTCAAAAATGACTTTTAAAAATACATTGTTGTTTTATGGCTGAAAAATGTATGGAACGGTATATTTCTGACAAGTGCATTTGAAAGCTCTGCTCATTGCCTTTCCAAAACACCCCTAAACATCAAGGGTTCGTTGAAGTTTTGCAAAGTTATTAGCAATTTTGTAGACGCGCCTAAGTCAAAAAATTACCAATTAAAAAAAAATGTTTTAGCCTCGTGGCGCCGAGGTGAGGACAAATTCAACCAACCAAACATGGTTTCTTTCATAACTTGGTGGGGGCTATTGGAAAAGTACATTGCTTTTGATTTTTGAGCACCTTGTGTAAATAGTGGTCCACTTTCAGCGAGAATTACTTAATTCTTAAATATTTTTGATTCAGTTTTACAAAATTTTGTTTTATATTTTTATAGTATTTTTTGTTTTGCTTTTTAAAAAAAGTATTCTTTTGATTTTTTTATTGGAAGGAGAATTCAAGAGATTTTTAAAGATCTTTCAAGAATGAGCATTTCTTGAAAATATGCAATCATTTTTAAAGAATTTCCGTGAGTTTTTGGTATTGTTTCGATCATGAGCCGTTCTTATATTTAGTTTTGCAAGAGATCGTTGGTTTTGGTTTTTATGTAAACAGTATTTGAATACTTTTGAACTAAGCAGAATTTGAAAAAAAATATTAATTTATTGAGAACATTATTCAATAACATTTTTTAATTATGTAATCTTTTCACGCAATAATAATACATTGAAAAAATAAATTTAACCAATATTTTTAGTATGTTTTGCTTTTTTTCAAACAACAAAAGTCGTTTGACCTTGGGTTTGACTTCTTATTTGTTTATGTTTTTTGAAAAAAATGATATTAAGATTGATTTCTACGACGTTTGGTCCCGCCCGTGTGGATCAATTGTACCGCGCACTGGACTCACAATCCAGAGGTTGATGGTTCTAATCCCGCGTGTAAATATGGGTAACCGGCGCCGTCCCGTCCCGAGCATGGGTAAATAACACGGGAATACCATTTTTTGGTATTACTTGGGCAAATAACAGGAACCAAAATGTGCCCTTGGTTGCCCAGTAATAGATGGTAAAATACCATAAAATCATACCAAAGTCTTGTATGTGAAAGGGCACAAAAATATCAAACCATGTTATTCCAAGGGTAAAATAATACCTCAAAATAAAACCATTTCAATACCAAGTTGAGGTCATTTGGATTTTTGAACACTGCTTGAATAGCAAAACTTGGTATTGCCATGGTTTAATTTTTAGGTATTCCTGCGTCCTTAGAAAATCAGATTTTTTTAAAAACTGGATTGAAATTTACCAAAATTTAATAATCTGTCGATTGACTCGTTTTTCAAAGTTTTTGGTTATCCGACTTAGAGAAATTTAAACGATTTAAAAAAAACTCAGTGGTTATATCCAAAAAAGCCTTATACAAAATTTCCCGTAATATCAGAGGAATTAGATAAAACACTTTAATACCAAAATAATACCAAAATGTGCCATCCTAACTTAGAAATTTTTCCACAATTTCAAGTCATTTCTTTAGGGGTATATCAAAAATGTTTAAAATCAAGTTTTAAATTTCCGCTTTTCAATGAAAGCATTCGCTTTGAGACATCATTTTTGCGCAAAATTAATTATTTTGTCAAAATTGTTCAAAATTTTCCCATGGTTTCAGAAGAATTTGATAAAATACTGTAATACCAAAAGAATACCAAAATGTGGTGTTCGACCATTGACAAATTCTGCAATTTTGCAATATCATAACAATACCTTAAAATGCAAAACAACATTTTACTCTTGCATAATCCTTAAGACAAATTTTAAAGGGTCCAAAAATACCAAAATTTTGTATTGATACCAGAGAAAGGAATTGTTATGGATTTTCCTTGTTATTTACCCATGCTCGGGGTGCCGTACTCAAACACTTAGAAGCCCAGAGCGGCGAAGTCCGAAATCAATCTTAATATCAAAAAAGTGTTAGAAAATGCATTTCAAATCAGTGCTTTTTTTCAAATTAGGCCTTTGCAAATATGTTTAAAGTTTATTTTGCCTCCCCTACAAAAAAGGGAAAAAATAAAGAGATTTTTTTATTCAAAAAACGTTTACATTTTGAAGGAAATAAAAGTTTAATCAACTGACATCAATTTGAGATGCATTTTGATGCTTCTTTCGTTTAAAACATTGTTTTTTTTGTGAAATTCCAATATTGTTTCTCGCAAAAAAAAAGAAAGTGAATGAGTGCAAAACAACTGAACCAGTGTAAAATGCATTTTAAATCACGTTTTTCATTCAAATGTTGAATCCATGACTTGTATTTTTTTATATTTTTTGCCCTTCCCCCTCAATTTTGGTTAGGAGTCGAGGGACATAAACTTTAAGAAATATTTTTAACTGTCTTATTTAATAAAAAAAATCCAAAATTTGATGAAAACATATTTTTATGTGAAAAAAAATTGCGGTAATGCAAACAAAATTTTTGTCAATCTTCAAAATATTAAAAAAATACAATTACGCTTAAAAGCATTTTTCGTCGCAGGAAAATGTATTTGATTATTTCAGTTATGTCAGATATACAGATAAATCTGTATTTTACAGATTTTTCAGTCCCTAAAATCACAAAAATCTGTATATACAGTTTTTTTTAATGATTATATTCAAAAACTTCAAAAAATATGACCAGAATAATGCTTTAACAAGATTAAAAAGCTTAAATCTGCTGTTAAAAATGTGAAATAGTAGTTTATGCAACAAGTTGCAAAAAGAGGGTTTTTTCAGCACGAGTCGTACATCGATAATCGATATCGATAAATACTAAGAGTGCTGAAAAAATCAAGTTTTGCAACGAGTTCCATACAACATTTTTTGCAATTCCAAAAAACACACACTGAGTGAAATTTTAAGTCAAATTTTCATGTAATAAAATAAAATAGGGTAATTCTCTACCAACTCACACGAAATCGGGAAAAGTTGCCCCGACCCCTCTTCGATTTGCGTGAAACTTTGTCCTAAGGGGTAACTTTTGTCCCTGATCACGAATCCGAGGTCCGTTTTTTGATATCTCGTGACGGAGGGCGGTACTACCCCTTCCATTTTTGAACATGCGAAAAAGAGGTGTTTTTCAATAATTTGCAGCCTGAAACGGTGATGAGATAGAAATTTGGTGTCAAAGGGACTTTTATGTAAAATTAGACGCCCGATTTGATGGCGTACTCAGAATTCCGACTAAACGTATTTTCATCGAAAAACACTAAAAAGTTTTAAAATTCTCCCATTTTCCGTTACTCGACTGTAAAATTTTGGAACATGTCATTTTATGGGAAATTTAATGTACTTTTCGAATCTACATTGTCCCAGAAGGTCATTTTTCATTTAGAACAAAATTTTCATTTTAAAATTTCGTGTTTTTCTAACTTTGCAGGGTTATTTTTTAGAGTGTAACAATGTTCTATAAAGTTGTAGAGCAGACAATTACAAAAATTTTGATATATAGACATAAGGGGTTTGCTTATAAACATCACGAGTTATCGCGATTTTACGAAAAAAAGTTTTGAAAAAGTTACTTTTTGCGTTTCTCTTTGTTTCGTCGTCCGTGTCTGTCGCGGGTGACCATGAATGGCCATGATCGATGACGACCAACTTTTTCAAAACTTTTTTTCGTAAAATCGCGATAACTCGTGATGTTTATAAGCAAACCCCTTATGTCTATATATCAAAATTTTTGTAATTGTCTGCTCTACAACTTTGTAGAACATTGTTACACTCTAAAAATAACCCTGCAAAGTTAGAAAAACACGAAATTTTAAAATGAAAATTTTGTTCTAAATGAAAAATGACCCTTCTGGGACAATGTAGATTCGAAAAGTACATTAAATTTCCTATAAAATGACATGTTCCAAAATTTTACAGTCGAGTAACGAAAAATGGGAGAATTTTTAAAACTTTTTAGTGTTTTTCCGATGAAAATACGTTTTTCGAATTCTGAGTACGCCATCAAATCGGGCGTCTAATTTTACATAAAAGTCCCTTTGACACCAAATTTCTATCTCAACACCGTTTCAGGCTGCAAATTATTGAAAAACACCTCTTTTTCGCATGTTCAAAAATGGAAGGGGTCGTACCGCCCCTCCGTCACGAGATATCAAAAAACGGACCTCGGATTCGTGATCAGGGACAAAAGTTACCCCTTAGGACAAAGTTTCACGCAAATCGAAGAGGGGTCGGGGCAACTGCTGTGTGAGTTGGCGGAGAATTACCCAATAAATAAATCGATTAAATCAAAAAAATGTTGAAAAGTGTTACTTTTCGAAACAAGTGCTGAAAAGTTCAACTTTTCAGCACCCATTTGAGTGCTGAAAAGTAGAACTTTTCAGCATTTATTTTGAAAAGTGTTGCTATTCGATTCTGTTATTTTTGGTACAGAAAAGTAGGCTATTTCGTCGTTCAAGAATGACAGGAAAAGTAAGTAATTTCACGACGGAATTGCAAAAATGTCTTTTATAGCTTCAAATTCAACATGATACAGAAAAAATACAGCTTTATTTTTAAGAAAATACACATTTCCCATAAAATAATCTGGGATCGTTGCTTCCATTTGCATTAAAAGTTTGATGGATGTAGAATGAAATTCCCCCTGATGTATTACTAGTTCTATGATATAAACCTTTTTTTGTAATCCTCCCCCTCCCTCCTTCCCCTGCCCCTAAATATTATTATTTGCCAAATTTACACTTACACACCTCACCACAACTGATTCGGAGCGTTTGGTATGGTATGTCCACGCATCCTTCCTCCCCTGATGATTCTGTGAAATGTGATCTGTTCACAGAATCTGTCTCTGCGGTTAATGCAACGCAGTAGGCCTGGCCGCTTTAATTTTTGCTATACATTTTCGGGGTAACTCAGATGTACTGTAATCATTAATATTGACAAGAAAGGACTTGAGGCGTAATCTTACCACAAGTTCTTCCAAACAGAAAAAAAAATGAATTTTGGAATGTTGAAAATTTGGTACCGTCAGCGGGGGTGACTATGGGTCAAAAAACGATAAACCTCTCGTAATTTCTTAATAACAAAAACAATTTAAATAACATCGAAAATCTTTCAACGTAGATTTGTTCTTAGATAGTTTACTGACATTTTCCCAAAATATGGTGGATTTTGATGCACACTACCTTGAATGCCAATAGTTTGAAAATTGACCCAATCTCACCCCTTAGAGGGGGTGACATTGGGTCAAATGAAACTTAAATGTTGCTCAAATACAACGATATGGTAAAAACAAGTCATCCAACAGTGTTTCTTGTTCGAGGGAATCATATTGACATGCTACAAAGTTTGAAGTGGAGATTTTCAAACATTTGGGTAGTTTTCGAGCAATTCTAACAAAAATATTAGAAAAATGATTTTTCGAGAGGTCATTTTTAGCCAAAAACGTACCTCAACTTAAGACAGCTGCCAAAATAACAGGATTTGTTCTAGGAACGAGATTTTTTCAGCGAAGTCATCTTAAGATGTCCCCTACACAACCCTTTTAAGAGAATTCAGTTTCATTGAGAAGAACCTAAGAAATGGTAAAATCCGTAAAAAATCACTTTGACCCAATCTCACCCCCAGACCCAATGTCACCCCCACTGACGGTAGGTTGAATATTACCTCTTTATTTGTGTAATATTACATAAAAAATGTGTAAAAATGTGAACCTGATGAATATTCATCAAAAACTGATGAAAATTCATCATTTTCTGGGGTAAAATTTATCATTTATTTTGCCACAAAATCTGTCACCATTTCCTTATGAATATAACCACCATTTTTTTTCTGAGCAGGATGCTTTCTTCGGACTAACTGCGCTTGTGTTCGATTAGATTCGATTAGATTAGATTATAAACCTTTTTTCTTTTGTTGTAAATTACAAATTCTCTTCAAAACATTCCATACTCCTTTTTTAATTTTCACGAATCATTTAACAACCTCCCCTCCACAACAACAATCAACCACCCCCTTTCTGCGCATGCGCCCACTTTCAACCCGCACTGATAACAGCATACCGGCAAAACACCCACCAACATAAACAAATCACCCCCTCGAAATCCTGCCCGCCTGGCATCGGAAAATTCTAAGCCGTCACCAATAAATTGATAAAAAATGTGTTCAACGTAGAAAAACTCGCAATTTTCCCGAGCTGCAATTTTCCACCCTCCCAAATTTTCCTTCGCTCCTGCTGCCGGTGGAAAACCGGCGCCACGCTTAAGTAATTTGGAAAAAAGAGTCACCCTCAAGACCGCCTGTGGAGAGTTTTCCACCCTCTCTCCCTCCCCCCCCCATTAACACGTGGCGGAAAGTTTCTCTCATTTCCAAAGTCGCGCGCCACGTGCGCGGAGACTTTCCCCTTAATTTTTCTCACCGTATGGTTTTTTTTCTGAATTTTCGTTAAGGACGCAATTCAAATTTCGAAATTCGGTGTGGGTCTTGAAGACGCGTCGGGTGTCCGAGCTCATTACCGACGAGCTTAATGAGATGGACACCAGGCGGCCATGGCTGGCAGGATGTCCCGGACTGACCGATTCGGGGGGCTTCCCGAGGTCAATGGCCATTTGGGGGGGATCGATATTTGGTGGAAAGTGAGGTTTTTCAAACTTTGACGAAGAAGGGGGCTGGTTGGTGGTCACTAATCGTCGCGGGCTGCTTTGTTTTAGACCCCTTTCCCAAGACACACAGCACAAACGCTCTCCTGGTTTGCATCCTGGGAAAACGCGAACTTCTCTCGCGGACTAATTTCCCCTTAATTTTCCAAGGGGCATGTCACTATTCTAATCAGAGTGACGACGACGACAAGACAGCCATGGAAATGAGTTTCCTCTCATTTTCTCTCGGTGGAAAATTTTTCTCACCACGTGGACGGAGATTCCCTTTTTTAATTTTCCGGGATCTTTTGGGAGCGAGCGTTTCCTCTCTCTCCGAAGTCCTGGAGACGTAGTCTTCTTTTTTTCGAGACGCCACGTGGTGCAGCACTCATTTTCTGGCCAGGGAGAAATTACTTAAGCAAAAACGGGGACAGGGGTTTTCGCGGAAAAAGCCGGAGAAAACCCGGCTCGGGAGACTTGAACGATTAGTTTCCTGCTGCGTGTGACGTGTTTTGGGCGCGCGATTTGAGGATGTTAATAAGAATTGGAGCAGGCTGGCAGAATTCGGCAGGAGGGTTGAGCCGGGTTCTGCGCATGTGCTAGATTTTATCAATGAGAGCACGTGGCGTGGCAAGGGACGGACGGGTGACACGTGTGAGGTTGACGAGAGACAGGGAAGGGGAGATGGGTGCGTTGACTGTGGGAAAAAGGGGTTGCTATCGATTGACCTTGCTACAGGAGTAAAAGCCTTTTGTTTCAAGTTTGAAATCAAAGGGACTTTATCGTGTAATGTAGTTCAGTGTTTGGGTTTTGTAGGAGTAGGGGAGTGAAATATTCAGCACTTTAATGGCTTTTTATGAATTACGCTGGCGACGAGAAGGCTATACAGAAGTCGACACGGCGTACTCTTGAGAGAACTTTTATTGTGCGCAGCAGAGTTGAATGGACGACATTAGCATAAAAATTTAATAATGGGATTTGACTAGAATCAGCTTGACTTGTGATGTGTTGGCTTGTGTAAGACGGAATTTAGTTTGGTCAATTTCAATAAATTATGTTTATTTATTCGGGAATAGAATTTGATAAGTCATGTTATGAAAATTTATTTATAATTGCTACTGAATGTTTGGAAGATCTTTACAGTATATCATTTGGGGAATGGTCAATAAAATTGGTATGCAAATGTATAAAATTCTGTATCTACACATATGATTTTCTGATCTGATCTGATCTGATTCTGAAGGCATTAGGAAACGTTTTGATTGAAAAGATCAGAAAATTTCACTAAAGTTTCATTGATGAACATTAAAAATCAGACCAATAGTTTTCGCGACATCGTCTGTCAATAATTATAAGCTTGTAAGGTGACACTAAAAAAAAACATTGGAATTATTTTTGAGTGGGTATCTAAGAAATTTTCTCAGCACTTCAACAATATTTTATCAGGGGTGCTTTTCTTTCAAAAAGATTTTTTTAAATTAAAAACAACGAAATGAAATCTAAAATTCATACATGATGTAGCTGTATAGTCCATACTCGATTATCCGAAGGCCGCGGAACTTCGGATGATCGAATCACGAAAAAAATATATTTTAGTTGTCTTATTTATGATTGTCGAGCTAAAATATGACCCCTAAACTACGCTAAATTGACTGTAACTGTAACATGAAAACTTTACATTTGATTTAGATTCAGATAAAGATTTTAAATATTTTGTTGTCCATTCCAACAAACTTTTCTATGAAAAAAAAACTTATTTCCTTAACCACATTTTGCACCATCTCGCACTATGGTTAAAAAGAAGGGGATTTTTAGTCCTCTAAAACCCATTTTGTATGACCTGCTCCCAAAATTATATGGAAAACGAATGATGCAAAATTGTTGACATAGGGAATGCATGTACAAAATTTCATCAACATCAAAATATAAAAATCGCGAAAAAAATGCAAAATGATTGAAAACTACATATAAATCTTCTTTCTAGCACACTAGGGAAACTTGA
This sequence comes from Culex quinquefasciatus, assembly GCF_015732765.1. NCBI lineage: Eukaryota > Metazoa > Arthropoda > Insecta > Diptera > Culicidae > Culex > Culex quinquefasciatus. The sequence goes on along the minus strand of NC_051862.1, from coordinate 55,277,612 downwards.
AAATTTTCAGTGATTTTCCAAAATTCAATCGGTAATTAAAAATTTCATAACTTTTTGAAACAAATGTTTTCGAAAAAAAGTTTGAATACATGAAATGTTATAAATTGTATTTTAAATAAAATAAAATTGGGAATAGCACTTTCACATTTATTGAGCAACAGAAATTACGATAATATTGCATGAAAATTATTTTTTTTGTTTTTCATTTTAATTAAAAGCAAAAATTTATACGAATCTCTGAAAAAATTAGTTGAATTAGTCGATGACTTCATACTTAAACTGAAGACTGGTTTTACCGTTGTCAGTAGAAGGTTGAATAAACAAAAATGAAATTTGAATATGTAACGTACAAATGTACCGTTGAATTTCAAACAACTTGTTGTACTAATAAAGCATTTCTGACCGATGTCATTCATTAAGCTGAAAAAAATGTGACCCTTCATGACACCCCAATGTAGATTTGAAAAGAACATTAAATTTCCCTTAAAATGACATGTTCCAAAAATTTTTAGAGTCGAGTAACGGAAAATGGGAGAATTTTCAAAACTTTTTCAGTGTTTTTTGTTTTTGATGAAAAATACGTTTTTTCGGAATTCTGGGTACGCCATCAAATCGGGCGTCTAATTTTACATAAAAGTCCCTTTGACACCAAATATCTATCTCATCACCGTGTCAGGCTGCAAATTATTGAAAAACACCTCTTTTTTCGCAAGTTCAAAAATGGAAGGGGTAGTACCGCCCCTCCGTCACGAGATATAAAAAAATTGACCTCGGATTTCTGGAGGTTCCCTAGCCTAAATAATTAGACCCGTATTTTTTTTTTTGTTTGGCCATAAGGGTGACCTACGCTGTGTTAGGGTGGTCCGAAAAATGGGTTTTAAGTGGCTTATACTCAATTGATAGGTGATAAGTTGGCCTTTCAAAGAAAAATAGTAAAAAGTTTCAAAAATCAAGCCAAACTTAACATATAAAAAAATCGTATGAAATTTTAAAATGCCGCTCTGACGATGTCTGGACCAAAGAGCCTCTGTCTGAAAATATTTTTATCGGATTCCTCGGACATTTTTACGCAACATACTGGGAACTCATAAGTAGGATTCCGAGATACTGGGACCCATGGTGTTGGGGTAAGCGTGATTGCCTCTCATCCAGTCGTCCTGGGTTCGATCCCAGACGGTCCCGGTGGCATTTTTCGAGACGAGGTTTGTCTGACCTCGCCTTCCGTCGGATGGGGAAGTAAATGTTGGCCCCGGTATAACCTAAAGGGTTAGGTCGTTAGCTCAGTCCAGGTGTAGGAGTCGTCTCTCTGGGCCCTGCCTCGGTGGAGTCGCTGGTAAGCAATTGGAATAACAATCCAAAGGTCGTCAGTTCGAATCCCGGGTTGGATGGGAAGCTTAGGTGTAAAAAGAGGTTTGCGATCGCCTCAACAATCAAGCCTTCGAACACCTAGTTTCTAGTAGGAATCTCGCAATCGAGAACGCCAAGGCAGTGCTGTAGAGCGAATAATTTGATTTTTTTGATTTTTTGATTCCGAGATATAATTTTTGTTTGGGTACCAAAAGTTGCGTTTTTTTCACGAAAATTTTGATACTCACACAAGTATAGGTCATCGTTGCAATTTTAAAGTTATCGCAGTTTTAGTGAATAAAGTTGTTTTTCCATCTTCATTATTTCCGTTTATATATATGTGTGGCTATATTTTTGGGCTAGAATGCTGGCAAGATTTTTGAATGTTTTTACTATTTTTCTTTGAAAGCCCAACTTAGTTATGATTTTATTAAAGAATTGTTTTTTTTTTTTTTGCGAAAATCAACTAAAATGGCAATTCTTAGGACCACTCTAACACGGCGTTTATCACCCTAATGGCCAACTAAAAAATACGGGTCTAATTATTTTGGCCAGGGTGTTTTTAATGCTGTTTTCGTGGGGAATTGCTGTATATTTGTTAAAATAAGGCATAATCGCAGTCAAAAGTTTTATTTTTAATAACCATTTTCAGAGATTTTATTTTACCTGGAGATATTGTATTGATAAGTATTGAAATATGCATTGCAAGTATTTGTTCTAGAACAGCGATTCTCAACGGGGGTACCGGGCCTACTTGATTTACATGGCAGGGGGTACCGGCCTAGAAGAAGGTTGAGAATCGCTGTTCTAGAAAATAAAATAACAGGCTTTATAATTGTCATATAATTGTGTTGCTGTTATTAATCCTGACGAGCTTCAAATTTTATTATGTCGAATGCCAATGGTCTAGACGGGGATGACTCCTTGTAGTACAATGCCACCACTATCTCAACAACTTGGAAAGGAAAAAAAAAACCGACTATTTAAACCGACATTATGCACAAGCTTTCTTCATTGCTCTTAGCAGCAGCCAATCCTCGTGTCCTTTCCCTACAGCCCAACCGTTGCCCAGGGGGTTCAAACGCGCGATGATCTTTGGGATCAGCCAATAATTACAGTCCGCGGTGGTAGCAACAGCTGGTCAACCCGTGAAGCTCAGCTGGATAGTGGCCTAAGCATCGGGTAATTGAATTACGATCGATGCAGCCACCAAACCCACGCAGCTATGCTGAAGACGTTGGAGGTGGGGAGTCTGTGGGCAGGAGGTGAAATTGTGATCGTTTCAGAAAAGTTTGTAATGTTTGTAATGAAATCATCTATTGCAAAGCTTCATCTCCTTCATTTCAACCCCTCAGTCGTAGTCACTGAAGGCCACTCCGGTACGACTGTGATCGCACTCGAATGAGTCGACGATGATTGCGTGAAAATGGCTCGTTAATCGTCTCTCTCCCTCACTTGCGGTAGCGCAACCTATCGATATCAATTCACACGATTATTAGCGCCGGCGGAGAAAAATGAATTGATTAATAATTTTTGTCACGATCGTTGATCTCTAACCGAGACGTAAACAAGCCCCCCTCTCTCTCTCCGTTTCTAACGCGGATCTGGGAACTGGGAAAGTGAGTTTGATGGGAAAAATCATTGAATGAATGAATGAATGAAAAGTGCCATCAATCGATTGAAAGCGACACCGATCCGGATAGTTTTCTCAATGAAAGTTCGATATGGCTGGGGCGGATAGTGCTGCTGCTGGGAAGCGTTGACAGGTTTAGTGCATTGGGTTAGAGTATATGGCTAGGTCGGGTGACAACTTCATCAATTAAGAAGACGCTCGCGCGTCGATTTGTGGGACCGAAAGGAGGACAGTTCCGGGTGGGTCGACGTTATTTACGACGAGAGGTTGCTGTTATTGTACAGTATGAGAAATTTGTGATGTTTTTTACTATTTCAGCTGAAAATAATTGAAAGTAAAATTGATACAGACATGCCTCGGTTTAGCACCGCATAACACAAATCACTCAAACTTTTCACTAAACTACTTTTTTTCGAAAATAAACAAATACAGTCCAGACTCGATTATTTGAAAGCCTCGGAAAAATTTCACTACGGATTATTGAAACTTCGGATAATCGAATCACGAAAAAAAAATTTTTTTCGCTGTCTTATTTTTGATTGTCAAGCTTAAGCTTAAGACCCCTAAACTACGCTAAAGTGATTCACATTTTTTTAATCCAAGATGGTGGCCAATATGGCGGTGATGAAATATTGAAAAATGCCTAAAGGTCGATGTCTCGTCAGTCTAATTGATCATTTTTAATGTAATTTTGTCTGCTGAATCCATTCCCATCATTAGATACTTTCGAAAAGGTCAGGTTTTTGAGTAAAAATAGAGTTTTCGATGATATTTTTCTATTTTTTCTCGAAAACCTGACCTTTTCCAAAATATCTAATGATGGAAATGGATCCAGCAGACAAAATAACAATAAAAATGATCAATTAGACAGACGAGATATCGACCTTTAGCCATGCCTGAGTCATACTTTGACATAAAATAGATTTCACTTTGAAAAAATCATCGAAAATTCTATTTTTACTCAAAAACCTGACCTTTTCGAAAAATCTAATGATGGGAATGGATTCAGCAGACAAAATATCTTCAAAAATGATCAATAAGATAGCCGAGACAAACTTATTTACCGTTCTGCAAAGCATTTTGGATTTTTATTATTGATATCCCATCAGAATTTGACTTGCAGGCAAGTTGGCAAAACTTGAATGAGAACCAACTGAAAATATAATTTTAAAATGGCTATAATTATGCGTAAAAACAATCAAATTTTACAAACCAGGGGTGTTTCATAAAGGGTAAAACGGGAACTTTAAGATACATGTATGGGTTTAGTTGTTTATTCAATAGTTCTTTAGTAAAATTGTCGACAAAGTAGCTAATTTTGGCCTAAACTAACATTTCAAACGGGTGTATCTCAAAATTGGGACCATTTGGAGCATTCGGATTCAGAAGAAACATTTAATTTTTTGTTGAACTGTGTTATTTAATAATCAATCAACTATTCAAATTTGACTAAAATGAACTCGAATATGATGTTTGAAAAAAGAAAAAAAATAAACGAAAAAACAAATTTGTTCATGATTCAATTATCCGAAGGCCCATACAAACCTTCGAACTTCGGATAATCGAAACTTCGGATTCGGATAATCTGGACTGTACTCAAAATTTCAGTTTTGAAAACATGGGTGTCAAACGATCAGGATTTTTTCATACATTTCGAATGCAATAAGAACATTTTTTGAAATGCTCAAAATTTTCACAAAACTACAAATTTTCGAAAAAAAATACTCAAAATTTCAGTTTTTACATGGGTATCAAACGATCGGGATTTTTCATACATTTCGAATGTAATAACAACACTTTTCTAAAATACTCAAAATTTCCACAAAACTACGTATTTTCGAAAAAAAATACTCAATACTCAAATGTATGAAAAAAAAAAACCCGATCGTTTAATACCCATATTGTAAAAACTGATTTTTTTTTCGAAAATATGTAGTTTTGTGAGAATTTTGGTTAATTCAATTTTTTAATAACTTTCGAAATGTATGAGAAAATCCCGATCGTTTGAAACCCACATTTTAAAATTGGAAACTTTGAGTATTTTTTCGAAAATACGTAGTTTTGAGAAAATTTGGAGTATTTTCAAAAACTGTTGTTATTACATTCGAAATGTATGAAAAATTCCTGATCGTTTGACACTCATATTGCAAAAATTTAAATTTTGAGTATTTTTTTCGAAAATACGCAAGTTTGTGAAAATTTTGAGTATTTAAAAAAAAATTTGTTATTACATTCGAAATGTATGAAAAAATCCCGAATTGTAAAAACTGAAATCTTGAGTATGTTATAGTATATTTTTTGAAAATACGTTTTGTGAAAATTTTGAGTGTTTTCAAAAAAAAAATTACATCTGAAATGTATGAAAAAGTCCTATTATTCGATACCCATATTGCAATAACAATAATTTTGCGTATTTTTTCGAGAAACATTGCACTTTCAAAATGCAGGAAACATACGTATTTTGTGGAAAATTTCATGAAATTTTAATTTTAATGGATAGCTGACATCATCTGGATTTCAAAACACTATAATTTTTTATGTTTGCATGATATTTCATACGATTAAAGCCAAAATCCCATAAGCTCTATGCTTCAGTTAAGCACTGGACCGTGCTTAACCGAGGCAGCTGAACGGATCAAAACCGGGGCAGTGCAAAACCGAGGCATGTCGTTCACACTTTTTTGAACATCTGAAGCCATGTTCAACCAGCAAATCTTGAATATTTTTTAAATTACGTTTGTTTTAAATGGTTTATAGTGATATTATTTTTCCGTTCCAAATCTACTCTCCCAAATTTTCGGCAGCCAAGTTCATCGTCCTAGAAGTTCCGATGCGCCCACCTAATGTTCCAAAACCCGGCCATTGACTCCTAACTCAACCTATTTAAAATTCGCCACCTATTGCGAATTTTGGGCGCCTCATTTCCATACAGTCGTCGCTTCCTCGTCGTCACCCCCAGCTGATCCGCTTGCAATAAAAACCTCAAAATCAAAGAACTTCCTTCAATCGAAAAAATCCCAGGAAGTCCGCAACGGCACTTGCACGGCGATTATTATGCTTGCTTTCACCAGCAACACCTTTGCAAGAACAAGAACACCGCACGATCGTATCGCTCGGCGGTCAATTAGCATACGGCGTGAATCCAAAAGTCGGAAGCACCAACCACCGCGTGTGTCGGTCATTTTCCGGTTCTCACCACGATTGCTTTCATACGGATTGATCCGCCGAAAGTGGCCGAGCGCGGTAATGTTATTCAAAGCACGACCCGCGGCCGCTTAATCACCACTTCTTGTGCAAGCCGGCAAACACAGGTAGCTACCTCGGGAAGAAGTCTTGTTGGGTTGTGATTAACTGCCGTGTTGTCCCGGGAGGTAAGGGTTCTCCGCGAGGTATCGTGCTGCGTTTAATGAGTCTCGGAGAAGAGAGCGATTGGGTGCGCTATGCTAGTCCCGTGCCAAGCCCTCGGAAGACATCATAAACATAAACAGGGAAACAGCGTACGGTTACATCGGAGAACATTAATTGTGGTGTGTTTTACAGTGAGTTACACCGTGAAGGGTACAGGGATGGATCAAGTGGTATGCCTCGGAGATCGATTAACTGGTAGAAATTGAAGTTCTTGTTGGTAGTGAAAAACACAGGAACTTTCATAAGCTAGACTTTGACTCTGTAATCTACCTGAATCCATCCCTGACGCCCAGCATAAAAACAAATCGTTATCCATCGACTACAACCTTCGTCCAAGACCCGTTCTTCCCAACATTGTCGACAACCCACAACGAAGCCTTGGTCGTCGTTCCACGGAACACCGACTCAAACACGATATGAAATGATTGTTCCCGCGCCTCATTACTATTCATGTCCGATCGCTTCATTTGTGTGTTTGATTGTAGAAAACCACTGGCCAAACTAGCCACAGTTTATGAGACAGTTATGTCTCGTTCCGGTTTCGGACTCCACAGTCTCGCGGATTGCCGCGTTTATCGTCAATCTACAGCCGGGGACCTGATTCCCGTCGTCCTGGCCGTGCTCGCGCTTCGATATCTGTCAACGATAGCGATCAACTCATTTCATCTTCTTCAACGGGGGGTGCCCCCGAAACGACGACGACGCCGCGTGATCCACCCGACCAAACGAAGTTACGCGTCTTAATCCGGATTAATTGCCCATCAAGCGTGCAGCAGTGCCACTGGTTTTCGTGTCTGTGCGTGCGTGCCCGGGGTGGCGCAGACGGCTAATAGTTTCACACACGCACCGGTGGACCTGTTCGATCGGCCCAAGCTGGGAACCGATCTTTATCGCCGCCGGTGGACAACGCTTTCGGCGAGCAGAACCGATACCGATCCGTGGTGATCGTGGTCACCAAGAGGGGTGCAGACCTAATTGATCACTATCAGCTGGGCAAGCTTAGACGGATCGCCGCAGGAAGGCGGTTATAAGCTCATAATTATTTATCGCGGAGCGCGCTCCGGCAGCGCTGCTGGAAGTCGACTAGAGCTGGGGATCGTTCGATGAAAACGTGCCGTGCGATCCCACGGACTTGATCCGCGGCTACCGTGCGGAGGTCATATCACTGCGAAGGGTGAAAGTTTTGGAATGATATCAGGAAGGATAATACGGGCAGAATATCGATCAAGATGGATAATTCATTTCTTGTTTGTATTCCTTGGAACGTTTTGGGAATACACGAAAACTCCGGGGTCCATTGAAGCAAGTGTCTGCCCGATGATCAACCCCCTGTGCTTTGTTCAATGGTCGATGTCAGGCAAACTATGATGACCAAGGTTTTTCAAGTGCCAGCCAAAACAAAGATGTATCATTATCTGTGCCAGATTTTTACAGATTTCAAAAGATTCTACAATTTCTGCCAATTTCGAACATCTTTTGGATTCAAATGAACGAGTTTAAATGAAAATTGATTTTTTTTTTTAATACTCATCGAAGTTAAAATGTAAATTCAACCATTTTGAGGCCGCAAATCAATTACATCATCAGAATATTACAAGCTTTCGAATGAATTCATATCCTCTCTCCCCTTCCCCATTCATAATTGTTTGGTTTTTGTCTGCCAGATTTTTTTTTCGATGCTCACGGAGAAAAAAAAGTTCCCAAAATCGTGAACAAGCGTTCATGAAAATGAGAACCTCGAACAAAGTGTTCAAATTTCATGGTACGTTTTTCAAAATCGTACCATGGAATTTGAACACTTTGTTCGAGGTTCCCATTTTCATGAACGCTTGTTCACGATTTTAAGAACTCTTTTTTCTCCGTGCTTGGTCAGATTTTAGCAATTTTGACCTGGCAACACGGTTTCGACAGTTTTTCCAACAGTTCTTCAAAATTTTATTCGTTCAACTTTGTAATTCTTCAACACAACCCTGAAAAGCTGTTTTTGTAAATGAGGAAAACATGAGTATACCAAAATGTGGATGGGTTTTCTTTTTTTCTCTTAATTGACCAGTTTTTCAAGAAAAAAGATATTTCTTAAGCGACAAATTTCTTGAAAATCCCCACATTTTTTGCTTCTTGTTTTCGTACAACTTGCTCATTTTCTGAGAATCCCGAAGCATAAACGGAAAAAAAAATCTCAACATGTTGACACCAATGTTTTGAAAATGCATTGAAAATAAAGATGAAAAAAAAAACTCATTTAGATTTCATTCAATTCAATTTACAGTTCTTAATGAACTAACGAGCTCTTCTGAAAATTTTATCTCAAAGTTTATTTAGGATAATCTCAGAGTCTGAAGCACTCAGAACTGGGAACAGCTCTCATTAATCTATGTAACAATGAAAATCTTCATCGAATTTACTCCAACAGGTCACAGAGGTAACTTTATTACTTATATCCAAGCACTCACGGAGAAAAAAGAGTTCCCAAAATCGTGAACAAGCGTTCATGCAAATGGGAACCTCGAACAAAGTGTTCAAATTCCATGGTACGATTTTGAAAAACGTACCATGAAATTTGAACACTTTGTTCGAGGTTCCCATTTTCATGAACGCTTGTTCACGATTTTGGGAACTCTTTTTTCTCCGTGCTTTGGGTCAAAATATACCTAAGATCATTTACCAAGTTATTGTACGATTACTTACAAAATTTGAAAGATTTGACCAGTCTTCTGATAAATTGATCCTCACACATTTTTTTGTCCTGTACCATTTTATTGCAACATATTTATCAAAACTTAGATCAAAACAAGTTCCCAAACATTTGGAAATTTACAGGAGTTTTATCAACCCGAAAAAAATAATTTTTAGGTACTTTCATTATTCTATTTGTTTTTATTCTTGCAAATACGAGCAGTAAATTTGTATTTTAAATAATGTTTGAATTAAATTCAGTTAGTTTTTGCATTGCTTTCATTTTGATGAAGAATACTTGAACCAAGGCTGTGGAGTCGGAGTCGGCTAAATTTTATGAGCAGGAGTCGGAGTCGGAACCTAAAATTTCTGATAACCTGGAGTCGGAGTTATTTAAAAACCAACAAAAATTATGTTTTTCATTGTTCACAATTTTTTTTACTTTTTAATTGTTTTTTTTTAAGTCGCATGCATTGCGTTGCCATTTTTTTTTATTTTTTTTTTTGACAAAGAACTTTGTCCTAAGGTTTCTATACGTGGTGTCAATCCAAAATTTTCGCGAAGCGAAAACGTTACGTGACGAATTCCCCTCTCGGCAAATTTCCCCTCTTTTTGGTGCACGCTGGTTGGATGAACGAACGTTTCCCAATCAGTCGATCGAGAGACGTGAGATTGATGTATCTAAAATCTCCCCCACTCCACCTCATAATTTTCGGATCGTCGACGAGCCAACAAAACTCGGCTCGGTCGGTCCCGAAAATTCATTCTTTGCTGGACGACGACGAGGACACATCAGAAGCAGATGGCCTGGTGGCCCGGTAGCAGACGGCCTGGAGGTCCGGGAGCAGATGGCTTGGAGGCAAGGACCAGCTAAGACATGCCGGTCGCGTGAGTCGATCATTGGAACTGGCCACCACCTGGAGTGGCCGGAGGCCCCGCGGATGTTCCGATGGGGGGACATTTTCCGGACCGTAAGAGTTGTGGCAATATGGGTATCAAACTTTATGGTTTTTGATACCGGACATGAAATTTGACATTTTGACAGTAGTGGCCACAATCCGGAGTGGCCGGAGGCCCCGCGGATGTTCCGATGGGGGGACATTTGCCGGACCGTAAGAGTTGGGGCAATATGGGTATCAAACTTTATGGTTTTTGATACTGGATATGAAATTTGACATTTCGGCAGTAGTGGTCACAATCCGGAGTGGCCGGAGGCCCCGCGGATGTTCCGATGGGGGGACATTTGCCGGACCGTAAGAGTTGGGGCAATATGGGTATCAAACTTTAGGGATTTTGGTACTGGACATGAAATTTGACATTTTGGCAGTAGTGGCCACCACCTGGAGTGGCCGGAGGCTCCGGGGATGTTCCGATAAGGGGACATTTGCCGGACCGTAAGAGTTGGTGTAATATGGGTACCAAACTTTATGGTTTTTGATACCGGACATGAAATTCGACATTTTGGCAGTAGTGGCCACAATCCGGAGTGGCCGGAGGCCCCGCAGATGTTCCGATGGGGGGACATTTGCCGGACCGTAAGAGTTGGGGCAATATGGGTATCAAACTTAATGGTTTTTGATACCGGACATGAAATTTGACATTTCGGCAGTAGTGACCACAATCCGGAGTGGCCGGAGGCCCCGGGAATGTTCCGATAAGGGGACATTTGCGGAACCATAAGAGTTGGGGCAATATGGGTATCAAACTTTAGGGATTTTGATACTGGACATGAAATTTGACATTTTGGCAGTAGTGGCCACCACCTGGAGTGTCCGGAGGCCCCGGGGATGTTCCGCTGGGGGGACATTTGCCGGACCGTAAGAGTTGGGGCAATATGGGTATCAAACTTTCTGGTTTTTGATACCGGACATGAAATTTGACATTTCGGCAGTAGTGGCCACAATCCGGAGTGGCCGGAGGCCCCGCAGATGTTCCGATGGGGGGACATTTTCTGGACCGTAAGAGTTGGGGCAATATGGGTATCAAACTTTATGGTTTTTGATACCGGACATTAAATTTGACATTTTAGCAGTATTGGCCACAATCCGGAGTGGCCGGAGACCCCGCGGATGTTCCGATGGGGGGACATTTGCCGAACCGTAAGAGTTGGGGGAATATGGGTATCAAACTTTAAGGATTTTGATACTGGACATGAAATTTGACATTTCGGCAGTAGTGGCCACAATCCGGAGTGGCCGGAGGCCCCGCGGATGTTCCGATGGGGGGACATTTGCTGGACCGTAAGAGTTGGGGCAATATGGGTATCAAACCTAATGGTTTTTGATACCGGACATGAAATTTGACATTTTGGCAGTAGTGGCCACAATCCGAAGCGGCCGGAGGCCCCGGGGATGTTCCAATGAGGGGACATTTGCCGGACCGTAAGAGTTGGGGCAATATGGGTATCAAACTTAATGATTTTTGATACTGGACATAAAAAGTTGCATTTGGCCATTATCTGAAATTAAGCAGTTAAAATATGCTAATGCTAAGCAGTTAAAATATATTGCTTATTAGGCAGGAAGTAATAAATAGACTACTACATTGCACATTTTTTTGTGCCACTGTGAAAATCTGTTTCTGGAAATTTAGAAAAACTATCTCGTAATCATTAAGAGCCCTGTAAAGGGTAGTTTTTAATGTCTGCTGTTCAAATTTCCTTTACTGCCGCCGATTGCTTGCAACAAAAAAAAAACATTCCCGCATCTTGGTAACTTTCGAGTGGTGAAGGAAAGTAAATTGATTTCACTTCGATTTCTATTTCAGCTCCACTTGCAATTTCCGTCCCCTTAGTTCGATAGGACGGTTATTATAAGGGGGGAATTTGGACCGGACATTCTAATCGAAAATTTCAAGAATCATCTTGCAAAGTTCTTTGTCATACTGGTCATGTGTAACATAACCACCTGCACCTTTTTTATTTATCAGGTGAGCAATTCCCTACGAAATCGGCCGATTTCAACCTTTTTTATTTATCGTTTTTTTTTTTGCTATATTTGGCTAAAACTTTATGGGGGCCTTCCCTATCACCAAAAAAGCCATCCATACATTTTTGGCAGGTGTTCATATAAAAATTGTACGTAAATATTCGAAAATCTGTAACTTTTCACGGATTTTTTTGATTGATTGGCAAAGCTGTAGGTATTTTTTGAACTATTAAAAATAGGTACACGGATTTTTTTTTGTTATTTTTTAATTTACTTTTAATAACGAAAATTCAATTTCCCAAAAACGATATTTTAAAATTGTTGAATTTTTTTTGTATGTTTTAGGGGACTAAACCCCGCATCTTTTAAGCCATTCTTAAGTATGTATATGTATATTACATGATTTTTTTTATACAGTGATTTATGTAAAAATCAAAACATTGTAATTAATATTTTCTGACCAATTTTTTTATGTAAAATCGAATTTGCAATCGAAAAGTACTTTTAAAGAAGTTAAATTTTGTCCGAAAAATTCCGTTTTTTTTTTTACATTTTAAAATAGTGTCGATGAATGTCCATTTATTAAAATATTGAATGTTTGGCCCTTTTGAAATGTTAGTATTCATAAAAAAAATCCGAAAAGTACGGAAAATTTTATGAATGTTCCATTTTTCAATATTGATAATCGGACCATTTATTGCTGATATATCGACATTAGACAATGGAGGGTTGCTTGAGTTAGACTTAGATAGTAGTTTATGCAACAAGTTGCAAAAAGAGGATTTTTTTAGCAAGAGTCGTACATTTATCCAACGAGGTTCACCGAGTTGGATAAATACGAAGAGTGCTGAAAAAATTAAGTTTTGCAACGAGTTCCATACAAAATTATTTGCAATTCCAAAAAACACACACTGAGTGAAATTTTATGTCAAATTTTCATGTTGTTCATATCAATAAATCGTTTAAATCAAAAAAATGTTGAAAATGTTACTTTTCGAGACAAGTGCTGAAAAGTTCAACTTTTCAGCACCCATTTGAGTGCTGAAAAATAGAACTTTTCAGCATTTATTTTGAAAAGTGTTGCTATTCGATTCTGTTATTTTTGGTACAGAAAAGTAGGCTATTTCGTCGTTCAAGAATGACAGGAAAAGTAAATAGTTTCACGACGGAATTGCAAAAAATCAATATTCCTGTTTCTTTTTCTTTTATCCACTGTATCTCAGCAACCAGTGGTTCAATCTACTCAGACGAAACAGTAATAAATTTTCTGAACTTTTCGAAAACAATATTTTCAGGAATAGATAATCATTAACACTATTTTTGCAAGCTTCAAAAAACTTTTTGTAGATCTGAACAAAACCTACAAATTGCTTTTAAAAAAATTGCAAAACTGTGGCGTCGTTCCAGAGAAATCGACTAATTAGAAAAACGTAACGCACCGCGTAAAAAGAGGTTTCTCTGTGTTTTTAAAACGGTGCACTTGATAAAAAAAAGTGTAAAGGACTTTTCGATTTTACTTGAAAATGAGGTAAAAAAAATTATAGAACTTAATTTGATTTTTCTAACAAAAATCACTATTTAAAAAAATCATAAATCGTCGGAAAAATTTTGGTCCATACTTCTGAATTGTTCTTCTGAAAATGCCTTAAAAACTGGAGATAGTTTTTGATTTCTGTTTCAATAAAGTTTAAAACATGATACCTGGAAACTTTTTTTTCAGTTTTGTGATTCGAACTTATTTTTCTTGAGAAAAACATGACTTTTGGAGAGTATTTAAATAATCCTATTTATCAATGTTTTCAAAATAAGAGTTAACTTACTTTTGAAACATTAAAAAATACGTGAAGTCGGAGTCGGAGTCAGAGCTAACCATTTGTTGAAAGCTGGAGTCGGAGTCGGCTAGAGTGTGTAGGCCGGAGTTGGAGTCGAAGTCGGAGTCAATTCGAGCTGAAAGCCGGAGCCGGAGTTGGAGTCGGAGTTGGCTAATCTTAGAAAACCGGAGTCGTAGTTGGAGTCGGAGTCGTTTAAAACATGACCCGACTCCGCAGCCCTGACTAGAACTATGAAAAACATTTTTTTCTATTTTAACATTCACAAACATTCAAGTTTAAAAATGTTATTATGAAGTTAAATTTAATCGTGAACCCCATCCACTAAGTTACTAAACAGTGTCATGTTAAGTAGTCTGACTTTAAACTAATTTTTGTAAATTTGCTTTGGTGGTTATAATTTTGTGAGTTTTTTTTTTTTCATTTATTTTATCACAAAGTTTTCTTAGTTTTTTTTTATTTTTTAAGCAAATTTATGTCAGTTTTATAAAATATTTGTTGCAATCTTTCAAACATCAGCAGGCGTTTAAATTTGTAAAAAAAAAAGACAGCAACTTCATTGTTGCTTTGCACCCTTAAACATTAGCTGATACCAAACTGCACAATTCGTCGTTATCGTGATATCTTGTCACACGGGCATTTTGTGAAAAATTGAGTTATAAACGCAATTTTGTGCATCTTTCAATGCCTCACTTTCACAGGATCGATTTCAATCCTGAGATATTGAAAAAAAACTGGCAAAACTCCGTGCATAGTTGTCACTCTTTAGGGGAGAGTGAGGAGACTTGAACCCCGGAGACACTTGATCCCTAGCCTGTATCTCGTCAGTGTGTGGGTAAAGAAATTAGCTTTGTTCTAGAAAGTTGTGCGAAATTGATTAAAACTCATTGTAGAAAAAGAAAAAAAAAATGTTTGGATTAAATTACACACATTTCGTCGCCGTCGTGCTGACTTGTCGTACGTGCATTTTGGGCCAAATTGAGTTAAGAACGCCATTTTGTGCAGCTCACATTAGTTCACCTTTTGACCTTCACAGATCTCCAAAATTCGATTTCAATCCTGAGATATTCAACGAAATCCGAAAAAATTCCGTGCATTTTTGTCACATTACATATGAAATAAGTTTCAATCGTGTCGTGCTGTCTTGTCACTCCCTAATAATTGATGTTAGTGCGACAACTAGCCAAAGGGATTTCAGGTCAGAACGCGTTTGACGCACGTACAAGTTAGACTACCGTAAACATTTGTAATTATAACACGGGACTCCAGCAACCGAATTCAACCAAACTTCGGGACAGTGCACATAATCATCAGCCGCATCAGCCAAATAAAACGTGTTTGTTATTGTTTACATTGCGTGATTTCGCTTATGTTTTTCAAAGTTAAACATTAAAACGCGTTTTTCTCGGAACATCAGAATGCGGCAAAACGTCAAAACGACAAGATCACGTCGATGTGTTCTTTAACTTTGAAAACTAAAGAAGTTGTGTTTTTCCTCAAGCAAAAGTTACTCTAAATGACCTCCTAAGCAAATTTGATGAATTTCCTTAATAATGAAAAGTCAACGACCGCCTAATGCTTGCGCATAGCGCATTAACCCAACTTAACACTTCCAAGTCACCGCAAAACTGACGATGCGTACCATACCCGCCAAGGAGTCATCTCAAATTCCAAGTCTCGAAAAATTAGAACCCCTTCTACCAAGAACTCTGCCAAAACACCGAACTTCACTGAGCGAACTAATGAGATTAGCGCCTTCCTTCGGTGGACTGGCCCCCATATAAGGCTGGCCCACCACCTCTGGCCGGACCGGGACAGGTCCAAAACCGCAGCAGCAAAGTGTCCGCCACTCTTCAGCAGCAGCAGCGTGTAGGATTAAAGACCGGTAGTCCGCAGTGGCGTTTCTTGACCGCACATGCGAAGAAATTCGATCTAGCTCCCCCTGAGGGGAAACGATTCCCGTGCCGGGAGTGGGAGTAGGTGCAAGTTGAGGTGTAATTTTCGTGTCAATCACAATTTCGCAACTACACGTTTGACGGTCCTCGTTAAACGGATGGGTGTCTCTCGGCTGGCGAATCGATAGAAATTGATTCCAAACAGATTACGAGAGGTGGTTTTTTGTTGTTGTTGTGGTGGTTGGCGTCCCCCAGGTCTAGGCCCCGGACGTGGAGCTACCTTGTGGGAGGGGTCCGTCACTGACTGGCTGGAATGTGGGATGGCATGTGGAGGTCTGAGGTGAAGGAAAAAAAAACAAACTTCAGACGACGACGTTAGGAACAAATGATTTTGACACCTAAATAGACTTCTGGAAATTGTGCGTCGATCGTCACCTACAGCTTGGGTGGATGACAGGGGGAAGTTGGACAGTTCCTGGATGTAGGGTGATTTGCTAGAAATTGTACGATTTTTCTAAGGAATTTAAATTTAAGGACTCTCACGAGAAAACATGATTTTTGCCGAATTATTAGATCGGAGGCTGCCAAGAGGTAGGGTTGGGTAACAAATTACCCTTAAACGGAACATCCTAGACCCGGTGAAATTGCCGATTGACCACGTTTAGATTAGGCTGTACGGCTACGTTGGAGTCGTACAAATGTCACTGAATTGTACATTCAGACTCTTTGAAGACGGTACGGTCTACAGTCCGGACTTTCCTGGAAAGGGGCACTCATGGAAGATCAAGAAGCAGAAACCCAACCACTTGATACCAGGAAAGTGCAGCCCAGAAGTGGAAGGAGGCCTAATAAATAATACCTGTGTATTGAATTATTTATATTAAATTCAATTACACATTATCCAACCAATCCAATGAGTCATCTCGGGACGTCCCTCTCTTGCTGCAGAAGGCAGATAAGCTACGCTCGGTCCACTGCTGGCTGTGACCAACTTGTTGTCAACGCACACGTAAATTGGCCCGTTCCGAGCCAGAATCCTGGGAAAACAAAACCCAACCCGGAGGAACCGACCTATTAGCCGGTTCTTTACCGCTCTCCGAAGGGGTGCGTCCCACCTCCGGCCGACGGACAAAACTGTTATTGTTATTTGTACTTATTTATTTATATCTCTTTCGCTTGTGAACCTGATTCATCGAGAATTCCACGTTTAAAAAAATAATAAAAATATGAAAATTTAAACTTCTTATGTACAACATAAAACAAACTATAAAAAAAGGTTACATGAAATGTTGTTGTGTTGTTTTTTTTTTGTTACTGTGCAAACTTCAAGACCTGTGCACGAGGCTTACGCACGTTGACGCAATTGTTGTGGTTCGGTAATGGGGTCTTCTGCGCTGCAGGGTCTCCAGAGCCAGACAATCCAATTGTTTGCAAGCCGTGTCAGTGAACTTCCGAACCGGTGACAGTTTGGCGGGAGGCCGATAACGCTTATGGGGCTTCTTCTTCCTGGTTTACATGTGATGTTAGGATTTTTCAGGCCAGATATTGTCAAATAAATCTAATGCTATTTTTTGTTGTTCTTTTTTCAGGTACGTCCTCTAATGGTTTGTTACGAAGCATATATCAGGTATCATGATGATTAAACAACTGTAAAATATACATTGTTGCAAGCAATTTAAAATCACATTTTTTGAAGAACTTTTAAACTACTTATCGAAACTTAAAAAAACTCAGATAGGCTGTAGAGCCATATTCTAGTCTGATACAAAGTATACTTTCTCGTAATTTCATAGCCAGCTTGTGGTTATTGGATTGGACCACACACAGAAACAAGAAAAAAAATACACCATTTTTTCAAACAGTTAGTGCATCTCCAGCGCTGGTGGCAAACATCGAAGCAAATCAAATTTGCACCCGACGTCAAACCCACCGCGGTACTTGTCGCGGTAACAAATTTGTTCTCAGGTCTTCGGGATTTCACTTTGCTACCCGGTATTCAACCTGTTTGCTACCGCATCATATGGAATTATGCACGGAAAATCTAATCGAGCACGGAAAAATAAAAAAACAGAAAAAAAAATTTATTAGAATATAAAAATTTAGAAAAAATAAATTAAATTAAAAATTTAAAAAAATTGAAAATATAAAAATTCAAACAATATGAAAAATGTTAAAAAAAATAAAATAAAAATTAAAAAACTTTTAAAAATTTAAAAATAGAAAAAAATTTAAATTTAAAAAAAATAAAAAAAAACATTTTCAAAGTTTATGTCGCCCCACCCCTTCAATGTTGGCCTAAATAATCAGGGGGGGGGGGGGGGAATATTTTTCGAAAAACTTAAAAATTTTATTGAAAATTAAAGTTTAATCAACTGAAAACCAGTTAAAATGCATTTTCCCGCGTTTATTTAGCATGTTTCAGGAGTTCAAAAACATGTTTCACGCCTTCAAAAAAAAATATAAATTCTTAAAATTACAAAAAAAAAACATAAAAGAATATTTTTTTGCAGTTCCGTCGTGAAACTACTTATTTTTCCTGTCATTCTTGAACGACGAAATAGCCTACATTTCTGTACCAAAAATAACAGAATCAAATAGAAACATTTTTCAAAATAAATGCTGAAAAGTAACACTTTTCAGCACTCAAATGGGTGCTGAAAAGTTGAACTTTTCAGCACTTGTTTCGAAAAGTAACACTTTTCAAACATTTTTTGATTTAAACGATTTATTGACAAAATACATGAAAATTTGACATAAATTTTCACTCAGTGTGTGGTTTTTGGAATTGCAAAAAATGTTGTATGGAACTCGTTGCAAAACTTGATTTTTTCAGCACTCTTCGTATTTATCCAACTCGGTGATCCTCGTTGGTTAAATGTACGACTCGTGCTGAAAAAAATCCGCTTTTTGCAACTTGTTGCATAAACTACTATTTTCAAATTTTAAAAAAAATTAAAAAAAAATCGAAATTAGAAAACAATCTTAAAATCTTATTTTAATTAAAATTAACAAAATAAAAAAAATAATTTAAAAAAATAACATTGAATTAAAAATTTTAAAAATTCAAAAATAGAATTTAGAAAAAAAAATTACTAAAAAATAAAATAATAAAAATATTAAAACATAAATTTGGGTTGGAAATTTTTGATTTGAGGTCAAATGTGTAATTTAGAGTCTCTTGAGTGAGGCACATTCACAAGAGATTTGATGGATATGAACATGAACCCATCGATTTTCATAGACTTTTCTGAAGAAAAATCCTATAAAATCGAAAAAAAATCTTCAAAAAAAAGTTGCTCTAGACCCCTCGACGAAATATTTTGCCGGACCTTGCAAAAAGTCGGGAAAGAGCCCTTCTTTCATGGTGCCAGATTTGACGATTTTTTTTATCTTAAGTTTGTTCTAGAAAAACACACCGTGTAGCTGATGCATATATTTTTCAAAGTTCTTTTTTTTTTAAATTAGAGCGAATAAAAAAACAAAATTTAAAAGGAGTCTTCTATATCTTCAACAAATTTAAACAGATGAAAAATTTACCAATTTGATAAACATTATTTTAAATTATAATTTTTTTGACTTTTTTTTGAATTTTTGAATATTTGAATTTTGGGATTTTTGATTTTTTCAGATTTTTTTAATTTATGTTTATGTATGCTCTCACCAACAGACATAAAAAAAAAACTTCAAAACACGCATTGAAAACATTGCTCCCGGCTTGCCGGTACTTGTCGGGTATCACAAAACGAGTACCCAACAGGTACCGACAGATGTTTTTCTTCTACAGATGAACTTGAGATCAAATTTGGTACCTGCTCTACCACGCAAATTTGGTGGGAATCAAATCGGGTAGCAAATTGTTGAACTCTCGAAATTTTCGGAAATTTTTATTCTTTGTAATATTCAATAGGATTAAAAAGTTTTATAAACTTTTAGCATTTCTAGGCATGAATCAACGCATAATTATTGATTTTTTACCCATATTTGCCCCCCGGGTCGGGCTTGTTTCGGTGGCAAATTTGCTACCCTTGCGGTGGGGATGACGGAGTTTTTACAAGGTGGCAAATTTGATCTCGGTATTAATAAGCCGGGTGCAAGTTTGATTTCACCCCAGCGCTGCAGATGCCCTTATTAAATTTGCGTCCCAAACTTAATTTAATCACGACCTAGTAAATCAACCAATGTAACTCTGCCGGTCAAAAGTCGCGTTCCCACCTAGGTTGTGTCACACGGTGGCCAAACCATAACCAACCTTCCAGTTCCAGTCGCTGGAGCACCTCAACTGCAAACGACGACGGTTCCAAAGTGTGAGATGTAAAAAATTGATTACACCCTTCGTGCCTTATTATTATTAAACTTCGATTTCTTTATCACCACACACAAGCAAATCGAGCAAAAAAAAGCAGCGCCACTGCTGGCAACACTGTGGCCAAGGTTGAGCATTTCGGATGGAACCGTTCGATGGTCGAAACGACGCTGCGTTGAAATGAATTATTATCATTACGAAGTTAAATATTTTAATACTTAATCATAATCTTTCGAACCCAGGTTGGCCGGGGGCTATTGGAAGAAAGAGTTTGCAGCAGCAGCACGCAACGTAAGACTGAAAATGTTGTGAGGTGAGGGTAGTGCAGCAAAAAAAAGTAGCAACGCAACTTTGCACACAACCCTGCAAATGACCACCGAGACGTTGGACTCCCTTTGGGCTATTTGGGGTTTCGAAACTATGAAAAAAAATAACAATAAAAATACTTCATAATTCAAAAGTATGATCGAAGATATAAATGTGAAGCAAAGAATGACATAGTTTCAATACTTCAATTATAAGAATTTTTAACTGTGCTTTCAGTCAACTTTGTCTTTAAGTCTCATATGAAGCCTTCAGGTTCCCAGAAGCTCACCCATGTGCTGCCTGATGCGGGTCCTAATCTTTTATCGCGGGGTGCTTATTGATTTGTTGTTTATTTACGGCCTTCCGTTCCGTCGACGAGGGGAACCTGGTCGGCACAACCGCCCTGTTGATCATGATATGATCTCAACGCAGGTCTCCAGAAATGGTAAGCAGGCGGGTACGCCACAAATATATCAAATTGATCAATTTCGGTGCTGCTAACAGGTTGGAAATTGATTTAAATTATCGTTTGGAAAATGGACGGGCTTTTCGTGCACTGAAATGGGATGTGATCAAAGAAAACAATTATTATATTTGGAAATTTTATCAAGTTATCGAAAATAGTACAGAAAGCAATATAAAATACAATCAATCTTAACGAAATTAGCCTCAATGACCTATTTCCAAAAACAATTTAATTGAAAGTGATCCTTTCTGTATAGTTGTCTCATTTCTGGCATTTTTCTCTTTAATGTCTTGAATTGCCGTGGTCTTCCAAACTTTAATAAAATGTTATTTTATGCAGAAAATCACGAGGAATCAATTGAGAATACTCTAAATTGCGGCAAATGGCGACAAGGGTCCATTTTACCCGATTTACTCTTGAGATGTTTTTCGTGAATATCTTGAACGTACTGTACATTCTACAGTAACATTCTTGTAAACTGTATTGGAAATCACGACACGTTTAATAAATTGACTAAAAACACATGAAATGGGCAACATAGGCCCTTGTCATTTGCCGCTAATTAGAGTGTTCTCAATGGATTCCTCGTGATTTTCTGCATAAAATAACATTCATTTAAAGTTTGGAAAACCACGGCAATTCAAGATATTAAAGAAAAAACATAAAATGGGATAAATGGGGCAAAACGAGCCATTGTCGTCGTTTGCCGCTTATGAAAATACCACCAATCGATTCCTCGTGATTTTCAACAACGTTGAAACTGTAAGAAGTAATGTAATCTCAAGGTATTTACGAAAAACACTTGGGGCGAAATGGGCCCTTTCCGTCATTTGCTACTATTGAGAGTGTCATCAATCGATTTATCGTGATTTTTACATTAAATAGTATACTTTCAAAATGTAAAAACAACGGCAATTAAAGATATTGAAGAAAAACACATAAAATGGGTTAACTGGGGCAAAACGGGCCCTTGCTGTCATTTGCCGCCAATGAAAATGTCACAAATCGATTCCTCGCGATTTTCTACATAAAATAACATACTATAAAACTGTAGGCAACTACAGTAATTCAAGATATTAATGAAAAACACATAAATAAAGGGTAAATGGGGCGAAATGGGCCCTTGCCGTCATTTGCCGCTATTGGGAGTATCACCAATCAATTTTTCGTGATTTTTTACATAAAATTAGATACTTTTGAAGTGCGGCAAACTACGGCAGTTGAAGATATTCGAGAAAAACACCCTAAAAAAGGCAAAATGGGGTAAAATGGACCACTTCCCGTCATTTGCAGGCAGAAACTGACGGCATCAAAAGATCCGTTTTTTCACCCGTTTTTGCCCACTGTGCGCTGTATCTCAGCAACCAAAGGTCCAATCTTCTATGTCTCTAAGAAAATGTTATAGCAAATTTTCTGAAATTTTCAAAAAAAAATATTTTTAGAAATGGTCACTATTTTTAAAAATCGAAAAACTGAAAATATTTCGCTAAAATTAAACTTTCGGTGGCTATATCTTGAAAACAAAGCCTTTTATCAAAAACTGTATAGTACTATTCATTTGGAAATTCAAACTTACATTTAAAATTAACGTCAAATTTGTTTTTTCATGAAATTGCGATTATTTCTAAAAATCAATATTTTTACAAAAAATCATAACTCGGCGGCAGTTTTTTTGACCATGTTTCTCTATGGCTCAAAAGTAGCGGGTTTTTGTCCCCTAAAACATATCAAAAAATCTCAAAAATCAGGAAAATACCTATTTTGGGAAATTTAGTTTTTGTGAAAAAAATGTTAATTTAAAAAATCGACAATTTTTTTCGTGTACCTATTTTTTCTCAATTATCCTCAACAATACCTACAACTTTGCCGAAGACACCAAATTGATTAGAAAAATCATTCAAAAGTTACAGCTGTTTGAATATTTACATACCATTTTTGTATGGACAGCTGCCAAAATTGTATGGAGACTTGTATGGGTGAACCAATGACACAAAATAGCTTCTTTGGTCATAGGGAAGGCCCCCGTAAAGTTTGAGCCAAATAAAAAAAATACAAATAAAATACATTTCCAGTTTTTGTAGAGAATTGCTCATTTGGGAAATTTATCAAGTTATGAATATCTAAAATACAATCAATCTTAACGAAATTAGCCTCAATGACCTATTTCCAAAAACAATTTAATTGAAATTGATCCTTTCTTTAGAGTTGTCTCATTTCTGGCATCTCTTTTCAAAAGCCCCCACCAAACAATCAAACTTGATATTTAATTCAACCTCCAAAACTACCCACCGTCGTAAAAATGCCCATCGTACAGGTCAGTCCACAAACCGTCTTCAATCTCCCCGTCTTGAAGATGTACCTGATGCAAAAACGGAGGGGAAAACTCGCAACAACTTGTGTCCATTATCGATGTCATCATTTTTCGGCTGGCTGGTCTTGGGTCATCGTCGTCGTCGTCGTCGTCCGTCGAAGATGATGTGAGCACTTTCTGATTGAAATGTACACCCGCGTGTTCCGGAACACGAACCCGGAGTTCGATGACTTCAACTTTTTCTGACCAGGACAAGGCCGAACTTTTGTGAAATTTTGGGGACGGGTTGGTCGCTCCCGGAGTCTTCCTGAATTCCGCGCGCCGCGATTTTCTCATCAAATTCAGGACACCGAGAAGATGCTGACGATGACGCAAAGTGGCTGTACGACAACTGAAATCAAATTTATCGAACGAAACCGCACCGCCGTAATTAAATGTCGTAATTTATGGATAATATTTTATACGTTTGACATATTTGTTGTGTACTTGGTGATTTGTGCGAAAATGTTTCTTGGTTTTTATCGCGTTCGCGTCGCCAGGTTGGGAAAGGTATTTTTCGGGGGAGGTTGTGCTCTTGTGCTCTTCATTCCTTTCACTGCACTGGCTGGTGACTGATGGAGTTGATCAAGCGGGACGTGGAGTTGAAGGGTTTGTGTGGTTTAACGACCTTACATGGAATCAGAGTAAGGAGAGGTTGCATTGCAATGATTTCATTACCTGACAATCGTGCTGAGGAAATAAATCTTGTCTGGTTGGGCACAGGTCAAACAGTTTAAATATTCTAACAATTCTGCATTTAAAATGTTGGTTCAGATATCTTTAAAAACGAAAATCTTTGAATGAAACTTTGTTAATTTGGTAATGAATTGTAAAAAAGAAACCATCTTCATGTACAGTTACCGACTAAGTTTTAAATGCAATAATAACATAATATTCCCATGAATATAATTCGGAAATCATTTTCAAATTAACGGAATATTGACCTCCGGTTTCAAGCTTCATAACATTGAAAATCTGCGACAAACCCCGTATCATGTCCCGTTGAAGCCAAGCCGTCGCGACGTAAAGGATCTTTTAATGAGTTTATTGTACGGGTTGGAATAAAAAGTTTCGATTTTCAATGGCCTACTGTTATGACCACTATTATTTTCGTCGTCCCCTCTGGGACCGGCACCCGGAGTTGGGCCATTGACTCAGTGAAGATGCTCCCCGAGAGTCTGCCTGCGCGCTGGACGAGCCGGTCATTAAGGGGAAGTCACTCGATCGCCCCGTCACAGGTCACCGGGAGAGGTTTCCGATTTCTTCCTTATAGTTATCCACGCCACGCCTGAAGTCGGTCATTTGATGTCTCAGGACGTGGACATCAGGGGGGCAAGGTATGCTGATAATGGTCGCCAGGACTGCCGAATAATAACTGGCCACTGGGCCTCTGGAGGTGAAGCGATTAATACCTTACGGAATGGTGGCCAGTTTTAAGGTAGCTGTTTGATGGGATTGTGATATTTTGGAGGGTTGAATAACAAGGTGAAACGGTGGAAAAGAAGGTACTTAATAAATGGAACAATAACAGGGAAATGACGGCCACTTACGGAATCAGTGGTTTGGGCAAAAGTGTTGAGTATAAGTTGCGGGAAATTTTGTTAAGTATACTGGTTGCCAACTAGTTGGTCATGACAAAAAGCAAACAAAATTAAAATTGTTTTAAAATAAGTCTAAATTTGTTTACATTTATTTATTTTTGAATATTCTGTACACGTTGAAAGCTGAAAGAGCTGATCATATACCTTGAGGAATTGATGAGGCTGATATTAAGAAAAAAAATAGGGACACGGAAATATATTGATGATTTTTGAATTACCTTTTTTGCCTTCCTCACCTTACTGAGGAAAGGCTAAAAATCACTCGATAAATGAACTTTTTAATTAGACTTAGTACATGGGTCATTCCAGGTCAACTGAGTACACTTTTGGACTCGACCTTCAACGATTTGGACCAAACTTGGAGAGAACGTTCATCTATCGATAGTTAACAGAAATCCCAAGTTAAGTGCTGATTAGGCTTCATCCATAAAGTACGTCACGCTAAAATCAGCCAAAATTTACTCCCCCCTCCCCCCCTTTGTCACGCTTTTCCTACACAGAAAAAATTATTTCTGTAAATTTACATTATTTATCATGTACCAAAAGGTATCATGATAAATGATGTATATTTACATTAGGTTCATTGGAAATTTACATTAGATTCATTGGAAATTTACATTAGTTTTGAAAATTTACATTAATTTTGGAATTTACATTACTTTTGGAATTTACATTAGTTCAAATCAACTAATTCTGATTGGCCAATGGGAATGAGAAGCTCGCCTTGGAATGCAGTAGGAAAAGGGTGTGGCCTATGTTCTATTTTAAAATGATTGAAGCGGGCAGCAAAAGGAAATTCGGATTTTAAAAAGTTGTTTCACAGGTAGGGGACGCTTTCTTGTCGACGGCCAAGTGGAATAACGCTGGACTGGAATCGAACGGACGACGGGTAGGATCTTCGGTGTTACTGCTGCTACCCGCTGCCGACTGAGCCATCTTCGCATGTTATAAACGAGCGGCTAAAGCATCAACTTGTTCAGGTCGAGGCTCAGGCAGTGGGCAAGCGAAATATGAGAGCGATAGAAAGAGAACCAAATATAACTATTTTTACTTCGGGTAGTTTTGAAGTCAACGTTTGGCAGAAATACATTGGATATATGATTTACATTAAATAGGAATTTACAGGAAGCCGAACACGGGTAGAAATTCATCAGATTTGAGTTTCCATGCTCAACGTTTCCATTAGATTCATGATTTACATTAGATTTAGATTTACATTGGAGTAATTTCCATGACTTTTTACTCTTTACATCATATTTCAACATTAGATTGAGTGAGTTTACATAAGAAACAGTAATTACGTGCTGTGTAAATTTACATATTTTTTTCTGTGTATACTTATAACACGCAATGTCACACTTGCTCAGACCCCCCTCCCCCCTAGAGCGTGACATATTCTATGGATGACGCCTTAGACTATCCCTCTATTTTTGGCACCACCCTCTTTTTTGACGATTTTTTTAAAAAAAAAATTTTTTACCATAACTTTGCAACTATTTGAGCAAGAGATTTTTTACAGGTTACATTTTATAGAACATTAACCAAGGAATTCAATAAAAATAAAATGTTAACCCTTAAATGCCCACTAATATTATATTTTAACGTTTTAAGTACCGTCAGTGGCGGGTGACTATGGGTCAAAAAACGATAAACATCTCGTAATTTCTTAATAACAAAAACAATTTAAATAACATCGAAAATCTTTCAACGTAGATTTGTTCTTAGATAGTTTACTACCATGTTTCCAAAATATGGTGGATCTTGATGAACACTACCTTAAATGCCAATAATTTGAAAATTGACCCAATATCACCCCTTAGAAGGGGTGAAATTGGGTCAAATGAAACTAAAATGATGCTCAAATACAACGATATGGTAAAAACAAGTCATCTAACAGTGTTTCTTGTTCGAGGGAATCGTAATGACATGTTACAATGTTTGAAGTAGATATTTGCAAACATTTGGGTAGTTTTCGAGTAAATCCAACAGAAGTATTAAAACATGATTTTTCGAGAGGTAATTTTTGGCCAAAATCTTACCTCAACTTTAGACAGCTGCCAAAACATCAGGTGTTGTTCTAGGAACGAGATTTTTTCAGCGAAGTCTTCTTAAAATGTCCCCTACACAAACCTTTTAACGGAATTTAGTTTCATTGAGAAGAACCTGAGAAATGGTAAAATCCGTAAAAAATCACTTTGATCCAATCTCACTCCCCAGACCCAATGTCACTCCCTCTGACGGTATTTAAAATCAGTTTTGACCAATTCCTTATGCTTTTATTTGTTTTATTTTATCACCATCGTGTTCCCCAGCCATAATAATCAATGTAGACCTCAAACTAAAATGAACTGTTGGCGAGATACAGCGATTTTACTGAAAAAAGTTTGATTTTGCGCTGCACTCTGTCCTATGAATTCTAATCCGAAATAAGTTTCTCACGTATGAAGACCGAACTATGCTGGATTTGAAGTCTGTGGTTGACAGAACAGCGAGTCAGACGTGCGTCCCTCACACACCAAAAAAAGTGCTTAAAAAGTGCAAAAAATGCCTCACGGCAAGAAAAAGAGGCGGTCCTCACCAGCGGGATCGGCAGATTTGAAGAAGCTAAAGAATGCACGGAGAAAAATGAGTTCCCAAAATCATGAACAAGCGTTCATGAAAATGGGAACCACGAACAAAGTGTTCAAATTTCATGGTACGTTTTCCAAAATCGTACCATGGAATTTGAACACTTTGTTCGTGGTTCCCATTTTCATGAACGCTTGTTCACGATTTTGAGAACTAATTTTTCTCCGTGTGCCGAAGCGCTACCTGCAAAGCCAGGCAGTTTGAGCAAGGACGCTCAAAAATTGTCTGGAAACCAGTTCGCTACCCTCCCTGTGGACGTGAGCGAGAAGGAAGAATTTGAACGACGAGAAAAGTTGCCACCCATTTTTGTGAAAACATCGTCATCGGATTCGGTGCGAAAGTGGCTGACCGGATTTATCAAATCTGGTGCTTTACGAGCTTCCATTCGCTTGTGTGCTGATGGACTCAAAATTCTGCTACCTACCAGAAAGGATTACAACTACGTTCGGGATTTCCTGAACAACACAAAAATTGAATACTACAGCCATGACGATCCAGGTAAACGCCCCATGAAA
Organism: Culex quinquefasciatus; assembly: GCF_015732765.1. NCBI lineage: Eukaryota > Metazoa > Arthropoda > Insecta > Diptera > Culicidae > Culex > Culex quinquefasciatus. The sequence continues at coordinate 55,249,728 of NC_051862.1, read as the reverse complement.
CAGGTCCTTCGAGGCCTGTACGACATGGATGTGAGTGTGCTGAAAGAAGAGCTCAAAACTCTTAAGTTGAACGTGATCGAAGTCTTCAAGATGACGAGACACAACAAGGACATCAAGTTTCGTGATCAACTGTACCTGGTTCATCTCGAGAAAGGATTGACAACGCCGTCTGAGCTGAAAGCAGTTCGGGCAATTTTCAACATCATCGTGACTTGGGAACGTTATCGTCCAGTGCACCGTGACGTGACACAGTGTTCGAACTGTTTGCAGTTTGGACATGGTGGAAGGAACTGTTTCATCAAGAGTCGTTGTGCGGAGGTGAGCACAAAACTCAAGCTTGCGAAACAATCAACGAGAACATCGAAGCGAAATGCTTCAATTGCGGCGGCGACCATTCTACCAAGAATCGAAGCTGCCCAAAACGAGCTGAGTTTGTAAAAATTCAGCAGCAAGCGACAACGAGGCACCAACCAAATCGTCGCAAAACACCACCAACTTTCACGGACGTGGATTTTCCTACTTTGGCGTCACCTGGAGCGGGATCTGCTCGAGTGGTTCCAAATCTGCAGCCATTGCCGTTGAATCAGCGGCAAAAAGTTGTAGAGAATACAACACCTCCTGGCTTCAGACAGCAACCGAGGGAAAACCAATCAGCATCAACGGATGAAAGCAACAGTGACCTGTTTTCACCACAAGAACTTCTGAACATTTTCATCGAGATGACAACAACACTGCGTGGTTGCAAAACTCGTGCGGAACAAGTAAGAACGCTTGGAGGATTTATCTTGAAATACAGTTTGTAGTTTACTCGTTCTAATGATTTTGAATATTTCAATGAATTTACTGTTTTAGTTTTAAGTTAGGATTAGTTGTTAAAGTATTTTTTTTCTTTTTTTACCCAAATGTATTCGATTAAATGCAAAAATGTAAAACATTTTGAAATAAATGAATGAATGTGAACAGTAATAATAAAACGAAAAATACAACAAAGATGAAGAGCATTTAGCCATACCACTTAGAATGTAGATGAAATGTAATTATTATAAGAAAGTTCAATAAAGACATATTTAATTTCCAAAATTAACTATGCTGGATTCATCCCTTTTTGTTGAAAAGTAAACCATGCACTTCCAAGTGCTGCGCAAAATCATCCTTTTTTCGCTAAATTCGCTGTATCTCACCAATAGTTCATTTTAGTTTGAGGTCTACATTGATTATTAGGTAAAATTGTCCGGGGAACACGATGGTGACAAAATAAATCAAATAAATATATATAGAATAGGTCAAAACTGAATTTTAATACTTAAAACGTTAAAATATAATATAAGTGGAGTAAAATTTTATTTTAATCGAATTCCTTGGACAATTTTCTATAAAATGCAACCTGAATAAAGTCTTTTCCTCAAGTATTTGCAAAGTTATGATTAAAAGAAAAAAAAAGTTTTTAGAAAATCGTCAAAAAAGAGGGCGGTGTCAAAAATATAGGGATGGTCAGATCAGCACCAAACTTGGGATTTATGTTAACTATCGATAGATGAACGTTCCCTTTAAGTTTGGTCCAAATCGGTGAAAGTCAAGTCCAAAAGTGTTCTCAGTTGAGATGGAATGACCCATATATCGACTCAGAATCACCAGCTGAGCAAATGTCTGTGCGTTTGGCTGTATGAAGACATGTGTAGCGATTATCGATTTTGACCGTATGGCCTCATTCGATTCGTCTTGGGGTCCCATAAGTCCCTATTTAAATTCATTAGATTAAGTAAAGCACATTAAAAGTTATGCTTAAAAACTGCTGCATATTAATTTCACAATTTGCAAAAAAGTGGTTTTTGCATGATAACCTGCTATATTATATATTTTTAGGTTCTGAAATGACCATTCTTGTGGATTAAGAATTTTCAAGATCTGACTTACCTATTTAAAGTTTAAGCAAAGTAAAAAAGTAAATCTTTCCCTGTTCCTGAGGGGAACACCCTTGAAGAGTATCGGGGCCGGCATTTACAAAGCGGATTCAGTGGCAGTTTCATTCTCAACTTAATGTTAACATGTTAAGGTTAATGTTAACATTCCATAGGTCGCCTCCCTAAGGTGTCCTGATAAGGTCCAGTTTGTGACGATACACTACCTTCCCTTTACTAAGCAATCGATTCCAGAAGGGAAAAGATCACCAGTTGTGTTGGTCCGAGACGGGATTTGAACCCCGATCTACCGCTGGGCTACGTGGCTCGGTCAAAGTTTAAGCAAGCAGTTTAAAAAATAGTCTGAATTTACATAACCTCAACCTTTTTCTCCACAGGTTTATTTTACTTGTTTTTGTTTACTAAAATTCGACTGTACAGGGTGATTCAGTTATAATTACCATAAAAATGTTTAATTAATGTGAGAAAGGCATAAACCACCTGAAGGAGAATTAAGTAACTTTTTTTTTAAACATCAATTTCCCAAAATTCGTATTTTTTTATATGTTTTTCCCCATCTTTGCGAACATTCAGAAATTTTTGACCTCATGCAATTTGCAGTTGAAAAGTACTCAACAATTTTTTGATTAATTGTACCGTATTCATAATATAGCCATTCAAAGCTTAATTTAGTCCAATTTTCAAATATTTTAGAAAAGAAAATTTCACGATTGTTTCGTATTTTAACATTCAAAATCGGACCATCTGAGTTATCGACATTAGAAAATGATGGGTTGTTTGGGTTAGACTTGGAAAACATCAATTTTCCTTTTTCTTATTCTTTTATCCGCAGCAACCAGTGGTCCAATCTTCAATGTTTCTTAGACGAAATTGTTTGAAATTTTCAATCTTAAAAAAGAAACTGGAAGTTTCCAAAGGGAAGTAAATGATGGTCCTGTCTCGGTGGAGTCGCTGGTAGGCAATTGGAATAACACTTTGTGAACCTGTTGACAGTGTCGCTACCGCTTGCGAGTCATGTTCGCTCGCGAATGGTTGCGCGCTTCAGTCAGCAAAGATTCGTTCGGCGATGAGTGAGTGATTTCTTAACCCTTGATAAACGCATCTATTGCACAGTTTGAACTATTATTTTAATTGATTTTGAACTGCAAAAAAAGTTACATAGCAGCCCTTATTTGAAACATATCATCATCGATTTTTTTCAACACACTTGTGCAACACATTATCAACGGATTGTTAATTCTGTCAAGTGCCCCGACCCCATTCAATCCAGTTTGACACCCGTTGACTATAGTTCCCTTGTGTACCCGTCCCTCTGTCTATGCTTTGACGAAAATAAACAATGCCGACGCGGGTCAACTCAACACGTGCTCGTTCCCCCCAAGATAACGAATTGACTTAATAGTGCGTGTGTACGTATGTGTTTAGTCCAGGCGCGCGCGCGTCAAAATGACTTGATGAGGTTTGGAGAGAGACGAAAAATGGAATGAACTGGTGAAAAATTTAGATGGTATACACAGTAAAATTAGTCATACGATTTTCCTTATAATTTGAGAGATGAAAAAAGAAATTGATTTTTTTTAAATTATCCAACAAAAATTTGAAAAATATTTTGAAAATGTTGTTTTGATTGCACTAAGTTATTTAGCATGACGAGTTTTCACAGTGCCCCAAAATTCCCCCCGTTCTGACATATCTCGTTGAAGTGTTTGCCTCAATAAATCATAAACGACCGGAGCAAATTAGCGATGAAACAAATTGATCTAATCGGTTCCGCTCGATCGCGTCCAATTTTTCCTTCTGCTCTGGGCTGTGCCGTTGACTGCCCTGCTGGCCCCTTAAGAATGTCAGAACTCGGACGTACCGCGCGCGTCACCTTAATGAAATCCCCGACTTTTGGTGGCAGAGCGGCCTGCCAGCGCCGATGGAATGGGAACGATAGCAACAACAGAAAAAAAACAAAATCACTGAAAAATGGAATTTGACCGTTCAATCACTCTCTTTGGAGAGGAGATTAGGGATCTCTAAGAAGTTTTCAACAGAGAGAAATGTTTTGAATAAAAAAGAAAATTCCTTTTTTACCAAGTACATTTTTTGAATATTTTATGTGCGAGAAATTGTATATCAAATGCATATTAATGTATTTATCATGTACCAAATTTATAAGATTCTAGAAAAAAAATTCTTCAAAATCCTCAAAAGTATTTATAACACGATTTTCTTCGAGAATTGCTCACTTGCGATCCCAAAATCTCAACCAGCAGAAGAAAAAAACCTGAAATGAGGCGCGAAAAATGATACATCATGGTGCCATTTTTCGGCGTGGAGGAAAGAGAAATTAAATTAAGTTGCGAAATGCCGACGATCCTGTGAGCAATGCACACACCCTGACCAATAACGGTTTTCACCTGCACACGACACGCAAACTCGTACAAACACACACACCTGAGATCGATTGAAGGGAGCTTTTTGAGCCTTGAGTTGATTATGGGGTGGCGGCGGTGACCCGCAGAAGAGGTTCTCCGAGCCGCAGGTCCTGGAGCGGGTTTTCGACTGCAGCAGCCGCGGAAGAAGGTCCAAGATAAATAGGTGCACATTTATCGCGCAGGCATCAGTTTTTATGCTTAATGCTCACTGATAAATGAGACGTGGATACTCCCCCCTCTTGAACAGGGTGATATCGAGGGGTGCCAGGATGAGAGGAGATGGGTTGTAAAAAAGATTTAAGGGAGTGATGGGTAATAAAAGTGCTGTTTTTGAAATAATAAGATTTGATTTCTCTTCTAATTGATTTTTAAATAAATAATCTTGCACATATTATGAATAACAAGTGCTGAAAGATCTTGCAGATGGCAAAATAAAAAATAATACTTAAACTAAATATTTAAAATATTTAATATTTGCGGGAAATAAAATCTCAGTTCCAATATGAAATAATTGACTTACTCTCCCAAATCCTGTTTAACAATACTGATATACAGTCCAGAATCGTTTTTTAATATTTTTGTTTTGAACATCAAATTCGAAATCTGTGACCCCATTTTAGTCGAATTTGAATTGTTGATTGCCTATTAAAAAATTAAATGCATTTTTTTTTGCAATTCCGTCGTGAAACTATTTACTTTTCCTGTCATTCTTGAACGACGAAATAGCCTACTTTTCTGTACCAAAAATAACAGAATCGAATAGCAACACTTTTCAAAATAAATGCTGGAATGTTCTACTTTTCAGCACTCAAATGGGTGCTGAAAAGTTGAACTTTTCAGCACTTGTTTCGAAAAGTAACACTTTTCAACATTTTTTTGATTTAAACGATTTATTGACAAAATACATGAAAATTTGACATTAAATTTCACTCAGTGTGTTTTTTGGAATTGCAAAAAATGTTGTATGGAACTCGTTGCAAAACTTGATTTTTTCAGCACTCTTCGTATTCATCCAACTTGGTGAACCTCGTTGGATAAATGTACGACTTGTGCTGAAAAAATCCTCTTTTTGCAACTTGTTGCATAAATTACTATTTCAATATTACATCACCGTCATTTTGGTCGCCATCTTGGATTTAAAAAGGTTAAGCTTGACAAACAAAAATTAGACAGCGAAAACATTTTTTTGTAATATTTACGTAAATGGAAATGATGTCCAGCCATAAAGTAAAACCTATTCCTTTCTTTAGTGAGGCAGGCAA